>NC_135802.1:61564454-62239945 GCF_964213995.1 Mustelus asterias
ACATTGTCCACTTGATTCTGAGCAAACTGACCATATTGGTAGTCCACTTAAGAAGTTAAACTTCTTACCATATTGGTAGTCCACAGTGGTAGCAATGCTATACTGCATCAATTTCTATTTATAATGGGGGATGGCTGTTGGAATGAACTCGAGATTAAGCAGTGCTTCACAGTAAAAGGCACAAATTACACACCAGAAATTGAGGATAACCAAAGGGCTAATAAGACTGAGGAAATTCAGTAATTAATATCAGCAGAGATGTTTTGGAAAAAATTAAGAGAATAAACCCAACAAATCCCCAGAATCAGATGACCTACATCCTAGGGTTCGAAAATGTATTGACTGATTAGTCTGAGAGGCTGGTGTATGCACCTGTAAGAGGTAGCTGCAGAGATAGTGGATGTGCTGCTTATGATTTTCCAAAATTCCCTTCATTCTAGAATAGTTCCAGAGAATTGGAGGTGAGAAAATGTTCTCCATTATTTAGGAAAGAAGGGAAAGAAAAACTGGGGAACTATGGGCTAGTCAGGAAAATGCTAGAATCTCTTATTGCAGAAATTTTAACAAGGCATTTAACAAATCGTAGTTCAACATTCAAGAAGCTTGACACCCTCCAGAACAAATCAGCTCACTTGATGGCACCCTACCCACAAATATTAAGGCTCTCCACTACCGACTCAATGTGTGCTATTTACAAGATGCACTGCAGGAACTCCCAAACCGCTTTAGATAGTACCTTTCTAACCCATGACCACTCCCAACTAGAAGGACAAGGGCAGCAGACACATGGGAACGCCACCACCTGGATGTTGCCTTCCAAGCCATGCATTACCCGAACTTGGAAATATATCACTGATCCTTCACTGTCACTGGGTCACAATCTTGTAATTCTCTCCCTAACAGTGCTATGGGTGTACCTACACCACATGGACTATAACAGTTCAAGAAGGCAGCTCACCACCACCCTCTCACGGTTAATTGTGGATGGGTAATAAATATTGACCTAGCCGACAATGCCTACATCCCTTGAATTAATTTTTTAAAATGTTGCTGACATTACAAAACTAGGTGGGAATGTAAGCTGTGAGGAGAAAACAAAGAGGCTGAAAAAAGATTTAAGCAGGTTAGACAGGTGAGCAACAGTCTGACAGATGGCGTATAATGTGGGGGAAGGTGAGGTTATTTACTTTTGTTGTAAGAATTGAAAGGCAGAATTTTTTTTAAAGTTGTGAAACTTGTAAATGTTGATGCTCAAGGGACTTGGCTGTACTCATACAGGAAGTTAGCATGCAGGTGCAGCAAGCAATTAGGGAGACAAAAGGCATGTTGTCCTTTATTGCAAGGGGGTTGGAATACAGGAATAAAGAAATCTTGCTACAATTGGTTAGGGTTTTGGGAATAGGGTGTGCAGTTTTGGTCTCCATGTTTAAGGAAAGATACCCTTGGATTGGAAGCTGTGCAGCAAAGGTTCATTAGTTTGGTTCCTGGGATGAGAGGGTTGTCATCATAGAATAGAATCATCGAATCCCGACAGTGCAGAAGAAGGCCATTTGGCCCATCGAGTCTACATCGACCACAATCCCATCCAGGTCCTATTCCTGTAACCCCACATATTTATCCTGCTAATCCCCCTGACACTAGGGTCAATTTAGCATGGCCAATCAACCTAACCCGCACATCTTTGAACTGTGGGAGGAAACCAAAGCACCCGGAGGAAACCCACGCGGACTCGGGCCGAATGTACAAATTCCACACAGACGGTGATCCGAGGCCAAAATTGAACCCGGGTCCCGGGCGCTGTGAGGCAGCAGTGCTGACCACTGTGCCACCTATGATAAGAAGCTGAGTAAATTTGGTTGACTCTCTCTGGAGTTTAGCAGAACGTGAGGTGAGCTCATTGAAATATACAAGTTTCAGAAGGGGCATGACAGGGTAGATACTGAGAGATTGTTTCCTTTAGTCTGGAAACTCCGGAGAGCATATAGGCCCCATTTACTTAGCTTCTCATCATAGGACAACCCTCTTATCTCAGGAACTACACTAATGAACCTCGCTGCACAGTTTCAAACCCAAGTGTATCTTTCCTTAAATACGGAGACCAAAACTGCACACAGTTTTCCAAAACCCTGTCCAATTGTAGCAAGAAAATGTGTTAATTTGCTTTGGGCCCAGATGCGCGATATAACACATGAGAGGCTGGATGTACTCGGGAAATAAAGGCTTTTATTGCCAACAATAACAGAGCTACTATATACAGTATATGATCCCAGACTAAAGGGTCACCAGGCAGAGCAGTGACCTTTATACCTCTCCCAGGAGGCGGAGCCAACTGGGGTGTACCATAGGACTATATTAACAGGTAGAACAGCCCAACCCTAACCCCAACAGTAACATATCTACAGACTCATAGTACTGGCCAGACCATGGCTCAGCACGACCTGGTGGGAACCAACAATGGTTCACCACAGGCCCACACTCAGACAGCATTTTACTTGGTTCTAAAGTTTGAAACAATATGGTGCTTGATGGGAACTTTCTTTTATCTCTGAAAAGGGTAACAGGAATGCATTAACTAAATAAATGACATGGGGCTTGTACTTTGGCACATATGCTAATTAAGAATTTAGATCTGGCTAATTGCATTTCTGTTTAACAAATTAAAAAGAATAACTGTCATTGAGTGTGAGCTTTTAGTATTCACATAACCACAGCCAACGCACCCTATACTTCAACGTTTTGGTGTGTTTGTGAGTGAAATGGTAAAATGAAAACTACAATGTGAAAATGTGAAGCACCTTGGAACAATTTACTACATAAATACAAGTTGTTTTGTGTCAATGAGTGTTTTATGTCCAAAATGATGATGGATGAAAAGTAGATGTGAAGCACGTTTTATCGGTAATATGTGTAAGATGTTTTCTATTACAATTCATGCACATGGTTAAAACAGTGGCACTGTAGCCATTTCTATTGGGCAACATTGTGTGTACTTCATCATAACACAGCCACGAAAATCCAAAGTGTGAGCAAACCCCTCAGTTAAACACTTCCATGCATTTCTGTTTTAGGCTTCTGATGTATCACGTGTACGGGGCTCCTCACTGCTTGCTAGACCTCCCAACACTCTGGTGGCCGCCATCCGCAGTCAGCATCATCAGGATGTCGTACCAGTGGGTAAGAAATTGATGATTTGTTAAAATTCCCTTTTTAGGTGTAACATGACTTTACAGGAATCACAACTGGCATCCCTAAAGCATGTTACAAAAGTTTATTCTGATTTTAAAAGCATATCTCTAACCCAATATAACCATAGGTCCGAGCCTCAATTTCTGGGTTCCACAGTGTCGTTTGCAGAGTTGTTCTGTGCTTCTGTGAAAAATAAATTGGAGGTTATGCTTTTTAAAAACCTGAACTTAGAAGGGAACCAGTGTTGTAAAATAAATACCCTGGGGCGGTTGTTGGGGAGTGCTGGGGAGTTTGGAAGTGTGTGTGGCCCTTCCCTCTCAAACTTACAGTTATATTGGGACCTGCATTTCCCGTTTTTGACAGATCAAAAGATCTTAAACATAGTCTTCAACTGAACAAGGATTCTGCAAAAGGCAAACCATCTGCTGGTGGTGCGGTGCATAGTCTAGTTTCAATACCCAATCCCCACAGGTTAGATCATTGAAGTCAGCGCAGCAGTGAGGCTGCTTCCACTGACAAGGTGAAAAGTCATTCGGGGTTTGGGCTCTGATTGCTGTCCAGTGAAGCACCATGAACCTGGCATGAGTGTGAGCAAGCCTGGCTGTGATACCCCTTCCCCATTAATGAATCCACTGTCAACAATCTCTGATGAGGCAATCAAATGAGGAATGGGCATCCAGCTGAGATGTGGGAGGACTGTCAGTACTCGTGGAATTGTGCCCCATCAAGAGTCAGTACCTTCTGGGAAAATAAATTGGTTAAAAAGAGAGCAAATGCACAAACACGCCTAGGAAAAGATTGAAATCTGTCATTTCCTTTTCCTCTGTTGCAGCATACAATGACAAGATTGTAGCTTTCCTCCGTCAATCAAACATATTTGAAATGCTTCAGGAGCGGCAGCCCAGCCTCGGCAGGAATCACACGCTCAGGTAAGTGCACACTTCATCAGCTGAGTTCTCTTGTGGCATTTTTATTTCACTATATGGGACTGATATGTTTATCTGTTTTACAAAATATAAGCAGCCAAGGTCTGCCCTACCGGCCAAAAGACTGAATTTCCTGCTTTGTGGAGCTTTGGGTTTGGTCCTTTAACTTTCCCCTAATCTCTACTTCCTCAAGGTTATGGTCTCACACTTGATACTGTAAAGGGTTAACTCTATTGATAGCTACTGTTTATGCAGAAGGAGCTATGTCACAGAGGAGGTGAGTGTGAAGCATCTCGGAGAGTAGCTCCAGCTGTGACCTGGTCTTATTTTTAAATAATTAGCAGTTAGCACTGCTGCCTCATAGCGCCAGGGACCTGGGTTCAATTCCAGCCTTGGGTCACTGTCTGTGTGGAGTTTGCACATTCTCCCCGTGTCTGCGTGGGTTTCCTCCGGATGCTCCAGTTTCCTCCCACAGTCCAAAGATCAGCAGGTTAGGTTGATTGGCCATGCTAAAATTGCCCCATAGTGTCAGGGGGACTAGCAGGGTAAATACGTGGAGTTAAAGGGATAGGGCCTGGGTGGGATTGTTGTTAGTGCAAGCACAATGAGCTGAATGGCCTCCTTCTGATCAGGAGGAAAATGTGGGTGGTCTGATTAGTAAGTTTGCGGATGAGACAAAGATTGGCAGAGTTGCTGATAGTGCCGAGGATTGTCAGAGGGTACAACAGGATACAGATAGATAGAAGCTTGGGCACAGAAATAGCAGATGGAGTTTAATCCAGACAAATGCGAAGTGATGCATCTTGAAGATCAAATTTACATACGAATTATACTGTAAATGGCAGAAACCTTGGGAACATTAACATACAGAGGGATCTGGACGTACAGGTCCACAGTTCCCTAAAAGTGACAACACAGGTGGCCAAGGTGATTAAGAAGGCATATGGCATGCTTGCCTTCATCAGCTGGGGCATTTAGTACAGGGGTTGAGAAATCATGTTGCAGCTATATAAAACCTTGGCCAAGCTGCATTTGGAGTATTGCATGCAGTTCTGGTCACCACATTATCAGAAGGATGGGGAAGCTTTGGAGAGAGTGCAAAGAAGTTTCACCAGGATGTTGCCTGGTCTTGAGGGTGTCGGCTACGAGGAGAGGTTGAATAAACTAGGATTGCTTTCACTAGAAAGATAGGCTGAAGGGAGACCTGATAGGGGTCCACAAATTATTAGAGGCATAGACAGGGGGAATAGTCAGAGGCTTTTTCCAAGCGTGGAAGTATTCCACAGAGAATGGTTGATGCCTAGAATGCGCTGCCAGAAGAGGTGGTGGAAGCAGGCACATTTAAGAGGCATCTGGATGGGTACATGAATAGGGAGGGAATAAGGCATATAGACCGAGTAAAAGCAGAAGGTTTTTTTCAGTAGGGCATCATGATCGACACAGGCTTGGAGGGCCAAAGGGCCTGTTCCTATGCTTTCTCTTTTCTTTGTTCTTTGTTCTGCGCTGTAGTGATTCAATGATTCTATGATCCTCACGTGTAAGTAAATATTTTTGATCAAAAGAACATTGTCTCTCGCAATATCTCTTCTGGAGTAAGAAGCCAAGGAATTCTGAGATAAACCCACAATAACAGAGCTACGATTCCAAGGATTTACCTTGCCTCACTAAAGTGTTGGTGGACATTTTGACCATTAATTACAATAGAGCCGAGCGACTATTACATCCTGGGCTCACTAATAACATTAAAATTACTTTATTCATGTTTAAATCAGCCTTGCGCCCTTCCTGGGCGCGAGGCTGATTATGCCGGCAAAAATGGCTTGGGAGGATCGCGAACAGCCCGATGCCAGGTGCGATTTGCATTTTTAGCCTCCCGCTCAAATTTCCCGCCCTGCTCTGTTAACCGACCTGCGCACCAGGTCAGAAAGACCATGCCCAAAGACACTGTGGTCCTAATTGAATTGAATTGTGGTGCAGGTTAAATTTGGCACTTTACAGAAAACAAATAAATGCCAGTCTCCCAGCACCTTGTAAATGACAGAATGTACGTCATCTGGGTTGATGATACTCGCTATATTTGATGGGACATGGGGAATGGGGGTAAAGCCCAAGATATTTTGATGCTGCTCTCAAATGCTTTTTTAAAAGTAACCAAACTGTAACAACTGCCACAAAACTGAATGATCTCAGATTTTATCTGAATGGCAGTTCCAGTTTAGGGAGCTGTAAAGCATTGAGTTAGAATGCACTAAATATTGTAGAAACAAATCACCAGCAGAAAAAAATGAAGAGAGACCAACTAAAAGGAATGCTTTTAAAAAGAGGCTGGGAAAGGATGATTTATCTGGTATTCCAAATCCAGAAAGGAGCCTGGGTTTCATTTGATTTTTTTTCCCAAAACGCTGCTGTTTTAATGCACTGACTGACAGTAATATCCAACAACACTGTTGCACTGATTATCTCCAGACTCTGCCTAAATCCACATCCACATCTTGTATTCATTTCACAGAGCACTCTCAGGAGATGAATTATATCTATTCCTGCCATCACAGGGGCATGTCCCTGCCATTTGTTTTTAGTTTGAAATGCATAAAAGGCCCAGGGGTCTGTTGCTCTGAATTTGTTTGAAGCATCATTTTGTTGCTTCACCTCTTCATTGGCTGAGGTTTTTGAGTGAAGAATTAACAACGCTGATTTTGGCCCCCCTTTCCTCTCCCGCCCCCACCAAACTTACTGAAGACTGCTCTGTGTGAGTCACAGGTCAGTGATTACCTTTGGCACGTGGCTCCTCCAGCAACGCAACGTGTGAAAAACATGTTGATTTCAATCCTTCTGTCAATTAGTGCAGGATGATCTTTGCCCTCACCGGTGGCCACTTGACATTTGTAAGACATAGAATGCTCACGAAGTAAAATTATTTTTCGAGTTGAAAACATGATTGAATCACAGAATGGATACAAGGCAGAAGGAGACCATTCGGCCCATCGAGCCTGCACTGACAACAATCGAACCCAGGACTTCTCCCCGTAACTCCACATATTTACCACCACTAATCCCCCTGACACTATGGGGGAATTTAGCATGGTCGGTGCACCTAACCAGCATGTCTTTCGGACTGTGAGAGGAAACCAGAGCACCCGGAAGAAACCCACGCAGACAATGGGAGAATGTGCAAACTCCGCACAGACAGTCACCCATGGCATGAAATGAACCTGGGTTCCTGGCACTGTGAGGCAGCAGTGCTAACCACTGTGCCACCATGCCACTCATTGATTTTCTTTATTTAAGCAAAATCATACTGCATCCTGACCAGTTTTGATAATCACATCCTCTGGCCAAACATTACGATAGCCATGAGGTAGAAATTACTAATTCTAATGATTTTAAATTAGCAAAGTTAACCCTATGTTTAGGTTTTATTCCGTAATTCACACAACGGCTCAGCAAGTTAATATGTTACTAGCTCTGGCAGTAAATAGTACAGACTAGAAAGGACCCAGGTGCACTCCGTGGATTGTAGATACAGATAGGTACAACTAGGAAGGACTCAGATTCAATCCCTGCGCTGGGATACTGAGTGGTACAGACTAGGAAGGACCTCGATCTGATCCATCCTGGCTAAGAAGCGAAAAGTGAAGGAACATTCCCACTCTTTATTCCCACCCCATCACTCCTGTGGGACAGTGCCTGTCTTTATGGATCTTCTATGAGTATAGGATCGACTGAGATGGTACAGACAGCAAGGTTGAACAAACTTGATGCACTAACATTAAGTATAGACACTTGGGAGAGGTATAGGGGAATGGGTTGCAGCTGTACTCTAGCATGGGTCAACATCTTCAATAAGGAGGGGGGATTTTGTTTTTGTTTTTATTTTAATTAAAAAGTCGAATAAAGTGAAATATAAAATAATGAACTTCAGTTTTCTGGTGACAAAGAGTTTTAGCAAAAATATGAAGCTAAAATTACTGTTAGAGATAGTAGCAAACAAAAGGTTTATGTGTTTGTATGACATTCCTCTGTCCACAATTGTAACAGAGGTGTTAAAACATTTATGAATCTGTGAGTCCTATTCCCTCTGTCAGACTATTAAACAAAAAAATGTCATATGAACACATAGAACACTCATCATTAACATTATTAATGGAAATTTACATAGCCTCTAATCTCTTAATTTGACATTGTGTATATTTATAATTTATGCATGAATTTAAATCATAAGAAGAACATGCAAAACTTGGACAATTCCACACCAAGGGGAAAAGATGGGGAATTTTCTGACTTTATATGTGCCTAAGTTTCTGATATATGCTATAACATTTCCAGTATCTGCTATTTCTGAGTGATGGCCCTCACCAGTAGCTCAAAGTTTGTGAATTAGCACCAATGTAGAACATAGAACATAGAACATAGAACATTACAGCGCAGAACAGGCCCTTCGGCCCACGATGTTGCACCGACCAGTTAAAAAAAAACTGTGACCCTCCAACCTAAACCAATTTCTTTTCGTCCATGAACCTATCTACGGATCTCTTAAACGCCCCCAAACTAGGCGCATTTACAACTGATGCTGGCAGGGCATTCCAATCCCTCACCACCCTCTGGGTAAAGAACCTACCCCTGACATCGGTTCTATAACTACCCCCCCTCAATTTAAAGCCATGCCCCCTCGTGCTGGATTTCTCCATCAGAGGAAAAAGGCTATCACTATCCACCCTATCTAAACCTCTAATCATCTTATATGTTTCAATAAGATCCCCTCTTAGCCGCCGCCTTTCCAGCGAAAACAATCCCAAATCCCTCAGCCTCTCCTCATAGGATCTCCCCTCCATACCAGGCAACATCCTGGTAAACCTCCTCTGCACCCTCTCCAAAGCCTCCACATCCTTCCTGTAATGTGGGGACCAGAACTGCACACAGTACTCCAAGTGCGGCCGCACCAGAGTTGTGTACAGTTGCAACATAACGCTACGACTCCTAAATTCAATCCCCCTACCAATAAACGCCAAGACACCATATGCCTTCTTAACAACCTTATCTACTTGATTCCCAACTTTCAGGGATCTATGCACACATACACCTAGATCCCTCTGCTCCTCCACACTATTCAAAGTCCTCCCGTTAGCCCTATACTCAACACATCTGTTATTCCTACCAAAGTGAATTACCTCACACTTCTCCGCATTAAACTCCATCCGCCACCTCTCGGCCCAACTTTGCAACCTGTCTAAGTCTTCCTGCAAACTACGACACCCTTCCTCACTGTCTACCACACCACCGACTTTGGTGTCATCAGCAAATTTGCTAATCCACCCAACTATACCCTCATCCAGATCATTAATAAATATTACAAACAGCAGTGGCCCCAAAACAGATCCCTGAGGTACACCACTTGTAACCGCACTCCATGATGAATATTTACTATCAACCACCACCCTCTGTTTCCTATCCGCTAGCCAATTCCTGATCCAATTTCCTAGATCACCCCCAATCCCATACATCTGCATTTTCTGCAGAAGCCTACCATGGTGAACCTTATCAAACGCCTTACTAAAATCCATATATACCACGTCCACTGCCTTGCCCCCATCCACCTCCTTGGTCACTTTCTCAAAAAACTCAATAAGGTTAGTAAGGCACGACCTACCTGCCACAAAACCATGCTGACTATCACCTATCAATTCATTACTCTCCAAATAACTATAAATCCTATCCCTTATAATTTTTTCCAACATCTTGCCGACAACAGAAGTGAGACTCACCGGTCTATAATTCCCGGGGAAGTCTCTGTTCCCCTTCTTAAACAATGGGACAACATTCGCTAACCTCCAATCTTCTGGTACTATACCAGAGGCCAACGACGACCTGAAGATCAGAGCCAGAGGCTCTGCAATCACTTCTCTTGCCTCCCAGAGAATCCTTGGATAAATCCCATCCGGACCAGGGGATTTATCTATTTTCAGACCCTCCAGAATATCCTGCACATCCTCCTTATCAACTGTAATACTGTCTATTCTACTCCCCTGCAACCCAGTGTCCTCCTCAGCTATATTCATGTCCCCTTGCGTGAACACCGAAGAGAAATATTGGTTCAATGCTTCACCAATCTCCTCCGGTTCCACACATAACTTCCCTCTGCCATCTATAACTGGCCCTAAACTTGCCCTAACCAACCTTCTGTTCTTGACATACCTATAGAACGCCTTAGGATTCTCTTTAACCCTATCCGCCAAAGTCTTCTCATGTCCCCTTTTAGCCCTTCTAAGCTCGCTCTTCAACTCCCTCTTAGCCAATCTAAAGCTTTCTAGTGCACTACCCGAGTGCTCACGTCTCATCCGAACATAAGCCTCCTTTTTCTTTTTAACCAACAAAGAAACTTTTTTGGTGCACCACGGTTCCCTAGCCCTACCAATTCCTCCTTGCCTGACAGGGACATACCTATCACAGACTCGCAGTAGCTGCTCCTTGAAAAAACTCCACATGTCGGACGTTCCCAGTCCCTGTAATCTCCTAGTCCAACCTATGTTTCCTAATTCTCTCCTAATAGCCTCATAATTACCCTTCCCCCAGCTAAAACCACTGGCCCGAGGTTCATGCCTATCCCTTTCCATCACTAAGGTGAACGTAACCGAATTGTGGTCACTATCACCAAAATGCACACCAACTTCCAAGTCTAGCACCTGGTCTGGCTCATTTCCCAGCACCAGATCCAATATAGCCTCACCTCTAGTTGGCCTGTCTACATACTGAGTCAAAAAACCTTCCTGCACGCTTTGAACAAAAACTGACCCCTCTAACGAGCTAGAGCTATAACAATTCCAGTCAATATTAGTCAAGTTAAAATCCCCCATAACAATTGCCCTATTACTTTCACTCCTAAGCAGGATTGACTCCGCAATCCTTTCCTCAACCTCTCTAGAACTTTTAGGAGGTCTATAAAAGACTCCCAACAGGGTGACCTCTCCTCTCCTATTTCTAATCTCCGCCCATACTACCTCAACAGATAAGTCCTCATCAAACCTCCTCTCTGACACTGTGATACAATCTCTGACCAATAATGCTACCCCTCCCCCTCTTCTACCTCCTTCCCTACTTCGACTAAAACATTTGAACCCCGGGACCTGCAGCATCCATTCCTGCCCCTGCTCTATCCATGTCTCTGAAATAGCCACAACATCGAAGTCCCAGGTACTGATCCACGCTGCAAGTTCACCCACTTTATTGCGAATACTCCTGGCATTGAAGTATACACATTTCAAACCCTGCTCCACCCCACCTCTGCAATGCCGTGCATTGCAGTCCCCATCCATGCATCCCTCACTTTCAGCCCCACTACTCAGGATCCCTCCCCCCCCCCCCGAATCAGTTTAAACCTCCCTGCATGGCCTTAGCAAATTTACCCCCCAGGATATTGGTCCCCTTCTGATTAAGGTGTAATGCAATCACGGAAAACTAATTTTCTTTTATTGCGACAGAAAGGTTGAAGTCTCCATCAATGGGAAATGTACCTGAATGGGTCTCGGTTCAATTAACTTTCTTCATTGCTTTTTTAAAACATTATGTAATTGAGTTCCTTTACAATATTTAGATTTCTATATTTTTTAATTTCAGGGAGAAAATCCATTATATTCGGACAGAAGGAACACTTGGTCTTGAAAAGCTGTCGTGTGACGCAGATTTGGTTATTTTGTTGAGGTAAAATATTTTTTTACATCTATTTCTTTTCTGAGTTTTTTTTGACCACACCTTTATAGGGAAGTGACACCATTATGTTAACACGCCTTGTACAGGAGTTATCTGAGGAAAATGGCTAAGGTATAAATTATTAAACTCCTACTTTTTTTACAGATAGCAGGTGATCATACAAAGTAGCAGTTATAATCAAATCCCACTTTCTTCATGTAACTTAAATCCCCTTCATGCAAAGTAATAAAGGAAACCACATTATCCAACACAGTTGGGTTAATTTAACATTTCCTACTTATTCTGCCAATTCCCGCAGGTTTAAGGCAAATGCATTTTCCTTTGTTAGGCCAAGCCCCCTTTGCAGACCTAACTGGGCTGACTAATGTAATGTGTACACCTTTTTTCTTTCTCCACTTATTCCCAGGAATTAGGAAGACTAACTTCTTCTCCAATTAACTATTCATCAGTAGGGCCAGAACGCAAACTAACTATATTGCTCCCAAAGATGTAGACCTCACTGGGTACCTAAGGAAACTATTCAAATGGATAGCCCACTGATAGAATGATTACAAATTGCTTATTGCCTCTGGATATTCTGGAAGCCATTCAGAATAATTGGCTCATTAACACATTAGTATCCTTCAGTGAAACAACAGCTAAACAGGGAATGTAAACATGTGTGGATTCACCTAATTTTAGATCAGAAATTTTAAACATGACTCATTTCTAACTCTTTCTTTAGTCAAGCAGCTACAAAAATCCCAAATCTGACAGTGAACTATCTTCACTTCTTTCACCACACCCAGTAGGCAGCTAAATGAATGGTGAGGGTCAATTATGAAGTCATAGAATGTTGCAGCCCAGGAACAGGTTTCTCAATCTTTCAAATTTGTACCAGTTTTTTTCTCTACAGGAGCTGTTCTCCCGCTTGATCCTCTTTGCTATTTGTGAGAGCTTTCTGTGTGAAAATTGGCTGCTACATTTTCTACATAACAGCAATGACTATCCTTCAAAAGAATGTTATTGACTAAGGGGAGGTGATGGCCAAGTGGTATTATCGCTAGACTATTAATCCAGAAACTCAGCTAATGTTCTGGGGACCTGGGTTTGAATCGCACCAAAGCAAATGGTGGAATTTGAATTCAATTTTTTTTCAAATCTGGAATTAAGAATCTACTGATGACTGTGAAACCATTGTCGATTGTGGGAAAGACCCATTCTTCAGGGAAGGAACATAAGAACATAACATAAGAAATAGGAGCAGGAGTAGGCCATCTAGCCCCTCGAGCCTGCCCCGCCATTCAATAAGATCATGGCTGATCTGATAGTGGTTTAGTTCCACTTACCTGCCCACTCCCCATAACCCTTAATTCCCTTATTGATCAAAAATCTATCTACTTGTGACTTAAACATATTTAACGAGGTAGCCTCCACTGCTTCAATGGGCAGAGAATTCCAGAGATTCACTACCCTCTGAGAGAAGAAGTTCCTCCTCAACTCTGTTCTAAACTGACTCCCCCTTATTTTGAGGCTGTGTCCTCAAGTTCTTGTTTTCTTTCTAAGTGGAAAGGATCTCTCTGCCTCTACCCTGTCTAGCCCCTTCATTATCTTATATGTCTCTATTTGCCATCCTTACCCAGCCTGGCCTACTTGTGACTCTAGAGCCACAGAAATGTGGTTGATTCTCAACTGCCCTCCAAGGGCAACTAGGGATGGGCAATAAATGCTGGCCAGCCAGCGACGCCCACGTCCAACAAATGAGGTGATGAACGACAAAGTCATAAATGCAAGTCTTCCTTTAGACTCTTTTCATGGATCAATTTTTCAAGTGACTTGTAACATCTGCATCGAGCTCTGAAAAGCCATCTGGTAGAAGCAATAGATTAATTAGAAATTCAGAACAAATCTCAAGACAAATCACTGTTTCTGTGAGCACGGGTACACTTAATTGACCTTCTGCTCTACATCAGTCAATCTGGCCCCCGATGTTAAAGTGGCCTGCGTTTATTTAGTACTTTTAATGTATTGCTTCACAGGAGCAATTATCAGACAAAATTTGACACCAGGTCACATTTTGGGCAGGTGGCCATAAACCAGGTCAAAGAGATAACATTTTAGAAGCAATTTAAAGGAGAGAGAAATAGAGAGATGGAGAGGTTCGGGGAAGGAATTCCAGAGCTTAAGGCCTAGACAGCTGATGGCACAACCACCAATGGTGGAGTGATGAAAATTAGGGATGCAAAAGAGGTCAGAATTATTCATTATTTCTGTAAGGTAATTATTAATTACTGTTTCCTACATTGCAACAATGATTACATTTCAAAAGTGTACCATAGCTGTAAAGCTATGAGTGGGAGATGGTAAATAAAGGACTAACTGCGGGGCTGTGAGGAATGCAGCGGGCTCAGCGTCAACAGAAAATAATAATTTAAAGAAAACACCCTTAATTCCTCCCCTTGTTCTGATGAGCGGGTATAAAAAGCGCTATCTAAATGCAAGCTTTTTCATGGAGCAGAAGTAGAGAAAGAACAAAAGGCCAGAGAAATGCTTTTGCATCAAAGAGGCCCCTAAAATGCCAAGAATGTTAATCAAGGGGGCTGAAAACCTAAATTAATGCAAGCTTCCTGAAAGATGTGGGGCGGGATTCTCCGGCCTCCCAGCCGCGTGTTTCCCGCCCGCGGGAGATGGCGCGTTGTTTGCTAGCAGCAGGATTCTCTGGTCCCACCGCTGTCAATGGGAATTCCCATTGACGTCACTCCACGCCTGTGGGAAACCCGCGGGTGGGGGTCCGCTGCTGGCGGGACAGGAGAATCCCACCGGCGTGAACGGCCAGAGAATTCCGGCCAGTGTTTCCTTGTTGAACTGGTCAGAGGCAATTCTAGAGCCTATCTTTAGTAATGCCTATGCTCTGACTATCATCATATCATTTTGAAGTATTTTGATATGTTGTACAATAACATTGCGATCTCGGTGGAGTTACACCTACATCTACGTGGAGTCTGCACCCACGATGAAATGAGATACAATGAGAAAAAGGCACCAAAACAATGAATTAATTTTGAGGCATTGAAAATGATAGCATATTCAGGACAATACTCCCTTCCCTAAGGCGCATCATTGAACAATGGACAAAGATTATTTAGATAATGTGTCTGCGTAACAGTTCACTAAGTGTTGCATATTGTCATAAGTCTTACAAGTAAAATATTGTTATCTGATGAGTAATACAATGTATTGATCTTCTATCAAACTCTTGTTAGGGTATTCATAATATAATTATGATAATATTATAGACTTGAAAAGGAAAAATTTGTAAGGCTATGGGAAAGAGCAGGGAAGTGGGACTAATTGGATAGTTCTTTCACAGAGCCTGCACAGGCACAATAAGCCAAAAGGCTACTTCTGCTTTTTATAATTCTATGATTTTATGGTGCATAACTAATTATCTTTTGTGAATCTGTCATTCAGTTCCCACACTCAAATCATTTACAAAGCACATTTAGTCAACCCAGAGTTAACTATCTTTCACTTGTAGCTATTATCTCCTTCATTCTGATGATGTCAGTTTTCTTGGCACCATTACTTGGTGCAGTTTACTTTCCAGAACAGAATGCGGCCCAAAGGAATATGCACGCTATTGAATCAAATCGACTACAATTCAGTGCACTCTGTAGGCGATCAAAAGCTTTCACATTGCAGCTACTTAACATGTTTCTACACTACTGTCAACCTACCTCTGAAGGTGTAGAGACTGACTGCGATGTGACTGAAACCTGTGTGCATTGAATGAGATCAGGGAAATTCTGTTTTTCCGATCTAGAAAATGGCTCCAGAGGTGATCAGTCCTGGAGAGGAATAAAAATGGCTTTTGAATGCTAATCCTTGGATGGTCCCCATTAAAAATAGTTTAGAATGTACTGCTGCTATCGTTGTGCCTGTTTCCAGTTGATCTTAAGAATGTCCCATGATCAGAGAGGGTTGCATGTAGCAGTGTTCTTTAACTCTGAAGCAAGGTTTCAATCCAGCCCAGGTTGATGGCTTTTGTTCATTACAGGTTGTAAATCTGCTGCATGAAGTGATTTTGCAATTGAGCCACAGAGTTACCAGAATCTGATGGCAATTTCCACAAAATTGTTAGTCTGCTTTTCAGAGAACAGACAAAAATAGCTGTTGTGGGAAGTGGGAAAATACTGAGCGACATAATAAGCTCTTGCAAAATTGAGGCTGAAACTCTGGCAGAGTGGAGGAGGTTTTACTGTGCCCAAAACACTAAGATTGACCTGATCTTGGACTGCTTTATTACTGAATGCAGATAAAGGAAGTTATATTTGCCCATTGGTATTATCAGTCGCCTTAATGAATATTTAAAATTTGCTCCAAATATAACTGGACTCATTTTCTTTCTCCTCATTCTCTCTCAGACACCAGTCCCCACCCTGGACAGAAGCAGCGCACGGAAGTTCCAGGTTGATCTGCAACCAGACTTTGTACCCTGACTATTGACATGACCTAGGGAATTCCTGAGTGCATTGTCATCCTTGGTCCCACCGTGGCAGAATTCAATGTAGAAATCTGAAATTAAAAGTCTCATGATGAACATGAAACAATTGTCGATTGTCATAAAAAACCCATCTGGTTCACTAATGTCCTTTAGGGAAGGAATTACAGATTGTGGCTGTAGGCCTGATGGTGGTTTCAGGGCCCTGCAAATGCTGTTCCACAACAGCAGCCAGAAGGACCCAAACAAAGTTGCCTGTTTAAAAAGTAAAAGCCCATTTGATTTGGACCTGTCTATCCTGGTGCCAGGACTCCCCTGTCTCAAGAGGATCCCAGCACAATTCTACAATACCAGGGTTATGGGGTGACCCAAGTTACTGACCAGCATTACAAATTAAGATGGGACAGTAGAAGCTCCTCCTTCCCACTTCACTAAATAGTTCATCTGGTGCCATGCTTTGCACCTCCAAACTGACAAGAGGTGGAATCCTGGGATGATATGAAGCAGGCGCGGATGGTGCATAACAGATCTCAGCCCCAATTTAACTAAGCAGGGAATTTTGATTTAATTTATTATTGTCACATGTATTGGCATGCAGTGAAAAGTATTGTTACTTGTGCACTTTACAGTCAAAGCATACCGTCCATAGAGTACATAGAGGAGAAGGAACCAAGAGGGTGCAGAATGTAGTGTTACAGTCATAGCTAGAGTGTAGAGAAAGCTCAACTTAATCTAAGGTAGGTCACCTCAACATTTTTGTACATTCACTTCATCCCAGCCTTCCATGTGCCTTTGTTGATCCTCGTGCTCATGCTGAGTGTTAACTCAGTGGCTGCAGCATGCCTGACACAAGGCCATTGACTTTTAGTGGAGAAGACTGCAGATGGTTTTGGAGGTTGAAAGCAACCTTGGGCCTGAAAGGCCTGGCTGCAGAAGCTGCTTGGATTGTAGTTCATAGTGTTGTGCAACAAAGAGATTTTGATTCCATAATTTTCCAGGAAGTAAATTCAATGCAACCCAGCCATTAATAATTAGCTTAAACTATTTTTTTAAATATTTCATTTGCATTCACTTACTGCTGTGCTAGAACTGTGATCAAAGATACACACTGACAGTAGTGCTGCAAACAGTATCTGTACCACTTAAAATGCAATTTGTTTCTTGGCATAACTATAGTTTGAAAGTGTTTGGAATCAGGAAATGTGCTTAAGTTTTCATTACATTGTTGTATTTTCCCTTTTTTTCTGTTGTGGGGGGGAGGGGAGAGCACGGGGTGGTGGATGCTCTCCAGATCGTTTAACCTTAGCCGCCTAGTCTAAATATCAGCAGTGAGGCTGCCACGCCAACAGTGACAGTATGGCAGTAAATGAAGACGAGAGAAATAGAATCATAGAATCCCTACAGCGCAGAAGGAGGCCATTTGGCCCATCGAGTCTGCACTGACCACAATCCCATCCAGGCCCTACCCCCATATCCCCACTTATTTACCCTGCTAACCCCCAGACATTAAGGGTCAATTTAGCATGGCCAATCAACCTAACCCGCACATCTTTGGAAGGAAACCAGAGCACCCGGAGGAAACCCACACAGACACGGGGAGAATGTGCAAACTCCGCACAGACAGTGACCCAAGGCTGGAATTGAACCTGGGTCCCTGGAGCCGTGAGGCCGCAGTGCTAGCCACTGTGTCATCATGCTGCCCCAGCTCAAAACCTTGAAATGTTGCTAATTGTTAATGGGTTGGCTGCATTGACTTTATTGTCTGGAAAATTATGGAATCAAAAACCCTTGTTATACAACGTTATGAATTATAATCCAAACAACTTTTATCATTATTAAGTTGAGATGAGTTAGGATTAGAGTTAGGGATAACCCCCAAAACTGGCGCCTGGATTGCAATGCACAACAGAATTAATGTTTAAAAGGCAAGAAAATGCATTCCTGAGATAACTATGGTAATATATAAGCACCACAAGACATAATGGCTGATACCTAACTGGGGTCAGCCAGTAGAGGTCACTCAGTTCTGCTTGCTAAGCTATTTAAGTGAGTCCTTTCTTGACTCTGTGGATGAGGTGCTAAAACACACTCCACAGCAGAACTTAGAACCTGGGGTTGGCAGAACCCGCATTGCTATCAGAATGAGGTTCTGACGTTAAGAATAACGCTGCGGACTTAGACGATAGCAGTTTTCTAAGCATGATTTTAAATCTGTTTAGATTGAATCCTGCCTAGAAGCAAATCTGTCTTTCATCTCACAACTTTGGACTACATTAATGGATGACGTACTTGAACAATAACTTGCATTTATGCTGCACCTTAAGTGCAGTAAAATGTACTAATGTGCTACCTGGCAGCGCTATCATTGAATGGTACAGCAGAGAAGGAGGAATTTTGGTCTATCGTGCTTTCATAAAGCTATCCAATTTGTCTCACTACCACACTCTTGCCTGATCACTGCGATGTTTTCCTCTCTTTAAGGAATTATCCAATTCCCCTTTTGAAAGTTACTATTGAATCTTCTTCCAACACTCTTCAGACAGTGCATTCCAGATCAAACCTGTGGGCTTTTATTTGCTAACAAGTATATTGCATGGTATTTTATCAGATGCCTTTATACATATCAACTCCATGGCTCTCATCATGCCTCTCTGTTACTACATCAAATAACTCAATCAAGGTAGTCAAGCATGATTTACCTTTAATAAATCTGTGCTTATTTTCATTTAATAGCCCACACATTTCCAAGTGCTAATATTTTTTTGTCTACTGGGCTTGGGCTTGGGCTGAGTGGTCTATAATTGCTCTGATCATCCCTCTTCCCTTTTCTAAATAGGGATGTAATATTGACAATCTCCCAGTCCTTTGGCTCCATCCCATATTGGATAATTGTGGCTAGAGTCTCTGTAATTTCCACCCTTACTTCCCTTTGCAATCTAGGATTCCTTGTGACAGTGAGTTGATTACCTCATGGTCCATACGATTCAGGAAATTATCAGCTTGGCGTATGTCCTCCAGTGACACCAGATGCTCCTCAGGCTCAGAAATCCTGAGTTCGAACAGCCAGAGACAGTTCCTGTATGTGCGGTTATCCAAGATAATTCTGGAGTTCATGTGGTGCATGAAGTGCAGGCAATGAGTCTCAGCTTTTCCACCTTTCTGTTTGAGTCTACACATACATCTGGCTCAGAATTAATTTATATATCTTAATACCCCCTTTAATCCTATTTATTATTTCTTTGTTTAATATTCATCACGCAAAATTTGACACCAAACCACGTAAGAGATATTAGGGTCAAGGGTGACCAACTCTGGGGGAAGAAAATATGGGACACTTGGCCATGGGTTTGCTAGCGAAACTGTGGTGGCAGGTGGTGAGGAGGTGGAGGGTTGGCAGAACAGTGGATACTGGTGGGGTTGGGCAACCCTAAACTCAAGCCACCGATATATTGCAGACAACGCATGCTCAGAAAAATAGTCTGCAGAGAGGGGCCTAACATGTGTCAGGAATCCTGACAAGACAGTAGGCAGTTGGTCACCCTGATTAGGACAGGCTTGAGGTAGTTTTTAAGGAGCTTCTTAAAGTAGGAGAGATTGAGTGTTTAGAAGTCTAACGATCAAATTCCTGAGTTTAGGGCCTAGGCAGTTGAAGGCATAGCCATCAATGTTCACAATCTTGACCCTTTCCACCATCTGTAAGCTCCACTTTTAGATACGTTTAGAGGCTTTTCTGGACTCTGAGCAAGAAAGATTTTGACGACAGTCTAAACCACTAAAATAAATTACTGATCAAAGAATAAATATTTAAAAGACCAAAATATCCATGCACAAATCCATTCTCTTTTCTAATGATAGCTGTTCTTATTTCATAAATGTTAAATGAGTGCAATGTTTAAATGAATTTAAAATACATTGCAAACGTCTTTTTTTAATTTAAGTGTTGCATTGCCTCACTAAAGTCCATTTGATGAGCTCTTTACAAGGGTTTGTTATCTCGTTGTGAGAATACAACATGGGAGAGTGTGAGGTTATGCACTTTGTTAGGAAGAATAGAGGTGAAGACTATTTTCTAAATGAGGAAAGGCTTCGGAAATCTGAAGCACAAAGGGACTTGAGAGTCCTGGTTCAGAACTCTCTTAAGGTTAACATGCAGGTTCAGTTGGCAGTTAGGAAGGCAAATTCAATGTTAGCTTTCATTTCTAGAGGGCTAAAATACAAGAGCAGCGGTGTACTTCTGAGGCTGTATAAGGCTCTGGTCAGACCCCATTTGGAATATTGTGAGCAGTTTTGGGCCCCATATCTAAGGAAAGATATGCTGGCCTTGGAGAGGACCCAGAGGAGATTCACAAGAATGATCACAGGAATGAAGGGTTTGTCATATGAGGAGCGGTTGAAGAGTCTTGATATACTTGATGGAGCTTAGAAGCATGAGGGGGGATCTAATTGAAACTTACAGAATACTGAGAGGCCTAGATAGAGTGGATGTGGAGAAGATGTTTCCACTAGTGAGAGAGACTAGAACGAGAGACTAGAACTTGAGGGCACAATCTCAGAGGGAAGGGACGCTACTTTAAAACTGAAATGAAGAGGAATTTCTTCAGCCAGAGGGTGGTGAATCTGTGGAACTCGTTGCACAGAAGGCTGTGGAGGCCAGATCATTGAGTATCTTTAAGACAGAGATAAATAGGTTCTTGATCAATAAGGGGATCAAGGGTTATGGGGAGAAGGCAGAAGAATGGGAATAAGAGTCATATCAGCCATAATGGTACAGCAGACTCGTTGGGCCCAATGGCCTAATTCTGCACCAATATCTTATGGTCTTATGGTCTAATTGCCCAGTAGCCAATTCAGTGATGTTTCAGAATGTTCATTTTCTCAGGTATTGGGGCTTTTGGCAATCAATGTGATGTGTTTTAGCTTAGGTGTGAAATCTACCTCACCAGGTCTTAATGATCAAGTATGTACTGCTTATAACCTGTCCATGTTTAGCGACACATAACCTCTTGGGCAACAAACTAATGGCAAACTCTGTCCGAGTAAATAATGGGAACATCACTTCCAAAGAATTAATGTTCCCTATCTTGCTGATAGTTGATGAATGTTTTTTGAGAAAAGGTTTACATTTATATAGGAGCTTTCACAACCTCAAGACATCTCAAATTGCGTACAGCTAATGAAATACTTTTGAATTGTAATATAAGAAATGTGGCAGCCAATCTGTGCATAGCAAACTCCCACAAAAGCAATGTGGTAATGACTAGATAATTTATTTTTAGTGATGTTGATTCAGGGATAAATATCGGTTACTAACTGATATTAGGAATGATTAAAAGTCTATTTTTAATAATCAGTTGCACTGCACTGTAATTATTTTTACATCATTCTCGGGATTTGGTTAAGCCAGCATCTATTACCCATCCTCTAGTACCCTTACTGGGTGATTGCTCAGCTGTCAGAGGTCAGCTAAGAGAAAGCCATTATACAGTGGAGCTGGAGTGCTTTATAAATGAGTCCAGGAAAGGACAGCAGGCTTCCTTCCTTAAATAGCATTAAAGAACCAGTTGAGCTTTTCTAACATTTCAGCAGCTTCATGATCATTCTTAATGAATTCAGCTGTCTAGCTCAAGATTTTTTTCAACTGAATTCAAATTTTCAAATTGCCATGGTGGGATCCAAACACTCAAGGCAGAATTTTCCAAGAATGATTCTAAGTGTCCAGCTGGCATGAAAATGGGAGAATTCTTGATCCATTTTTTGAGTCAGTTTTCACGCCAAAATCTTACGGACTTAGACATTGAAAATATGGGTTAGACCATTTCTAGCTGCTGCAGGCAGTGGGCTAGGCTTAATTCACCAGCCAGCCTGCAGAGGGAGCGATTGCGCATGCGCAGACCTCTGTGTCTGCACACGCGTAATAGTAACTGTAGATGGAGCTATTGCACATGTGCATGCCTCTGATTCTGCATGTGCACAATTCCAACAGCAAGCGTCTGATAGACAGAGAGTTGTCAGGCCCCTGCTGCTACAGGCAGCCTCAAAACAGCCACCTCTCCACCACCACACCGCAATCGTACGGGTCCACAGCTAATCACAAGCCTCACACTGCCCAGAAATATCACCCCTGTGCCGCTTTTGCTACCAAATAAACCTGTTGGACTTTAACCTGGTGTTGTTAAACTTCTTACTGTGTTTCCCCCAACCCCCAGACAGATTGTGTCCCCCTCCCCATTCCAATCACGATACAGAATGGCAAAGGCCACCTCTCCCGATCCAATCGCGATGCAGAGTGTGCAGCAGCTTCCCCCTCCCTCTCCGATTGCGCTGTCCCTCAGGCTCCACCCTGCATCACCTCCTTGGCCTCCCTGGGGCGGCCTCAGTGGCCTCTGGTTCCACCAGCGAGGCCAACACGATTGTTCCCCGTTCGTGGGGAGCAGGTGTTTTCCTCACCAGAGAGAGTCTCTCCCGGCGAGACCATAAAGGCAAGTGAGCCTGGATGATTCAGCACCGGGCTCACTAAACACATGCAAATGAAGATTTAAATGTAGCACCATAATCTATTCAGCCTCTTGCCGGAAATCCAGCTCTCATACGATCGCGAGGGCCGAGAAACCGAGCCAAATTCCACTCTCATTCTCTAGATTATGAGTCCCAAATGCTGGATTAATAGCCCAGTGACATAACCACAACATCATTTCATGTGTTTATTGCCATGAAGTAAATGACATAAATATATCTTCAGTTTTCCACACCAACCGGTTGACTGTTTTTTACAGGAATGTAATTGGAATCAGGTTGGTGTTGCCTTGTTAACTTCTTGTCAAATTTAGCCTTCAGCGTAACAGTACAAGGACTCAATGAATGAAATTTCTTCAATTAGATAATGGCGATCTTCTGGAAGCGCTCCAATTGTGGATTATTAACATAAAATAAATACACATTGAAAGCATTTTGTGGGTAGTAGAATATGCTTGATTTTGTATATATATTACATTTTGGACAGAAATGTGACCATTTTAAGTGGTTCCTGTTGCAGAAATTGCATTCCAAAATTTATTTTGTTCGAAAACAGATGAAGGCCATGTCCCTCAAATCCCTAATGAACAGAATCCTGAGAAATGACATTAATGGCTGAAAATAGACATTTACACTGTTGCTCTCCATCTTTCACCCAAATCAGAAATATTGGCTGCGTTTTACAGCCATCAGCTTGAGGCAGGACTCGGTGGTGGCTGGGACTACAACAAGTCCCTGAAGGAAGCGGAAGCATGCTGAGATGGATCCAGACTTCAAAATAAGTCTGGAGATTCAGTGGGCAAGTTTGGCAGGCCTTTGGCAGGCTGGGGGGGTGGGGGGGGGGGTGCGAGGGGGGGGAGATTGGTGATAGGTTGGTTGTATGAGGGGGTGGGAGGTCTGGGTGTACAGGGTGGTTGTGTGGGGGGCAGTGGGAGGTTGGGGTGTATAGGGTGGTTGTGTGGGGGGGGGTCGGAGGTTGGGGTGTATAGGGTGGTTGTGTGGGGGGGGGTCGGAGGTTGGGGTATATAGGTTGGTTGTGTGGGGGGCAGTGGGAGGTCGGGGTATATAGGGTGGTTGTGTGGGGGTCAGTGGGAGGTCGGGGTGTACAGGGTGGTTGTGTGGGGGTCAGTGGGAGGTCGGGGTGTACAGGGTGGTTGTGTGAGGGGGGTGGGAGGTCGGGGTGTATAAGGTGGTTGTGTGGGGGTCAGTGGGAGGTCGGGGTGTACAGGGTGGTTGTGTGGGGGTCAGTGGGAGGTCGGGGTGTATAAGGTGGTTGTGTGGGGGTCAGTGGGAGGTCGGGGTGTACAGGGTGGTTGTGTGGGGGTCAGTGGGAGGTCGGGGTGTACAGGGTGGTTGTGTGAGGGGGGTGGGAGGTCGGGGTGTATAAGGTGGTTGTGTGGGGGGCAGTGGGAGGTCGGGGTGTATAAGGTGGTTGTTTGGGGGGGCAGTGGGAGGTCGGGGTGTATAGGGTGGTTGTGTGGGAGTCAGTGGGAGGTCGGGGTGTATAGGGTGGTTGTGTGGGGGGCAGTGGGAGGTCGGGGTGTACAGGGTGGTTGTGTGGGGGGCAATGGGAGGTCGGGGTGTACAGGGTGGTTGTGTGGGGGGCAGTGGGAGGTTTGGGTCTATACGGTGGCTGTATACGGGGGGTGGAATGTCGGGGTGTATAGGGTGGTTGTGTGGGGGGGGTGGGAGGCTGGGGAGTATAGGCTGGTTGTGGGGGGGACAGTGGGAGGTCGGGGTGTATCTGCTGTTTGTGTGGGGGGGGGTAGTGGGAGGTCAGGGTGTATAGGGTGGTTGTGTGGGGGGAGGTGGGAGGTCAGGGTGTACAGGGTGGTTGTGTGGGGGGGTGGGAGGTCGGGGTGTACAGGGTGGTTGTTTGGGGGGGCAGTGGGAGGTCGGGGTGTATAGGGTGGTTGTGTGGGAGTCAGTGGGAGGTCGGGGTGTATAGGGTGGTTGTGTGGGGGGCAGTGGGAGGTCGGGGTGTACAGGGTGGTTGTGTGGGGGGCAATGGGAGGTCGGGGTGTACAGGGTGGTTGTGTGGGGGGCAGTGGGAGGTTTGGGTCTATACGGTGGCTGTATACGGGGGGTGGAATGTCGGGGTGTATAGGGTGGTTGTGTGGGGGGGGTGGGAGGCTGGGGAGTATAGGCTGGTTGTGGGGGGGACAGTGGGAGGTCGGGGTGTATCTGCTGTTTGTGTGGGGGGGGGTAGTGGGAGGTCAGGGTGTATAGGGTGGTTGTGTGGGGGGAGGTGGGAGGTCAGGGTGTACAGGGTGGTTGTGTGGGGGGGTGGGAGGTCGGGGTGTACAGGGTGGTTGTGTGGGGGGGTGGGAGGTCGGGGTGTACAGGGTGGTTGTGTGGGGGGGTGGGAGGTTGGGGTGTACAGGGTGGTTGTGTGGGGGGGGTGGGAGGTTGGGGAGTATAGGTTGGTTGTGGGGGGGGTGGGGTGGGAGGTCGGGGTGTACAGGGTGGTTGTGTGGGGGGGGTGGGAGGTTGGGGAGTATAGGTTGGTTGTGGGGGGGGTGGGGTGGGAGGTCAGGGTGTACAGGGTGGTTGTGTGGGACAGGTGAAGTACCACCCAAAAACTGGCAATTACCTGTCATGCAGTAAAAACTCTCCTAAGAGAAGAAGTGCTTTGAACAGCAGCCTTGTACCTGGAGATGGCAGGAGCTCTCTAGTTTCACTAATCAAAGCCTTCCCAGCCTGTTAGGCTCATTGAAGATACTCTTCCCACAGTGCACTCGCCTTGGTGGTCATGGCGAAGACACAGCCTGGAAGCCATGTACTGTGGGGAAGGAAGAATTCAAAGATGAATTCAAGCTTAAAAAGGTTCTGAATTGTTTTTTTAATCACGTCAGTTGCTCTTATTTTAGACTCACGGCTCAGAAACTGCCCCAGGGAAATAAATGGATGACATCGGAATTCTGTCACAAAACATTTTCCATGAATTTCCCACCCCGTACACATTGGAATTTGCCTTCACTGGGCTGGGAAAATTCTGCCGTCAGTCTCTTACTTCCCAACCAATTGCTGACATGCAATTGCAATTATTACAATTCAGGTCAGAAACTTCAGAGTGTTTTATGAAGTCCGCCTGGATGATAAGTTTTGCATTTTGAATTTGGCTAGGGCGAGCATGAGATATTTCACCCTGGGTTTGATTCAACTAACCCACCAGGGAGCTTTTATCAAACAACGTTTATTTAAGAATACAGTTAACATGTATAAGAAGAAAATTAGCAATAACTTTATAAAAAGAAAAAAAAAACAACCATGATATTGTACAAACTTTAACAGCTAAATACTGTTCCAACCAAACAGATCCCATAAATAAAACCTTTGTCACAGGTTTAGCACTGAAAGTATGAATACCCACGTGATGCCAGAACTTAGTCCTTTGGTTGGAGAATTGAAACTCTGACTTCCCAGCCTTGTAACTTCTAGCAGCCCTCTTGATACACACACAGACCAGCTTGAAGTCAGGACAGCTTCCCCAAACACCCACAAGAGATAGAGAGACTCTAGTTACTAGCTAGCAAACCGCCAGCAGCAGAATTTTCCCTCCAGGAAGGCAAGACCTGCTTGCAGCTAACCAACAGAATTTCCACTACAGGGGAGAGAGAGAGAAAACCTGCCTGCCACTTGACAATCAGAACAGCTTCTGACTGTAAACCCAAAACTGAAAATGAATCCTTGGATTCTTCTGGGGAGGAACCACCTGACTTTGACTTGTCAATCAATCTTCCCTCTCACAATGCAGGGTCATAAAATATCCCAGAAAGATCCCTAAGGACCAGAATAAAAATAAACAAAACCCCATTCAAACCATTTAAGCAGCAATAGAAGAACTTCTAGCAGCTGGCTCAGCAACAATGAAACCAAAAGGCTTGTTTACAACTGCAGAGAACATGATTTAAAAAAAAACATTTCTTAAAGGCACACAATGCAGGTGGCTGAGAGAATTTAGGGCTGCTCATTTGTACAAATTTGAGTTTGAAGATTTTCCTGACCACTTGTGTAAATGCTCGCCCTGGTCTACGTGCTGTATAATGTAATTCAATCTAAAGTCTGAAACTAATTTGTAATTAGTTTGCAAAATTGCTGCCAGTTGCATTTTGTGCACAAGAGTAACCCTCGGGCTTTTAATTTCAATTGTTCTTATTTGTTCTGCTGAATGATTAAAGAACATTAGTATTTTCAAATAGTTGGCATTTTGAAAACTCACCAATGAGAGTGGTTTTCTTTCAGAAGAAAGGACTTTGAAATTGTGACTTGATGGGGCAAATGGCCGATGTTGTGCTGTCCTGCTCTGATATGATACAGTTTGTGCATTGAGAGAGCAGTGCTTGGTACAGCAAAGCTGGAAAATAGTGAATATTTCCAATCCATTTCATTTTTAGTGTGTTTCTCTGGAACCATCTGGTTACTATTTGCAGCCCCCACACAGTCAGATGGAAAAATGATTTCAAATATCCAGCTACCATACATTATCATGTGCCATCGACACCCTGTGCATCTTCTGTTATCTCCTACCCTAAGTGTTGAAAATATTGGGCGACTTGAATAAGTAAATAATCCATTTCCACACATTAGAATAAAGACTCTGATAGTCACTATTCATTGCCATTTAAAGGAGGATTTTCTTCAATGATAAATCTCTATTAAAGATTCAAAAGGCTTTAGTTTGGGATGAAGGAAACCTGCATCATTGGCATCAGAGTCATAATACACATAAGTGCACGATGATGCATCATTTTATGTTAAATTTGCAAACATGAGAAAAATGTCACGCAAACACTTTGCTGATGTCTCTTTCAGTTACATTCCTCAGTATGAAATCTTTCACGATAGTCAAGTCATACTATTTGCTTAAAAGAAAATGGTTCAGTCAATAATAATGAGGTCACTGTCATTGTAATCCTTCCTGCCATTGATTGCCAACTCAGTCAAGCATTCACTTACCATGTTTCTTTTTTCTTCCAGCCTCTTTGAAGATGAGATTATGTCATATGTTCCAGCACATGTTTCATTTCACCCAGGGTACAACTACTCCCCACGCTGCTCCCCTGGCTCTTCGCCTCAGAACTCCCCAGGTGAGGTCCTTGATCTTTGAGTTTAGCGTTCGAACTGGGTAGAACTTTATCCTATCATTGATGTAACCTGAGAGAATGACCCAGTCTAAGCTCTAAAAGCAATCACAGAAAGTATCTTGCGATCAAACTGGATTGTAAATAAAATCTGTAAATAAAAAATGTCACCAACCTTGCACTCTCACTGGAAGAGTGCTGCCTTAGTGGCTTTGTTCAATGGATGTAAAGCTCTGCCTAAAATTACAGTTATCCTTTCTTAATATTCAATCTCACAGCAGATCATGGTAAGAGAGAATGAGGGATTCATGCCAGCACAGTGTTTGGTTAAAACCATACCAGAAACCACAGGTAAACCCAAACAGACTGAATTTTGGCTTAAAAGCAAATTTTTCTGATGCTGGAATCTGAAACCAAAAGAGAAAATGCTGGAAAATCTCAGCAGGTCTGGCAGCCTCTGTAAGGAGAGAAAAGAGATGATGCTTCGAGTCCAGATGACCCTTTGTCAAAGCCTTTATTTTGGCTTTATTGCCCTCCGTAAGTAGACATTGCCCTGACATAACAGAGCACATGGCAGATGGAGATGAATGGCATTGGATCTTCTCCCTTTTCAGCTTGTACTATCTTGGAACTTCATTATAACTTTCCAGTTATGATTTAACTTGGTACAAATAGCATAGTTTCACCATCCCCATTGATTCCAAACAAATTCCGAACAATTTCCATGCACAATGGGCATTCAGGACTACTGAGTGGTTTGCTGAACGGGGCCTATTGAAATGAGAAGGGGTCAACGGACTGCAAATTACAAGCAATTGGAAGCAATTATGGATGTTTTTATTTTCTTCTGTTCAAAGTTTTGAAGCCACTTGCTTGCAGGTAAAACGTTGTTCCCCGGTCAAGTCCCTGCCACATTTCGTATTGGTACTGGAAAATGTCGAGAATGGATTCCCCTATCGGAATCTGAGAAAGGTGATGTTTTTTGGAGAAAGGAAGAAGAAAGCCAAGCACATGAGAACTGTTCACATCCACCATTACTGTTCATACCTGCTACAGCAGCAAAGACACCTTTGCTTGGATGCGTTCAAGAATCTCTGTGTAGATAGGCTCCAATTCGGGTAGCAGAGGTGTGCTGTCTATTGTAAACTGTACCGTATCCAGAGTGCAGCACAGATAGAGCACTAGCCATCCACAGCTACAGCCCCATAGGGGAAGAAGGCCTGTGCTGAAAGAATTGACTTCAATCAATGTTCTAATTTCTTTTCTGCTCACTAAATGAATTTTGCAGGAATATGTTCATCATGAAAATATAGTTTTCATTTCTGTTTTGAAAGGCATGCAGCGGGCAAGTGCAAGGGCTCCTGCACCATACAGGAGAGATTTTGAAGCCAAGCTGAGAAACTTCTACAGAAAGCTTGAGGCCAAAGGTTATGGACAAGGACCAGGAAAAATCAAGTAAGGAACTCACTTTTATAATTCCCTCATGAAGCTGCCAATTAAATCCATTTTACTAACTCACACCGGCAGCATGGGGCTTCGTGAATCACACACACACAGAAATTTGCACGAGGAGGTTAATGGGGCCCACAGGATTTACTGTACTTAATAATTAATAGATGGAAAATTTTGCAGAGCAGCTGGGCCCTCCACCCAAAATACTGATATATGCTCCTAGTGCACAAGCTTAGTGACAAGAGCACGAATTTGTTAGATCTAACCTATGGACTGAACACATGAACACCCGCAATTTAATCCATTGGTTGTACATCCTGAGAGGATGATAAGATGTGAAAAGAAGGCAGATGCTTTCTTCCTCAAAAAGGGACTCATCCAGATAGAAAAAAGAATCACGCGGCATCACAGCTGATGGCAGAGTGACGCATTTCACTGTGGTTTAGACCAATATTTTCAAAGAAAATAAGTTGCTTGTTTTCAAAGAGAAACAGCTTCTTGTGGAGGTAAAGCCCATTTAAGAGGCTTGTTAGTAAGTGAATAACTGAAATCAAAAATGTACATGCATTCTCCAAGAAAAATAATTTGGGACTTCCTATATATAGCTTACATGTGCTTTCAATTACGGAAAAAAAGATCCCTGCTGTAAAAATCCTGCTGGCAGCTCTGGAGCCCACACAGCTGCCTCTATTGTGTCACTCTAACTCTGCTCTCTCCTTGGCAGATTAATTATACGCAGGGACCACTTACTGGAAGGTACCTTCAATCAGGTTATGGCCTATTCACGCAAAGACCTGCAACGGAACAAGTTGTATGTCACATTCGTTGGCGAAGAAGGGTATGAAGTTTCTCCATGAGTTTGATGTTGATTGGATATTGTTCAGTCCCCCCCACCCCCATCCCTTGCAATATATCAACAATACTGACTGATTCTCTCATTAACAATTACTTAGGGAAAGCTGTGGTCAGCTATCAAAATAACCTTCATAGAAAAGCGAACTTTTTAATCATTAAAGCCCTTTCGCAAAGTGTTCCTCAGACTGATTAATTCATTAGAGTCCTGCTAAATGTTGCAAATTCCCACTAAGTTATCACCCTATGGCCTTATTATAACTAATAGGCATTGTGCACGGCACATTTTGTGCAGGGTCAGTGTACAGTATGATTGATCAAATAACAAGAAGTTCTTCAGCAGCTTTAAATAGCTTATGTATTTTATAAAGCCATTCATTATAAGAAAAATCCCAGGCAAATCCACAGGCATGCAGTTTCAATCCTGCATTCTCCTAATATCAGCAGATTTTTAGTCGTTCCCTCCTCATGTCTTAAAGATTGGCCACATTCGTGTTCCATAAAGTTTGGTTCCAAGTGACTTTTTTAATCTATCCTGACTTTTTGTATCAAACAGAGAGCTTTAATCTTGCTCGAGACACTGGGCCTGGAATTTTACCAGAATTATTTGGTTCTTGTAACGCCACTGAGAAAGCGACAGCATGCACAATGTCCCCCACACTTCCCCATCCCAACCCAGCCGAGAAATGTTGGTGACCTAGTTGTACTGGGGCAATGGGAAGGCCTCATAAGGGGTGAAATTGAAGGGAGTTGAGTCAATATTGGGGACTCCCTATGTTGAGAATTCTGGTTGAGTTGGCATCCCAACATATTTCTGGAGGTCTGTATGCTGAAGTTTACCAGATCCTATATGAGCAACAGTGGTCTCCAGTGGTGGGATCCAATGAATTAACCTGGACTTCCAAAGAAAGAGCTTATTTAAGAAGAGCCGAACCCTTTGCTTAATCAGAGGTCTGACAGGTTCCGAAAGACACCTGGGTAAACTACCCTAAAGGGGGGAGGCACTAGAGATGCCAGCCACTTAGAACAAACACATGCTTGTAGTGGCATTTGTCCCACCATGCCTAAGTTCGGCAAACTATGACTAACTCTGGCAGGCTCAGCACAGGAGGACACTGGCATGCACAGCCCTAGTTCAACAGCCAGGATGATATGCCATAGGATTTCAGGACAGTGCACTTTATATCTTCTTTACATTACCATACCAGCACCAGTTACAGACTTTAGTGCCAGTTCTTCAATGCAGATGGCAAGAGATGATCTATGCCTTTCATCTGCAGCTAGTGTAGCCCGTCATTTCTGCAGACTGCAGGTGAGCTGAATGTCCAGTCATCTGGTATTGTTTCCTATTTGTTGACCTGCACTGACCTTTCTGAGCTGCCCATGATTATTCGCTGACAAGAAAAGCAAGACACATTTGCAATTTCCAGAAACTGTATCTGTGCATTACTTAACGTTGCTGCTGGTACATTGTAAATGTGGCAGATATATAGCACTGGGAGTTCCAACATGTAATGCTCCTATGTGAACAGTTTAGTAAAACAAAGTTCCATGAGAAGAGCTATGAGTTATACTCAAAGCTGGATTCAGCATGAACCTTGGGAATAGCTAAAGGGGTTAAAAGCAGTGAATTATGGTCGAGGAGTCATGGTAGTGTGGGGGTGGCACTGAATGGGATACCTTAGGGCTCAGTGCTGGGATCATGAATGTTTCTAATTTACGCAAATGACCTGCATTCAGAAATCCAATGCAAAGTATTCAAGTTTGCAGTTAATGACAAAGTAAATGGCAGTGGGATTGGAAGAGGCAGCTCCAAAATTATAACTTTTGCTGGACTAAATTCAGACAAGTGTAGCATAGCTCTACAAAGCAGGAAAAAGTAGGCAAAGCACATACCCTCATGAAATAACTAAGGACAAAATTGAAAAGGATCACGAGTCTTAGTTGGCGCGATGCTTATCATGTCCAACCAATGAAGAGCAGCAATCAACAAAGTCAAAAGGATACTGAACTTCATAGCTAAGAGAATAGGATGCAAGTCAGAAGAGGTATTGATCATATTCTGTCATACTGTGATCAGATCCTATGTTGAATGCTGCATTGAATGCTGGTTATTGAACACAAGGGAGTTATTCAGGTGCTGCAGAAAGTGCAGAGGAGAATGGGAGGCTGAACTTAGTGTCTGGGGTTCCTACAATAAGGAAAGACTTATATTAAGTAAGACTTTATATTAATGATTTGGATGAGAATATAGGTGGCATGGTTAGTAAGTTTGCAGATGGCACCAAAATTGGTGGCACAGTGGACAGTGAAGAAAGTTATCTGCAATTGCAATGGGATCTTGATAAATTGGCAGATGGAGTTTAATTTAGACAAATGTGAGGTGATGCATTTTGGTAGATTGAACCAGGGCAGGATTTACTCAGTTAATGGTAGGGCGTTACAGAACAAAGACATCTAGGGGCACATGTTCATAGCTCCTTGAAAGTGGAGTCACAGGTGGACAGAGTGGTGAAGAAGGCATTTGGCATGCTTGGTTTCATCGGTCAGAACATTGAATACAGGAGTTGGGATGTCTTGTTGGAATACTGTGTGCAATTCTGGTCACCCTATTATAGAAAGGATATTAAACTAGAAAGAGTGCAGAAAAGATTTACTAGGATGCTACCGGGACTTGATGGATTGAGTTATAAGGAGAGGCTGAATAGACTGGGACTTTTTTGTCTGGAGCGTAGGAGGCTGAGGGGTGACCTTATAGAGGTCTATAAAATAATGAGGGGCATAGACAAGGTAGATAGTCAATATCTTTTCCCAAAGGTAGGGGTGTCTAAAACTAGAAGACATAGGTTTAAGGTGAGAGGGGAGAGATACAAAAGTGCCCAGAGGGGCAATTTTTTCACACAGAGGGTGGTGAGTGTCTGGAACAAGCTGCCAGAGGTAGTAGTAGAGGCGGGTACAATTTTATCTTTTCAAAAGCATTTAGATAGTTACATGGGTACAATGGGTATAGAGGGATATGGGCCAAATGCGGGCAATTGGGATTAGCTTAGGGGTTTTAAAAAAAAAAGGGTGGCATGGACAAGTTGGGCCGAAGGACTCTATGACTCTATGATTCTATGACTGAAGCGTAAGCATTTGAGAGGTGATCTCAGCAATATATGATTGTTCAGAGAATTAAAAAAATAAACTCAGAATATTTAAAATAGATTGCAAGAGGACACAGTTTCAAACTAGTAATGGTAAATTTAGGACTGCTATCAAGAACTTCTGTACACTAAGAGTGACCAGCAGATAGAATAACAGGCAAAAAAACTGGAATAATGTTTTTTACAAAATGCAATGTATTTTATAGAAGTTTGATGGGCTATTTTATACTTAAATTGCATTTAAGTGATGTGGTTGAATTAGATATTTCAAAATGAAAAAAATGTTATGTGGTTTAACAAAGTGAAATTTTGTGCCTACCTCAGAACTACGTTACCATAAAACGTGTGATTAACTGCATTCAACTGCATATTGTAATCATCATTGAGATGACAGTTATATTTGAAATATTTATACAAGATACATGCACACACTATTATGTCATTGCCAACTACTGTTAAGGCAATATTCCAGATGAATTGAATAAGACTGTGGTAAACTGTTATTCACCAAAATCAGTACAATCCTCCATTTAACATGATGTATGGAAATGGCCGTCACACTTATCCAAATAACAACTGTCGTTGCACTTCAGAAATATTTGACTTGTATGAGGCAAATTGAGATGTTTCTGAGACGTGACACGAGGCAGTATATGTGTGTCTTTTGTAAAACCTGATGGAAAATATCAGCTGTAGGCCAGACAGTAGACAAAAACATCTTGCTATATCTCCAAAAATGTGAATCATTTTTACTTAATGTTGGATGTGATAGCAAAGGTGTCAGAGGGATTTAAGATAGCTGAAAGTGAATCTTGGATAGAAAGCAGAAACCAGATGCAGCTTGTGCTATTGAGTTTGTTGCCATAGATAGCAGTATTCTAGAAATCAGACCACGTTTTGCTCCTCATGAGCTGTTGATTGGGAAGAACTTCCTGCAGGTTTCTTTCGTCAGATTTTGATGCTATGTCAAAATACCATTTAAGATGTTAAATTCCATTTAAGATTCCTATGTAGTAAGAAAAGTCATTTGTTCCATCAAGCTGACATCTTCTTTGGACCCTGTACAATCTCTCCTATCAAGACCAAAAGAGAAAATGCTGGAAAATCTCTGCAGATCTGGCAGCATCTGTAAGGAGAGAAAAGAGCTGACATTTTGAGTCCAGATGATCCTTTGTCAAATGTCCTGTTAATCGCTTGAGTTCAACACATTCAGGAAAGATCCTTCCTTTTTTTAATCAAACAAATCTACGAGCTTTGTTGTCAACATTATTCAATTTCAACCAATCCTTACTCTGCTTTTCCAAGGTCCCTGAACCTCTACGTTTCTATCTATGTTTCTATGTAATCTAATTCATAGCCAATTAATTCTATAGCTAGACTTTTGCTTCACATCACTGGGTGGCTTCTATTCCCAGACTGCTTAAAACTAGGATAATCACCATGACCAGAATTTACATTTCTCCCCTCGGCAGATTCCGAGGTGGGGAAGTGGGGAAAGCATAAATAAGCATGGATGGGATTCCCTCCAGGATCCCGCCCACCTCAACGTGGATGCAATTTTATGGTGGGTGGACAGGGCCTTGACATGAAGCCCATCCATGCCCCTATTAAGGCTCTTAAATTCCCCGGCATTAAGAACACCACCCCCACCCCCTTCTCAACCCTCCAGGGCATTTCACCCTGTATGTTGCCATTAAAATTTGTTGTACCTGGTATACTTCTTGATAATGAAAGTACAAATCATAAAATTAATCAAGTCAGATCCTTTTCAGATTTAGGAGAAGAAGAATAGTTATGAATAACAACTATTAAACTGTTTCATTTGATGAATGACTATCAGTGAGGAGCACACTATTTGGAACATGTTACTGAACCTGTCCAAAACATGACTGTTTTAAGTTTAATTTTAAAGTTTATTTATTAGTGTCACAAATAGGCTTACATTAACACTGCAATGAAGTTACTGTGAAAATCCCCTAGTTTCCACATTCTGGCGCCTGTTCGGGTACACTGAGGGAGAATTTAGCATGGTCAATGCACCTAACCAGCACGTCTTTTGGATTGTGGAAGGAAACCAGAACACCCGGAGAGAACCCACGCAGACATGGGGAGAAGGTGCAGACTCCACACAGACAGTGACCTAAGCCGGGAATCGAACCCGGGTCCCTGGTGCTGTGAGGCAGCCGTGCGAACCTCTGTGCCACCGTACTGCCTAGGGTGACATTAGCATAAATAACAATGAAATTATAATTGAATTTACCCAGTTTATTTAGAGATAGAGGCCCAGAGTTTTGGCTCGAGCCAGAGAAAGGCAAGTCGGGCCTGTTGCTGACTTCCAAAACCCAAGACAACTTCGGAACCACATCCCGTCAATGTTTGTGTCTCTGGGAGACGTGGGAAGGGAAATCTCAGGCTTAACAAGCCAACATGTGGTATGGGAGGAATGTGGATAGAGAGGCAGCTAAAAAGCCCGCCTCACTTCTTGGCCCAATTCCCAATGTTGTTCTTAGGTCTTCTAAACTTCACTCATCCACTTGTGCCCCATGCATCTCCCCATGCATTCTCCATAGCCACTCACCCAATACCCACTATGGGCAATAGAAAAATTAACTTTGAACAGTCTCCTAGAACTGCCATTCAATAATACTTCACACTGAAAAAAACTCTCCTCCATGAAATTCATTCAAAAATATAATCCCCAGTGAGTGGTCAAACTATTGTAAAAACATTTATCCACTTATCCAAGACAGATAATCCTCTATTAAATTCTTAAAACTGTCAATCAAAATGTGAACATAGCCCCCTGATGAGGTAAGTGGTGCTGGAGGTTTTGAAACTCAGCATAGCATTCATAATAGACCTAGCTGTAAGAACAAACCTTGTGTAGTATAAACAATAGAGTCTATTAAATCTTAAAAGCCTTTATTTTAAGTTGCAAGTGGTGTTTCATTTCCATTTCAAAGCAGATTGCCTGTCAATCAATGGAGTGCAGCAACTGCTGAGATTTATTTTTACTTTCAACATCAGGGCAATAGTTTTCAAAACTGACGATCTGCTGACATTTAAAGCACAATTCCAAAGGTGATGGGGATTTTCCCAGCACATCTTTTTTGCAGTTTTGAAAGTATTATGACACTTTCTCAAATGAGAAAAGTACTCTAATGCATCTTATCACTTAAACAATGCTGGTCAAGGTAACGTTAACTTACCATTGCATTACAGAGCCCTATGATGAATCACTGCAGTTAATACATCAAGTCTACAATATAGTACCCAATAGTTGCCAAAGCTTTTAAACCTACCAATCAGAATGTTTGCGACTCCACAGTAGACTTTCCTCCAATGAGACTGACATTTTTAGGGTTTACAAAACCTGCACCAACACATGAAAATAGCAGAGGAGTAATGGGAGGAAGTTCAAATTTTCTACAAGACTGCCAACCTCAGAAGAGCTAGGCATGGGATTGTGACCTATGAAAAGGCAGCACAAAAATAGCACAAAGTGAGGAAGAGAGCAAAAATTCATGGTTACGGTGAATAACGTCATGGTATTAGCTTTCCCAACCCTATTCCCGCTTCCACAAGCAGATGAAAATCCAGCCCAGAGAATTTGATCTGACCTCTGTTTGAGTTGATGGATTTTGTTAAAGTTAAAATCTCACCAGAATCCGCTTGTGCTCACAGTTGACAACAAGCCAGCATTTTCAAAGCAATAAGCCAGTTGGAGCCCTGTGGGGAAAATAAATTCTGCATTTTGGTAGGGGCAAATAGCAAGCTGACAAAATGGTAGAGTGCAGCACAATATGCCATGAAGTAGAATTCAGCATCACTCCAGCAAATTTGCAGTATATGAGTTACTAATCTTAGTGACTACATCAGTGAGGGTTTGTGTCAGCCGACTTCCCATTAGGACAGAATGGCACATTGCTACTGTGAGGTCTCTTCCCAGCCATTTGAAAAGCAGTTAGCAAATTCCATGGGCATGATACCCCCCAGGCAGAGTGACTGAGCACTTGGACTTGATCAGTTGACCAAGAAGAGTTGGCATAGGTGTGTGATATATAGGTTAATTCTGACTAATCAATTGAATTTGAGAAGTGATGAATGCATGGTAGATAGAGGAAAATCCATGTATGTAGTTTGCATGGAATTCCAGAAGGCATTTGGTAAAGTATCACAAAAGATAATTAGCAAAATACGTTGGAGGTAACATTGTGATGTGTGGTTGGTAATTAGTCGGAAGGTTATAAAAAAAACACTGAGTTATGACTTTCTAACTGACGTGATGTAAGACGTGCTGTTCCCCAATGATCTGGATTGGGATTTTCACCAGAAATTAGAAAGAATAGGGAATTGTTTATCCAATTTTGCAGATGACACCAAACTAGGAAATATTGGTAGGAGGAGGAAATTACAAAGGAAGATAGACAGACTGTCGATTGTAGTTTGACATGGGGAAATTTAAGGTAATCTGCTTTGGCTCTGAGTCAGACAAATCAGAATGTCTATAATGACAAAGCAATTCAGGTGTCCATGTACAAATATCATTAACATCTTGTACAGAGGTACAGAAAGTAATCAAAAAGAGAAATGTAATGTTGGCCTCATTTCAAAGGGGTTAAAATTCTAAAATGGGGATGTCATGCAGAGCCTTGGATAGACCACAGCTGGAATATTGCATTCAGTTTGGACATTAAACATCAGGAAAGAGCTGTGACACTCCATAGGGTCAAAAATTCCACTCATTTGAAGGTCCAAGCTCACACATGAAGATTTGCCACTTGCGCAAGGTGTGGAGTGTTGGCAATGGAACTATACCCTATTGTGAGTCAGTGCTTACTGAGGCAGGGGGTAAATTGGAGGGTGATGGATGGGGCAACTGAATCACTTAATTAAGATTGTCCTGTTTGAACTGAGGACTTCAATAATAAAATAAGGATTGTCTTCAGTAATTGTGGTTAAGGGTGCATGACTCCATCAGACACTGATTAGCATTAAAAATAAATGGAAAAAAAAACCCAGCTTGAAGTTTAACATTTAAATGCATTGAATGTGAATGGCAGTGTGTTTCTTCCTTCTATATTATGGTTTAATTTTTTGTATTGTTCTTCTGCAGACTGGATTACAGTGGACCATCAAGAGAATTTTTCTTCCTCTTGTCGCAAGAACTTTTCAATCCCTACTATGGTTTGTTTGAGTATTCAGCCAACGACACATACACAGTGCAGATCAGTCCAATGTCAGCATTTGTAGAAAATCATCTGGAATGGTAAAGTTCGCCTTTTCTTTACACTACTTACTTCCAAGAAAAACATGCCATTAAAACTCCATTTCCTCCCAATGTTTATTGTAGAAATTAAAACTGCTAATTGATTAACTAAAGATAATCGACAGCTCACTTTCGATATCGACTGCGGACAGGTGGTGAGAATCTTTATTCTTAAAGTTTTCCCATGGTGTTAGCTTGTGATTCCTGCTAGGGTAGTGGCTAGCTGCTTCTGGTTGGTGACACTATGTGGTACAAGGACAGCCGAAGCAATTAGCGAGAATGGAGGAAAAGACTAAGGCTGAATATTTCCAGAAAATCCCGCTGACGTGAACGGCCGGAAAATTCCAGTTACAGACTTCAAAGGTTTTGAAAGCTTTGGAAATCTTAAAAACATGTATTTATTTCAACCTCAAAATATCAGTCACAATGTTCAGTTTCACCATCTGCTAGCTGGTCAAACCTTAACCTCTGAGTTCCCAGCAGCTTCAGTTATTGCAGAAGACTGTTTTGCCCCAGGAGTGAGGTAGACTATATTCCACACGAATATAAAGATCTGGATGGTTTATCAAGGCCACTGTCGTAAACAAATTAAATTGGCACTGCATGAAAGCATTCATTTCTAAATGTTTTTTGACTTGCAGTTAGTGAGAACTATCTTAAGACCAGAGAATGCTTTAACTCTCTGTGGAGTAATGTGAAACAACATTTAGGATGAGCAAGTGAAAGCACATTTATTACATCACAGCAAGTGATACATCTCATTTGAGACACTTTTTTTTGAACTTTATATAAAAGCAGGCCTGTGTCTTGGTACTGTAGCTCTTGGCTACTACGAACAAAACTGAACATCGGATTAGTGAGCTGCTGAGCAAACCACGCCGATGTTTCTGTCTTTGGCCTGAGATCACAGGGCATTGCTAACTTGCCTCCTCCATGTCACTGAAGCAGCAACTTGTATCCAGCTGTTTTCGAACTCAATGCAAACAAAAGTTTAGGAGCACTTTATTTTGTTTAGTTTTGAAATATTTTTGAGTTGAAATTGTCAACCGCATTCCTTATGTGGTGTTACCCATGTTTAAACTAATTTCTTTGAAAAGTTCTCAGTAATGAGGATCGACACACGGCGTATTCACCGTTTGATTTAAGGTCAATGAGTCAGTTGCCTATGGAAGAGTAGAGGATGTTTGTGTTGAGATGGTCAGGATTGAATAGTGGCGATGTGAGGATTGAAGCATATTCTGGAGTAAAGTTATTACTTTTGGGCTCATGGAGCATTAATGAAGAACAGTTCCAAAAGAGAAACTTGTGGAGTAGAATACATGAAAGCTTAGCTTGCCTATGGCCTCATTGTATATCCCTGCCTTGGGCCACCTGATACTGAAAGCCACATCCATTCCTTTGGTAGCTCTGAATTTTGTCATCTCTGAATGAAGTTCCTCCATAAAATAGTAGCTACTATCCCTGCATGTCATTCGAGAGACAAGTTCAATTCCCCAACGGGGAGAATGTTTCCTTTGAGGGTCGGTTTAACTCATTTGGCTGGACAGCTGGTTTGTGATGGACAGTGGTGCTAACAGCGCGTGTTCAATTCCCATTCCAGCTGTGGTTATTTATGAAGGCCCGCTTTCTCAACCTTGCTTATGGTGATCCTCAGGTTAAATCGCCACCAGTCAGATCTCCCTGTCAAACGGGAGAGCAGCCTATGGCCATCTGGGACTATGGTGACTTCACTTTTTACTTACCTCTGAACTTTACGATTTACTAGACCCCTGGCTGACCTCCCATATTTAAACTCGAATAAACCTGAGATCATCCAAAACAATCAAGCTTCCTGTGTTCTAAGTCACTCCAAATTGCAATCATTAGGGGCGGCACAGTGGTTAGCATTGCTGTCTCATAGCGCCAGGGACCCAGGTTCAATTCTGGCCTTTGGTCACTGTCTGTATGGAGTTTGCACATTCTCCCCGTGACTGCGTGAGTTCCCTCCGGGTGCTCCGGTTTCCTCCCACAGTCCAAAGATGTGAGGGTTAGGTTGTTTGGCCATGCTAAGTTGCCCCTTAGTGTCAGGAGGATTAGGACTATAAATATGTGGGGTTTCAGGGATAGGGCCTTGGTGGGATTGTTGTTGGTGCAGACTCAATGGGCCAAACGGCCATCCGTAGATTCAATGATTCTATAATCTAACACTGCTGAGCTTGCTAACCTGTATTGGCATTCCTGTTTATCAATGCCTCAGTTTCAAAACTCACATCCTTGTTTTCAAATCCCTCCTTTCCCTCTCCCAATTTCTTCCAGTCCTACAACCCTCTACGGTATCTGTGTTCCTCCAATTCTGATCTCTCATGCATCACCAATTTTAATTGCTTCGCTATTAACAGCCATAACTTTAGCTGACAAGGTCCTAATCTCTTGAGTTCCCTCCAGGCACCACCCCATCTCTCTTTCCTCTTGCAAGCTGCTCCTTAAAATCTACCATTTCGATCTGACATATCTCTCACAGTTTGATAGCACTTTGATAGCCTTGGGAAGTTTTACTTTGTTAAAGGTGCCATCCGGGTACAAATTGTTGTTGTAAACTTGGTGCAAATTTGGAGGCTGTCCAAGTGGGGAGCGTCATACCTCTAGCTGCTTCCTTCATGGCTTGCACTGCATCCTACGCTGGGAAGGGTGTTCCCATGTGCGCTCAGGAGTTTCCCAATGGATTTATTGATGTCTCACAACACCACTAACAATTCAAAATGAACCAATTTTTAGCCCATACAATTCGATAGGGCAGTAGATAATTGAATTGCTCGAACAAAGAGTCAGTGTAGACCAGTGGGCAACATGCTCTGCCTCAGTACTGTAAATCTTCATTGTGCTGTGATTACTGAAGAAGCAGGTTTGACAGGCCATGCAGCTGTCTATCATTCCATGTTTTTTGATGTTTAGATATCCTAGGTTTTGCTTCTCTAAACTCTGTAGTCCTATAAAAAGCCGGATTTTGTAATGTCTTAAAAAGCAAGGAATGCTGCGATTCATATTATAGTGACGAGCATTTCAAAGGCTGGTTAGTTTTGCAGTGGCCATGGAACATGATACACAACATTATCTCTTTGTAAGCCTTTAATTGATGAAATGTCATCACCATACTAAGTCCTGTCAGGGGCCGCTCAAATGCATTCAAGTGATGTTCAGTGAAGCATACCTCATTGCTGCAGCCACAACATTTAGATGTCATCCGACAGACTTCTGAAGCAAGTGTTCCCCTGCAAGGTAAAAGCAGCAAGTTTATGTGGCCTGGCTAGAAGAAGCTGTACAGCAACACATTAAAACGAGGCATAGAACTGGTTCCTCCAGGTCCACTCAGCCCCAAGTCTCATTATAGGCTTGGCCCAAACATGGATTTTTCAGCTCCAGAGAGCTGAACTCCAAAAGTGAGGTGAGTGTGACTGCCTTTAACAACAAGACTGCATTTGTCTGAGCGCGACACCTAGGAGCCCGAGCAAAATTGAATTCAGTGGGGATCAGTGGAAAACTATCCACAGGCTGGAGTCCTACCAAGCACAAAGATAGATGGATGTGGTTGTTGAAAGCCAGAAATTGCTGCAGCAGTTAATCAGAGTTGTGTCCCAGGCCCTAACATCTTCAGCCACTTTATCAGTGAGTTTTCCTTCAACAAAGAGTCAGAAGTGGAGATATTTGCCATTGATTGCACAGTGTTCAGTACCAGTTGCAACCCCTCAGAAATGAAACACTCCAGACCTCCGAGCAGCAAGACTAGGCGACATTCAGACTTGGGCTGAAAAGTGGGAACTAACATTCATGCCACGCAAATGCCAGGCAATGACCATCACCAACAAGAAAGAATTTAACCATCTCTCCTTGGAAGTCAGTGGAACTACCATCGCTGAATCCCTCATTATTAAAATGCCAGGTGTCACAAGAAACTGAATTGGACTAGCCACGTAAATACCGTGAATAAAACAGCAGGTCAAAGCCAGTGAATTCTGCAACAATTTAACTCACTTCCTGACTCCCCCCAAAGCCTTTCGCCAGCTACAAGGTACAGTCAGCAGCATGATGGAATACTCTCCACTTGCCTGGCTGAGTGCAGTTCCAACAACACTCAAGAAGCTTGACACTATCCAGAACAAAGCAACCCATGTGATCTGGAACCATCCACCATCTTAAAAATTCACTTTCGACACCACTTGCTCACAGTGGCAGCAGTGTGTACCACCTACAAATTGCACTACGCCAACTTGCCAATCCTCTTTTGACAACATTTTACAATACAAGGCCCCTACCACCTGGAAGGACAAGACCAGCAGAAGCTTGGGAATACCACCACCTTCAGATTCCACTCCAAGCCACTCATCATCCTTACTTGGAACTGTATCCCGATTTTTCCCATTGTCACTGCATCAATAACCTGGAATTCCCTCGCTAACAGCACTGTGGGTGTACCTACAATACATTCTGTGGTTTAAGAAGGCAGGTCTCAAAAGCAGTTAGGAATAGACAATAAATTGTGGCCTTGCTAGCACGCTCACATCCATTGAATAAAAAAGATTGCATGCTGTGATTCTGCATAAGCCATGGTGACAAACCTTCCAGCAACCTGATGTCCCTCATTTCAAAACTATCTGTCAAAATGAAACAGAGAGAAACTTGAAAAACAACGTAAACATCTGACTTTAGCCAGTCCATCTTACCCAGGGAAAAATACCTCAAGATGCGTTCCTGCATTAGATTGATAAATCACCAAGCGGGTGCACAGTAAGGCCTGAGAGATTTTGATAATCAAATAACTCTTGATGCAAGGAACATCCATGTGTGCTGCTTCCAAACATTCCTGATGACAGTAAAACAGTTTTGGAAGCTGTCCTGACGGTTTCAGTTTTAAGGAAACTGTGAAGCTGATTTTTGTCCCCGTTTTGGACAGGAATGAGAAGTTAGCACACGGAACTGGACACTATTGACTGCCTTGTTCCCATTGCCAGTTTTCCCACTGCCATTTAGGAACATAGGAGTATGGAGCAGGAGCAGGCTATTTGGCACTTCTAGCCTGCTCCGCTAATTGATAAGATCATGGCTGATCTGGTTGTGGTCACAACTCCACCTTCCTGTTTGTCCCCATTATCCTTTCTCCCTTGTCTATTAACCTTGAATATATTCAATGACCCAGGTTTCACTGCTGTCAGGTGAAGAGAATTCCACAGACTAATGACTCTCTGGGAGAAAAAAGTTCTCTTCATTTCCATCTTAAAAGTGCGACCTCTTATTCTTCAACTGTGGGCGGAATTTTCTGTTTTCATGACTAAGGCCTGAATTTTACTGGCACGCCCGCCCCAATTCCGGGGGCCGGTGAGACTCGGAGAACGGCATTCTCCGTTGGCCTCGGGCAGGATCGTACGAACCTCGGGCGGACATGCTGGTAAAATTCTGCCCTAAGTGTCAGCTGAGGCTAGAAAAATGATGAATATCCTGCTGGCTCCACTGCCAGCCTTCCCATCATATTTCTTGATACTTGGTCAAGAAAAATCCCAGAGGCAGGTCCTATGATGTCAGGCTGGCAGGATGGATTCTGAAGAAGCCCTCCCCACCAGCAACATCAGCTTTCAGGTTTTAAAGGGCACGATGCTCCAAACAAATGGGCGGCATGGTGGCACATTGATTAGCACTGCTGCCTCACAGCTTCAGGGACCTGGGTTCGATTCCTGGCTTGGGTCACTCTCTATATGGAGTTTGCACACTCTCCCCGTGTCTGCATGGGTTTCCTCCAGGTGCTCCAGTTTCCTCCACAGTCCAAAGATGTGCAGGTTAGGTGCATTGGCCAAGCTAAATTGCCCCTTATTGTCCTGGGATGCATAGGTTAAAGGGATTAGATGGGTAAATATGTAGGATTACAGGGATAGGGCCAAGGTGGGATTGTTGTAGGTGCAGACTCGATGGGCCAAATGGCCTCCTTCTGCATTGTAGGGATTCTATGACTCCATGAAAACAAAAATAAGAGAGAGGTTCCCCCCACAGACACGGGACCCCCATCCCTCCCCATGGCACTGCCAGGGTACTGTCTGCGTATGACCCTCTGCCCCTGGGGGGCTGTACTTACCTGTGCACCCCCACAGCAGATTGTATTGGTCAGGTTGCTATTTGTCAAAAGTTGTTGTAAACCCTGGCAATATGATGCCACGTAGGTGGGGGTGGGGATGAGGGGTGGGGGGGATAGTAATCCAAATGTGAGGGATAATTGAGTGGGGAAGCCTGCTAATGATATTAAAATGTATGGTAATGCAGTTTCCAACCTTTCATGGCAGATCGGTCGTCGGTGGGGGGTGGGGACAATCGAAGCGGGAAGTCCTGACGGTCTAAAAGTAATTTGGAGATTCCTGTTGGATTCTCCGCTCCTGCCACCATTTCTGCTCATGGAAAACAGCGGCAGAAATCCCCTTCTGTTTCTCCTAGTTCTAATCTCTCCCACTCAAGAGGAAACCCCTTTCTTGTATCCACCTCATCAAGTCCCCTCAGGATCTTATATGTTTCAATAGAATTATCTCTCATTCTTCTAAACTTCTGTGGGTGTAGGCACAACCTGTTCAACCTTTCCTCATACAATAAGCACTTCATCCCAGGAATGAATCAAGTGACCCTTCTCTGAACTACTTCCAATGCAGTTTTCCAGATCAAGAAATCAAAACAGTATTCCTGATGTGGTCTCACCAAGACCCTATGCAGCTGCAGTAAAACTTCCCCACTTTTATATTCCATTCCCCTTGCATTAACCTCCAATATTATTCCATTTGCCTGCCTAATCACTTGCTGTACCTGCATACTAACATTTTGTGATTCATGTACCAACTCACCCAGATCCCTCTGTACCACGGGTTCTGCAATCTGTCTCCATTTAACGAGTATTCTGCTTCTCTATTCCTCCTGCCAAAGTGGACAAGTTCACATTTTCCCACATTATACTCCATCTGCCAAACTTTTGCCCATTCACTTAACTTATCTGTCTCCCTTTGTAGATTATTTTACCTCTTCTTGACAACTTATTTTATTTTATTATCTTGGTGTTCTTGGCAAAATTAGCTGCCATAGTTTTGGTTCTTACATCCAGGTCATTGATATAGATTGTAAGTCGGATGGTGCATCCTTCTTGGGAAGTTTTTCTTTCCCACTGGGATAGCTCTTTTCTGAGTTAAGCCTATCCCTAAATTTGTTATGGCCACAGCTGATGTCATTGCCGAGCAAGCTAGACCCTAGAGTTAAGTCTGTCTCACTGATCATAAACCGTTTTTAAATTGTGAAAACATCCCTTTCCTTAAGTATCTTTTTCCCCTTTCATCTCAGATTCTGTTGTCCTTAAACACCTCTTTGAACTTCACTTCTCCAAATATCCCCTGTTTATTCATGGAACCCCTGTAAGATGCAAATGTTCCTTGTCATCTCTGAACTCCCTTTTGAAATTCAACAGCTGAAAAATCAATCTCCCAACTTATCTCACAATGCAAATTTTAAACCCAACCTATTTACTTGTGACTCAAACTGTCTAAATTCTGTCATTACAAATGCACAAATGTAACAAGTTTAGCCTTTCATCTCTTAGACCTCACGGATAACCTTTCTCTTGTAACTACCCTGTTTAATTAGCACTGGTGACTCAAACACACACATACACACACACACACATTTTCTTTAACTACACAGAAATCATAACCACAAAAATATAAAAATATAAATCTTTCATGATACACTGCATTTCTACTTTACTATGAACCATATAAATATATATACAAACATGTGAATTAGGAAAAGGAGTATACCATTCTGCCCCTCAAGGCTGCTCTGCTGTTCAATAAGATCATAGCTGTGGCCTCAGCTCCACATTTCACCTACCTGTGATACCCTTTGGCTCTCTTGTTAGTCAAGGGTATATCTATCCCACCTTAAAAATATTAATTGACCCTGCCTCCATTGCTGTCTGAGGAAGAGAGTTACAAAGATTCACGATCCTCAGAGAGAAAAATATTATTCTCATCTCCGTTTTAAATGGGAGATCCCCTTGGCCAAGAATTTTCAGCCCTCCTGCGCCATGGTTACCAGCGGCGCAGGTGGCTCGCTGGTAGTATCTTCTGGTACCACCGAGTGTGTTTTGTATGGCTGTTTTGTATGGTGTTTTGTGTGGCTTGCCCGCCTCGCCACCAGAGAACCCACCGCAGAGGGTCACCTTCAGCAGGACTGGAAGATCCTGCCCTTTATTTTTAAATTGTGTCCCTCTAGTTCTAGTCTGTCCCACATGGAGAAACATCCTTCCAACATCCATTCTGCCAAGTCCCCTCAGGATCTTATGCGTTTCAGTAAGATCACCTCTTAATTTTCTAAACTCCAGTGGATACACACCCACTCCGTCTAATCTTTCCTTATAAGGTATCAGTCGAATAAACCTTCTCTGAACTGTTTCTAACACATTTACATCCTTTCTTAAATAGAAAGACCAAAACTGTAGACAGTACCTCCAGATATAGGTAGGAATTTTACCACCCCTCCCGCCACAGGAATCAGAGCAGGCAAGGGGGGGGAGCATGGAAAGGTCTGTTGACCTCGGCGGGATTTTAAGGTTTCGGGACAAACGAGGCTATAAAATGCCACCCGTGGTCTCAACAACGGCCTGTACAACTGTCGCGAAATGTTCCTACTTTCATTCTCCATTCCCCTTGCATTAAACTCCAACATTCATTTCTATTTGTGCTGTCACCTCACCTGCTTTATTACAAATGCTTACATGTCTTCAGTTCTGTCTTTTTATTACAGATGTTAAAGAAATCTATTCACAGACTTTTCTGCCGTTTCAGAAATTCGGTCACATGCTTCAGTTTTTTGTCCAAAATTTTGTAAAATAAAAGAATTGTTGATCAGTGCATTGTGTTACATATTCCAGGTGTCCCTATAAATAGAAGCATTCAGCACGTACCAGCAATAAATGGTAGCTGTGACGGAAATAGTAGTTGTTGCACCTAGACCCTTAAGGCTAATTTTTGCACGATGGTGATAGTGTTGACATCCACTTCAACTTTGGCAGCAATGTTGTAAAATAAACAATCTAGCACTGCTACCTCTCAAAGTGCTGACACCTCCTGCAGAAACAGTTTCCCCTGTTGTCTCCAGAGGTAGCAGTACTGACAGTGGCAGGAAATGCAAGCACTCCAAGTCGGCACTAGCAGTTAGCATTATTTTCGGCCCTTGCAGTTTGGGCCTGTACTGATCTCTCGCAGCTGTAGATTGGGTCAGTAAGTAGAAATGAAGTGACAAGTTGGGACAAGTGTACATATGTACAAGCTTGCACAAGTGCAGTTGCTTGTCAGGCACTGTAGTAGGCCGTGTGATCTCCTCGAGATGATAAGTGAGGCAGATATTACAAGCACCAGGAGTAATACAAAGTACCACACACATAAGGAACCCATATAGTCCATGTATGGGTGAAAATAGCTAAGAAAAAAGTCCCAGAATTGTAGAGCAACAATCAGCGAAGTGAATAGAATGTTGAACCCAATAGGTAAGACAATTGATTTATAGACAAAAAAATCATGATCAAATTATAGAGAGCTCTGTATGAACCACACCTCGAGGATTGCATCCAGCTGCATTTTTCTGAGATCTCCACACTCCCACTGCTTCTGGCTTCTTCTAAATCCCAGATCACTCTCCCACTAGTGACCATGCCATAAACTCTGGAATACCTTCACTAAAACATCTCTGTCTTTCTACCTCCCTCGCCTTTTTTAATATGTTCCTTAAAAGTTAACACTTTGACCAGACTTATGTATTTCCATCTGTGATTTGGTGTCACATTTTGTCTGATAATGGTCCTGTAAAACACTTTGGGATGTTTTAATATGTAAAAGATGCTATATAGATGCAAATTTTTGTTGTTAAACAAGAGATGATGTGGAGATGTCGGCTTTGGACTGAGGTGGGCACAGTAAGAAGTCTCACGACACCAGGTTAAAGTCCAACAGGTTTATTTGGTAGCACAAGTTTTTGGAGCGCTGCTCCTTTATCGGGTGAGTCGGATTATACAAGAGAGCCATTCAAGCACTGGATTCAGTGCAGAAAAGGATCAGAAGGCTGATGCCCAGTTTCATGAATATTAGGCAGGAAGAACAACAAGAATGAAAGGCTTTTCAACCGTGAAAGGAGGTAAATCAGTGAACAAAATGGTGTTGTCGTGTGGCAGATGTCATAACTATTATTATGTGTACAGAATCTTGGATGATTATACCCCTGAATGTAGTACAGTAAAATAAAATAGCTCTATCCCATTAGTCATGCTCAGCAAATTGTGCTTTAACTGTAACAGCTCACAAAATCAGAGTCACAAATAGAGAGACAGGCTGAAAGGAGCTCCTCAGACTCAATGTAAATACTTGACCATAATTTGTCAAGTGTCCCCTGTTAGCGCCATCCCAGTGTCGTCCATTTTGTGATTTTGATTAAGAAGCTGAAAACAAAAGCTTCAACCACTCCATCCAGTAATTGTTCAGTGGAGTGGGAAATGAATACCAGTCCTTACAGTTCAAGTTTTCAGAATGTTTAGAAATAGATGACAGATGTCAAAAATTCCAGTCCTCTGGCAGGGAATTTAAGCTGACCTTTTAAGATAATTACAGGTCTCCTTTAAATAAACAAGAGATTTTCCTAGAAATTTGAAGAATGATCTGATTTCTGTATATTAGATGTGACCAATATAAAGCAAAGGCCTTGACTGCCGTCTCGCTAAGGCCTTCTGTGAATTATCACCTCTATTTTATTTTGGAACCACGTTTCTACTGGTCATTCCCTCCCAAAAAGCTCATTTCCATCTGTACCCAGTCATCAGACTAAATTATCGCTATATCCATGCCTAGTCCCGATTTACAATTATCCAGTTTCTCCTGAGAATAACTTGAAATGACACATGTATGTGATAATTTTCCAGAATTGAAAATGCAAAAGATATGAACATTCGATCCAATATTAGAATAAAAGGTGAAAGTTGTGGAAATAGACATTGATATCTGAAAAAGTAAGCAAACACTGGCCGACTGAGATATTCCAAACTGGCAGTGCTGATGAAGGAACTTCATTCAAAATGTAAATCTCTTTTTTTTTCCTGATCAGCCTGCTGCCTATTCCCAGCATTTTCAATTATTATTTCCAACTTTGTGGCAGATTTTTCCTTCTTCTCGAGTTGTTTCCCACATAATATGAAATCATTAAATGACTTCTTCCTCAGTCTTGAGCTCCTGTTTTATTTTTCAGACTGGCCTTCAACAGAGCATCAAATAGAGCAAAGCCAAAGAAAGGTGTGGTTGGAATGAGCGGGTAATAGCATTGTCCAACTCACCAAGAGTGAACCAGACTTTCAGATGGGCACTGTGGCGTGTTAGTGGCAAAGGCAATAGTGGCAAAGGTGCCAGAGAAACCTCCTGCTCAGACCTTAGAAACATTCCTGCCAGAAAGTGTTACCTATTTCAGTTTGTATGCTCTATATTTTCCTTGTCATGTCTGTTTTCTGTACAGTTTTAATAAAGGGATGGTTGATGTGACAGAGGTGGAAGTAATCAGTCTGTGTAATGGAGAGGTTATGGAATGGCTTGGCTTGAGGTCAAATAGCTGAGGTTGAGTTGGCTTCAACCTGAGACAGAGGCTGGAGAGAGGGAGAAAATTGATGGCAAGAGAAGAGAGTTTGTGGCAGGGTGTAGCTGAAGACAACAGCTTAGATTGACTTAATGTCTAACTGGAGGAAATTTTCCACAATGGAATGTCAGGCAAGCAACTTGACAAAAGCAAAATACTGTTGATGCTAGAAATCAGAATTAAAAACAGAAAGTGCTCAAAATACTCAGCCAGTCTGGCAGCATCTCTGGAGGGCAACAGAGCTAACATTTTGAGTCGAATATGACTCTTCAGAATCAAACTACAGTTCTAAGGGGACATATTCGACTCAAAGTGTTAACTTTGTTTATCTCTCCACAGATGCTGCTGGACCTGCTGAGTATTTCCAGAACTTTCTGTTTTTATATTACATAAACAACATGACAAGGCAGCACGGTAGGACAGTGGTTAGCACTGCTGCTTCACAGCGCCAGGGACCCGTTTCAATTCCCATCTTGGGTCACTGTTTGTGTGGAGTTCACACATTCTCCCCGGGCCCGATTTTACCATCACATTGCGCATGTTTTCAGGCACGGAAACTTGGTAAAGAAAGGCGTGAAGTGAGTAGCGCGATTCGCACCCGCCTCCACACTGGTTCCCCCTTTACCAAGGTCTGAAAATGGCCACGATCGGGACCGTGCCCAAAACGGGCACAACGGCCACTTAAATGTATTTGCCTGCATGTAAATTGATTTAATGGGCTGTATGTCCAACCTTACCGGCACTTCCCCCTTTACCACTGCATTCGCCCGTCCAGAATCGGTGCGAAACAGACTGATTCGGGCGCTGCAGTTAGTGAGGAAGTAAATGCCAAGCATCCAACGGAAGGAGGGGGTCTCCTGCCACTCTGCCTGAGATCAGTGGGGGGGATGGGGGGGTCCACTGCCAGTCTGCCTGAGATCAGTGGGGGGGATGGGGGGGTCCGCTGCCACTCTGCCTGAGATCAGTGGTGGGTAAGGGGGGATCCGCTGCCACTCTGCCTGAGATCAGTGGGGGGGAAAGGGGGTGTCGCCTGCCACTCTGCCTGAGATCAGTGGGGGGGATGGGGAGGTCACTGCCACTCTGCCTGAGATCAGTGGGGGGGATGGGGAGGTCACTGCCACTCTGCCTGAGATCAGTGGGGACGGTGGGGGGGGTCCACTGCCGCTCTGCCTGAGATCAGTGGGGACGGTGGGGGGGGTCCGCTGCCACTCTGCCTGAGATCAGTGGGGTGGATGGGGGGGTCCGCTGCCACTCTGCCTGAGATCAGTGGGGGTGAAGGGGGAGGGGCCCGCGATCAGTCTGGGTAGCGGAGGGGTGGGGGGATAAGGGGGTCAGTAATGTTGGGGGGGTGGGGTAATGTCTGTGGGGGCCAGGGGGAGGCATTATCCAGCAAGGGAGGGATGTGGCAAGGGAGCCACATTCTATCATTTTTTTCTGCGCATGTGCAGTCGGAGGCGCCAATCGGAGCCGCAGTATTTTGGGTGCGTTAAGCCCCGCCCACAGGCTTCTGCAGCGCAATTCAGAATCACTGATATTTTTTCAGGCAGAGTGCGTATGAGAACTGCCTGAGAACGGGTCTAAAAGTCAGGTCTGAAATACTCCCAGTTTCAAGTCCGCCCAGCACTTAGGATCAAAATGGTAAAATAGGGCCCCCGTGTCTGCGTGGGTTTCCTCCGGGTGCTCCGGTTTCCTCCCACATTCTGAAAGCCGTGCTGGTTAGGTGCATTGACCCAAACAGGTGCCGGAGTGTGGTGACTAGGGGAATTTCACAGTGACTTCATTGCAGTGTTAATGTAAGCCTTACTTGTGACTAATAAACTTTAACTTTTAACATAAACGCAGTGGAGAGATTGAAAGAGGTGGTCAAGAGGTAGAGCTGGGTCTTACCGACATACAACCAGTACCTGACACCATTGCCCCAGTATTTACAAGGTATAGTGCTGTTGGATTCAGTTACGTATGGCAAGAAGTATCATCATTTAAATATTTTCTGCAGGATTCTTGCCCAACTGCCAGCCCGTTTGACAAGCTGTTGCCTGTCGGATGGGAAAGCTTGCATCAGAAGGAGAAAGTGAAGGAGCAGGTAGGGAGAGACAAGGAGAGATTGCAGTCTGGGAAGCCTCATAGGGGTGGAGAGGCAGTGGGATGGAGAACTGGCAGTCAGAGGATGTTGTTTGGAAGAAGGGAGGTGCCTCTCCCTCGGACAGACTGCAGATCTGGTGGTGGGTGGTTTACTGTGTAGCATTTTGGACTAGAAGGGACAATCCTGGTGGATAGGCAATGCTGTGAAGGCACTTATCCAATGGATCGAACCCTTGCCTTTTATCTGTCAAATTAAAAATAGAAACACATGTTAAAATAAATGTTGCCACGAGGCCACATGTGGATAAGGAATAGGAGAGATTAAAGGATAGATCTTTGGGGAAACTCCAGAGGTAGTGACATAGGGCTGGGAAGTGAAGCCCTCACTGGAGATGTTCTGGTCCCAGTTGAATATGAAAGATTGAAACTGAACAAGAGCAATCCCACTGACCTGGATAGTGAAGGAGGGTGTGATTATTGACCATGTCAAAGGCCACATTGTGATTAAGGAGGTGTAGCAACTAACACTCTCAGTTGGATCATTTCAAGACTTTTCCATACACATTTGAACTTTACGAAAGGTTATCTGGAATAAAATAGTATCCGGCAATAAATTCCCAGTGGCTTGCAATAAATGTCAGGGCAATAGTAGAGCCTGTCGGATGACGAGGGGCTGTATTGTATTCAAAACCCTCTCGTTGACAATTGATAAAATAATGGTGTTGTTCTGTGAGGCAGGTGCAAGGAGGTAACTTAATTTTCCACTAATGGGACTAATTCATCTTATTATAAATATTTGATAAACCTGATACTGTTCTTTAAAAGAAGTAGAACAGATTTATTTTGTTGTGGAAATGCTACATGTGACATTATCAAGTGGCACAGTGGTTAGCACTGCTGCCTCACAGCGCCAGGGACCCGGGTTCGATTCCCGGTTTGGGTCACTTTCTGTGCGGAGTCTGCACGTTCTTCCCGTGTCCATGTGGGTTTCCTCCAGATGCTCCGGTTTCCTCCCACAGTCCAAAAGACGTGCTGGTTAGGTGCATTGGCCATGCTAAATTCTCCCTCAGTGTACCCGAACAAGTGCCGGAGTGTGGAGACTAGGGGATTTTCACAGTAACTTCCAAAGGTGTGCGAGTTACGTTGATTGACCTTAGTATCAGGGGGATTAGAAGGATAAATATGTGGGGTTACTAGAATAGGGCTGGGTGGGATTGTGATCAGTGCAGATTTGATGGGCTGAATGGCCTCCTGCACTGTAGGGATTCTATGATTCATTGCACAAGCCTACTTGTGACACTAATAAATAAACTTAAACTAATGAATATCACTGGGATAATTTGTTTAGAAATAATGATGAACTCTTTGATAAATATTAATATGGTAGCAATCATTTATATTTTATACACATGACAATCAGTGATGGCACAGTTCCCTATTTACGAATTAATAAATCTCCTGTTGTAACTTTAGGTTTCATTAATTGCAACATACGTTATATTCACACCCCAACAGTAGGTGTGCTGAGTGTGTAATACTGAGTCATAGAGACCAGGGGTGTTTGAACCAAAATCCTGGTGTATGGCTGATCTCATCAGGGTGGCAATGGGAATGTCAAAAATAATTGGTTTCAGCCTACCTAATCCAGGAGAAGATCATCTGAGTTCTCACACTCCACCAACTCCAGATCATTGAATAATGTTTAATTCTCATTCTTCAGGGCAGTTTTGACATTTGTAGATCATACTGGCATGACATTTCACACCAATAATATGATGGATACCTGAAATACTTTTGTAAAGTGCGATAGTCGACCAGAACTGGCACTATGGGAATGAAATGCAGGACAGTAATAATTTAGAAAGCAAATGCAAAATATGACTTAAATTGCATTTGTGCTTAAGTAGAAAAATAATATCACAGTGTCTTTTATGTGTGTTTGTGTGTGTTTATTTTGTTGGTTTTATTTTTCTTCCTTTATTAAAAGGATACAAAAAATTGTAGTTCAGCGTCTCAGACAAAGGGCCCGATTTTACCAAAAACGGGCCCGAAATCGCGGTAAAGTTGGGCGTCGGGCCTATACCGCGATCTGCACCCGATTCCGAGCAGATCGCGGCTTTGCCGGCACCCGATTCGGGCGCGGATCCGGCCCTCGCCCGAATCGGGCAGCCCGACGATTTAAGTGCATTTGCATGCATTTAAATCGACTTAATGAACCGCGCGCCCAACTCTACCGCCAAATCCCACTTTACCGTCTTCTGGCCCGATGCGGATCCGCGCTCTAATCGACCTGCCGAATAAAAATCCGAAGTCACCGCTGCAGCCTCCGAAGAGCGGGGTCAGAGACTGCAACAGCTCTCTGACCCAGGTCATCCTCTTGGGGGGGACGGGGGGAAGGGGGGTGGGAGGAGGAGAGGGGGTGTGACATATCATCCTCCTGGGGGGGGGGGGGGGGGTGTGACCGATCATCCCCTTGGGGGGGGGGGGGGGAGTGGGAGGAGAGGGGGGTGTGACCGATCATCCCCTGGCGGGGGGGGGGGGGGGGTTGGGAGGAGAGGGGGTGTGACCGATCATCCCCTGGCCGGGGGGGGGGGGGGTGGTGTGATGTATCATCCTCTGGGGGTGGGCCGCTGCCACTCTGCGGCTGATCGGTGGGGAGGGAGGAGAAAGGGGGTTCCGCTGCCACTCTGCGGCCAATCCCTCCTCCCCACCGGAGGAATTAATCCTTCCTCTCCGGAGTGGCCGCATACTTCAAACACCACGACTGTCATTATTCACCTCAGCGTTCCGCTGAGATCAGCCACAGAGTGGCAGCGGAACCCCCTGCCCCCTCCCCACCGATCAGCCACAGAATGGAAGCCCCCCCCCCCCCCACCCCCTCCAGAGGATGATCGGTCACACCCCTCCCCTCCCACCCCCCCCCCTCCCCAGAGGATGATACGTCACACCACCCTCTCCTCCCCTCCCCTCCCCCCCCCCCCCCCGCCCAGATGGTTTGTGTCAGAGAGCCGCTTTCTCTGCTTTTTTCTTTCGTGCCCGGGCGCGCTGCTTCAGATTTTTTTCGAACTGCGCATGCGCAGTTCAGAGCGCCGATCGTTCCGGCAGCGCTAAGCCCCGCCCAGAGCGCGAATCGGACCGGAGCCGGCAAAACGCGTATGCGCGCACTGCAAAGAGGATTCCGAGCTCGGATCCCTATTACACCCGGATCCCGCCCTCAGGCTCCGACTGGTAAAATCGGGCCCAAAGACATGTATGTCAACAGCATGTTGGAGAGGCATGGAATCCATGCTGAGCACATAAAGTATTTTCGCTTGTCTAGCTTGACTAGGCTCCTACTGTAGACCTATTGAGATGGTTTCCCGCTAACAGTTTGTTGCTGAAAGAATCGCACTTCAACACAAGCGCACATATGAGTGTTTAAATGTGTTCAACAGCTACTCTTTGTTGCCAACATGGAAACAGCTGTACAGACAGCACAATAAAGCCACTGTTAGAACATGGCTTGCAGCCACGCCACTTTTCTAAAAGTAGCTTACAGTTAGATTGCAGCTAGATAACATATAGATTGAGAAGCACATTGAAGGACTTAGCAATATTATATTTTCATTTACTTTTAAAGGGGTTAGCCCTTGAGTTTTTTTTCTTCATTCATTGGATGTGGGCATCACTGGCTTCTTTTCCAAGATCTTCTCTAGCAGCTGTTAAAAACATGACAGCTCACCTATGAAGCTGTCTATTTCATGACCTAAGCATGACCAACATGCTTAGTGGGGCTGAGTAGTGGGGCTGAAAGTGAGGGATGCATGGATGGGGACTGCAATGCACGGCATTGCAGAGGTGGGGTGGAGCAGGGTTTGAAATGTGTATACTTCAATGCCAGGAGTATTCGCAATAAAGTGGGTGAACTTGCAGCGTGGATCAGTACCTGGGACTTCGATGTTGTGGCTATTTCAGAGACATGGATAGAGCAGGGGCAGGAATGGATGCTGCAGGTCCCGGGGTTCAAATGTTTTAGTCGAAGTAGGGAAGGAGGTAGAAGAGGGGGAGGGGTAGCATTATTGGTCAGAGATTGTATCACAGTGTCAGAGAGGAGGTTTGATGAGGACTTATCTGTTGAGGTAGTATGGGCGGAGATTAGAAATAGGAGAGGAGAGGTCACCCTGTTGGGAGTCTTTTATAGACCTCCTAAAAGTTCTAGAGAGGTTGAGGAAAGGATTGCGGAGTCAATCCTGCTTAGGAGTGAAAGTAATAGGGCAATTGTTATGGGGGATTTTAACTTGACTAATATTGACTGGAATTGTTATAGCTCTAGCTCGTTAGAGGGGTCAGTTTTTGTTCAAAGCGTGCAGGAAGGTTTTTTGACTCAGTATGTAGACAGGCCAACTAGAGGTGAGGCTATATTGGATCTGGTGCTGGGAAATGAGCCAGACCAGGTGCTAGACTTGGAAGTTGGTGTGCATTTTGGTGATAGTGACCACAATTCGGTTACGTTCACCTTAGTGATGGAAAGGGATAGGCATGAACCTCGGGCCAGTGGTTTTAGCTGGGGGAAGGGTAATTATGAGGCTATTAGGAGAGAATTAGGAAACATAGGTTGGACTAGGAGATTACAGGGACTGGGAACGTCCGACATGTGGAGTTTTTTCAAGGAGCAGCTACTGCGAGTCTGTGATAGGTATGTCCCTGTCAGGCAAGGAGGAATTGGTAGGGCTAGGGAACCGTGGTGCACCAAAAAAGTTTCTTTGTTGGTTAAAAAGAAAAAGGAGGCTTATGTTCGGATGAGACGTGAGCACTCGGGTAGTGCACTAGAAAGCTTTAGATTGGCTAAGAGGGAGTTGAAGAGCGAGCTTAGAAGGCCTAAAAGGGGACATGAGAAGACTTTGGCGGATAGGGTTAAAGAGAATCCTAAGGCGTTCTATAGGTATGTCAAGAACAGAAGGTTGGTTAGGGCAAGTTTAGGGCCAGTTATAGATGGCAGAGGGAAGTTATGTGTGGAACCGGAGGAGATTGGTGAAGCATTGAACCAATATTTCTCTTCGGTGTTCACGCAAGGGGACATGAATATAGCTGAGGAGGACACTGGGTTGCAAGGGAGTAGAATAGACAGTATTACAGTTGATAAGGAGGATGTGCAGGATATTCTGGAGGGTCTGAAAATAGATAAATCCCCTGGTCCGGATGGGATTTATCCAAGGATTCTCTGGGAGGCAAGAGAAGTGATTGCAGAGCCTCTGGCTCTGATCTTCAGGTCGTCGTTGGCCTCTGGTATAGTACCAGAAGATTGGAGGTTAGCGAATGTTGTCCCATTGTTTAAGAAGGGGAACAGAGACTTCCCCGGGAATTATAGACCGGTGAGTCTCACTTCTGTTGTCGGCAAGATGTTGGAAAAAATTATAAGGGATAGGATTTATAGTTATTTGGAGAGTAATGAATTGATAGGTGATAGTCAGCATGGTTTTGTGGCAGGTAGGTCGTGCCTTACTAACCTTATTGAGTTTTTTGAGAAAGTGACCAAGGAGGTGGATGGGGGCAAGGCAGTGGACGTGGTATATATGGATTTTAGTAAGGCGTTTGATAAGGTTCACCATGGTAGGCTTCTGCAGAAAATGCAGATGTATGGGATTGGGGGTGATCTAGGAAATTGGATCAGGAATTGGCTAGCGGATAGGAAACAGAGGGTGGTGGTTGATAGTAAATATTCATCATGGAGTGCGGTTACAAGTGGTGTACCTCAGGGATCTGTTTTGGGGCCACTGCTGTTTGTAATATTTATTAATGATCTGGATGAGGGTATAGTTGGGTGGATTAGCAAATTTGCTGATGACACCAAAGTCGGTGGTGTGGTAGACAGTGAGGAAGGGTGTCGTAGTTTGCAGGAAGACTTAGACAGGTTGCAAAGTTGGGCCGAGAGGTGGCGGATGGAGTTTAATGCGGAGAAGTGTGAGGTAATTCACTTTGGTAGGAATAACAGATGTGTTGAGTATAGGGCTAACGGGAGGACTTTGAATAGTGTGGAGGAGCAGAGGGATCTAGGTGTATGTGTGCATAGATCCCTGAAAGTTGGGAATCAAGTAGATAAGGTTGTTAAGAAGGCATATGGTGTCTTGGCGTTTATTGGTAGGGGGATTGAATTTAGGAGTCGTAGCGTTATGTTGCAACTGTACACAACTCTGGTGCGGCCGCACTTGGAGTACTGTGTGCAGTTCTGGTCCCCACATTACAGGAAGGATGTGGAGGCTTTGGAGAGGGTGCAGAGGAGGTTTACCAGGATGTTGCCTGGTATGGAGGGGAGATCCTATGAGGAGAGGCTGAGGGATTTGGGATTGTTTTCGCTGGAAAGGCGGCGGCTAAGAGGGGATCTTATTGAAACATATAAGATGATTAGAGGTTTAGATAGGGTGGATAGTGATAGCCTTTTTCCTCTGATGGAGAAATCCAGCACGAGGGGGCATGGCTTTAAATTGAGGGGGGGTAGTTATAGAACCGATGTCAGGGGTAGGTTCTTTACCCAGAGGGTGGTGAGGGATTGGAATGCCCTGCCAGCATCAGTAGTAAATGCGCCTAGTTTGGGGGCGTTTAAGAGATCCGTAGATAGGTTCATGGACGAAAAGAAATTGGTTTAGGTTGGAGGGTCACAGTTTTTTTTTTTAACTGGTCGGTGCAACATCGTGGGCCGAAGGGCCTGTTCTGCGCTGTAATGTTCTATGTTCTATGTTCTAACAACTCACCAAGTCAGCACTCATCAAGCATTCAAGTGATATGACCCATTCAATGTATGTCCCTCCCCCTCTGCACCAAATTGGCAGTGTAAGAGCTTCATCCTGCAACTCAGCCAAAAAGGCTGACAAACAAACGTTAATCAGTAAGGGGAGCTGAGCCTGAATGATCAGTCAGATTGGAATTGAGACGAGAATTTTGAATCTCCCATTATCTGATGCTAAATTCAAGGATAGGTCACTTGAGGAAGTCTGTGCAGAAAACTATAGCAAATGCTTAAAGAATTCTAAAAACTCTTTGACACTAGCTTTACAAAAGCAACAGAAATCATTTTCTATGTCTGAACCCCAATTTTGATTTGAACTGGAGAGTGGACAGGCAATTTGTTTTATTTTTTAAACCAACTGCTTAAAAACCCACCCAACTTAATATTAAAGCGGGCCCTGAAATAGGCTATTGGATCCGCTAGTCTCAGTGATGTACTTACATCAAGGTTTTAATTGAGTGATGAGCAGCCAGACTAGCGACACTCAAAAGAATTGCTACAAGTAACTCAAAATCCCTCTAAGCAAAAGTTGTTAAACTGATTTTTGTCTACCCAAAGCAAGGAGTCTTCTCCTCAGGTGCAATAGTTTATGTTCACTCCCTTCTAACCAATTTTTAATCCATCTTGCTATCTTCCCCAAGTTTCATACCCCATAATCTTCTCGAGTTCCCTCTCATGCAGTAACTTCTGAGAGGTTGCTCACATCAGTCTATACTACATACACAGCGTTTGCCATGTCTGCTATCATCAAAAAGAATGATATGAGGTTTTGTCGTGTGAGGTCTTCTCTTTTGAAATTTCTACCTCACTGTATTTTGAAATACAATTATTACTGCATGTCCTATCTGGCTTCCCATGGTCACATGACCTCTGCCATGGGGAACAGGACTGGGGAAAGCCAAGTCACTTTTGGTTCAATAAAGACCTTACACGAAAGACAGTGCAGTCTTTCAGCTCGTAACACTCACCGGGCCCGATTTTACTATCAAGTTGTGCCTGTTTTCGACCGCAGAAACTTGGTAAAGTCGGGCGTGAGGCGAGTAGCGCGATCCGCACCCGCCTCTGCGCCCGTTCCCTCTTAACCAATGGTTGAAAACGGCCGCTGTTGGGACTGCGCCCAAAACGGGCGCAACGTCAATTAAAGTGCATTTGCATGCATTTAAATTGACTTAATGGGCTGCATGCCCAAACTTATTGGCACTTCGACCTTTAACACCGCATTCGCCCGTCCAGATTCGGTGTGAAACAGACATAGTGCGCAAAGTCCAATTCGGGCACTCCAGCTTCTGAGGGGGTAAGTTCTGAGTTTCCGGCGGTTCTCTGACTCAGATCGGTGGTTTGAGAGGGAGGAGGGGGGGAGGGGGGGAGGCAGATCAGGTTCTTTGGTGGGGGGGAGGGAGGTGGGTCGGAAAGCTCTCTGGTGGGGGAGAGGGTGGCAGGTCGGATGGCTCTCTGGTGGGGGGGGAGGGTGGCAGGTCGGATGGCTTTCTGGTGCGGGGGAGGATGGCAGGTCAGATGGCTCTCTGGTGGGGGGATGGAGGCGGGTCAGCTGGCTGTCTGGTGGTGGGAGGGAGGTGGGTCGGATGGCTCTCTGGTGGGGGGTGGTTGGCAGGTCGGATGGATCTCTGGTGGGGGGGGAGGGTGGCAGGTCAGATGGCTCTCTGGTGGGGGCCTGGGTGGCAGAGGAGGTCTGCTGCCACTCTGCGTGCGATCGGTGGGGGTGTAGTGGGGGTCCGCTGCCACTCTGCGTGCGATTCGTGAGGGGGAAGGGGGTGTCTGCTGCCACTCTGCCTGCAATTGGTGGGGGGGAAAGGGAGTCCGCTGAGATGCTGCAGGCGATCAGCGGGGGGAAGGGAGGCAGGGGGCTGCGATCGGTTTGAATAGCGGGGGGAGTGGGGGGATAAGGGAGCCAGTTATGTTGTGGGGGTGGGACAATGTCTGTGGGGACCTGGGGGAGGGGGGGGTGGGGGGGGGGCGGCGTTATCCGGCCCGGGAGCGAGGTGGCAGGGGACCGTTTCTCTATTTTGTTTTACTGCACATGTGCAGTTGAAGGCTTTGATCGGAGCTGCAGTGTTTCGAGCGTGTTAAGCCCCGCCCACCACAAACTTCTGCAGCGCGATTCAGACTCGCTGATATTTTTGCAGGCAGAGTGCGTATGGGAGCGCCTCAGAACGGGTCTAAAAGTCGGATCTGAAACACTCCCAGTTTCAAGTCCATCCAGCACTTAGAATCAAAATGGTAAAATAGGGCCCACCATTTCAAACTACTTTGTCTTCATCTATATACTTAGTAATATCATCATTAATTAGGGACTCTAAAATTTCCTATTCACAAGTGGCCTGTGAGCTAAGTGGTCTACAATTAACAGCATTAGCTCAGTCTTTCCTTTTACAAAGAGCGCTGCATTATCTACTCTCCAGTCCTCTGGTGCACATTTGCAGAAGGTAGACTGATCTAATCTTGCTTATCAAGCAGAAATCATGCAAGTGAACAGTTAAAATCAGCCAATGATGTCCCACTCTTTTCCTGCAGGATACAATTTGAACCTGCTCTTCTGAGCAGATGAGAAGGACAGCGACTGGTGGGTGCTCCCACCACCATCACCATTGTTCCCTTGTCTGGAGGCAGCTGTCACTTCCCACTGGATTTGGACTCCCTCAATAACAAACGTGGATTTAATAAATCCATGTCTACTCTGTTCAGCCAGTATTTTCTAAGTGTCCAGCTATCAAATCTTTTAGGATGGATTCTAGCATTTTCCCTATGACTGACATCAGGCTGACAGGCCTGTAGTTCCCTGCTTCTCTCTCTCCTTTCTTAAATAGTGGAGCTACATTTGCTACCTTCCAATCTGCAGGCACCATTCCAGAATTTATAGAATCATAGCAACCCTACAGTGAAGAAGGAAGCTATTCGGCCCTTCAAGACTGCACCGACTCTCTGACAGGGTGTCTTACCCAGATCCTCTCCCCAGCCATATCCCCATAACCCCGCACATTCACCATGGCTAATCCCCCGAAACTACACATCTTGGATGACTAAGGGACAATTTAGCGTGGCTAATCCACCTATCTGGCACATTTTTGGACTGTGGGAGGAAACTGGGAGAATGTATCAACTGCACACAGACAGTCACCCGAGGCAGGAATCGAACCCGGGTCCCTGGCACTGTACCACTGTGAATATTCCATTCAAATAGAATTTTGGAAGATGACCACCAATGCATCCATTACCTCTACAGTTACTTCTTGCAACACCCTGGGATGTAGCTCTTCAGGTCCAGGGGATTTATCAACTCTCAATCCCATTAATTTCTCGAGTATTACTTTTTTACTAATATTAATTTTGTTCAGATCCTCAATCTCATTAGTCCCTTGGCTCCCTGATTTTCTGGGAGATTGTTTTGGATCTTCCTGCATGAAGACAAACAGTTGTTTAATTTCTGTCATTTTCTTATTGCCTTTTACAAATTCTCCATTCTCTGCCGGTAATGGGCCCACATTTATCTTTTGTCACCTGTTCCTTTTTACAAACAAATACAAAAGCAGAACACGCTGGGAAATCTCAGCAGGTCTGGCAGCATCTTTGGAGAGAAAATAGAGCCAACGTTTCGAATCCAGATGACCCTCCGTCAGAGCTGCCTACCCTGAAGGAGTACTGCTCTTCTCTCCGACTCCAGAACCTGCAGCATTTTGCTTTTATCTTACTGTTCCTCTTTACATGTCTAAGGAAGCTTTTACAACTTCGTTCCTCACTAGTTTGCTTTCATATTCTATTTTGTCTTTCTTTATCAAGTCTTGGTTCTCCTTTGCTGACTATTAAAATATTCCCATTCCTCAGGCTTACCTCATTTTTGGCAACTTTATATGCCTCTTCCTTTGATGTACTAGAATTCTTAACTTCTATTATTAGCCATTAATAGCCCTTAAACTATCAGTTTCTTTCTTTTTTCATGAAACACACTTATACTGTAGATTAACAATCTCTTTTTTTTCAAAACATACCATTGTTGTTCTGCCGTCTTGTGAGCCAGTTTCTCATTCAACCACACCATAGCTCCCACGTCATCTTTCTGAAATCTGCGCTATTCTAATTTTGTGTTCTCGTTTCTGTACTGCCTTGTTCTCTTTCTAAAGTTGATCACATTGTGGTTACCGCTCACCCACATACATCAGACCTATTAAGTTACTCTTAACCAGATCTAGCAAAGACTCCACCCTTATGGGCTGACTAACGTACTTCATGAAGAGGATGTCCTGTTCACCATAATGGGATGGATTTTACGGAAGGGTGGGGTGGGGATTGGTAGAGCTCCTCCACAGAAGAATGTCAGTGGAGTCTTGAGCCAGCTCAGTCCTGGACTTAATGGCAGGGGGATCAGGCACACTAGGGAGAGGAGTGCGAGGAGTGGAGGAAGGGTTTTGGAAGCCCGGAAGGGAGGTAAAAGGGGGGTATACTCTAGGCATGGGGGTGCCCCCGAAATACACAGGGCGCCCCCCAAATGATGCACTCTCATTCTCGCCTGCCTTTCACTGCCAGTGTATTGTGGCAGTGGAGGCGGATTAAGGGCCTTAAGTGGGAAATAATTGGCCACTTAAGGCCCTCCGTAGGCTTAAGAGCAGCTGTGCTTCTGCACACCTTCCCCATTCCCCCATATTGTGGGGAAGGGGTCAGCAGTGGGCAGGAAGGCAATGGGCTATTTACCCATCAAATATTACATATCTCCACTCCCCCCTTTAAATTTCCATTCTCTTTTCCCCATGCATACCCTCCGGATAAGTGACTTATTAAAATCTCCCAATGCAATAATTTTATTATTCTTACTTAATAAAATGGTCGAATCTGTCAAATCAGACCACAGATTCTTGTTCCATTTCTTTCCCACAATTTGATGATACTGGAATTCTCATATTGATCTAACAAGCCCTATTTTATCTTTGAGCTTTAACTGCATTGACTCCTTTCCTACATCAACCCACGCTACAGCATGTATTTCCTCTTTTACCAATGTTGCCGCTCAAGCTCCAATCCTGCATTTCTATCATTCCTCAAGATTTTGGCAGAGAAATCTGTGCCTATATATCAGCGCTATGCAGACTCACACTAATTCCCTGAGTGCAGGTAGCACGGCAGTACATTAACAACTGAAGAGCACCACACAGGTAGTTTCCATTGTCACTGCCTCACTGATGGAACCAATATAGTCTGTAAAGCATCCCAGCATTTCTCAACCCCCCCCCCCCCCTCCCTGCATTGCCCCCCCATTATATTATTTGCTATTATTGTCCAGTTTGGAACCGGGGTGGGGGGGATTCTCCCAAAAATGCTGAATTGGTGAGATCACGTCTAGATCACAACTGTTTTTTCAGTGCAACTTCAGACCCGAATCTCCGCACTCTGTGCACTGCAGAGGTCCTAGTCATGGATATCATTAAAAACCCAGGGGAGGGCGGGAGCTATTCGCGCCAGAGTCTGACAGCTCTGGAACTCTGCGCATGCGCAGTGGTCCCGATCTGTCAGTCTCCCCGTTTGCTGGCCAGCTCGATCGCTGGTCAGCCTGGGACCACCGCAGTGCTATCCATCTAGTACCACCCTCCCCTACCATGGCCCGATCGCGGCCCCCACAGCAATTCTTGGGCCAGGCCCGACCACCCCCCTCCGCCCCGCCCCCCACCGTCCCAGAGCACCCCAATGTCCAGCCCACACCCCCCCCCCCCCAAGCTTTGGCGATCCCCCAACCCCCCCACCACAGCAGGCCCACCCTTCACTGAACCCCCCCAGAAGCAACTCCCCCCCCCGCCCCCCGGATGGGAGGCAGACCCACCACCCTGGTAGAGCATTCCCCCCCCCCCCCAGATCGCTGGCCTCCCTCCAGCCCAGACCGATCCCCATGCAGAGTAGCAGCGAGACCCCCCACCTCACCAATTGCCCTTAAGCCCGGCCCAAAATAGGCCCTGCCCCCTGGCATTGCCTAATGCCCGGTGGGCAGTGCCAAGGTGCCCATGCCTATCGGGCACTACCCCCCACCGCCTGACCCCCCCTGGGGGGCCTCATTTGCCCCCTTCACTCCAGCGGGGTCTCTCGCTAATTCCCCGAATGTGGGGAGCTACTCTAAACCCTGCCTGACAATCACATGTAAATTTCATTTAAAATACATTAAAAACAGATTTAAATTACCTATCTCTCTTCCCGCCGGTTTCCAGTGCGTTCCCTGACTCTGGAAGATGCGTGTGCATTGGGAACGCATGCGCGAATCCCACGAAATGGCCGACATGCGATTCTCCGGACCGGACCCGCCAGAAAATCTGCGGGTCGTGATGGGAGAATCGCCCCCCGGGTTTCTGTTAAATGCTGTTCATAGAATCCCTACAATGGGCCATTTGGCCCATTGAATCTGCGCCAACTCTCTGAAAGAGCATCTTACCCATGTCCACCTCCACTTTACCCCATAACCCCGTGCATTTACCATGGCTAATCCACTTAATCTACACATCTTTGGACACTAAGGTGAAATTTAGCATAGCTAATCCACCTAACCTGCCCATTTTTGGACTGTGGGAGGAAACCAGAGCACCCAAAGGAAACCCATGCAGACATGAGGAGAACGTACAAACTCTGCAATGACAGTAACCCAAGGCCGAAATCAAGCCCAGGTCCCTTGCGATATGAGACAGCAGTGCTAACCATTGTGCGCCATGTCTATATTGTCCTGTAAAATGATTCTTCTGGTTCACCCAAACTTCCCAAAATTTAGACATTGCATTGACATAGATATAGACATTTAAAACCGAGGTGCATTGAAATCTCGCAGAGGGTGGTAATCTCTGGAATTCTCTGCCCCAAAGAATAGTGGAGGCTGGATCATTACAAGTATTTAAAGTGGAGGTGGATAAATATTTGATAGATCAAGGAGTAGAGGGTTATGGGGAAATGGCACAGAAAAGGAGCTGGGGCCGGCATAGATCAGCCATGATCGTATTAAATGGCGAGGCAAGCCTGAAGGACATGCTGGCCCACTCCTGCATCTATTCCTTCTGTTGTTGTGTGTTGCGTAACCATTTTTTTTTCTAATCCACACCTTGTCACTTGGTGTTTTCTTTTGTCCACGCAATTCCTCAGCAGGCCCGACCATCCCCCCTCCGCCCGCCCCCCCCCCCCCCCCCCCCCGCCGTCCCAGAGCACCCCGATGTCCAGCCCACCCCCCCCCCCCAGCTGTGGCGATCCCCCAGCCCCCCCACCACAGCAGACCCACCCTTCACTGAACCCCCCCAGAAGCAACTCCCCCCCCCCCCCAGTAGAGCATTCCCCCCCCACCCCACCGGATCGCTGGCCTCCCTCCAGCCCAGACCGATCCCCATGCAGAGTGGCACTTCAGTCTTTGAATCCATAGAATCCTATCCCTTCCTCCAGTGTTGGATTATCTCCATCTCCTTCTGAAGAAATGAATGTGCTGTGGATCAGACACACACAGCTGTGGGAGGGATCAATACCTCTGAAGCTCCATTGGTGGAACCCTGAAACATCTGCTTTCATTCCTCTCCTTTCTGTTTTGAAGCTTCTTTGGCGTACAACCTCAGAAAACTTGCTCTTGGTCCTCATGATTCACATCCTAGAACTTATACTTCATTTCAAATTACGAAAGTCATGTACAAAGCTGATCCACTGCCTTTCCCTCATTTGGCCGTGCCCCAAGAAATTAAAAAGATTAACATGTGGTGTTGCAATCATTGTCATTAGTCATGGTGTCAAAAAGTTCTTGTGTCCCTTTCCTATAGATACGTCTGTGATTACGTCACATGGGTTGAATACATTATTCAGGGGCAGGGAACTTAGAATGGTGATGAATAATAAGCCGTGCCATTGCAGTAAAAGGTGGACAGGTTCATGAAACTGGTGAAACTGTGCAGTGCTGTGTTTGTGAAAAGGGATCACAGGAGGTCAGAACAATACAAATATGAGAAAATACACCTGCCAGATTTTTTTGGGAATAGCTTTGAGACTATTTCATGAACTGGAAGTACAATAAACATTGTTCGAAATTAGTGGAGTAATCCACTTTACGGTGCACACAAGCGTGAGTCAGAGGGAGACACGCCTTCCGGCTTATAAATAAAATCATTCACTGAGCACACACTTGAACACTTTGGATAATGACTAAAAATCCTGCAATAAAAGTGAGAATTTGTCATTGACTATCTGGGCAGAAGTTTATATTTCGCTGCTGGTGGGTTCAGGGGTGAGCATAAAATCTCTCAGATGGTCTCCCCACCAGGTTCCATCCTGCCCCAACCTCCGCCTGCCCTTTCATCAGTTGAAGGGCTTAAGTGGCCAATGTTTTACCACTTAAGCGCTGTTCCCTGTCCAGCCTCAATTTTCAGGCTGGTGGGAGGAGTTCAGGGACAAGGCAGAAGCCTGAAAATGAACCATGGTTTTCCTCCGGGTGCTCCGGTTTCCTCCCACAGTCCAAAGATGTGTGGGTTACGTGGATTGGCCATGATAAATTGCCCCAGTGTCAGGGGGACTAGTAGGGTAAATGCATGGGGTTATGGGGATCGGGCCTGGGTGGGATTGTGGTCGGTGCAGACTCGATGGGCCAAATGGCCTCCTTCTGCACTGTAGGATTCTGTGAAGCTGCCTCCATCAGCAGCCCCCTATTAACATAGTTTGTCCTAATCCTTAAAATCTCCATGGCATAATTCTTTGCCGACTTGGAGGACATTTTTGGAATCTGGCTGCACATTCCCTACTACTTTCCATTGATTAAAATGATACCCAATTCCCACGAGATGCTCCCAATGAGCAAAGCACCAGGACCTCAACATTGTAAGATTGTCTGTTAAAAGTTCAGTATTAGAGCTTGCATTAATGATGTGGTTTCCCTTTTGTACAATGGCGTAAAAATTATGACTATTTTATTGAGTGGATTTTTACATGTGGCATGTTAAAGTATTAAGTTTGTCAATAAGTTGCTTTCAATTTTATAAGATCAGTTGTAGTTCATTCCACTGTTATGAACAAACCCCAGAACTGACAACCCTAGTGCCATGCAGCAATTTAGCAATTACAGCTTCACATTCTACAATGATGTTTTTGAGTTTTCTAACATTGTAAATAGTTTTTAAAAATTATGCTTTCACAGATTCTGTTCTCATAAATATCACTACAACACATTCTATTCTGCAGCTCTGAGTCATACAGATGAATTACAAACTGTGAAAGTTCAGTTTATCCATCCTGTAACACTGTCCTTACTAAAACGCTACATGGGACATTGCAATGCGCCACATGCTATAACAATGTCCCATTACCAGCATGGTATAAATTGACTAGTTAATAGATGGTGGCCAGTTCGATGATATAAATGGTGTTATTATACTTCTCAGTGTTTACACAGACTTGCATAGTCCATTAAAATGCACAGAAGTTGCAACGTGGAATCAAGCCATTTGGCCGAAGGAGTCTGTTTCAGTGTTCACCATTCACACAACCAAACGCTAATACATTTTGTACAACACGTGTTTATTTTGGTGGCTCCTGTTTTCATTGAGTTCAATGCTATTTTATCCTCCCTTTATCCAGACAGGAGTTGTGTATTTTTTCATGAATCATTTACTCCCAGCATATGTTCCATTTATTTTCTTATATTTTGGTTGGAAAGCCTTTCACGTGGACAAGTTTCATTTTTTAATTTTAAATTGTGTAATATTATATGATGTATTTAGCACATGGAATTCATTCATTGGAGTTTTAACCCTTATCCTACAAGACACACAGGGTACTAGAATTAATACACTTACCAGAGTATTCATCAAAGCCAACAGATAGATTTTTCTTTTAAATAATCCAGTATTCAAAGGAGCTAGCTCTGTCAACTTGTCTCGTAACTTGCCAAGTTCCAGGAATTGATGCAATGGTAAACTGCATTATTTCTGTCTGACAGAGAGATGGATAGAAACAGATCACTAAGCTCACATGCTTCAGAAATATGGCAAAGTAGTGGGATCACTATTGTACTTTCATCTGTCTTCATTACATTTTTTAGAGAAAATGTTAGGGAGTCATTTTGTCCCTGAGTTGAGTTTCCAAACACATAGAATCATAGAATCCCCACAGTGCAGAAGGAGGCCATTCGGCCCATCGAGTATGCAGCAACCAGAATCGCACCCAGGCCCTATTCCCGTAACCGCTCATAGTTACCCTGCTAATCCCTCTGATACTAGGGTTAATTTAGCATGGCCAATAAACTTAAACAGCACATCTTTGAACTGTGGGAGGAAACCGGAGCAGCCAGAGGAAACCCACACAGACACGGGGAGAATGTACAAACTCCACACAGACAGTGACCTAAGCCGGGAATCGAACTCAAGTCCCTGGAGCTGTGAGACAGCAGTGCTAACCACTGTGCCACCGTGCCGCCCAAAGTACATAAGTATCGGATCAGCAAGGCCCCCTACTTGCATCAATGTAGTGTCCTATTCTCTTTTACCTTGTTACCTCTAGACCTAACCATTCCAATGGTCTCCTGGGTTGCATCCCATTTTCCACCCTCCATAAACATGAACTCATTAAAATGCTCAGGCATGTATCCTAACTCGCACCACGACCCATTCACAAATCACCCCTGTGCTTTCTGACTGACATTGACATTGATGGATATGGTCTTCATTTTAAAATTCTCATTGTTATTTCCAAATCTCTCCATTGCCTCGCCTCTCAATGTCTCTAAACCCTTTTCTAGCCCGCCATCTCTCCAAGATTTCTGCACTTCACCAATTTCCCCCCAATTTCAATTCCCCCAATTTCAATTCTTCCACCATTATTGACCATGCTTCCAACTGCCTGGGCCTGAAGATCTATCTGCCTTTCCTAAGTTTCCTGCAATTCCAGCTCTCTCTCTGGTCCTGTATGAATCATAGGATAGAATCATTGAATACCTATAGTGCAGAAGGAGGCCATTTGGTCCATCAAGTCTGCACTGACCACAATCCCACCCAGGCCCAATCCCTGTAACCCCACATATTTACTCTGCTAATCCCCCTGACACTGGGGTCAATTTAGCTTGGCCAATCCACCTAACCCGCACACCTTTGGAGTATGGGAGGAAATCAGAGCACCCACAGGAAACCCATGCAGACACGGCGAGAATGTGCAAACTCCACAGAGACAGCAACCCGAGGCCAGAATTGAACCCGGGTCCCTGGCACTGTGAGGCAGCAGTGCTAACCACTGTGCCACCATGCTGATCATGATTCTCCATAAGCAAATAAAAACAGCTAATATTGTATTGCACTTTTAATCTAATAAAACACTCCAAGGAGATTCACAGGAATGTTCTAAAGTAAAATAAGACACCAAATTAGATAAGGTCATATTGGGACAGATGGCCAAAAACCTGGTCAAAGTGGTAGGTTTTAAGGACCATCTTAAGGGAAGAAAGAGAGGTAGAGATGTTTAGGAAGGAATTTCAGAGCTCAGGGTCTACTCAGCTGGACCATCACTGGTGAAGCAGTGAAAATCAGGCAAGCTCAAGAGGCCGTAAGCAGATGAGCACATATACCTCTGGGTATTGTGGGGCAGGAGAAGGTTACAGAGATGGAGGGAAGAGGCCATGGAGGGATTTGAAAATGAGAGTGAAAATTTTAAAATTATTGCCTTGCTTGACCTGGAGCCAACTTAGGGTCAGCGAGTACAGGGATGATAGGTTAACAGGACTTGGTGTGACTAAGGACATGAGCAACAGATCTTTGGATGACCTATAGTTTGTAGAGGGTAGAATGTGGGAGACCAGCCAGGAATGCGTTGCAATAGTTGAGTCAAATGTAACATTCACTACCACAGAAAGTAGTTGAGGCTAGAACATTGTATGATTTCAAGAATAAATTAGATATAGCTCGATAGGTTAAAGGAATCAAGGGATATGGGGGAGAAGGAGGGATTGGAATATTGAATTCGATAATCAGCCATGATCAAAATGAATGGCAGAGCAGGCTTGAAGGGCCGAATGGCCTACTCCTACCTCTATTTTCCAGGTTTCTATGTAAAGGCATGATTGACTATATCAACTACATATGAGCTGGGATGGGGACAAAGTTGGGCCATGTAGTGGAGATGGAAATAGATGGTCGTAGAGCTGGTGCAGTTATGTGGTCATTTCATGGTCAGATATGACGCCGAGACTGTGAATACTGGTCAGTCTCACTGTGGAGAGGGATGGAGTTGGTAGCCAAGGCACAGAGTTTGGATTGGGAAAATTGATTCAATCTTCCATTATTCAATTGGAGAAATGTTCTGTTCATCCTGGATGTCAGATTAACAGTCTGATAATATCGTGAGAGTAGAGGACTGGAGAGAGGTGATAAACATTCCTGTTTTACCATGTTTTTGGTTTCCTGTCCTAGTGCCTCCTTATGTGGTTCGCATTTGATAATGCTCCCATGATGCAACTTTGGATATTTTATGACTCTATAGGTGCTATATGGATGCATGTTGGTGTTGTTGTTGTATTTTATCTACATGCCACACACACCAGCCAACTTCAGGCCAAGAGGATGAAAAGCAAACCAACATCAGGTCACCTTCAATGCCATTCTTTGCTCAGTCCCAAGAATAACCTGAGTGGGAAACGTACTGATTTGCCTCCTCACTTTCTGTGGGAAGTGATGGACCTCGATTTTGTGCAATCCCTTGACAACGTTTTTGATTGCGAATAATCCTGTGTCATGCCACTCTGACATATTTGAAGTGCCAACTTGATATATCATCGATGTAGAGATAGCTTTTTAATTTAGACAAGTTTGGCAAATTGTGAATGGCAAAAACATAAAAACATAGAAAATAGAAGCATGAGTAGGCCATTTGGCCCTTTGAGCCTGCCCTGCCTTTCATTTTGATCATGGCTGGTCACCAAATTCAATATCCTGATCCCACCTTCCCCCCTTATCCCTTGATCCCTTCAGCCCCAAGAGCTCTATCTAATTTCTTCTTGATAAGAAACAGAGTTAACATTGAGTCCCAAGGACATCTTTCAATTCAAGTTTCGCCATCTGCCATGGTGGGATTTGAACACAGGTCCCCAGAAGAAGACCCTGGGCTTCTAGATTACTTGTCCCATGACAATGCTACTGCTCCACCACCTCGCCTTAAAAACGACTGATATATATCATTATCAAATGTTACTTAAACAGGTTACTTATGAAACTCATTTCAATTCTCATTTCCTTTCAGGTTCAGGTTCAGTGGTCGTATCCTGGGTCTTGCTCTGATTCACCAGTACCTGTTAGATGCCTTCTTCACCCGGCCCTTCTATAAGGCACTGCTAAGGCTGTAAGTGTACAACACTTCCAAACCACAGACATGACCGACAGATTTATGTAACATTGCAGTGCTCAGGTATTGCTTGAGAATAAACATCTGAATATACTTCAAAGCAAAGGAGGCAAGAGAGGAAATTGCTGGGGCCTTGAGAGAAATCTTTGTATCCTCACTGGCTACAGGGGAGGTCCCAGAGGACTGGAGAATAGCCAATGTTGTTCCTTTGTTTAAGAAGGGTAGCAAGAATAATCCAGGTAATTACAGGCCGGTGAGTCTTACATCAGTGGTAGGGAAATTATTGGAGAGGATTCTTCGAGACAGGATTTATTCCCACTTGGAAATAAGTGGACGTATTAGTGAGAGGCAACATGGTTTTGTGAAGGGGAGGTCGTGTCTCACGAACTTGATCGAGTTTTCCGAGGAAGTGACGAAGATGATTGATGAGGGTAGGGCAGTGGATGTTGTCAACATGGACTTCATTAAGGCCTTTGACAAGGTCCCTCATGGCAGACTGGCGCAGAAGGTGAAGTCGCATGGGATCAGAGGTGAGCTGGCAAGGTGGATACAAAACTGGCTCGGTCAAAGAAGACAGAAGGTAGCTGTGGAAGGGTGCATTTCTGAATGGAGGGCTGTGACAAGTGGTGTTCCTCAGGGATCAGTGCTGGGACCTTTGCTGTTTGTAATATATATAAATGATTTGGAGGAAAATGTAACTGGTTTGATTAGTAAGTTTGCGGACGACACAAAGTTTTGGTGGATTTGCAGATAGCGATGAGGACCATCAGAGGATACAGCAGGATATAGAACAGTTGGAGACTTGAGCGGAGAGATGGCAGATGGAGTTTAATCCAGACAAATGTGAGGTAATGCATTTTGGAAGGTCTAATACAGATAGGAAATATACAGTAAATGGCAGAACCCTTAGGAGTATTGATAGGCAAAGGGATCTGGGTGTACAGGTACACAGGTCACCGAAAGTGGCAATGCAGGTGGAGAAGGTAGTCAAGAAGGCATACGGCATGCTTGCCTTCATCGGCCAGGGTATTGAGTTTAAAAATTATCAAGTCATGTTGCAGCTTTATAGAACCTTAGTTAGGCCGCGCTTGGAATATTCAATTCTGGTCGCCACACTACCAGAAGGATGTGAAGGCTTTGGAGAGGGTACAGAAAAGATGTACCAGGATGTTGCCTGGTATGGAGGGCATTAGCTATGAGGAGAGGTTGGAGAAACTTGGTTTGTTCTCACTGGAGCGACGGAGGTTGAGGGGAGACCTGATAGAAGTCTACAAGATTATGAGAGGCATGGACAGAGTGGATAGTCAGAAGCTTTTTCCCAGGATGGAAGAGTCAATTACTAGGTGGCATAGGTTTAAGGTGCGAGGGGCAAGGTTTAAAGGAGATGTACGAGGCAGATCTTTTACACAGAGAGTAGTGGGTGCCTGGAACTCGTTGCCGGGGGAGGTAGTGGAAGCGGATGCGGTAGTGACTTTTAAGGGGCGTCTTGACAAGTACATGAATATGATGGGAATAGAGGGATATGGTCCCCGGAAGGGTAGGGGGTTTTAGTTAAATCGGGCAGCATGGTCGGTGCAGGCTTGGAGGGCCGAAGGGCCTGTTCCTGTGCTGTAATTTTCTTTGTTCTTTCTTCAAACTTCCTTGATGACAGTATAGTCATATGAGAATCACAGCTCTTTAATAAACATGCCGTTTTCAAGAATGAGTCTTTCTGACTTCTAGAATCGTAAACTTTCCATCTCCTCGGGCTAACTAGATCAAAGATACTGTACCATTTTTGTGATTCCACAGCATGCAGTCCACAGCCAATATTGCAATGCTTCCAGCTCTCGGTCTGCTGTTCAGTTTTATACAAGGAGAGCTACTGTCAGGTTCTTCAAGTAGGACATAACTCAGAGATTGCACTGACGTGCCCTTGCAACTGCCAGCAGCCTATACCAACTAGGCCATTGTCCTTGCCCCCACCATATGGGACAGGAGGGAATTGGTGAATTTATAGCCGACTTCACCTCACATCCTCTGGTAGAGTAAGAGCATTGAAATTTCAGCTGCAGAATGTCTCTTTATTTTTCTTCCATCCATTTACAACTGCTGCAAGTATTACAGTGAATATTACCATTGGTTTTAAAGTACTCGCAAAAAATGTAATATTTTTAGCATTTATTCAATTATAGTACAGATTGGACCAGAACTTCTAATGAGTGGCAGTAACCGTCTGATTGCCAATCCGCTCCTTTAGTACTTCCCACGGTCGGGATCTGCACATTCAGTGCCCAGACCTCCATTCCAGGCATGCTGAGAGATGTGCAGCACATGGTACATGTGTCCTCCCATGCAGGATTGTAGTGTTGGGGCAAGAGGGGTCACAGCCCCCTTTTTACAGCATTAGCTGCCATGAAGCAGTAGATTTAAAGGTCTTTGTGTTTCAATGTCACTTGGAGAAGCCAGGGAAAAGGGAAGTATATAAGATAATTGGGTAGAATGGGTCAGGGTGGGAGTTGAGGAGTGGTCAGGTGTTTGGAGGAGGTTCGGGAGGGTGAGGGGATTAGTAGTAGGATGGGGTCCAGTGGAGGATAGGAGGAGGAGGCAGTCAGTAATATAGTAACTCAGGAGTTAGATGTGGTTTTAATCCTTCTAACTTTTCCTGCACAACTATTCTGCTAAGAGAGCCGGTACCATCCAATATCTCTGATTTTAATTGGTTTCCAATGCAGGGTAAATGTCCATCAGAAGTTTGAATTTCCCAGGCAATTGCTGTGCAGTCCTTGCATGGGGGCTCCTGGGGGACGCCCCAGCACATGCTGGAGTAGCTCTAGGGTACAACCCCACAAGAAGTTCTGATCCATTCTTTTGGATATTCAAAGAAAGTGTGAGCAATTATTAGCATGGGTCCTTCGGTGACAGGATAGCCTGGTTTGAACAGCATCTAAGAGTACTGATGGAATGTGGCATTTCAAAGTTCAGTGTATTTATCATGACTTCAGTTAATTGGATCAACCCTCAAATGATTAATTTGATTTGTAATATTTAACCTTGCCCAAATCCTATCACAAAGTATCTTTTAAGGATCTTTTTTAAATACCTTTTGGAACATCTGTTCTACTGCACAACAGCAAAATGGCATAAACATTACTGACAGTCTAAATATTGCCTTCCCTTCTCCCCTTTCAAATCCAGTGTGGTGTAATGGTCTTTTAAAAAAATATCGACTATGAAACACTTAAGAAAAATTAAATAAAGCCTGTAAAGGATCTGTTTCTGGAGAATTCCTTCAAGGGTTCAACAATTTTTAATGAAATTTCTTCGTTAATTTTTTAGCACTTAAATCCAAATTACCTTGGGATGGAAATGAACCATTTAATTTCAAAATCTCTTTATTATAAAGGCGTTTCAGCCGAATATTACGGGGATCTAAGACCCTAAAAAACAATTTTCTTCAATTTTGTACATCAGTTTAGCAATAGTGGAAAGTTAGTTTATTGGTAAGTATGTTTTTCTCTAACAACTGGAAAACAGGTTGCATGACCTTTGTGACTGAAACTTAAAACGGATTGAGCTATGATTGCAGCACAGAAGGAGGTCATTCCATCTGTTTTGTACGTGCTGGTAAACAGCAAGAGCAATTTAGCTAGTCCCAACCCTGCGACCTTTCCCTCTAAATATTTTCTCTTCAGGTGCTTAACCAATTCCATTTTGAAAGCCACATTTGAATGTGCCTCCACTGCACACTCGCTGAGTTAGAAAATATTTTCCTCACGTCACCTTAGGGTCTTCTGCCAATCACATCAAATCTGCGTCCTCTGGTTCTCAACCCTGTCGCCATTGGAAACAGTTTCTCTCTAGTCACCCTGTTTAGATCCCTCACAGTTTTGAGCACTTCTATCAAATCTTTTCTCCACCTCCTGTTTTCTAAGAAGATCAACCCCAGTTTCTGCAGTAATAAAAACTGAAAGCACTGGAAAAGCTCAGCAGGTCTGGCAGTATCTATGGAAAGAAAAACAGACTTAATGTTCTGAGTCCAGTATGCCTCTCTTCGGAACAGAAGAGTGGCTGAAATGTGATGGGTTTTATGCTGTTGTCAGGTAGAACAAATCACAGTTCGCGACTCACCTATTGATAAGTGTCGCCATGACAGTACACTATGCCAGTGAGGGCTGGCAAAACTTTTACCTGTGCTGACCCTTACATCCAAGCTTAATTTTGACCACAATTGCTATACACTCATTACCCATAAGGAATGTTGGAGTGCATTTGGGAGACAGACCATAGTAATTTCCTTCCCCACAGTCTACTGACAAATATTCCAATTGGAGTGTATCTACTGTTATCCTTGTTGGGATCATTTAACTCAGCACACAATGAGGATCTAACCTGTTTTATCTCAGATCTACATGGTTTAGATGCCCCCAGGTTGAACTGATTGAACCATTTATGTAAAATAAGCCACTAAGCACTTTGTGTAAGAGTAATTAAAGAAAGGACCAATTCAATCAATAATGTCCTTCCCACAAACTTTGGAAAACTAAAAAAAATGGAATTACAGCTTGAGGTTTGGAACATAGGTAAAATAAGATAAATCTTTAAAAGGGGGCATAGGGACAATGTGGGAAATTACAGCAATGAGCCTAACACTCATTGTAGATAAAGTATGAGGAAACGTTCTATAGAATGGTTAATAAAACACCTAGGGTATTTAAATAAAGCACTCTAAGAGAGAGTCAGTATAGATTTATGAACCACAGAACTGTAACTGTTTACAGGATAAACACAATATCATCCAGTCCATCGTTCCTAGGCCAGCCCTTCCCTTGTGGGCAGGACATCTTGCCTAATAAATAGACAGGAATTCTTTAAAGAAGCAAAAGAGCTTGATGACAATGAGAACGAACATGGGAGATTTAGATTTTAGCAAGTATTTTGATATCGTACTTCACATGTAGTTAGTTCACAACATAGAAGGGATACATAGGAGGCATGCTTCTGAGGTGAGTTGAAAATTGGCTAAATCAGACTAGGTAAGAAGTTTAACAACACCAGGTTAAAATCCAACAGGTTTATTTGGCAGCAAATTAAACTTCTTACTGTGTTTACCCCAGTCCAACGCCGGCATTTCCACATCATAAATCAGACTAGCCAGCTGTTGGGAATGAAGCAGCATCTACATGGCAAAGGACACAAAAGGATTGCCATAGCGCAGAAACCATGCGTGTCAACATTGTAAAGAAATTATTTAGAACTGCAGACTGAAATAAATGCTTATGAGTAACACAAAATGTGGGGAGAGAGGGGTTGAGGGTATTCAAACTATAGGGAAGAATAAGCCAAATACAAAGATTTGGAGAAGTTTGGAAGGTGGCTAATGAATGGCTAAAGTCCAAGCATTGTTGTTGGTGAGTAGCCTTTCAAATCAGGCAGTCGTGTTCACCACTATTACAATGAGCCAGTCAGCACAACCAGAGACATGGCTCTGCATGGTTCAGGTTGCAATTGCTATAAGCGAAACTGTCTGGGCCTGGGATATACAGCTAATGGGGTAGAACATAAAGTGCTAATGAATCTGACAAGATACTGGTATAGCTGAGCCTTGGGCAAAGTGTACATTTCTCACAGGGTGCAGCAAGAGAATTGAAACTTGGAGGAACTGTGAAAAAGGACAACCAATTTGATGTCTGGTTTAAGGCATCCAAGCTTTGAGGAGAGGTTGAAGCACCTAGAACTGTTACTATGAAGAAGAGAAGGCTCATGAAAGCTTAAGAATGCAAGACACTGAAGGCAACAGTCAACTGAAGTCTGATAATGGCCAGAGTTCGACCTCACCCGTGGCTGGGATTCTGTAGTTCCACTGCAGCGAATGGAGATTTGGCTGAGCACCAAATTCTCCATTCTCGCTGGCAGCGGGGCATGCGAGACTAACAAATTCTGGCCAATATGTTTGAAATTGCTATTAACTCAAGAACCAGTGGACACTAATTCAAGCTTCAAAGAGGGAAAGTATAGAGTCAGTTTAGATTTAATGCCTGGAATTTTACGCCCTGTTCACTACGGGAATTGGAGCGGGCAAGGGGCAGACAATGGGAAGGTCCGTTGACCTCAGGAGTGATTTTACAGTTTCAGGATGAGTGAGGTGGTAAAATCCCACCCAACAACTTTACACAGCAGGTGGTGACGGATGTAGGCAGTGGAGACAGGATAGTGTGGAAAAGTTTAAGAGGGACCTGGGAGAGATATTTGAATAGGTAGACAATTGAGAGAAGTATTGGCTAGCTTCAAGGATCAACCACTTGCACTGTATCCGATCTTGCACTTTCCAATATTTCTGAAACAGTGATAAAATTTAATGATAAATTGTTTGGTTAACTCACTACTCGCTAATTTCAATTATTTGCCATTTTCTTTCAGACCATGTGACCTGAGTGACCTGGAATACCTCGATGAAGAATTCCACCAGAGTTTACAATGGATGAAGGACAATGACATCACTGATATTCTCGACCTCACCTTTACAGTCAACGAGGAGGTGTTTGGGCAGGTTTGTGTGGTTTGCCCCTATAGCAGCAACAAGCCTAGTTGTCAAAACACAAAGGTTAACATTGAAGAACTGAAAGTGAGATACTCACTGCTGGCTTTGTCCACCACTACCCCTGGTACAGCCTTGCTTCCCTTGCCACTAGTGATCTAACAGCAGGTCAGCTTCAACTTTGGGAGGCGATGGCCTAGTGGTATTGTCACTAGACTATTAATCCAGAAACTCAGCTAATGTTCTGGGAACCCGGGTTCGAATCCTACCATAGCAGATAGTGGAATTTGAATTCAAAAACAAATCTGGAGTTAAGAGTCTACTGATGATCATGAAAATTGTTGATTGTCAGAAAGACCCAACTGGGTCACTAGTGCCTTTTAGAGAAGGAAATCTGCTGTCCTTACCTGGTCTGGCCTACGTGTGACTCCAGAGCCACAGCAATGTGGTTGACTCTCAACTGCCCTCTGAAATGGCCTAACAAACCATTCAGTTTCAAGAGCAACTAAGGATAGGCAATAAATGCTGGCCCAGCCAGCGACGCCCATGTCCCATGAATGAATAAAAAAAATTGCTCAGGCCCTCATGATTGACAACCACTCGCTGTGTACTGCAATTAATGCTGGAGGCTCCTTTGAAATTGGGTCTTGGACCAAGGTATTTGAGCACACATTTTGGATTGCACAGCCCATTTTGTGGTGCAAGTTGAATTTCATTAGCCGTGGAATGGGATGACATACAAATGAGGGAAATATTCTCTTCATTTGTGTCATCACAGGTTGCCTGTCAGACCCAAATATCTAGGCCTGAGACATGTGCAATCTGGGCTTAAATCAAATACACAAACTAAACTAAGGTTATTATTAAACTAGAAAGAGTGCAGAAAAGATTTACTAGGATGCTACCAGGACTTGATGGATTGAGTTATAAGGAGAGGCTGGATAGACTGGGACTTTTTTCTCTGGAGTGTAGGAGGCTGAGGGGTGATCTTATCAAGGTCTATAAAATAATGAGGGGCATAGATCAGCTAGATAGTCAATATCTTTTCCCAAAGGTAGGGGAATCTAAAGCTAGAAGGCATAGGTTTAAGGTGAGAGGGGAGAGATACAAAAGAGTCCAGAGGGGCAATTTTTTCACACAAAGGGTGGTGAGTGCCTGGAACAAGCTGCCAGAGGTAGTAGTAGAGACGGGTACAATTTTGTCTTTTAAAAAGCGTTTAGAGAGTTACATGGGTACAATGGGTATGGAGGGATATGGGCCAAGCGCAGGCAATTGGGACGAGCTTTGGGGTTAAAAAAGGGGCAACATGGACAAGTTGGGCCGAAGAACCTGTTTCTATGCTGTAAACCTCTATGACTCTATAAACATTGTGTAATTTTGAGCATAAGTGAGTTGCACACATTATGGACAATATGCTCAAATGTCCTTGGTTTTTTTAACCATCATTTTTTAAATTCATTCATGGGATGTGGGCGTCACTGGCTGGGGGACCAGTACTTATTGCCCATACTTAATTCCCCTTGAACTGAATATCTTGCTCATTTCAGAGAGTTTTGAAGAGGCAACCTGGTCTGGAGTCACATGTATTACAGCAGATTTCCTTCAGTCGACAATGGTTTCAGTAATGGTTATCATTCAACTTTTAATTGCAGATTGTTATTGAATTCAAATTTCACCTTCTGCCATGGTGGGATTCAAAGATGAGTCCCCCAGAGCATCACCCTGGGTCTCTGGAATACCAGTGAACATTGGTGGAACACATCTCCACCAGTGTTGCCTCAAAGCTGGGCAGTAATCTGAAATGTTTCAGGTTTCACACAAGCAATGTTTTGTCTGTACAGCGCGCAAGAAACAATACTTTTCACTGTCTGCTAATACATGTGACAATAATAAATCAAATCAAGAAATCAAGATGCAAGATCCAACATCAGTGCAATCTGATTCAATTTCTGCAAAGGTTCTTAGTTCAGTGGCAAAGCTGCCCACAATATTCACTCCCCAGGATAATTCAGCTGACTATGCTCCCCTTCTGGTGACTTAACAGAGCTGTCACCCTCAGCTCCTGCAATGTATCACAGAACGAGACTGAAAGAGAAAAGGCCACTGATTCCCTGCGGAGAATAAGCAAATTCTGTTTATTAGAAACACAGAGAAATCCTTAGTGGTACAGAATCAAAAAATACAGAATCAAGCTTTTTGATGGTTATTGTAAATCAAACAATCCTGATTTTTATTCATCATTGCGCTGCTTTCTTCAAGTAATAATTTTGCTTCTCCTAGGTCACAGAACGAGAACTCAAGACAGGCGGGGCCAATATTCAAGTTTCAGAGAAAAACAAGAAGGAATACATTGAGCGTATGGTGAAGTGGAGGGTGGAAAGAGGTGTTGTTCAGCAGACTGAAGCCTTGGTCCGAGGTTTCTATGAGGTAGATAGAAGTGTCCAGACTAACTATTTGAATACCTGTGCCTAAAACCTGCATGGATTAGAAATGCAGCAGCAGCCACATGTGTGCTGAGTGTTCCTGGAAAATTCTGTTTTTTTTCATCTTCCTTGGCATCTGCTATGTTTTGCTTGTTGTTTTATTGAAGTAGTTGTGACTGCTTAAATCAGTGAAGAAATGCATTCACGTAGCACCGCCTCTAGCTCAACTTACTTTGATTTTGCCAGGTGTTCTTTTAATAATATACAAGAACAGGTTCCTCCCCGTAATTGCTTCTATCCTTGAGGGAATTCTAATTTTTATTTGAGTTTCTATCTCCAACTGCAACCATCCCAGAACTTTCCACCACCAACCCCCCCACCCCAAAGCACCCCACCCCAACCCTGATTTCCTGTTTTTATGAAGGTATTTAATTATTTTTGTCACATTTTTAGCTGGGCAGCATGGTGACATCTGGGTGGCACGGTGGCACAGTGGTTAGCACTGCTGCCTCACAGCGCCAGGGACCCGGGTTCAATTCCAGCCTCGGGTCACTGTCTGTGTGGAGTTTGCACATTCTCCCCCTGTCTGCGTGGGTTTCCTCCGGGTGCTCTGGTTTCCTTCCACACTTCAAAGATATGCGGGTTAGGTTGATTGGCCATGCCAAATTAATCCTTAGTGTCAAAGGGACGAGCAGGATAAATATGTGGGACTATGGGGATAGGGTCTGGGTGGGATTGTGGTTGGTGCAGACTCAATGGGCCGAATGGCCTCCTTCTGCACTGTAGGTATTCTATGATTCAATGATTGGTGGTACATGTCCATAGACACTGACTGACTTTCAGATCCTCAACCAAGCTTTTAATATGTGGTCCTGGATAGTGTTTGCTTGTTGTCAGTGAAACCACAGCTATGTCAGATTCTGTCTACACACAAAGGGTGGGATTTTTCACACAACTCACCACGTGATTCGCGGCAGTGGGATGTGCCCGCCATTCGCTGGTGGTGGAATCTTCTGGTCTCGCTGTTGTCAATGGGGTCTCCCATTGAATGCACCCCTCACCGCTGGAAAAACGCATGGCCGGGATGCGTCGTCAGCAGGACCGGAAGATACCGCTGGCATGAATGGCAGGAAAATTCCAGCCAAAGACTTCCCAGCGGGAATCTGGTGTTTGGAGTCCAACCTAGTTTGTTTCCTGACCCTTCCACCCGTCCCCAATGGCATTGAGTCAAGTTGCTGCCTTGATTGTGGTCAGCAATGCAGCACAAACCGAGAATCAGACCTGGGACCTGTGCTCATTCAGTTATCCCGGGCCAGAAGCAAGTTACCTATAGTCCTCACAGTCTGTTCATGCTGGGAATAAGAGGAAAAAGTAATTTGTAAAACCGCATCAAAGTGAAAACTTCAATGTCTTATAAAATATCTTATAACACTGTCTCATTCAGAACTCTGAAATCAATTGCATTGTGATCTAATGAAAGTTATGACTAATGGAAGTTATGAATCACAAGTAAATCTCCGTCATGATGTGTCTGACTCATAAATTCAGAGGTGTTTTCCTTCGGCGTGATGTTACACAATTGCATTGTAACAGTGTGGAATGTTTTAATAAGTAACACTCAGACAAGTCTGGGAATGATGTAATTTGTTACTTCTATAATCAGTTCTTTGTGTAATTAGTTCTTGAAGAAAAGGAGATAGTGGGAAGATTTGCTAGAGATTATGACAGATTTGGATAAGATAGAAAATGAAAAACTCTCCTCATTAGCTGATGATACAAAGAATAGCAGCACAGGTTTAAGATTTTGATCAAGAGATACAGGGAGGATGCAGTGAGTGGTAATGACTGGAACTCAGTGCTTATGAGTATGGTGGAAGCTGAGACAATCAATGAATTCAAAGGAAAATTAGATGGAAATCGAACCTGGGACCCTGGCGCTGTGAGACAGCAGTGTTAACCACTGTGCCACCGTGCCGCCCAACAGAGATAAACAGAGATATTTCTTGCTGACTCTGCAGAAACATAGATCACCATCTGTGTCTGAGAATCCCCCCCCCCCCCCCCCCCCACTTCCTTACTCCTTGAATCAGTGAGATGGGACTAGGCCCACTGAGCTATAAACCATAATTGAGACGCATGCCTGTTCTTTGAGGTCCCTATACATCTGATGTAATTGAACCCATCTCTCTACTGTATGAATAGAAATTGGGTAATAGCGTACCATTGCACATTTTTCTGCATTGAACTATATGTGCCAGCTCGTTGTAGTTTCTAACCTGCCAATGTTCTCTCGCACTTTTTCACAAGAATTGTCACTATTTATCATTTGCGGGTTTGATATCATTAACAAAAAATTGTTCTCTCGATTCCTAACTCTTCTTCATTTATGTATATTGTAAATTAGTACAGCATCAACAAAGATATGGAATACAATTCACCACGTATTTCTTGTTAATGAAACTAGTGTCTTTCAACTATCTAACTTTTTAAGTCTCTCCTTAGTCTTTTGCTCCTTGGTTTGGCAAAGGCTAATAGTCAATTTTGTGTTCCAGGTGGTGGATTCACGACTAGTTTCAGTATTTGATGCCCGAGAGCTGGAACTGGTTATTGCAGGCACAGCAGAGATTGACCTGAATGATTGGCGCAATAATACCGAGTATCGGAGCGGTGAGTCTTTCTTTCCCTCTCAGTCCATATATTCGGTCAATACCTTTGACACAGCAGATTATTCATTCCAGCAGGATATTGTCCAATGCTGGGCATAAATTTATACACTTGGTTTCTTCTTCTGGGAAAACTGCAATAAAAAAATACAGAATGACAATATTGGCTAGAACTACCGAGTTCCAGCTCAGTGTAACTTGGGGGCATCCCAAAGGTGCATTTAGAAACCGTCCTGGAGCTTCCCAGGTAAGGATTGCATAGTAATTGCCCAGGAAGTTCAAACTTTTGATGGACAATTAAACCCACATCTAGCTTCTGGGTAACTATAGCACAAACACAGCCTGACATCACACAGGATTCTCCCCAGCCCCTAAAGACCCGCCCAAAAGACTCCCCCATCCCCATCAGCAGCCCCCCCAACTGGCAACCCAAATAACCACCCACCCCCCCGACATCCCACGGGACTAGCCCTCCCACCCTCCTTCATGCATCTCCCCAATCACCCTCACCCCTTCTCCCTACTCCCAGGCCTGACCCAGCTGCTCTTGCCCCAAGCACAATCTGACTCCCATCCCTCCCACCCACCCCTTCCCACCCTGGGCCTGACCCAACTGTAGACCTCTAGCCCTGACCTGATCTGACTTCCACCCCGCTCCCCTCCCCCCTCCACCCCCTGTCGAGTCAGACCTTCTCCCAACTCGATTGCTTCCTCACAACGCCCGACCTGACACTATTCGACCCCATGCTACCTCCCAGCCTATCAAGTCTCTTCAGAATTTTGTACATTGTACCATTATTAGTATTTGAAGAAGAACAGAGAGTTTTGCTGGCCTGTGTCCTCCTTTCGACCAAAGCAGTTTAACTGGTCATTTATCTCAATCCTGTTCGGTAGACCCTGTTGTCTGCAAAATAGCTGGAATATTTGCCTTGTTCAGGGTTTCCCAAACCTTTCCGGCCACAGAGCCTTTTGGACCTCCCAAGGCTACTGTCGGAAACCCTGAGAAACATTCTCATTGTGTGGAATAATTAAAACATAAAAAATGGATTGTTTTTGCACAATAAGTACCCACTAAAATGAATTTATAAAAAGTATTTTCTATTTCTTTTTTGTATACATTTATTATAGCTACAAGTTCTGTTATTCAGTGAAGTACTCAAGTCTCACCTTTTTGTCATTTTAGTGGGAGGATTGATGCTGCTTCTTCCGCTCACAACTTTGTTAAATATTATGAGCACTGGATTATCATATCAGATATGCACATCACACACACACGCATGCACACACACACACACCACACGCACGCACACACATGCACACACAACGCACACACGCACACGCATAAACACAAAACCTCCTACCTCCCTCACAGACATGTACACAAATGCACACTTTCTCAGTCTCTCACCTCACTCTCTCTCACACACATGGCCAGTATTCCCTTACCCTCACATTTTCACACACTCACTCTCCTCTCTCACACACACTCTCACCTCTCTCTCCTAGTGAACTAATCAGCCAATGCAGGGAGAATCCAGCCTCTGATTGGAGAAGCAGCTTCATAACATTTTAAAAATGTTATATATCAGCTTGTCCCACTGGAATGTATCTAATGGGGAACTCCAGGGTTCTGGGAACCCAGATTAGGAAACCCTAGCCAATAAATGTCACTCCATTACAAAACAAACCAAAGCATTTTGGGATGTACCTATCAGACATGGAAAGGCACAAGTATTTAGTTATGACGATTATTTGTAAATGAGACTGCTGAGAGAAGAAACTCTGGTGCAGCCGCATTTGGAGTATTGCGTGCAGTTCTGGTCGCCGTATTATAGGAAAGATGTGGAAGTGTTGGAAAGGGTGCAGAGGAGATTTACCAGGATGTTGCCTGGTATGGTGGGAAAATCGTATGAGGAAAGGCTGAGGGGCTTGAGGTTGTTTTCGTTAGAGAGAAGAAGGTTAAGAGGTGACTTAATAGAGGCATACAAGATGATCAGAGGATTAGATAGGGTGGATAGTGAGAGCCTTTTTCCTCGGATGGTGTTGGCTAGCACGAGGGGACATAGCTTTAAATTGAGGGGTGAGAGATATAGGACAGATGTTAGAGGTAGGTTCTTTACTCAGAGAGTAGTAAGGGCGTGGAATGCCCTGCCTGCAGCAGTGGTGGACTCGTCAACATTGAGAGCGTTCAAGTGGTTATTGGATAAACATATGGATGATATTGGAATAGTGTAGATTAGAGGGGCTTTAGATTGGTACGACTGGTCGGCGCAACATCGAGGGCCGAAGGGCCTGTACTGCGCTGTAATGTTCTATGTTCTATGTTCTAAGTTCAATTTCCAAATCCAGTTCATTTTCCAAACCTCGCCTGTGAGATTGCATAATTTTATTCAATGTTGCAAGTTGAAATATGCATTTTATTTTGCAATTATCTATATTAAAGGTAATTTAGCACTCATTTTCTCAAGTGGTCTATCACAGTACACCTTCTAAATAATAACAGCATCTGCAATATGTTATGGCTTTCTGCACAATTTACTCTCAAATTGATAACCTACTTACTGCCGCCTCATTTCCAGTGATGACTAATAAAGGCAGAATGAGCAATGAACATAATACTAATTCATATGTATCTCCACACTATAATATCCACTGTTACCCACCACATCAGTTTCTGATTCATGATTATTTTGCTACGTCTCTCTTAATCCCACAAATCTTCTCTATCGCAGCAAGTCTTTTGTTGTGAGGGGATTATTTTGCTATTTTAGCTAATCACAGTGCTTCATGCGCTGGTCCTGAAGTCCATATGCTATAATAAGGGTGCCTAAATTATTTCCATTCACACATAAAACTGCAAAATGTTGGATGAATAATGTTTTTGATTTAATTCATTTTTCTTAAACATCACAAAAAAAGGTTCATAATCAATTAAAGCTATCCTGTACAAAATAGTAAAGAGATCTAGGATTTCTATGTTTACATCTGTGCATTCACACATGTGGCACCTCAGTCCTCTTCAGGACAACCCTGCTGATTGATGCTACAAAGCCAAGTTGCTGAGAATTTGTTTCTGTCTGTAAAGCGTCTTCCCCTTCCTCAGGTTACCACGATGGTCACATTGTAATAAAGTGGTTCTGGACGGCTGTGGAGCACTTCAATAATGAGCAGCGACTCCGGCTTTTACAGGTACACAATAGCGGTAATTGCAAACAAAATCTTTCTTTACACGGTTCTGAAGGCTGGAGACTAGTGTGGACACTATTGGCTAATGTGTGCTTTTAGTGCATTGTTTAAGGTTTCGCACAACTCTATTTTAACAAGGGCAATAATCTGATGATTTTCAATAGGTTAATACTTCTATTAAGTTACTGGTTTGAAGATGTTAAAGAATACATTAAACATTTGCCTATTGATATTGCCAATGTTAATTTCTGGCCTAGAATGTTCAGGAAAAGTCACAATACACCATAAACTGCAACAGCAAATATCTCTGTTGGTGAAACTATTTTATAATTATTAACTATAAAGCCATATGAAATAATGACTTGTGACTGTTTCTTGTCTGCCTTGATGATGCGGATCATTTATACAGCTGATATTATAATGAAATCCATCCCATTAAGCAGATTTTATACATTGTAAGCCACTATGATTTTCAGAGCAGTAATGTATATCTATGTGGTTTATATGAGACTGTTCTTTATCTTCTTTAACAGTTTGTGACGGGGACATCCAGTATACCTTATGAAGGCTTTGCCGCTCTCAGAGGGAGCAATGGACTGAGGCGATTCTGCATTGAGAAATGGGGCAAAGTAACATCACTGCCAAGGTATTTGTAAGGAAAGCACACAAAGTAAATGAACAGATAGGTTTTCAATGTGTAGCAAAAACCCAGATGCTTCGTACGCAAGAATTCTGCTGTAAGAACGAGATAGTAAGAACTTCTGAATCCTCGAAGCCCTGACTTAGTGCTGCTTCCTATTTATCCGGTAGCAGACTTGATTTACATTGTGCCCAACCCCCATCCCGCCCCCTCCAACCCCCATCCCGCCCCCTCCAACCCCCATCCCGCCCCCTCCAACCCCCATCCCGCCCCCTCCAACCCCCATCCCGCCCCCTCCAACCCCCATCCCGCCCCCTCCAACCCCCATCCCGCCACCCCTATTCCACCCTTTCTTCCCCTGTAAGAAATAATTAAAGTAAAGTTTATTTTATTAGTCACAAGTAGGCTTACATTAACACTGCAATGAAGTTACAGTTAAATAATTGGAGTTTGTGCCCAGGGTTGTTACCAATCAGCCATTTAGCCAATTTGCTTTTCAATGTTCTTGAAATAAGCACAGAAGTAAAGCAACAATTTTTTTTTGGTTTATTGCCAGAGACAGCAAGAGCATAAACAACAATTTATGGAAAAAACTGATTGATGAATGACTTCTAATTTTGACAGTATGTTAAAAGTCCTTTATACACCAGGGGCTTTAATTTCTGCTGTGCTTTATTTTAATGAATGAGTTAACACATTTCCTCTGGGACTCTCTATGCACTGTTTTAACATAGTTGAAAATCTGTTCAGGATAAAGGACTTAATTTCTACATTAAAATAACACGGATAGGAATTTAACACAAAAACCAACAATCATGTACTTTGGAAGCTTGAGAGTCAGTTGCATTTGTGATCCCTAAAATCTTCAGTAAATCTGAAAATCAAAAACGAAAGACCCTCAATAAATGGGCCTGTAATTTCCTTTGAGTCTGAAGCAGAGTTCTGGTGTTAAGCGATGAGGCCAATGATGCAGATACTCAGATAGGGTTTATAAATATCAAGAGTGCATTTTATGGCCCTGTCACAGAGGGGGTGGGTCTGGAAAATGCAGCGAGCCATTCGAAAGACTTCAGCGGGAGTGGAAAATCCCACAGGCAGAAAAGTCCGCCTCAAGTCACCAATTCAAAGATGTGATGGTGGGAATTCCCATTGTGGAAAGAGAGCAAGTGGAAGTCCCATCTATCAAACAATGGGGTGGTGGAGCCTGCAGGTTAAGGCAGCCCCTTTCTTCAACTAAAGTAATTGATTAAAGTAATTTCACACAGAGGGTGGTGAGTGTCTGGAACAAGCTGCCAGAGGTAGTAGTAGAGGCGGGTACAATTTTGTCTTTTAAAAAGCATTCAGACAGTTGCATGGGTAAGATGGATATAGAGGGATATGGGCCAAATGCGGGCAATTGGGACTAGCTTAGTGATAGAAACTGAGCGGCATGGACAGGTTGGGCCGAAGGGCCTGTTTCCATGCTGTAAACCTCTATGACTCTATCTCAGAGGGGACAATACCTTCTGTCTGAAGATAGAATCCTTCTCGGCAAAGCGACGCATTTTTCCTTCACTCCTCAACACCTCAGACAAATTGGCTGCGGGATCTTGGCAACCCCAGTGAACACCCCCCCTTCCCAGTGTCAGCAACCTACACAGCCCACAGAATTAACACTGTGCTTGTAATTTCATTTTGGGGCTTGAGTGGATGTCAGGGTTGTTGTGGAGGTGGCAGTGCTGATTCCACTCTACTGCACCAACTGTTTTCAAATCTTTAGTCCAGAGTTGTTTTTTTAAAGTAAAACCGAAGGCAGATTGGACTTTAGTTTCTGAGATTTGACAAATTGTAAATTGAGGCAGGTGTTTGTTTTTCTGTCCACAGACTGCACTTGTTAACTCCACTGTCAATTGCACAGGGATTAAAACAATGACTAAAAGGGGGAAAAGATTACTGAGAGATGACAGTTACTTATTCGGATTTACAGAGCAGAACAAATTGAGGAAATTAAATTAAAATGAAATTGAGTTTGAACAACCAGACCCCACAAGCGGCAAAGGACCACAGAATACAGCAAACAATATTATACATGTAATGACCTCATAACTGCTGACCACGACAAATACATGGCTTTTATGTTTTATAAAAAGAAAACTGTTTAATTAAAACATCAGTATTTTACTGTGTGTCGTAAGAATACAGCTTATTTAAAATCAAATTATAACTGTTAAGCGTTCACTGACCACAGTAGCATTTACATTCCTAAATTAGAATTATAAGAAAATGCATCTTTTAATCAAGGCTGCTAACAATTCAGAAACATATGCAAAGATTCTGTTAATTTCCTCAACTTTACTTTGAAATTCCAAGTTTCAGTTCTGTCTCCAGAGGTGTGGCAGAGTGGGACACCCTTGTGCCATCACGGAATCACACAATGCAGAAGAACATTGTATCCCCTCATGACTAACACTCCAACTAAGGGGAACAGCTGCTCCCTATCCAATCTGTCCATGCCCCTCATAATCTTGTATACCTTGATCAAGTCGCCCACTTAGCCTTCTCTACTCCAGAGAAAATAGCCCAAGTCTATCCAACCTCTCTTCGTAACATAAATGTTCCATCCCAGGCAATATCCTGGTGAATCTCCTCTGCACCCCCTCCAGTGCAATCACAACTTCCCTATAATGTGGCAACCAGAACTGCATACAGTACTCTAGCTGTGGCCTCACCAAAGTTCTTTACAACTCCAACATGGCTTCCCTGCTTTTGTAATCTATGCCTCGATTGATAAAAGCAAGTATCCCATATGCCTCTTGCACCACCCACTAACATGCCCTTCCGCCTTCAGAGATCTATGGGAAAACACACCAAAGTCCCTTTATTCCTCAGAACTTCCTCGTGTCATGCCGTTCATTGAATATTTCCTTGTCAAATTACTCCTTCCAAAGTGTATCACTTCACATCTTTCAGGGTTAAATTCCATCTGCCACTTATCAGCCCATTTGACTATCCCGTCTATATCTTCCTGTAGCCCAAAACATTCAGCCTCACTGCTCACCACCCGGCCAACCTTTGTGTCATCCACAAATTTACTAATCCTACCCCCCACATAGTCATCATATGTCATTTATATAAATGACGAATAATAGGGAACCCAGCACACATGTGGTACGCCACTGGACACTGACTTCCGGACACTAAAGCAGCATTCTGTCATCACCCTTTGTCTCATACAACTAAGCCAATTTTGAATCCACCTTATCAAATTATCCTGTATCTCATGTGCATTTGCCTTCTTTATAAATTTCCCTTGTAGGACTTTATCAAAGGCTTTGCTGAAATTCATATAAACTACATCAACTGCACTACAATCATCTATACACCTGGTCACCTCCTCAAAAATTTCAATTTTTTTTTAGGCATGACCTCCCTCTGACAAAGCCATGTTGTCTATCCCTCATCAAATCTTGCCTCTCCAAGTGGAGAGAGATTCTCTCCTTCAGAAGTTTCTCTAATAGTTTCCCTACCACTGACATGAGACTCACTGGTCTGTAGTTCATTGGCTTACTTCTACAACCCTTCTTAAATAGCAGAACCACATAAGAAGCAAGAGTTATAGCTGGGGGAGAGGAAATTATGATGTCATTGGGCGAGATTTAGGATGCATAGGTTGGGGAAGGAAACTGCAGGGGATGGGCACAATTGAAATGTGGAGCTTGATAAGTATGTACCTGTCAGATAGGGAGGAAGTGGTCGAGCGAGGGAACCATGGTTTACTAAAGAAGTTGAATCTCTTGTGAAGAGGAAGAAGGAGACTTATGTAAAGATGAGACATGAAGGCTCAGTTAGGGCGCTTGAAAGTTACAAGTTAGCCAGGAAGGACCTAAAGAGAGAGCTAAGAAGAGCCAGGAGGGGACATGAGAAGTCTTTGGCAGGTAGGATCAAGGAAAACCCTAAAGCTTTCTATAGGTATGTCAGGAATAAAAGAATGACTAGGGTAAGATTAGGGCCAGTCAAAGACAGTAGTGAGAAGCTGTGCGTGGAGTCCGAAGAGATAGGAGAGGTGCTAAATGAATATTTTTCGTCGGTATTCACACAGGAAAAAGACAATGTTGTCGAAGAGAATACTGAGATACAGGCTATTAGACTAGACGGGATTGAGGTTCATAAGGAGGAGGTGTTAGCAATTCTGGAAAGTGTGAAAATAGATAAGTCCCCTGGGCCGGATGGGATTTATCCTAGGGTTCTCTGGGAGGCTAGGGAGGAGATTGCAGAGCCTTTGGCTTGGATCTTTATGTCGTCATTGTCTACAGGAATAGTGCCAGAAGACTGGAGGATAGCAAATGTTGTCCCCTTGTTCAAGAAGGGGAGTAGGGACAACCCTGGTAATTATAGACCAGTGAGCCTTACTTCTGTTGTGGGCAAAGTTTTGGAAAGGATTATAAGAGATAGGATTTATAATCATATAGAAAGGAATAATTTGATTCGGGATAGTCAACACGGTTTTGTGAAGAGTAGGTTGTGCCTCACAAACCTTATTGAGTCCTTTGAGAAGGTGACCAAAGAGGTGGATGAGGGTAAAGCAGTTGATGTGGTGTATATGGATTTCAGTAAAGCATTTGATAAGGTTCCCCACGGTAAACTATTGCAGAAAATACGGAGGCATGTGATTGAGGGTGATTTAGCGGTTTGGATCAGGGATTGGCTAGCTGTAAGAAGACAGAGGGTGGTGGTTGATGGGAAATGTTCATCCTGGAGTTCAGTTACTAGTGGTGTACCGCAAGTATCTGTTTTGGGGCCACTGCTGTTTGTCATTTTTATAAATGACCTGGATGAGGGCGTGGAAGGATGGGTTAGTAAATTTGCGGATGACACTAATGTAGATGGAGTTGTGGACAGTGCGGAAGGTTGTTGCAGGTTACAGAGGGACATAGGTAAGCTGCAGAGCTGGGTTGAGAAGTGGCAAATGGAGTTTAATGCGGAAAAGTGTGAGGTGATTCACTTTGGAAGGAGTAACAGGATTACAGAGTACTGGGCTAATGGTAAAATACTTGGTAGTGTGGATGAGCAAAGAGATCTCGGTGTCCATGTGCATAGATCCCTGAAAGTTGGCACCCAGGTTGATAGGGTTGTTAAGAAGGCGTACGGAGTGTTAGCTTTTATTGGTAGAGGGATTGAGTTTCGGAGCCATGAGGTCATGTTGCAGCTGTACAAAACTCTGGTGCGGCCGCACTTGGAATATTGCGTACAGTTCTGGTCGCTGCATTATAGGAAGGATGTGGAAGCATTGGAAAGGGTGCAGAGGAGATTTACCAGGACGTTGCCTGGTATGGTGGGAAGGTCTTATGAGGAAAGGCTGAGGGACTTGAGGTTGTTTTTGTTAGAGAGAAGAAGGTTAAGAGGTGACTTAATAGAGGCAATCACGATGATCAGAGGATTACATAGGGTGGACAGTGAGAGCCTTTTTCCTCAGATGGTGATGGCTAGCAAGAGGGGACATAGCTTTAAATTGAGGGGTGATAGATATAGGACGGATGTCAGAGGTAGGTTCTTTACTCAGAGAGTAGTAAGGGCGTGGAATGCCCTGCCTGCAACAGTAGTGGACTCGCCAACATTAAGGGCATTTAAATGGTCTTTGGATAAACATATGGATGATATTGGAATAATGTAGGTTAGATGGGCTTTATATTGGTTTCACAGGTCGGCGCAACATCGAGGGCTGAAGGGCCTGTACTGCGCTGTAATGTTCTAAGCACGGTGTCACAGTGGTTAGCACTGCTGCCTCACAGAGCCAGGGACCCAGGTTCGATTCCCGTCTTGGGTCACTGTCTGCAGAGTTTGCATGTTCTCCTCGTGTCTGCATGGGTTTCCTCCGGGTGCTCTGGTTTCCTCCTACAGTCTGAAAGACAAGCTGGTTAGGTGCATTGGCTGTACTAAATTCTCCCTCAGTGTACCCAAATAGGTGCCGGAGTGTGGCGACTAGGGGATTTTCACGATAACTTCATTGCAGTGTTAATGTAAGCCTACTTGTGGCACTAATAAATAAACTTAACTGTTCTCCAGTCCTCTGCCATCTCCCCCATGGCCAGAGAGGAATTAAAAATTTGGGTTAGAACCCCTGCAATCTTCTCCCTTGCCTCCCACAGAAGCTTGGGACACTACTTTGTTCACTTTTAAGCCTGCCAACATCTCCAATACCTTGTCCTTCCCTATGTCAATTTGCTCAGCCATAGTCAAGAGAAATGACCTGCACCTGTTCAGGTGCGAAGGTGGTGCCTTTTGTGTCAGTCACTGGGGTTCCTGAAAGGACCAAAGATAACTGGTAAATAGTTTTGTAGGAATTGTAAAGTGAGATCCATTACCGAGTACAGAATCTGTGCCAGGCCTCAGGTTAATTCCTCCGGACATATCCCAATGTTTCTGCCTTGTGGTGAACACATCCAGAATTTGGTACCAAGCAGAAAATGGGACAAAGATGCAACAAATCCAGCTCCTCCCAGGTGAACAACACTTTTTCTGTCCTCCTCCAACCCAAGAATTTTGTTAAAAGTAAAATACTGCAGATGCTGGAATCTGAAACAAAAACAGAAAATGCTAGAAAATCTCAGTCAGTCTGACAGCATCTGTGGAGGGAGAATAGAGCCAACGTTTCGAGTCAGAATGATCCTTTGTCAGATTGCGTCCCTGTAGTTTTTGTCCTTGTAGAATTTTGTCCCTGTAGGTTTGATATGAAAGAACAGAGGTGCTTATTTCAAATAATTATTGTAGAGAAGTGCAAAGAGCTAAATATATCAGAAATATATGTCGACAGCCTGAGATTTGGCAGTTAAGCTTGAGCAGGACATATATAGCAATCATGAGTAGAAAACTATAAAGGAGCTGAGAGAACCAAAGATACAGAGTAATTAGATGAAAAATATACAGGAAGTTGTGTATCACAGTGCTTAAATGGATTTTACTTAACTGAAGGTCTAGTCCATGAAGACTGTTGAAATAGCAACCTGAGTCCGATACTCCCCCGTGTTTACTCATCAAATCGGCTCTGGTCTCCATGGAGACTGGCTCCAACATGCAGAGTGTACTGACGCTTTGACCTTTACAGCACTGCTCCTGCATGGATGGTAACCTCTGACACTCGGTCAATCCCCATGCAGTAGCAGACTTGCATCATGGAGCTACATTATATCGAGCCATAAGCACATTCGTGCTGAGCTAACGCTTTATAAAAACATGACAAATGGGGCAAGGAATGGGGGCTTAAGGTGGTGGGGGGTCTGGCAATGAGAAGGAGACTCTGTAGAAGCTGAATAGGGGCTGATACTGATAGATTTACTAGTGTTGACGATGACACAAGACCTGCAAGTTAGGAGATGACAGAGAAACAATAGTGTAGAAATGTTGACTTGTTTCACAGCACAGGCGTGGAATAAAGCTCAGACCCGAATATGCTAAGCGTACATGTGGAGAGCTATGAGTTGACTGCTGGTTTTCATGCTGATCCATTAAGCGTTGAGCTCATAGAGAAGACAGTAGACCCTCCTCTCACACCACTAACAAGACCTAAGCAGTGATATATGTGATGAAGCAGCTAAGCATGAGGCAGGAAAACAAGACTGAACAAGTAAGAAAGTTGGCCTATTAGAGATGAATACTCCAGGTACGTGACTGGTTAGGTTAAAGGATCTGAATCCATATTTTTCAGAAGGGAAACCTAAAACTGTATAAATGTGTGTGCTCAATTATTTCATGGAAATTCACTTATCAGCTTTTTGATTAATTAGATCATACAAAGAAGTGCACTGTTTATTATATATTTTATATGTTATATATAGATTAACAAAATAATGAAGGAGAATGAAAAATAGTGCAGATGCTGGCGATCGAAAAGAAAGATAATGCTGGAAATCGTCAGGTCTGGCAGCCTACGGAGAGGGGAGCAAAGTTAGCATTTCACTGATTTTCATCAGAAATGGAAAAGGTTGGAGACGTAATAGTTTTAAACAAGTTCAAAGGGCAGGGGAAAGGGAGAGGGGAGGTCAAGACAAAAGGGAAGCTCTGTGAAGGGGAGAAGGAAGGAGAGATTAAATGACAAAAGGAGTGATGGTGCAAGGTGAAAAGGAATGGTAATGGGACAAGAACAAATGATGCGCCTAGAGATGGTCTAAATGGGATTAGCCGAATAAATATTGAGGGAAAATAATGGGTCAGTAGTTATGATCGAAAATTGCTCAATCAGTATTGAGTAAGAATGGCTAATCAGAAGATGAGGGGTGGAATTCTCCCCAAAAGGTTCTAAGTGTCAAATTCATATGAAAACTGGAGTAACTCCAGCTGCTTTTCTCAGCAGGATTTTCAAAATGAATCTCCCACACTCTGTGCATCACAGAGTGCATTAGCATGAATTGCAATGAAAAGCTGGAGGCGGGGCCTATTCCTGCTGGAGAGGCCAGCAGCATAGCGCTGAGCGGGCCACTGTGCATGCATCGATCTATCAGTACCAAGATCGGTGCATGCACAGTGGCCCCGCACTGCCGGCCTCCCGATTGCTGGCTAGCCCCGTGGCGTGGCATCACTGGTTGAGCAACCCCCCCCTCCCGACCATGCAGCCCCTCCACCCCCCCAGGGGCCCCAAGCCCCTCTGCAATCCTGACTCCACCCCCCCGCAGCCCCAACCCCATTCCCCCTTGGCAGGCTGAACTCCCCCCTCAACCTGCCCCAATTGCTGGCTTCCCAGACATGTCTGGGGCAGTCCCTCCCCTCCCCATGCTCTGCCCAGCGGCCTGCCTCGATCTCAACCCCCACCCCCACACCCCGGCAGTCCTGATCTTCCTGACCAACCCCCACCTCCACGGCAGGCCTATTGCCCCTGCCACCCCGAAGGCCAGCCTCGATCGCTGTCCACCCCCTCTCTGTAATTGATCCCAAGTGTAGAGTGGCAGCGGGAAACCTCACTCCCACCGATCGCCCCCAGAGACCCCATCCCCAGGCTCCGCCCTTTGACACTGCCCGATGCCCAGAGGGCAGTGTCAAGATGCCCCTGGGCATTGCCACTTTGCTCCCAGGGAGTGTCAGGAAGCCAGGCTGGCACTAGCAAGCTGGCAATGTCCAGGGGGCACTCCCCTTTACCCATGACCTCCTGGGGGCCTCCATGGCCTCTCTTCATTCCAGCAGGGTCAGGCCACAAACTCCCCATTAGTATGGGACTATTGTAAACCCCATTGTAGTGAAACACTCCTGGCAGAGGGGAAGAGGCTAACAAGCCAGGAGACTTCAGTCCTGGGCCCGCTAATAAGATGTAAATGCCGATTTAAATATTTTAATCAGCTCCGCGCCATTTCTGGCATGGAACTGGCGTCGCCGGAAATCCGGCAACTGGAGATGCGCAGAAGCCGTGGCGAGCAGAGGCCTCCGCTCTAGCGCAGCGGGCTGGAAGAATCCACCCCCCCCCACGTGTTGTACTCGAACTTAAATCAAGCTTAATTGGAACAGTGTTGGTAGCTGAGGACAGAAAGGTCAGATTGGGAAAAGGGTGGAGAATTAAAATATCAGGCGACTAGAAGATCAGGATCACATCTGCAACCTAAATAGAGGTGGTCCACAAAGCATAACCCTGTCGGTGGTCTGCCTCCCCACTGTGGAGGAACAACTATAGTATACTAAATTGAAAGAAGTACAAATAAATTGCTTTTTTACCTGGAACGAGTGTTTGGGGTGCTGGATGGGGAGGAGGGAGGTAAAAGGGCAGGCATTATATCTTCTATGCTTGCAAAGGAAGGTACTATGGGAAGGTGAGCAAGTGTTGGGGCTGATTGAAGAATGAACTCAGTTACCACAGAGGGAAGGGTTCCTTTGGAAGGTTGAAAGAGGAGGGAAGGGGAGGAAGTGTGTTCTGGTGACATCATGCTGGAGGCTAGATGGTGAAATAATGGTTGGACTGAACAAAGGAAGAAAGAGAATTAAAACTCTCTGTTGCGTCCTTTAAATTAATTTCTGCATCTGCTTCATTGTCTAGCAATGCTGCAGACCCTATTTGTAAGCCAGGTGTTTTATAAAAATCAGGCAGTCGGGACAGAAAACTGGTATGTGACATTACCAGTTGAATATGTTGCCCCTTTTATGTAGGGAGCTTCCGGCAACTTTCAAAAATTATGCCTGCAAATTGGCTGGCTAAAAAATTCAACAAGGATAATTGACAGTATTCCCAGAAATAGCCAGGCCCCAGGGTCTATAATATGGGCTAAGTTACCAAACCTTTGAAGAAACAGAAGCTCATTAGGGCCAGTTAGCATGAATGTCTAAATGACAGATTGTTCTGGATCAATGTTACAGAATTATTTGAAGAAATAACAAAGAATACATAATGGAAATGAAATACACGCACTTTATATAGATTTTTGAAAACAGTATTATAAAATACTATATTAGAATGTAAAGAAAACATAGTGGTGAATGGAATTAATCAAAATGTGGCCTTATGGTGAAGACCGAAAGTGAAACATTGAGGTAAAAGTAAGCTTCATGAAATGGAAAGATAGGGTAAGCGTTGTTCTATTGGTGCCTATATTGATATTATTTATACTTACTACTCCTTACTTTACATAAAAGTCATTCAGTATCAAAGTTTGCTGCTAACATTGATCGGGGGGTGTATAAAACTTTGTGATAAAGGTTGCTGAAGACTGCAGGAGGATATAACTGGCTGGGTGGGAAGACACATCTCAGTGGAGAATTTGAGCATTTGAAATGGACCCAGGGAGTAGAGAACAGATTGTCTTATGTGCGCAGATCAATAGACCACTGAAGGTGCCTGTAGATCATGTCAAAAAAATGATAACTGTAAACCTTTCTATCTGGAGATATAGGATGTATAAGCAATAAGGTAACTAGGAAATGGAGTATTGAGTAGAATTTGGAAAATCCCATTCCAATAATGGGAAACATGCAACATATTTTCACTGGGCTGTTACCAGGGATATGGAATGACCCACAATAAACACAAAATACTGCAGATGCTGGAATCTGAAACAAAAACAGAAAATGCTGGAAAATCTCAGCAGGACTGACAGCATCAGTGCAGAGAGAATAGAGCCAACATTTTGAGTCTAGATGACCCTTCGTCAGAGCTCGGGGGTGTATGAAAAATTTGTGACAAAGGTCGCTGAAGACTGCAGGAGGATATAACTGGCTGAGTGGGCAAATACATCTCAGTGGAGAATTTGAGCATTTGAAATGGACTCAGGGAGCAGAGAGCAGATGAATCTTCGTCAGAGCTCTGACAAAGAGTTATCTGGACTCGAAACGTTGGCTCTACTCTCTCTCCACAAATGCTGTCAGACCTGCTGAGATTTTCCAGCATTTTTCTGGTGATGTGGAGTAACCTGTTTAGTTTGGGTATTTTATGCTGCTGTTGAGCAGAAGTTGGAATCCTGACACTGACAGAAACTTGGCTGCTGTTCAATAACTCTTTAACTCTCCAATTAGCTATGTTTTTCATCACCAGGCCTGCCAACGGTAGTGTGACGTCGCAAGGTCCTCCTCACCAGATCTCATCTTGTCTTCTCCCCCTACTACGTAGGAATATTCTGCTCTTTTGAGAGGATCTGAACTTCTCCCATTCTAATGTTTCTCTTACAATTCTTATTTCCCGTAAACACTACATTGACCTGCTTGTCATTCCATATCTTTTCCCTAAATCAAGCAATTTCTTAGTGATTTATAACAAAATTCTGCTGATGTAGGTGTCGCAAGTAAAGGCAGTATTTATTCGGAGGTGACGATCACGAGGGGTCACGGGCTCAAGCTGAGAGGGGCGAAGTATAACTCAGACATCAGAGGGACGTTTTTTACACAGAGGGTGGTGGGGGCCTGGAATGCGCTGCCAAGTAGGGTGGTGGAGGCAGGCACGCTGACATCGTTTAAGACTTACCTGGATAGTCACATGAGCAGCCTGGGAATGGAGGGATACAAACGATTGGTCTAGTTGGACCAAGGAGCGGCACAGGCTTGGAGGGCCGAAGGGCCTGTTTCCTGTGCTGTACTGTTCTTTGTTCTTTGTTATTGCCCATTCCTATTTGCCATTGAGAAGGTGTTGCTGAGGCAGCTTCTCGAACTGCTCAGTCTGTACGGTGAAGGTCCATTCACAGTGTTGTTCGGGAGGGAGTTCCAGGATTTTGAGCAATGACAAAGAAGGAAAGGTAAAATACGTCCAAAGTTGGGATAATGTGTGACTTGAAGGACAATTTAGAGTTGATGGTGTTCCCATGAACTTGCTGTACTTGTCCTTCGAGGAGATGGAGACTTCAGTGTTGTTTAAATATAAGTTAGTGGTCTTGCCAGGTGAATAGAGGTCATCAGAATTAGGAAAGCTGGTTAAGAGGGGACATAAATTAAAGGTAATCACTGGAAGTATTAAAGGGAAGGATATCAAAAATTCCCTTTGCAGAGGATGATTAGAATGTAGAGTCTCTGACACAAACCATTGTTGAAACTGTCCGTAAGTTATTGCAAATGATAAATAAATAATTGCTTGAAGAGGGGACGAGTAAAAGGGATTGGCAGTGTGGTTTTAAAGCAATTGCAAATTTTCCTTACTGTGCTGCTTCTGGACCATTTAAAGGTACGTTGACCTAGGGCGGGAATTTCTGAACTTGGGGCGCATGCGCCTGGAAAATCTTGCCCATTGTGTCACTAAACAGATACAGACACGGTAAAACCAGCCTGGTGGGAACATTAATCCCAGATTTTTTAATTCTCGTTCTTAGAATCATTCAGCACAGGAGGAAGCCATTCAGCCCAATGTTCTTGTGCTTGCTCAATGAGCAAGTTATCCAATTGGTCCTGCTCTTTATCCATGGCCCTGCATTTTTTTCCCTTTATACATAAGTTTCCCATTTGGAAGTTACTATCAAATCTGTTTCCACCTTCCTTTATGAATAAATTCAGATCATAACTTTCTGAGTATAATATTTCTCCTCAGCTCCTACTTGGCTATTTTGCCAATTATCTTAAATTTGTGTCCTCTGGCTGCCTGGTTGTTTGATATAATGTGAATGAGATTGACACCTGGAATTTTGGCGGAGGTTTTCCCCGTCTCCAGCCAACACCGTTTCCGCAGTGTTTCCAATTGATATTCCACTGAAACGGGAGAGGATGATGGATGAAGCCTGCAGAGCCACTACCCTGATTATTAAACTGAACAAAGTACTGGCATTCAACAAGAATTTAAAGCGTTATAGTTCAGCAGTGGTTGCACAGCCTCATGCAAATATTTCTTAACACTTAGAGTCATAGAGGTTTACAGCATGGAAACAGGCCCTTCGGCCCAATTTGTCCATGCCGTCCTTTTTTAAACCCCTAAGCTGGTCCCAATTGCCAGCGTTTGTCCCATATCCCTCTGTACCCACCTTACCCATGTAACTGTCTAAGCACTTTTTTAAAAGACAAAATTGTACCTACCTCTAGTACTGCCTCTGGCAGCTTGTTCCAGACACTCAAAACCCTCACTTATTGTATATAGCTATTGTACGTAACTCAGTGCTGTACACAATGCATCATTTCTTCACCAATAGATATGTTCTGTATATATTGTCACGTAGTGATTCAGTTGTTGTTTAATTATCAAAACGTGGGTGGAAGGATAAGCTCTCAGCCATGGGTGATGTTATTACCAAAGACAGCATCAGTACTTTTCCCTTTCCCATTCTATGTCTTAATGCCCTGACAGGTGTTGCATTACTGGTTCTGACTCATTTCTTTGGCTTCTGCCTCATTCCTGTGGTTTGTGTCTCAATCTTATACCTTGTGTCTCACTCTCCTGGCATGTGGCTCGCCGTCCCAGCAACTGTTTCTGTTTCTCTCCTTATTGGTGTGAGCCACACTGTTCTGGCTTCAGTCTCTTTCTCCTGAGTACTGAGGAGGGGTATTGATTTCAGCAACAGGAATATAAATAAAACTTTATCTATCTCGCTGCAGAGTTAGCAGCATCGGAACAGGAGTGGATCTTTCCTCCTATCAACGGTTCTGTGAAGTGACAATTCCTCAGCCTTTCCATTTCCCTTATTGTATTTATTTCCCAAGCAGCTAGCTGCATCCTTTTAAAAAATTGTCATTAATTTGGCATTAATAGTCTTCACGATTTTTTTGTGCAAATCAAGAAAGTCTGGATTGCCTTGTAGTTCGAGTTCAAAACTTTCATCCCCATATCCTGGTTTCTACCATCAGAGAAACAAATAATTATTTATCTCACCCAGTTCTATTTGCTGTTTTAAACATTTCAGTCCGATGACTCCTTGACCTTCTTATCGACAGGGACTATAGCTCCAATTGGCACAGATGATTCCTCAGTTGTGCACTCTAATAAAAGCAAAATGTTGCAGATGCTGGAAATCTGAAATAAAGACAGAAAATTCTGGATAAACTCAGCAGGTCTGGCAGCATCTGTGGAGAGAGAACTAGAGTAGGGATTTGAAATGTTAACTTTGTTGCTCTCCCCACAGATGCTGCCAGACCCGCTGAGTTTATCCAGCATCTTCTGGTTTTTATTACCCCAATTGTGGACACTAGTTGCTGGCTTATATAAAATGGTTGTTTCTCACCTTCTGTTCACTGCACTTGAAAAAATAGCATTCTCAAAGGATTGACATTTCAGGTGGCTTTGGAAGCATGAATGCTTTTGGTTTCTTCACGGTGAAGTTTGTGCAAGATTGTTTTGCATTACTGTCCATTCTGAAAGAAATGTTTTCCAATCACACTGGCAACAGCTGCTTCCTCACCAGTGCCCGCTCCACTTAGCACGGACATTCCATTTGAGCTGCATACGACTCTTATGGATTTGGAATAGAGAAAGGAATTTAGTCAGAGGGGAAAAAAGAGGCAGATACACGCACACCTCTGGATCCTGGTACACACTTAGACCAGGATATTAAGAGGCAGCAAAAGCTGCTGCAGATTTGTGGGGTCGGGGTGGAGGAAGCAGCTGTTGCCACCGGGAGTGGAGCTCTCCATGTGCCAGAGAGTGGCAAAATGCCAGCGAAGCTGGGAACAGGCCCTAACATGACTTTAATTGGCCACTTTCGAGCCTCAATTGGCTTCTGGGCAGGAGAGAAGTCTGATCACTTTCCTCGCCACTGGTAAAATGGCATGGTGATGAGAAAGCAGCAGACACACCGGCTGCCACCTGATCCACCTGATTATTCCCCTCCCTCACCACCCTGCCCCCACTCCCCATTGAGGCCCAACAAAATCACGGCCTCAAACTCAGAGCTCAAATATTCAGACCTAAGCACACCTACTTGAGCATGTCCAAAAGTCCTGTCTTCTTGAGCTGCAGTTCATAATGGAGGCAATTACTAAGTTATTGTGGTGACCCACTGTAATTACATGTGTATGCCTGGACACACCCATGCTGCACCTGGCCCAAGACTCCTCCCTTTCCACCTGAGACTCCTCCCTTTCCACCTGAGCGAGGTATAAAGGTGATGGTTCCTCCTCCTCGCCTCAGTCTGGGCCAGGTTAGCTACAAGGGTGTGCTCCAGTTCTTTGTGAATAAAAGCCTGTTATTTCACGCACTCGCTGGAGTCCTCGTATCATGATTGATAGTGCATCAATTTTATTCGCAAAGAAAAAAAAACAGAATGGAGCAACTTCTAAAGCCCGATACATTAAACCTGGATCCGCAAGCTGTGGGAGCTGCCAACAGCTTCAAACACTGGCTGAAGTGCTTTGAAGCCTTCCTCGGAGCCTCCACTGCCGTCCAGTCCGATTCAGACAAGCTGCACGTGCTCCACACCTGGGTAAGCGACGCGGTTTATGCCACCATCTGTGACGCAGAGACGTACAGGGATGCACTAGAGCTCCTAAAGAGCCAGTACCTACCAAAAACTGTGACACTCGCTGAATCCCTAGAAGTGGCCTCCCATAACCTCGAGGCGTATGCACCCGACCACGCGGCGACACCGTGGGCCTCACAGCCTCTACCACCCCAGTACCTAGGAGGGCCACAGACTTATGCCACACAGCACCACACCAATGACTCGACTGCTGCGGCTGTTGCAGGTCCGAAGTGCTATTTTTGCGGTCTGGGGAAGCACCCCCGACAACACTGCCCGGCAAGGGGAGTGTTCTGCTCTGGGTGCGGAAAGAAAGGCCACTACGCTAAAGTCTGCAGGGCAAAGTCGGCCTCGAAGCCAAACAGCGCAGCGTGCGACCCGAGGGAACCGAAAATTCAAACGCTATCAGCCGCGTGTGAATCAAGGGAGCCGCCATGCTGGACGCCATTGACCACGTGTGAGTCAAGGGAGCCGCCATTTTGGACGTCGTCGGCCGCGTGCGAGACAAGGGAGCCGCCATTTTGGACGCCGGTTGATCATTCTCCAGGATCCACGGTGGCAGCGGACCAGCTAGACCAGTCTCATCCACATCAACTCGCCAGGTCCATGATGGACATCCAGGTAAACGGCCACGTGGGAAATTGTTTGTTTGACAGCGGGGGTACGGAGAGCTTCATCCACCCCGATACAGTGCGCCGCTACGCCCTTTCTGTGCGGCCAATCAAACAAACCATTTCCTTGGCCTCAAAGTCCCGCTCGGTGGATGTCCTCGGGTACTGTGTGGTGACCCTTACGGTTCGGGGGACCGAGTACGAAAATTTTAAGCTCCTGGTGCTGCCACACCTCTGCGCTCCCGTACTCCTAGGGCTCGATTTCCTGACCCATCTTAGGAGTGTCACATTGCCGTACAACGGGTCTCTTCCCCCGATCTCCATCTACAACCCACAGTTCCTAGACTGCCCACCGCGCACCACTTGCAGCCTTTCAACCCTCCAAGTCACCCCTCCATCGCTATTCGAACACCTCACCCCCGAGGGTAAGCCCATTGCCACCAAAAGCAGATGGTACAGTACGGGGGACAGGACCTTCATTAGGTCCGAGGTCCAGCGGCTCCTGAAGGAAGGGATCATTGAGGCTAGCACCAGACCCTGGAGAGCGCAGTTGATAGTGGTCAAAACTGGGGAGAAATACCGGATGGTCATCGATTACAGTCAGACCATCAACCGGTACACGCAGCTGGACTCGTATCCCCTTCCGCGCATATCCGACATGGTCAATTGGATTGCGCAATACCGGGTGTCCTCCACGATTGGCCTCAAATCGGCCTACCACCAGCTCCCCATCCGCCCGGAGGACCGCAAATATACGACTTTCGAGGCGGATGGCCCCCTCTACCACTTTCTTAGGGTTCCCTTCAGCATCACCAATGGGGTCTCGGTCTTCCAGCGTGAAATGGACCGAATGGTGGACCAGAACGGGCTGCAGGCCACCTTCCCGTACCTGGATAACGTCACCATCTGCGGCCATGATCAGCAGGACCACGATGCAAACCTTAATAAATTCCTTCGCACGGCCGCTCTCCTAAATCTGACCTACAATAAGGAGAAGTGTGTCTTCCGTACTCACCGCCTCGCCATCCTGGGGTATGTAGTGGAGAACGGGGTCATCGGCCCTGATCCCGACTGCATGCACCCCCTCATGGAACTTCCCCTTCCCACCAATCTTCAAGCACTGAGGAGATGCTTGGGCTTCTTCTCATACTACGCCCAGTGGGTCCCTAATTACGCGGATAAGGCCCGTCCGCTTATCAAATCCACCCTTTTTCCCCTGTCGGGAGAGGCCCGCTCAGCCTTCAACCGCGTCAAAGCGGACATCGCGAAGGCCACGATGCACGCTGTGGACGAGTCAATCCCCAGTCAGGTGAAGAGTGATGCATCTGACTTCGCCCTGGCCGCCACCCTTAACCAGGCGGGCAGACCTGTAGCCTTCTTCTCACGAACCCGCCAAGGCTCGGAAATTTGACACTCCTCTGTCAAGAAGGAGGCTCAGGCCATCGTCGAAGCAGTGCGACACTGGCGCCACTACCTAGCTGGCCAACGGTTCACCTTGCTCACGGACCAACGTTCGGTGGCTTTTATGTTCAACAACGCGCAGAGGGGCAAGATTAAGAATGATAAGATACTGAGGTGGAGGATTGAGCTCTCCACCTACAATTATGATATCTTATACCAGCCTGGGAAGCTCAACGAGCCTCCGGACGCTCTGTCTCATGGAACATGTGCCAGCGCGCAGGTGAACCAACTACAGACTCTCCACAATGACCTCTGTCACCCGGGAGTCACCAGGCTCTACCACTTTATTAAGGCCCGTAACCTGCCCTATTCTGTTGAGGACGTCCGGTCTATAACCAGACACTGCCCGGTCTGCGCAGAGTGTAAGCCGCACTTCTATCGGCCGGACAGGGCACACCTCATAAAAGCCACCCGCCTCATTAAACACCTCAGCGTCGATTTCAAAGGGCCCCTTCCTTCTTCTGACCGCAACATCTATTTTCTCAACGTTATAGATGAGTACTCCCGATTCCCTTTTGCCATTCCCTGCTCGGACATGACCTCAACCACGGTCGTCAAGGCCCTACACGGCCTCTTCACCCTGTTCGGTTACCCTAACTACATCCACAGCGACCGGGGATCCTCATTCATGAGTGATGAGCTGCGTCAGTACCTGCTCTCTAAGGGCATAGCCTCGAGTAGGACTACCAGCTATAACCCTAGGGGTAACGGGCAGGTAGAGAGAGAGAACGCGACAGTCTGGAAGGCCGTTTTACTAGCGCTACGGTCTAAAGGCCTTCCAGTCACCCACTGGCAAGAAGTCCTCCCCGATGCACTGCATTCAATTCGATCCCTCCTGTGTACGGCCACCAATGCCACCCCCCATGAGCGGATGTTTGCTTTCCCTGGGAAGTCCTCCTCGGGAATCGCACTACTGTCGTGGCTGGCGTACCCAGGCCCCGTTCTGCTCCGGAGGCATGTACGACCTCATAAGTCGGACCCCCTGGTCGAAAAGGTTCAGCTCCTTCTCATCAACCCCCAATATGCCTATGTGGCATACCATGTTGGGCGGGAGGACACGGTCTCTATCCGGGACCTGGCGCCTGCGGGTGCCCCGGAGCCCACTATGACCCCCCACCCCATATCCCTAGACCCCTCTGTTCAGGTAGCACCAGGTCCGCTTACATCTTTGCCCCTTGTACGCAGCTCACCTGAGCCCCCGGAGTCACCACGCAGGACCCGACCAGAAGGGACGACGGCGGACTCGAGCAGTTCCACCCTGCCATCGGAAACAACACCTCAACTGGTACTACGGCGGTCACAGTGACTGATCAAGCCGCCTGACAGGCTGAACCTGTGAGGGGACGACGCCTTACTTCAGTTTCGTGACTCTTGTATATATATATCTTCATGCCTCTGTATATATTGTTCCACCCACCCCCGCCGGACTCTTTTTTTTAAAGAGGGGGTGAACGTGGTGACCCACTGTAATTACATGTGTATGCCCATGCTGCACCTGGCCCGAGACTCCTCCCTTTCCACCTGAGACTCCTCCCTTTCCACCTGAGCGAGGTATAAAGGTGATGGTTCCTCCTCCTCGCCTCAGTCTGGGCCAGGTTAGCTACAAGGGTGTGCTCCAGTTCTTTGCGAATAAAAGCCTGTTATTTCACTCACTCGCTGGAGTCCTCGTATCGTGATTGATAGTGCATCAGTTATGCCATCTCTTGGAGTCTAATCTATGAATACAATCTCAGATTAACGGTTCTGTGTTTGCTGTGAAGCTCACCAGAGCCATAGTTTTCTTTCAAATCACCACTGGTGACTTTTGCAACCTTGGTCAATGTTGATCTGAAATTCATGAATCAAACCCAGGGGATTTTTCTCCCCTTGGGGATCAGTCTTTGTAATTCATAGGAGGGAAGAATTTGCCTTTATATGGGGTCTTTCATGACTTCAGGATGTCCCAATGTGCTTTACAAAGAATTACTTTTGAAGCTTAGTCACTCCAGAATACCATAACCCATTTCACACAGCAAACTTTCACCAACAGCAACATTACAATGTCCAGATAATCTGTGTTTTAGTGATGTTTGTTGGGGAGTCAGTTAGCTCAGTTGGTTGGATGGCTGGTTAGTGATGCAGAGTGACACTAAGAGTGTGAGTTCAATTCCCCTACCAACTGAGATTATTCATGAAAGTCTGACTTTGCAACTCTGCCCTTTGCCTGAGGTGGGGTGATCCTCAGGTTAAATCACCACCAGGCACGCCTGAAAATCTGAAATCCAGGGAATGGGGGTCAGAAATTCTGAAATTGGCTCCTGGTCCCTGAATTCCGCCCATCTCCATGAGGGAAAATCTATCCTCAGGAATTGAGCTGACAGATAAATGATAGGCTGGAGAGAACCCAGCTAAATGATGTAAAGAGTGCTTTGTTTATCTTTTCAACTCTAGACCAGTTAAATCATTTTGACTACAAACAGTAAGTACTTAGATGTAAGTATCTAAAGCACATGTCCAAACATCTGTTTGACCTTTAGTATACTGATGTCAGTTTTTTTACACACTGAAATGTATTTTTAGCAAACTAAAGCCAAAGGCCTTCACATTGCTATCGGCAATGGAATCGTATAGCCGCAACCAACAAACTTCAGTAAAAAGTCATGTTTTAAAGTAATGAAGCTGATCCCAGAAGGTGAGTTATGCTGTGAGCATCAGAAGCCTAACATCAGGATGATTTCCAAGACCTGACCCTAGTTAATGTCGCAGTGCGCCTGCCAGTTGAATTGTAAAGGAAACGGCCAATTAGTGTACCGCTTCCATGTTTGCTATCCAATTAGGTATGGCGGGAAGGTTCCAGAAATGCGAGCTCATAACATCACCTGCTGAAAGGGAGGCCGGCAATGCTCACCATGAGACCAGCAGGAACACTGAGGCCCAAGCAGCAGGAGAAACAGGAAAGAACTGCAGCCACCATCGGTATCAGGGGGTGAGACTCACAAGACCCATGGTGATCAAAGACATCCATCCCAAGGAATTCTATACTCAATGCCAAGGCTGTGAAATGGAAAACCAGCAGCCTCGCCTATGTCTGCCTGTACCATTTAAATTCATCTGTATCAGTCTCTACCTTCAGCTACGTAGCCAGGGAGTGGATAAAGTGAGGCCCCTATGTGAAGCTGGCAGAAGTGCCATGATTCTTCCATTAGCACCATCAAGTTACTCTGCAATTGGATTAACTGCATTCCCATCGCTGCCAGGCAGAAAACGATTTTCTCCATGAAGCTGCCTTCAGAGAAATCGTGAGGGGGCGGCAACACGCTATGTAAACCGACACACCATCCTCGTGAATTTGCTGGCTTGCCCACTTTCAAAGCTGCCGCTGGATATTCTGGAAAACTGTACCCTCACTCCCCCCAACCAAATGCCCCCATAGAAACTAGAAGCAGAAGTAGGCCATTCAGCCCTTCGAGCCTGCTTCGCCATTCATTTTGATCATGGCTGATCATCGAATTCAATATCCTGATCCCCCCCTTGCCTCCACCATATCCCTTGATCCCTTTAGCCCCAAGAGCTATATCTAATTTCTTCTCGAAATCAGATAGCGTTTTGGCCTCAACTACATTCTGTGGTAGTGAATTCCACAGATTCACTACTCTCTGGGTGATGAAATTTCTTCTCACCTCAGTTCTAAAAGGTTTACCCCTTATCCTCAAACTATAACCCCTAGTTCTGGTCTCCCCTACCATTGGGAACATTCTTTCTGGTCTACCCAGTCTAATCCTGTTAGAATTTTATAAGTTTCGCAATCTTCTAAACTCCAGTGAATATAATACTAACCAACATAGTTTCTCCTCATACAGCAGATCTGCCATCCCAGGAATCAGCCTGGTAAACCTTCACTGTTCTCTCTCTATAGCAAGGACATCCTTCCTCAGATAAGAACACCAAAGTACACACAATACTCCAGGTGTGGCGTCACCAACACCCTATACAATTGCAGCAAAACATCCCTATCCCTATACTCAAATCCTCTTGCTATGAAGGCCAACGTACCATTTGCCTTCTTTATTGCCTGCTGTACCTGTGTGTTTACTTTCAGCAACTGATGCACGAGGACTCCAAGGTCTCATTGAGTATCCACCTCTCTCAATTTACACCCATTCAAGTAATAATCTGTCTTCCTTTTATTGCTACCAAAGTGGATAACCTCACATTATACTACAGCTGCCATGCAGATGCCCATACACTCAGCTTGTCCAAATCACGCTGAAGCATCTCTGCATCCTCCTCACAGCTCACCCTCCTATCCAACTTTATATCATCTGCAAATTTGGAGATAATACATTCAGTTCCCTCTTCCAAATCATTAATATACAATGTGAGCAGTTTGGGTCCTAGCACAGATCCCCACGGAACCCTACTAGTCATTGACAGCCAATCAGAAAAAGACCCATTTATGCCAACTCTTTGCTTCCTATCTACTAACCAGCTTTCTATCCATCTCAAGATATCAGCGCAATCCCATGTGCTTTAACTTTACATGTTTTACATCATTTACATCATTTATATAGATGATCTGGAGGAGGGGACGGAGTGTAGGGTAACGAAGTTTGCAGACGACACAAAGATAAGTGGAAAAGTGAATCGTGTGGAGGACGGAGAAGATCTGCAGAGAGATTTGGACAGGCTGAGTGAGTGGGCGAGGATATGGCAAATGGAGTATAACGTTGAGAAATGCGAGGTTATACACTTTGGAGGAAATAATAACAAATGGGATTACTATCTCAATGGAAACAAATTAAAACATGCTACCGTGCAAAGGGACCTGGGGGTCCTTGTGCATGAGACGCAAAAGCCCAGTCTGCAGGTACAACAGGTGATCAAGAAGGCAAATGGGATGTTGGCCTATATTGCGAGGGGGATAGAATATAAAAGCAGGGATGTCTTGATGCACCTGTACAGGGCATTGGTGAGGCCGCAGCTGGAATACTGTGTGCAGTATTGGTCCCCTTATATGAGGAAGGATATATTGGCATTGGAGGGAGTGCAGAGAAGGTTCACCAGGTTGATACCGGAGATGAGGGGTTTGGATTATGAGGAGAGGCTGAGGAGATTGGGTTTGTACTTGTTGGAGTTTAGAAGGATGAGGGGGGATCTTATGGAGACTTATAAGATAATGCGGGGGCTGGATAGGGTGGAGGCGGAGAGATTCTTTCCACTTAGTAAGGAAGTTAAAACTAGAGGACACAGCCTCAAAATAAAGGGGGGTCGGTTTAAGACAGAGTTGAGGAGGAACTTCTTCTCCCAGAGGGTGGTGAATCTCTGGAATTCTCTGCCCACTGAGGTGGTGGAGGCTACCTCGCTGAATATGTTTAAAGCGCGGATGGATGGATTCCTGAGCGGTAAGGGAATTAAGGGTTATGGGGATCAGGCGGGTATTTGGTACTGATCCACGTCAGATCAGCCATGATCTTATTGAATGGCGGGGCAGGCTCGAGGGGCTAGATGGCCTACTCCTGCTCCTATTTCTTATGTTCTTATGTTCTTATGTAGTCTGTTATGTGAGACCTTGTCGAAAGCCCTCTGAAAGTCTAAATAAACCACATCCACTGATTCTCCTCGGTTAACTCTACTAGCTACATCCTCAAAGAATTCCAATAGTTTCATCAAGCATGATTTCCCTTTTATAAATCCATGCTGACTTTGTCTGATTATACCACTGCCTTCCAAATGCCGAGTTATGAAATCCTTGATAATAGACTCCAACAACTTCCGCAATACTGACATGAGGCTCACTGGTCTATAGTTCCCTGTTTTCTCTCTACCTCCCTTTTTGAATTGAAAGCTTACGTTAGCTACCCTCCAATCTGTAGGAACTCTTCCAGAGTCCAAAGAATTTTGGAAAATAACCTGCAATGGATCTACTATTTCCAGGGCCACTTCCTTAAGTACTCTGGGATAAAGATTATCAGGACCTGGAGATTTATCTAGCTTCAATCCCATCAATCTCCCGAAAGCCATTTCTCTACCAATGCTGATTTCCTGCAGCTACTCACTAAAACATGTTTCTCTGAGCACTTCTGGCGCATTATTCATGTCTTCTGTTGTGAAGACTGAAGCAAAGTACAAATTTAATTCCTCAGCCATTTCTTCATTTCCCGTTATGAATTCTCCTGTTCCTGACTGTAAGGGGCCTACATTCGTTTTGTCAATCTTTTTCTCTTACCTATAGAAACTTTTAGAGTCAGTTTTTATGTTCCCCGCTAGCTTACTTGTATACTCTATTTTTCCCTTCTTAATCAATCCCTTGGTCCTCCTTTGCTGAATTTTAAACTGCTCCCAATCCTCAGCCCTATTGCTTTTTCTTGCCAATTTGTATGCTTCTTCCTTGAATCTGAAACTATCTCTAATTTCCCTTGTAATCCAGGGTTTGGCCACAATTCCCTTACCACTCTTGCACCAAACAGGAATAAACAACTTCTGGAGTTCACCTATTCCTGAAATGTCTGCCATTGCCTGTCCACCCATTTTGACCTCACCCCCAAAATCTTTCAATGATGTTGTTTAGAAGCAGTATATAGGTGAGGAAGAGATGAATGCCAGCACAATGCTAATCCTTAAAATCAATTAAGCAGCTTTGCACAATTTTTGGAAGATAAACTAGTGGACGAGTTTAAACAGCTTTTTCCAGGTAAAACTTATACTTAAAGATATTTGAAAACTAAAGGCTGTGCATATGTGTGGCAGAGAGAACAAGAGAAAAAAAATGAAATTTACTAGGGTTGGTTGGTATCTGAATTAAATGATACAAACTTCAGGAGGCATATGAAGCTGAAGGGCTGTGGAAGTCATAGGGCTGAATTTGCCCAGGTGGCTCATGGCAACTACATTGGTCTAAACTGTCTTCCCAGAGGAGGCCAATTAAAAGGTCACCTCTCGGAACCCCATCCAATGATGGGCAGAGCGGTGGCACAATGGTTAGCACCGCTGCCTCACAGTGCCTGCTGCCCGGATTCAATTCCGGCCTCAGGTGACTGTGTGGAGTTTGCACGTTCTCCCCTTATATGTGTAGGTTTCCTCCGGGTACTCTGGTTTCCTCCCACACTCCAAAGATGGGTATGGTTGATAAGCCATGTTAAATTATCCCTTAGTTTCAGGGGGATTAGCAGGGTAAATACGTAGAGTTACGGGGATAGGGCCTGGGTGGGACTGTTGTTGGTGCAGGCTCGATGAGCTGAATGGCTTCCTTCTGCACTGTAGGGATTCTATAATTCTATGAATGATAGACAGTGACTAGGTTCCAGCATCTCACAATCTGTTCAGCATGGCCTGTGGTTAGCAATGTCAGCCACCTTCACAGTGTGGACACTGCTAAGAGGCCAGCAGGAACAGTGGCAGTGTCGCCATGGAGGCATCTTCAGTAGGAGGGGAGCAGCTACCATGACAGCAAAAGCTAAATTAGCTGAGACATTATTGTCTATGAAGTAGCTGCAATGCCATGCCCTCCACTTGGGAGGTCTGAGCACTAAGAGTTAATGTTGACAACTCAATAGCAGGCCTCACGTTGTTTGAGATTCAGACTTCCTGCTATAAAGTTGACTCCACTCCATTTTCCAGCTCCTGAAGGGGCCTGTGCACCATTGGAAAACTTTCAATCTGTTTCTGCAATGGGACTGGTTGCCCTATTAAATGCCCTAATTGGCTACCCATCACTACCAGGCAGGTAGCCATTGCAGCTGGGCGTCTGCCTCCGAGAAAAGCCAAAGGAAGCAGGAACATGTGGCTGAGCCAGTGTGATGTGTGTTGATTGAACTTTCCTCACCCACTGCCTCCAAAGCCACTTTTGCCGGTCTGGGAAAAGTCTGACCTGAGACCAAAATTTTTCCCAGGTTAAAAAATGGACCGGGGAACCCCTTAGCAGATCCTCACATAACAGGGGTCATTATCTTTGCCCTTCACTGAGGAAGGGCTTTTTAAGCCACTGTGTTCTTGTCCTTTCACATTCAAGTTACGGTAGCATGGGATTAGATTAGTGGAATGAGTCAATTCCTTCACCTCCCATTTATATACGGAGAGCAAGAAGGAAAAACTCTGAGGGTCTTTCTATTTGCTGACAGTGGGTCCCATTTTTGAAGGTAATAGGAAATTTTTGTACTTTATCAAAATACCACACAGAAGATGATTAGAACTATTTTCACACAAGAAGGTTAAACCTAAGTCTAAGTTGGTTGGTTTGAATTCCCACCTATATTATAATTTTAAAAGTACTTTATTGTCTTTTATCAACAACTCTTGCCTTCGCAACTGTAGGGATCTTCCTTAGGCTTCCACCCATTCCTTTGCATCAAGATGGAAGAATATAAAACCAAGTTACCCACTGCAGGGATTTCAGGCTGAACAGGCACCACAGGGACTCTCTAACCACATGTCCACTGGTACCCATTCCTCCCTGTCTGTGGACCCAAGCACAAATATTTCACTATGACACACCCACCCCTGCAATGTTCAAGAGGCCTGCACTTGGCCGGCTACCAGACAGCTGCGGGCACAGCTCATAAATGAGACTTTCAGCTGACTAACATCTTAGCCCACTGCCAAATAAGCCCTGGCATCATGATCCCATTTTAGCAACGTACACAACCCAATTGCTTGCTGACATTGAACTTGCCGCCACAACTGTGAACGCTTTGATTTGGAGATCATCATCCTGCTACTACTTTGAGTAGGTAATCTGCCGCCTTGTTCAAGTTGACACTGCACATGCCTCATCAGCAAAAATAAAATGTTCTCACTGGCAAGAAATTTGACAACTTTCTTGCTGTATACGATCACTGTAGTGCCTACTGATGTATGCCATGCCACTAGCCGCCACCTCCCACCATAGTGGAAAGAGACTCCACCTACTCATCATTTGAAGAGCAACTTTGGGGAATTGAGGCATTACTTCCTTGTCTTTGGTTGCTGGCTGTTTTCTCTTCAAAGAAAAAATTAGAGCAAGTGTGGGTCCACTGTGTACAATCATGTGTATTGCAACTCTAATTCTGAAATGGAGGTAAGGTGGTACAGACTACCAAGGCCTGCTTCTGTGGGCTGAAAGATTGGGCCCTCCTTTGTTAGATTACAATTAATAGCATCTCAATTGAAGAATCTTTAATATTGGAGGCTCAGTGCCCTGAAGAAACACAAGCTTCAGACATTGCTGTGAATCACATTGATACAAAGACAAAAAGGTAACCTTGAACCCTCTAGTTGTTGCAGCAGTGTTGGACTTACCCTCTCTCTGTTCCCATCGCTTAGAATGATCAATTGTATTTTGTTGAGAGAAGTTGTAAAAATTTCAGTTACTGATAACTGCAAAACAGAGAAGCAAAGAGTGGTGAGTGAGACACGAGGCATTTGGAAGGGTCACACATATACACACAGCATCTCTTTCCACCTCCTAATTTGAGTTATTATTAATAAATGCAGAAGTTAAATTTTGAAAGCAAATAAAGACTCTGTTCATCCTTGATTCTTGCCTGCTACGTTGATATTTTACTTGAAATAAGTTGGAAAGAAGGATATTTTACTGCAAGTACAGAGAAGATAGTAGACTAGCAAATGGGAATAATTTCTAGGAATTAGTAAACGAACAAAGGCATTACATTTTAATTAGAACATAGAACAGTACAGCACAGAACAGGCCCTTCGGCCCACGATGTTGTGCCGAGCTTTATCTGAAACCAAGATCAAGCTATCCCACTCCCTATCATCCTGGTGTGCTCCATGTGCCTATCCAATAACCGCTTAAATGTTCCTAAAGTGTCTGACTCCACTATCACTGCAGGCAGTCCATTCCACACCCCAACCACTCTCTGCGTAAAGAACCTACCAATTATGGTGTTGGTATACCCATAGTACTGTTAGTGAGGGAGTTTGAGGATTTTTGACACAGTGACAGTGAAGGAATGGCGATATGTTTCCAAGTCAGGATGGTGAGTAGCTCAGAGGGGAGCTTCCAGATGGTGGTGTTCCCATGAGTCTGTTGCCCTTGTCCTTCTCGATGGCATAGGTCACGGTTTGGAAGGTGCTGTCTAAGGAGGGTTGGTGAGTTCCTACAGGGCATCTTGTAGATGGTACACACTGCTGCCACTGCAGTGGTAGAGGGAGTGAATGTTTGTGAATGTGGTGTTAATCAAGCGGGCTACTTTGGCCTGGATGGTGTCAAGCTTCTTGAGTGCTGTTGGAGCTGCACTCATCCAGGCAAGTGGAGAGTATTCCATCACACTTCTGATTTGTGCCTAGTAGACGGTGGACAGACTCTGGGGAATCAGGAGGGAATTTACTTGCTGCAAAATTCCCAGCCTCTGACCTGCTCTTATAGCTACAGTATTTATACAGCTAGTCCTGTTCAGTTTCTGGTCAATGGTAACCCCTGTTGATAGTAGGGAATTCAGTGATGGCACTGCCATTGAATGCCAAGGGGAGATGGTTAGATGCTTTCTTCTTAGAGATGGTAATTGCCTGGCACTTGTGTGGCACGAATGTTACTTGCCACTTATCAACCGAAGTCTGGATATTGTCCAGGTCTTGCTGCACTTGGACATGGACATGGACATGGAATTGCAAATGTTGATGAATACTATGCAATCACCAGTGATGATTGGACTTCCCTGAATTTCATCGGGGCTCCCTATTGCTTGCGTTTCCAAATGTGGTTTTACAGGTGGACTAGGCTGTAAATGGGGATTTCTTTTTCCAAGTGAAAATTACTGTTCAATATTCAAATTGAAGAACTAACATTGATATTTGCTACATTATTAAACGCTGTAATTTGTGTAATTTAAGCTTTGCGCAATACTATCCGGTTGGTTCAGTTTTGAGAGGTCCTGTCAAGCACACAATTAATAAATCCATTTATGAAACTATGGAAGACAATATTGAAAGCCAAACTCTAGCAACTTTCCTTCTAGATTTTTTTTGCTATGATTTATCTCAGAGCTGACATGTGTATTGAATTCATCAACACTTGTTTTTGTTAAACCACTAACAAGAAAACCTAATATCTGAAAGTGTTGAATTGTCTTGAAACTCTCATTCTGGAATCATTTCAGGGCCTTCGCTGGATTTAGTATATATCACTGTTGCTAGCCTTTTAATGTAAAGTTAGTCACTGATACAAGTGGAATAAATTCATTGTGGGCTCTGTTCCACTATGAAGATTGTCAGCTATGTTTCAGTTGGTAGAACTCTTGCCTCTGTGTAACAATGGCCAGAATCTTCCATTCTAGGCTGGTACTTTACGACCTCACTCAGGCAAGGTTCATAAAATACCGCCTGAGGCTACCGGAGAATTCCGTTCTGCAAGCCTCACCCGCCCCGATTCCGGGGCGGGCATGCCAGTAAAATTCCGGCCCTAGAGTCTACATTTGGTCGCAGGTGCAAAAGTGGGAATGATTCCCATTGTAGGGGGAAATGGGATTTAATGGGGGGCGGGGAGGCGGGGTGGCGGATGGCTGACTATGTGCAATTTTGCACTGGTCAACTAAATAAATGTGCAGCTACAAGGAGCTTGCTGATTCTTGTGGCGGGGGCAAGCAGGAAGTCATAATCCCTACCATTACCACATTGTGTTAAAGGTCTAGTCGTCACATTTGAAGGGCACTCAGACAGCCGGCACTATCCCTTCCATCTTTTCCCAGCCACTCCTCCACCCTTCCCTGCTGATCCTTTCTCTCTTCTTTGGTCATCTTCCATGCAACTTTTCCTGCCATCATCTGGTCTGAAGCATAGGCTGGCATTTACAGATATTCCCCAAAGGGAACAGTACAGCAACAGCTTAATCATGGAAGAAGTCTACTTTGCATGCCTTTTATTTCCTGTTGGCAGGGAACTTAATTAGAAACATACATGGAAACATATATAGAAAATAAAAGCAGGAGGAGGCCATTTGGCCCTTCGAACCCACTCCATCATTCATTACAATCATGGCTGATTATCAAATTCAATACCGTGATCCCGCCTTCCCCCCATATCCCTTGATCCCTTTAGCCCCAAAAGCTATATCTAATTCCTTCTTGAAATTACACAATGTTTTGGTCACAACTACTTTCTGTGGTAGTGAATTCCACACATTCACCACCCTCTGGGTGAAGAAATCTTTCCTCACCTCTGTTCTAAAAGGTTTACCCCTTATCCTCAAACTATGACCCCTAGTTCTGGACTCTCCCATCATTGGGAACATTCTTTCTGAATCTACCCAATCTAATCCCATTAGAATTTTATAAATTTCGATGAGATTCCCTCTCAGTCTTCTAAACTCCTAACCAACTTAGTCTCTCCTCAACTTAGTCATCCCAGGCATCAGCCTGATAAACCTTCACTGTACTCCCTCTATAGCAAGAACATCCTTCCTCAGATAAGGACACCAAAACTGCTCATAATGCTCCAGGTGTGGCCTCACCAACACCCTATACAATTTCAGTAAAACATCCTATTTCTTTATTCAATTCCTCTCTCGTTATGAAGGCCAACATACCACTTGCCTTCTTTACTGCCGGCTGTACCTGCATGCTTACTTGCAGCGACTGGTGCACGAGAACCCCAAGGTCTCGCTGAGTATCCACCTCTCTCAATTTATACCCATTCGAATAATAATATGCCTTGTACAACTTCAACAAGACGTCCCAACTCCTGGTCATTTTTTTAAAGGTTTTTATTTCTACTCTGAAGTGCTTCCTAGAACGCACAGGTGTACAGTCTGAGTTCATTTATTAAAAGGGGATTTTTTTATACTACTTATGCCTGAACAGAGTGCCTTTACGGGAAGTGCAAGAGTTCCTCGATGAAGACATTCTCACAGCCACTGTTGAATTCTCTGGATAGATATTATGACCACGCTGGGGGAGCCTGGAGGCCATTATAGCCCTTGACTGGTGAGGGACATAGCTGGACAGTGCCCTGGCACTGCCAAGGGGCAAGGCCTGAAGGGGGTGGGTCTTCGGCCACCTCATAGCGAGTGTCGCTCAGAGGGGAGGGACTGCTGCTACTGGTGATTAGAGGGGTGACCAGATGTTGGTGATTGGGTGTGGCAGGGGTGGGCGGGGGCTGGTTATGGCGATTGAGAGTGGGGGATTTTTGTCGGCGAGAAGGGCCAGGGGAGTTTGTAGCATTATTCTGCGATTGGGGTGTCCTTTAAAAAGGAAGTTGTCCTTGCCGTCACTTTTAGGTGCCACACACCTCATTCACAATGCAAATTACCCCAAGCTCAAAAGAAATGTCTTAACTGTGGGTGGGTTGTGATCGGGATCAAGGTGACCCCCCCCCCCCCCACTCCCTCCAGCAGGAATTGCACCATGTTTCTTGCCAGAGACCACATTTAGAAATGTTTTGGGAGAATTGCACACTCTGTTAGTAATGTTAATACTGTTTTCTCTTCTGTACGCAGGGCGCACACATGTTTCAATCGCTTGGATCTCCCACCATATCCATCGTATTCTATGCTTTATGAAAAGCTGCTCACGGCAGTGGAAGAAACCAACACTTTTGGACTTGAGTGAAAGAAGCACTCACTTCTCATGAAGAATCGCACTACTGCAGTGGACAGCAGGCATCCTTGTCTTTACAACATGAGAAGCACAAAGTGTGCATGTGCAAAGAGGATGCCTCATATGTAAAGTATTATGGACAGCACTTCCTGATTTCTGAATTAACCAAGAAAGGGAGAAAACAAACATTAATGTTGAACCATTGTAACTATTTCCTGCTTGGTTTCATTTTTTTTTAATTTTTGTAAATAAACATTTTTCCCAAATGAATGGACTATAGACAATCTCATGCAATTAAAGCCATTCTTTTCTTGGCAGGGCCACTTAATGTTAAAGGCAACTAATGTAACCTCATTAGCACATCTTCACAAATTAATGTGTAAGAGCCATGGATTGTATTCAAATTCAATTGCAAAATCACAAAAAGGATCTACCTTTGATCTGTGGAATATTTTACGGAATTTCACTCTCGGAAAAGTACATATTAATTAGCTGATCGGCTGGTTTGAAAGTCACATGATACTCAGGCTGCACTTCCTGTACAATCATGCTGCTGTATAAGAATGTCAATAAAACTAATTTGTTATGCCACAATATTTATGGTCTTCTCGTTAGGCAGTCCCTCCTCAGCTTGTCCGAATCAACTGTCTATGCAACAGCTATTGTCAATGTCAGCTACAGACAACAGTGATGGTGGCTCACTGCCGACTTCACTCGGGAATTATTGTTTTAAGAACTACAGTACATGATCTCATAAACTGGTGTAGTCTGTTTATTATTGACTTCAGTGAAAGAACTGCTTGTATAATTATTTTGTGTCGCACCATACATCTATATCATATTTTCTGATGTGGATTTAACATGGCATGGAAATTTTCTGAAGTCAGCAGGGTAACAAGTGTACCTGAACTGTTTTACTCTTTTCCATTGTTTTATGTAAGCAATGCCTTAATTTGATTTCAAACAAGTTTTTATACAACCAACAGAACTGATTGTTTTAGCACGACAAATTTGCAGTATGGAATGACGTTTTAACTTTGTGTTATAATTCATCATAAAATATTGCAAGTGAATTTTCTAGCATTGCTTTCCAGCCTAATATGATTAATGTCCATGTTAACATCTTTTATTCTTCCAGCGTTTGGAAAGGAGAAACTTTGCAATGGAAGTATGCTTTGTAGGAAAAAATAAGAAAGGATTTGTTTGCACTGATATTTGGATTCCCCAAAAGTACTTCACGGCCAATCATTTATGCTGCTTGAAACAGTTCACTTTCATACTGGAGGAGAATTTGGCAGCTGATTTGCACACACGTTTCCACCAATAGTAATTCGATAAATGACTAGATAATCTGTTTCTGATGCTGCTGGTTGAGGGACAACTATTGACCAGAACAAACCAGAAGCATTCTGCTCAAATTTGAAGAGACCCAAGGGATTTTTACACCCACCTGACAGGGTAGATGGGCCCTTAGTTGAATGTGAAAAGTTCTTATTAAGCTTCTTATTGGATGGCTGCAGTATCTGTGATTAAAATAACTGAGGATCACAAGGAACAGAAGGTACTCTGGGTGGAAGACTTCAACGGTCTATTCATACCTTGTATCCGATGCTCTCTTAGTCTTAACACCAATGCTCAATGGAAGCAAGTTTGAAATGTTCTCCTACTCCTAGCCTTAACACAAGGAAACTAGTGATTTATTTGGAAAAGTCAGGTATACCAGCCTATTCATCTAAAATCTTTGGATATCTTGGGGGCAATCTTACCCAAAAGATTCTAAGTGCCGAATGAGCGTGAAAATGGGAGAGAATCGTGCCCATTTTTGCGGCGAGAGAAAAATTAAAATCTTATGCCACTTAGTTAAAAAAAAGAGGCAAAATGTGATTCACATCAGTAGGGGGAGTGGACAGAGTCTATTCAAACTGTGGAGCCAGCTGCTGACAGTTAGAGAGCACTTTCATACATGCGCAAGTTCCGCCAATACACTATGTAAAGTGTACACAGTTAGTGCACTTGGAATCTGACACTCCTTCCACCCCCCCGCCCCCAGTCACACCCCTCCCCCCCCCCACCCGCAATCACGGCTCCGATTCACCCCCCCCCCCCCGCCCCTTGCCAATTGTGGCCCTGATTCATCCCCCACCCCCGCCGATCGACCGTTATGACGAGCCAGTAAGATTGCCCCCTTTTGCTTCTTTTATATTACTTCCATATTTGCTCTTGTAGTCATTTCACCTCTTTCCAAATAATATGACACATATGACTGGAACCACAGAGTCACAGCACAAGTTAGTTCTTGGCATTAGAATTGCTATCTTTTTTTATTGTAGCAACCAAAAGGAAAAAAAAATTTGTATGTTGATATAAGCACTGGGTAATTGTACGACACATCATAAGGCCAGTTTTGTGAGTCTCTGCTCTCTGGATGGAGGTTTGAAAGTGGCAATGATGAATTTGAGGGCCTGAAACTCATCGTGGCAGTGATGCAAAACAAGCAATATCAGATTAGCTGCGCGTCACACACAGTGCCTGATATTTAGCTTCATTGCTGTCAATGGAATTAAATATCAGGCATTGCATGAGGTTGCTCTGACACTGCCTGTAATGGGCCACTGCCCAAACTGAATTTCCTTCCTTCAAAAATCAGACCAGCACCTGAGAATAAACTCTGCTACATGGAAACCTAACCTCATGCTGGGCATACCCGTGTAAAAATGACACATTACTGATCCTGCGACCTGGCCACTTGAAGTGGTTACTTTGATATCTGTCATTGAATTTGTTTTCAGTTGGCATTTATACTTATTTGAATTTTTGCTCCATGTGCACATAGTAATACCTGGAGAATGTGCTATTTTTGCTTCATTTTGAAAATCCTCCAGAATTCTTGCACACTGCTGCAATTTATGTAATATCCAACTAAGTGTGTAAGGTGGGAATCCCCCTACGTGTCCATTATTACCAAAGGATTTGGGTACCGAGCACAATTTCACAAAGGGTAACAAATGCAAGTAACAAGAAACTGTTTTGACTACTCCTGTCATGACCTAAAGGCCATTCTGATAGACCCTACCACACACACCTGAATGGATCACAGAATATATGCCACCTCCACCTCATAGGAGAGGGTGTGACATAACTGGATTCAATCTGAGTCAGAGTAAAATAGGCATCGGTGTTAAATTTTATGTTGTCAGATTGTTCCAAGGCCCCTTACACTAATTTGGTCACTCACCTGCACTCCTACCTACACATATGTTAGCCATTTGCACAAAGCATCATTATCCCAATGGGACGGAGATATTACCCTGTCAGGACAGATACTGTTTCCAAGGTGCCCAATTGCTAAGGAATGCAAACACCCATGTACTGATGAGATAAGATGCACTGCTGCCCTCTTGAAACAATGCCATAATGTATCACACTGAACAATTGTCTTCATACTCATCTCATACATATACTAAAAATGGCCAATGGCCAAGGAAGTGACAGGAGCCCTCTATCGCCTTCATTGATGATGCCCCATCAGGATTTTAAGTGCCTGTGAGGCACCTAACTGGCCAGTGGTGAGCCTTATCCAGGGCGTAGGACCTTGCAGGCAGAAATCTTGCCCTCCAAGGAGCTGCCAATCAATCAGAGGCTGACAACACTCCATTGTCCATCAACACCACTAGGAGCAGTGACAGTTGCTGGTAATGCACCTACTATAGGCCCACAATCACCAAGGAATTCAGGCCACAGGTAAATGAGGGCTGGATGAAAGCAATGGGGAGGGGATTGCTGGTTAGGTGGGGAAGGGGGGATGGTTGAAAGAAAAGGAAGGGGTGGCACTCAGCAGGCCCCCACCTTGCTGATGCTTAGTCCCTTGATCAGGAATTGTGCACCTTTAGAAGTCTGCAGTGGCCTTGATTTGATTTTGGGCTTCCTGCATGGCCAGTCCCCCACCCACTGCAGGTAAATACCAATGGCAGCTGGATAAAAGTCTTAAGTTGGTATTAATTGCCCACTTAACTGCCTCAATTAGCATTGGAGTGAGAAGGCTGTTCATGAGCTTTCTCATCTCGTAATCGGGTGGAGGCAGGAAGTGGCAGGGTCCCCACGACACACCCTTCCACCCGATTAAACCCCCCCCCACCTCCAAATTCATTGTCAGCAGGGGGCATTACATTCCTCCCGATATCTTGTGTTGCATTGCTCCATTGCCTGTCCAAAGACTTCATGTCATGGGTGTTTCCTTTCACTTCATTCTTGCCTCGCACTTACCATCCATTTTGAAGCTTTATACAAGTTGAAAAAAGACTTGGCTCATTATGCTGCTACTCACGTTTAGGCATTTGCATCTCTTTAAAATTGAGCTGTTACTAGATTTTACTCACATTAGGCTATTTTCCAGGGCAGGTCAAAGCTGTGCAGAGTTTACACTAATTATTCAGATGAGGTGACCTCAGTAGACTGTGCACAGACAGCTCAGTATAGTATGGGCCAGCTTGGCCTGGGCTCGGCTTGTAAGCATTCCCAGCACTGATTTTACAAGTCACGTAACATCAGAATTTAGGTTCTTTTCTCCACTTTCATATTGATTGATAATGGTAACATGGAAAAGAACAATTTTTAACAAATGGAATAATATTAATTGTAATCTATGTAACCATCAACTTGAACAGTTTATTAACATCATCTGATCCTTTACCAAACTGCTACTTTTTGCAATAGGATCAAATTTAAGGATTTCTTCAGCAGAGGTAAAATGGTTCCCACATGGTTTTGGAAAAACTGTTTCTATGTATATGCCACAAAAAAGGCTGTGATATCCAGATGTAATTATTTGTATGATAACAAAGCCTAAGTTACAATGTGTATAAACCAATGCAGTTCAAAGGCTGTAAATGGTTCAGAGGAGGTTTACTTGATTGATACCTGGAATGAACGGGTTGTCTTACAAGGATAGGTTGGACAGGCTGGGTTTGTTTCCACTGAAGTTTGGAACAGTGAGGGGTGACTCAACTGAAGTATATAAGATCCTAAACGGTTTTGACAAGGTGGAGGTGAAAAGAATGTTTCCTCTTGTGGGTGAATCACTAACTAAGAGGCACTGTTTTAAAATTAGGGATAACCTTTATAGGACAGACATGAGGAGAATTTCTTTCCACTTAGAGGGTTTTACAATTTTGGAACTCTGCCTCAGAGGGCAATGGAAGCGAGGTCACTGAATATTTTTAAGGCAGAACTGGATAGATTCCTGTTAGGAAAGGGAATCACAGGTTATCAGGGGGTAGATTGGAATGTAGAACTTGAAACACAAACAGATCAGCCATGGTATTATTGAAGGCTGGAGAAGGCTCGAAGGTCTGAATGGCCTATTCTGCTTCTGTTTATGTGTTTGTACATTATGGACCTACATCATTAATCATACAAGGCCAGCCAAAACACACTCTGTTACATCTCTGTCCACTTGAAAATTAATTATCAGTATTTGTAACTGGTTGTAGTGTATCTCCAGTGACAATCGAATTGAGTCAAGCTTTTGCAAATGTTTTGTAAGTACTACACGGACACTAGTCCAGATCTGGTGGACGTGAGGTGAGTTGAGAATCCCTTCTGTCAGAGAGATGTAGCCCTGATGCCCATCAGGTTTCTAGAGGTTGGGTCATATGAATAATTTTTCATGGTGGTTGGCTGTGATAGGCCTCAGGCACCTGTGGTAGCAGAGTAAAGTTTAAAGTTTATTTATTAGTGTCACAAGTAGGCTTGTATTAACACTGCAATGAAGTCACTGTGAAAATCCCCTAGTCGCCACATGCATGTCTTTTGGACTGACAGCTATGGTAGGTAGTCATTGTTTTGCTAGGTTTTTAAAAAGAGTTTAAGAGACCTTTTTAAATGTTTCCAAAATAATTACATGCAATTGATTGCATAGCTATCAATTTACAGGTGTTTTCGTCTTTTAAAGATTGAATTCCCCCCTCTTACCTGCATCAGGCAATGCAGGATGGCAGAGAAAAATCCCTTGGACCCAGGTTTGCAAATGACAGAAAATTCATACTTCTGTCATTTTCATACCGCATTCATGAACGAAGATATTGTACATCACCTGTGATTTCTGGTGAGAAACTGACAGCTGTAAAAGAAATTTGCCCCTGCCCATCCCACTTCCATTGAAAATCAATGGCAAAGAAGCAGAAAATCTAAGTTCCTTACTTAAAATTCACCCACTGTGCGACAGGTAGTTTACTGGATTGTCATGTGCAGAAAATTGTACTTCTGAATCCCAGCCATCAAGTGGTAGAAAAAAATCGTTAACACCAAAGTTCTTGCAAAATACCACACACTTGATATTGAGGGCATGTTCATCAGAGCTCAACTTCACTGGCTGGGTCAGGTGGTTCACATGGAACATTCCTGCATATCAAACAAGATATTCTACAGCCAGTAGAGCAAGGAAACACACACCATGTCCCAACCTCAGATACAAAGACCCATTTCGGAGCCTGTAAGCTGGGACCACACTACATGGGGGAACAGATTCAAATTGAGAAATCTCTGTCATAAAGCAATCTTAACATTTAAGGAGAACAGAGTCAGGTCCTTGCAGGACAGGTGAGCATGGTGCAAAGGCACTGTCTTCACCCACCTCTCCGACTTCATATGTCATGTTTGCAATTGGACCTGCAAGTCAATATTTGGCTTGACATCACTATGAGACAACTCCAAGATGGATAGTGAGCAATTGGTCTCCTTGAAGATTCAGGAGAATCCACCATATACAACTTTAACAGCTCCATCTTCCTCAGTCCTGTCCATTTATTTATCAAATAACTCAATAAAGTTATCTAAACATAATTTGCCTCTGATAAATCAATGCTAGCTTTCACAGTTCTCCATTGTTGCTCTTATGGTTGCTCTGGATTATCGCCTCGAACTGTTCCCCTGCCCCTGAGGTTAGAATGATGATTGTGTAATTGTTGGGTTTCTTATCCCTCTGTGCACTGAGTCACTATGGGCCAGTCAGACATCCAGGCCCACAATCTGCATCAACACCTTCAGCAACTGCCACACACTTGTGGGCAAAGAGCCTGAAATAGAGGGATAAGCAACTGTTGGAGGGAACAGTGAGAGAGCCGAAGGGAGAGACTGTCAGATACCAGGAGGGAGCTCCAAACAGGGATAGATAGCTGTTGTTGTCCATGGTAACAGAGTGACTGAAAAACACCATCACCCCAGCCTATTCAGTCTATCTTGAGAAGTCTAAATTCTCAATTCTGGTGTTATCTTTGTGAATATGTTTACACCTTCCCCGTGAACTTGATGGCACAGTGGTGAGCACTGCTGCCTCACAGCGCCAGGGACTCAAGTTCAATTCCCAGCTTGGGTCATTTCTGTGCAATCTCCACCTTCTCCCTGTGTCTGCATTGGTTTCCTTCGGGTGCTCTGGTTTCCTCCCACAGTCTGAAAGATGTGCTGGTTAGGTGCATTGACCATGCTAAATTCTCCCTCAGTGTCCCCGAATAGGTGCTGGACTGTGGTGACTAGGGGATTGTCACAGTAATTTCATTGCAGTGTTAATGTAAGCTTACTTGTGACACTAATGAACAAACTTAAATTCAACATAGTTTCCATGTCTTTGCTTCCAAGCGGGACATTTCACATTTTTAATTTGTTACTATTTATAAAGATAATTATATCCAAGGAGTTGGAGAAACCTGTAAAAGGAACAAAAAACTCGAATGAAATGACCTTCATCTGAGTTGCCCTTGTGTTGCCTTTTTTAATGATATTCTGCCATTGCCTTTTTAAATGCATTTCCCTTCCCCCAGCTGTCAATCAGCTGGCTGTTTCCATGGTGACGATGTGGTGGGGTTGGTGTTGTGAATGAGCCGGTAGTGCAGGAGCTGAGCCGAGTTTGATAGTGAGAGCGGCCACAGTGCAGCGTGTACTCCAGCACCGTGACTGCCGCTCCGGAGCACAGAGCCAAACCACCCCGGGTCCCTGTATCCACCATGAGTCAGCTACGGAGTGGACTGCTGTCCGACATCCAGTCCAGAATCTGCAGCGACAACTTCAGCAACTGCTACACACTGGTGGGCAAAGAGCTCGGCAGGTAATACAGAGAGAGAGAGGCGACTGTGGAGATCCGGGCATGGAGAGACTGATAGATACTAGGGGGGAATTGCAAAGACAAGGGGAGAGAGACCGGAGAGAGACATTAAAGAGGAAGAGAGGGAGCTGAGGGTGGGGGAGAGAGACAGGAGCGAGCCTTTCATGCAAATAGACTGAGCTATATGAACGCAAGTTCATGGCAACAGCGAGAGACACTCGCAGAGTCAAACGTTGAGATGAAGACCTACACACAGTAAGACTAACTGACCTGCACTAAGTGATTGAGGGTGACTGCACAACATGAAACAGATTCTCAAGATTGAGAAAGGGTGCAGAAGGAAGAGATTGGGTTGCATTTTCTGAAGGTGATAATCGTTAATAATGAACTACACTGAGAGGCAGATATACGGAGTGACTGAAGGAGATTAAAAGACTGCCCTGCGGTACAGCAACCCTAACAGTGACTGAGGGAGACTAGTTGTCAATGAAGGGGATTGTGACTGAGGCAGATATTCTTGAGAGGCTTGCTCTGCATGTTCTGAGTAATCTGCTGCTATTTTGAGAGTATCCCTGTTCACTCTGTCTTGTTACACAGCAGGATATAAAAGTTATGGGCTGTTGTTTATTAGTAAATTATTGATAAAACACAATTTTGGAGTTCAGATGAGATGTGATTGCTGAGATACTTTATAATCGGTACTATGTAAATGTGTATCATCTCTGCTTCTTGCCTTTACATGCTCCTAAAAAGTTAAATACACCTCTACTTTTGTGTGCTATGTTTATCACTTAGCTTTTTATATAAATGAAACTTGGTCATTTATTGGAGACTTTAATGAAAGTTCGTATCTTTCATGAGGTGCTGGTAATATTTTACACACCTTATAAAACTTCCGCTGGAGGGAAATGTGAAAGATTGTGAAATACAGTAAATTCTGTGATGTAATATTTCCTTGGCAAGTTCTATTTTATTTCAGATTTGATGGGAGTAATGTGATTCTCTAGATGTATACATTTAACTGATGGATGCCCTAGTTCCTTTTATTGTATAATTCAAACTGAAGAAACTAGAGTAAGGGATTGGTTACTTGTATCTATATTTAAATGCCATCCTTGTTAAATAGAAGTGGGAAGCCTGTAACTTGTCTGGCATTGACACGTTCCAGTTGGGAAAGCTGGAGTTTCGGACACAAACGTTTTTGTAGCTTCCAAGTCCATCTATTTTTAGTTGCTGAACTGGATGTTTTACATGAGCTACATCCATGTGGAACCAGAGAAAAGAACCAAAAAAAATCCAAAATATAATATCATAATTGAGTTACAACTATTAATTATTTCTGAAACTGACCCAATAATTATTTTTTGAAAAAGTGAAATAGTTTTGCCATATATTTAATATCACTATTTTGAAATTGAAGACTCCTTCCACCCCCCTCTCATGCAAAGATTTGAAAACTTTCATTTTAGTTTAAAAACAAATCCATTTTGTTTCTGGGCTGCATCTCCCTTTGCAAGTATACTTCCATTTTTCAGTATATTCCCTGCATCATTGTGTGCTGCAGCAGTGCTTAGTGAGTCCACTTGGGGCAGCAAAATTACTGTCTCTGATATAGACTGTCCACCGCTACTTAACCATAAGATAAGTGTGTGCTGCTACAGTCCTTACGGGCACTGCAGAGTGCTTGTTATAACAAGATTCAAAAGCTGTCAAGAAACCATACACGGTCCTTCACATTCAATCTTCAGTCCAGGCAAACATAGTGTTTGGTTTGATTTCATCAAATAATGACTCTTCAAAATCAAGTTTAAAGTTCATCAAATAATGTTTATTCAAGAATTGATGTTTAACCAGGGAAACCTAGTGTTAATGTGCAACTTCACTGGTGACTTCTCAAAGCCGTAGAGGTACCACGTCCTTTTCTGTTATGGTGATTATCCAGGTGACCCTTGCAATTTTTGAGTTTAATCATTTTCTCCTGCGATCAGTTAGTAATGTCTTTGCTGTTTCTCTTCTCTTGATAAAGTTCTTTTGAGGGGGAAGGGAGAAGATTCTTTGTTGTTTCAGCAGTAGCTGAACATTTGATGAATCAACTTTCTATTCCTACCTCCTGTCCCTCCCAGGAATAAGTATGGAGCTTTCCTGAGAGTTTTGCTTGTTACGCAGGTAACTACTTATTTCTATGGGCTTCATTCATGTGGTCTGTGTGCCAGAAATAGGTTGTTCTATTGTGGCTCTGGCGGTTGCTAGCTTTGGCAGACTTCTGTTTCTCATCCAGGTGCAAGCCAAGTCCTCATGCTGGCCACAAATTTGCTTAAGCACAGACCTGTGCACTTTTTTTTATTCATTCGTGGGACATGGGCATCGCTGGCTGGCCAGCATTTATTGTCCATCCCTAGTTGCCCTTGAGAAGGTGCTGGTGAGCTGCCTTCTTGAATCGCTGCAGTCCATGTACTGTGGGTAGACCCACAATGCCATTAGGGAGGGAATTCCAGGATTTTGACCCAATGACTGTGAAGGAACGGCGATATATTTCCAAGTCAGGATGGTGAGTGGCTTGGAGGGGAACTCCACTGCTACTGCCACTGCACTGCCGCAAGATTTCTGACTTCCTCACGCATTGGAGATCTGTCGTCACGTGCTGTAGATTTTGGATTTGTGCAACAAGAGTGGGAGCATTTCTGGCAGATACTCCAACTGATCTCACTGCCTGCATGCCTACGGTCTTCCCTGCCAATCCCCTGGTGCATTCCACAAAATATCACTCCACACACCAGAAAGTCTGTGCTGTCTAGCATGGCCCAGTTAGATATTAAGTGTAGTCACCTCCTGTTGCATCATTCTCTGAAAAGAGAATGATTTTTGTCTTGTTTAAGTATCTTCTGTTTCATGGCTGTACAGGTGAGACCCAAATCATGGAAAAATGCAACATCTGAGTGATGCTTGGCGTGCCCTTTAACCATTTCATACCTGTATGCACCGCATGCTCCAAGTGTCAGCTTGACTTGGTTATTAAATGTTATTCAGAAAGCCATGAATTCAGTGACTTGAGCAGCCCAATTTCCCACAGCTGGATTTGAAGAAAAGCTGAGAGTTCTTATGGTATTCTGCGGAACGCTTTTCCGTCAACCATACAAAAATAGATCAAACTAAGCGTTAATCACATTGCTACTTTGCGAGACCTTGCTGGATACAACTTGGTTACAGTGTTTAGCCATGTAACAGACTGCATTATGGAAACATAAAGTGGTTATCACAAGTTCCAAATATGATCTTTTTTCCTTAAATTTAAGTGTGTGTCTCAGGACAAAGTGCTTGTTTTGCAGCAATGCTGCTGGATGATTGTGGTAAGCTTTGCTGCTTGTCCTGAAGCTCTAGCCTGTGTGTAACAAGAAGAAAACATGTTTGGATGTATATTTGGGCATCCTGTGGCTTCTCTCAGATAGCACACCCTGCATTTTGCAGTCCAGCACCATTTCTATTTGGCTGAAATGTAATTGCAGAGGCACAAAATGCAATTTTAATTGGCAGGCAGGAATACATAAACTTCCTTCCAATGTGTGTGGCACCTACAATGTGCACTCGCTCCCAGCTATGCTCTTCCATTAATGCCTCTTCAAGGAGGTGACCTACTGAGTTCCTCTGCTTGGCTGCATTTGTTGCAATCTATTACATGCTGTTTTCTTTCTTTCAGAAGGGATAAAAATGCATTGCTTTGTGCGAAATTGTCATGTTGCACATTTTAAAATGCATCACAATTACAATGCTTTTATATGTGGCTTATCTGCTAAAATACTTCATGTGCAGCATGTTTTTACATTGGTTGAGAGCTGATTGCATCCATTGTTATTTTCAGCTGTACTAGTTTTAATTATGGTCGATCTTTATTTTATATTCTGTGCATGTTTCAAGGTAATTCTTCTTTGTCTTGCTACTTTTCAAGTGTCTTGATTACCTCTTTGTATTACAATTACAGCACATTAATTGATATTCATAACTCAACTTAGGACCAGTACTTAATGTATGTGTTTATTATACACAAACTTTCTTTCATTGAATCAAGGCAAATGCAACATTTTTGTTTTTAACTTCATTATCCAACCTTTAAAAATAAATCTCATTGTACCTTGTGGAATGTTCAAAACTCTACCTTCCAGATCCAACTTCATATTGATCGGTTTAAAAACAATTCAAGTACATCTCACAAACATGCTAAATGTAAACATAAGAGAAAAGCAGGAAGCAAGCAGGCAATTATTAATAGTCCAGAGAGCAGTTGGAAGTACTAAGAATCAACATGAATCAGAACAAAGACAAATGATTCATAAATTCTTATACCACGAACAAGGTCAAAGAAATCATGATACATTCAAAGTGTCTCAGTCAATCCTCCCAGATAATCAGCAGCAATCATGCAGTTTGTTGTAAATCACAGCAAGGGTAATAGCATCACTAAAACATGAGGCTTCAGGGATTGCCAGGTGATGCAGTTTTCTTCTTTCCAGTCACCCTGATGTATGATGGCCTTTCATCTGCTCGGGTCAGACATGTGAAATAAGGTCAGTTTCATCAGCATTTAAAGCTGTCTTTGTTCTGAATTGGGGCAGGGGGTGAATTTTCCTGTCCCACCTGCCCCAGGAATTGTAGCGGGCGGGGGGAGAGCGGATCATACAAAGGTCCGTTGACCCTCGGGCAGGATTTTCCGGTTTTGGTGAGCGCGGCTGGAAAATACCATGTTTGGTCTTCTATCTTGGACTCTAGGCATCGGATCTCATTCATAGACAGACGGTAGACATACTCTGAGATCTGCTGAACACTTGCTTATTAGTACTACATCTAAACAGGCTACAGAGTGGGCATGCAGCTCTTAGGCATGAGTCCACCCTTTCTTAAAAGAATCTAATGCATGACTTTAACTAGTGTCAGTAGAAATTGTCATCTACCTCATAAATTAGCATATCCCATCTGTTAACCCTTTATAATACACCTTATCCCAAGTATGTTATTCTACTTTTTAACAACAACATGAAACTATGTCTTGCTTGGCATTTCCACAACTCCCTTTTTTTGCAACTACACACTCTTCTCAACTCCAACTTCTATCCTTCCCCTCTCCAAGTTACAATGTTGGAAGATTCAATCTCCTTCAATATCCAAGCCCATAGGGAAGACCTCTTGGATACTTAAGCACTTTCTTCTGCCATAGAATGGGACAACACTTGGTTAGCATAGCTGGAAAGCTGAGTGCTGGTTGCAGAGCGACTGAACTGGGCAGGACACTGTGAAAACTTTGCAACAAAAGACTGATCCATAGGCAGCGACAAGATGAAATTGACCTTTGAACCCTCTGGGACTAGAAGAGAAGAACTCAGAACAGTCTGAGGAACTTGTTACTCCCTTGAAGGACTCTGGGAAGAATCTTCAACTCCAGGGAGGACTGTCTCTTCGGTATCAATGGCTGAAAAGGCATTTGAAGATCCGAGATTTCAATGAATATAGAAGACAAATAATAACACAAACAACTTGCAAAACTATCAGTAAAAGATGAAGAGATGGTTTTCCGGGAGGGTCATCTACTTTCTGTAGGCAATGGTAAGAGAGCTACATTTCTCTCTCGATGAGATGCTCCACTATGGGCAATGGGAAGAATTATTGTGTGTATGAAGGCAACACAGCCTCATTTCTGTAATGAGAGGAATTTCCTGTAGAAAATTAATTCGGGGACAAGATTGCTGTATAGGATTCTGCAGTAAGTTCTGTGCTGACTGCAAGCTCTGAAGAGAAGAAATCTTCAGCTGGGACTGAAGTATGGGTACCAATTGACTTTTTTGTCCTTGGGAGGTACCAGCTCCATGACAATGTGATCCTCTCTGTCAGTGATAGGCAACCTAGGCTCATGCGTGGGCCGCATGAGTGCCCCCTTCCCCCACCGCCACCAGTGGTCTGCAAGATTGAAATCAGGCTTGTTCACTAACTATGACCCCATGTATTTGTCAAATATTTCATAGTGAGTTATAGAAAATGCTGAATCATTTAATGCAACTGTCAACTTCAAATGGAAAAAACAAAATAAATATTTACAATTTTTGGATGCAGAGGGAGTGCACGGCTCTCATAGCCAATTTTGTGTGCAATTAGCATGCACCTCACTTCACTTGCCCTTTCTTTACATGGTATCACTTCAATCATACCAGCAGGAAAAAAAGCTATGTGGACAGAAATCAGTGGAATGTGGCAACCCTGCGCAATGGTCAACAAAATGTCTCGAGGGCCAAAATTGGAACCCAGATGAGTCACATGTGGCACCCCTGGCAGCAGGTTGCCCACCACAGGTCTATGGACTCTAATTGGATTCAATAAAGCATCCTCTGTGGAAGACTCTTCATGGACAACAGGAGATTTGGTGAAACTTGGATCTGAATGCTGCTAAACTACTAAAAGCACAGCTGATTCTTTTAAATAGGTAACAGAGAATTCATAAGGTGCATCCATCGATGAGAAAAATGAATCATTCTCTAAGACCACAACCTCAAAAAGATCATTCAATACTGCAAAGGAATTGAAGACCTGTTAGTCCCTGTAGCTGATAACAGTAATAATCCTTCCTCTGATTGGAAGGTTTACGCTCCCTGGACTTTGCAACTTAATGTCTGATGGATGAAGGACCATCAGCTGAAGCCAGTTGATGTCATCTATTAATATGTTAACCACCACTCCAGTAGCAATCTTAGAAGAAGTATTGAAGCCTTGAACTTGGACTGTAACTGACCAGTAATCTGGATTAAGACTATCTACTTCCCCTAAGAAATCTGTAGGGTCATCATTTTCTGGACTATCCTGGAAGGAATACGTTTCATAAATATTTGCTGGTCTGTGACTTCAGTTAAAATTGCTGGATTTGCAGAAACACTTGCAATGTCCAGTTTTGCAGCACTGGAAACATTCCACACCTCCTGCAGGGCAGTTTTGGCATCTGTGCTTGGTTCTCATGCCACCCACAAGGCTGGCATGAAAACCCAAAAGGATTTTCACCCTTTTGCCTGATTTGGCAGACTTTGTTTGGATGGGGTTGCTGCCCATGGGACCACCTAATCCATGGGGCCATGTGAAGCCTTGGAATTGCTACAAACCAGAGCTCGATTGTTGTCACCTACTCAATAACTAGAGTTAAAAAAGAGATTTAAAAAGGAATCAAAGGCTTTAATAATGGAATCAAAATGTATGGTGGACTTCTGCACCCTTTGTCTTAAGAGAACTTTGTTTGCAACTGGATCTACTGCGCAAAAAAAAGACTGAACTTGAAGCTTTGGCTCTTTTTTTGTGAAGACCTGACACTGCTCATTATCAGAGAAAAATGGTGTTTCAATAACTTCCACTGCTGGTCTCACTGTGGATGCTTGAGGTAGTCAAACAGGCGGGGCAAGGGCAGGTACTGCTCATTAGCTCATCATTACTTCTCTCCAGTGGGCCGCCTTCTACTGCCAAACTTTCTTGAGCTGCTTTCAAAGATATCTTTATCCTGTGGTTCTTCAACAACACTGACATATTTTACATCAGTAATCCCACTGCTGCCACCATGTGAGACTAGGTCCTTCTGTTCTGGACTAGAGGTGTGGGACTTGGTTCTTATACAGACTGCAAATATCCCCTGGTATCTGAATCTTTGTTTATTGGTGCTACATCTAAACAGGTGCAGGGTAGGCATGTAGCTCTTAGGCATGATTCCAATCTCTCTCTCAAGAGTCTAACACATGGCTGACTAGTGTCAGTGGTACGTCATCATCTACATCATAAGTTAGCATATCCCCTTTGTTAACCCTTTATACATCAGCCTTCAGGCTAATAATGAGATAAACCTCATTAATTTAGTTACATACACAGCCACATATTTTATGGTATAGGACTTGATTTCACAATGGCTTTTCGAATATTTTGACCCATGATTAAGGAACAGGATGAATGCTAATTTCTTTGGAAAACCAATTTGCATTTTCAGCACGAGAAGATCAGATATGCCAGAAAGATTAACAGCCCTGGACTGCTTAGACCAGGTTGAATCTGGATTTGAGCAGTAGATTTTACTAGTTGGAGTAAGAATTTAAAATCCAATTGGAACAATATTTTGAATTGCGAAATTAAGCTCCTGTTATTCAGTGATTTTTTTTTTGCAGAATTCACATTAAGAATCTTCAAATGAAGATTAATCATGATCTTATGTGGCTAAAAATAAGTGACGTGCAATAGAGACTATTTTAGAGGCCAGCTGAAGTCATGTGAGAGAAAGATCCTTTTCTTAGGAGAGGATCTGATTCAGAAATGTTTCTAAATTGAGTATAATTGAAATTTCAGGTGTTTTATTCCCCTGACTAAGCCATGTTTCAATACATTGGAATTGCTAGGGTGGAATTAATCAGCTCTAAGCAATAATCTACATTTTAAAGCTCATTTATACCAGTGTCCTTAACACCAGCATCATTATCAGAGGTGAAGTTCCTAAATTGGTAGTAAACCTATTGCTCAATTCCCCGCATTGCAACAGTAATTACATTCAATAAGTATTTTATTGACTGTGGAACATATCGAGATAATAATAAATCCAGGCCCTTTGTTCTTTTTAAAACAAAGCCAAACCTAACGCAGTTCTGTACATGTTCTGTTATTCAAAAATGACTCTTTTCAGTTTTCAGATCACTAAATGTGTATTTGTCTGATATTGTGTTGCTGTTTTTGGTACAGTTAGTACTTCAAGGTGGTTTAATCATTCTTTGATGGTTATAATATTACTTTGTGTCCTTGGGCATGCAGCTGAAAGATATCTACATCAAGTTCTATCACTTATTTTGTTCCAAATATGTTATCCAAGTAGATCATTACCAATCAGAAGATATGATATGGCTTGTTTTTTTGCAAACAGCTTGACTGTTTAATCCTTCACAGCAGCTTCCTTACCTCTTGTGTTTTCAGGTGCATAATTCATAAATGTTTCTTCTTCTAGAACTTTCTACTGGGAGAGATAAAATAGTCATATAATTTATTTGTGCTGGATCATTTTATTTGAAAGTGTTGCCTGAATTTTTGATACACTGTTGGTAACTTTAATAATTAAGAATATATTGACTTTGGGGGTTGGGTGTTTGGTATTGGGGGGAGACCATGTGGATCCACCAAAATGATATCAGAGCTAAAAGGGTTAAGTTAGGAGGACAGGTTGTATCAGCCTGTATTTCTTTTGAGTATAGAAGATTAAGGGATGATATCATTGTGTTTAAGATGATTAAAGGATTTGATAGGACAGATAGAAACGACTTCATCATTGCCAGAGTTCAGGACAAGGGGGCATAACCTTAAAATTAGAGCTTTGACAGTCAGAGGTGAACACCAGGAAGCATTTCTTCACACAAACAGTAGTGAAATCTGGAACTCCCAAAAAAGAGTTAGAAAAATTCAAAGCTGAGATTGTTGAGATTTTGATTCCATAAGGAGTAATGGCAGATAAATGGAGTTAAGGTACATATTGGCCATCTGTAGGGACCACTCAGGAATCAAGAGCAAACTCTAATTGTAGAGGATGAAGCTACAATAGGCAGATTATTTGTAAAAACTAAAGCAATATATTTAATGATAGGTGAGAATATAGGTTCAAAGCCCATAACTAGGTGCAAGAGTAGGCCAACCAACCCCTTAGGCCTGCTCTGCCAAGGGTGATCAACCGTCCCAGACTTTCCAGGATTGTCCCATAATTTGGTCTTTCATCCAGTGAGGCGTTCTCAGGAGACATTTTTTCCTGGATTTCTTTAGCAGGAGACTTAGTTTCTGCACATGTGTTGGAGCCAGCACATCTTTTTTGACTCTACATGCATGGGGCTTGGCCCACCAGTTCTGGGATGTCCTGTGGTTGAATGAATGGATGGTCTGGTAACAAGTAGACAGAACCAACATAGGCATGAGCCTTGAACCTTCATGCCACCCACACTGCCCACTGTTACAGTTCTGGCGCCCTTGCCCTTCTCATATAGGGGTTCGTTGCCATGCTGAATTGTCCGTATTGCGGGGAGTTGGTTACCCCTGCTCTGCTATTCAATAAGATCATTGCTGATCTGATTGTGCCCTATTATCTCCTTTAAAAGGGATTCAAACATGAAAATTAATTTCCTGGTCTCATCCTCTGTAGCCTAAGAGGACATGATTTTTTTTCCCTCTGAGATAACTCGAGGAAAGGAGTTGGTTTTGAAGAAATAGCAGAAAAATATATTTTTTAAAACCCCTAGACTATTCAAAGAATGAAGAAAGGAGATATGCAAATTGTCAGTTCCAGAAGTCTGAAAAGTTTAAACCAGGCTATTCCTGATTAATTAGTTTAATGTCAATTGGGGGTTAAATCTTTAGAGGTTATAATTCTGAATTGAATCAGTATGTATTCAGCAATGTAAACACTGCCAGCACAGATTTGTTAAAGCTGAGTCATGTTTGACAAATGTAATGTTTGTTTTTCTGAAGGTGTGACTGATTAGAAAGATAAAGGTAAATGCATATTGTGGACAGGGTAGGGTTAATTTAAACGGCCCTGATTTCTCCCCTCACCACCCATCCACAACCAGAAAGGTGCTTTTGATTTACTTCCCCCTTTTTAAGCAGTGGTATTTTGCAACCCCTCAGTTTCAGTGATATTCCAATTTCTTCACAATTACCCCACAGCAAACTCAAGACAAGGTAAACTCAGAGGGTTAGTACACACTCTTGAATGCAGGAAGTGTATCACAACATCACCCCCTGTGCATTCATACAATAAAAGAGGGATGGAGAAAGAAAAAGAATGATTTGGAGGGCAAAGACCAGACAAAATAATGATGGTTTCAACTGAGTCCAGAATCAAAGTCCAATGGTGTATTCTTTCATAAGAGGTCGGAAGATAGGAAACTGAAGCTGGACAATTCACTTTTCCAGTAGAATTGACTTCCACAATGAGATAGACATGCAGAGATGAATCAGTCTTATAAGCTATAATTCAGAAATTGGAGTAGAAATAGTGTCGATGGGCCAACCCTTCAATCCTGGACAGAGCCATTTGTCTGTGTTGTTGCTTGGTAGAAAGTTGGCAGACTGAGAGTTGCAGTGCAGCAAGACAGTATAACTGATTCTCCCAGCTACAGGTTCATGTCGCATAACTCCCATCTCTCCCCACCACTTTTGACAAAGGCCATGTTTTCCTTGTCTGGGTCCCCAAGGTTTTTAAGTGCTCCAGCCATTAGGAATTTGGAAAGAAGTTTGCTGGGCTCTTTGGCCTACCAGACTGGTAAATTTTGTTTGGCTAGCCTGAGTCCTGAAATACTTCTCTTAGGTATACTTCCCTTTGAATTTGGTCTCTGTGGTCCACTGGGATTGTTAGTATCTCTGAGATAACGAGGCACAGGTTTCCTCGATACTACCAGAGTAGCTCCTATTGTTCGAAGGTCACAGACGGGCATCGCTTCAGCTGTTTTTAAAAGGTCATTGTCCAGTTTGAACAGTTTATAAATTAGCCATGAGCATATATATAATATATAGAATTTAAAAAAGAGAATGTGAGGTCTTAGCTCAGTTGCATGCAAGATAATGCTTTTGATGTAGAACATGTGGATTTTCAGACAGTATTTCAACAATGATTTAACATAGGATTGTTTTAAAAGATCAGGCTTATTTATGGTTTAAAGCAGAACATGTAGTGAGTGACATGGATGGAAAGTTAAATTAAGAGTTGGGTAAATGAATGTTAACTTGGAGAAAGGTTGAAGGTGGGGGAGCCAATTTAGTCCTGCTATGTTTAATTCTTTTCAATATTTTGTACACAGTGAAGCATGAATGGGTTCACCACTGAGCTGGACCATGGCACATACAGGAACAGTTTATTCTTCCAGTATAATTTTTCAGTTGATTGCTTTATGTATACACAGCATTGGACTGAAAATGCAATAGGAATAGTCTTCACTGTTAACAATATCAGTGGGCAGCAGAATTGAGCTTGGTTGTATGTGGATGAAATAAACTTCCAGATTATAACTGTAGAGTTCTCTAGGTACATAGGATTACGTAAGATATATGGTGCAGAAATGGGCTATTAGACCCAACCAGTCCATCCTAATATATTCAAGTTGAGGGCCCAGGAAATTATTGGGAGTGATAACTCACAAGTTAGAAGCATGCAAATGAGCAGCCAGTCATTCCACTTCAGCAGTATTATGTGCTAATTAAAAATTATTTGTGCGTTACTTCACATATCTGAATCTGATTAAAAGCACACAACAAGGTTTACAAAATTGCCTTTGCTTGGGTTGGGGGATGCTGGCAAGACTGGAATTTATGTCCATACATGGTGCCCCTGAGAAGATGTTCATCCAGTAGAATGAACTCTTCAGTTGCAGGAAATAAAATAAAACCAAATTTACTCCAACTAATAAATCAAAGGAAAAGGTTTAATAAAGAAACTTCATTACTCCAATACTTAAGGCCACACCCTGCGCCATTCCAAGCTCCACAATTTCCTACTGCTGCTTATTTATACTGATTCAGCTGGTCAGCTGACCACCACATCATTTTGTCATTGGTTACATAGGTTACCGGGTCAGCTGACCCTCGCAGCATGTTACCATTGGCCACATTATAACAGTGGTGGTGATGATGATGCGCTTTCTCCTTGAGTCACTGCAGTTCAATGCAGTATCCATTCAGATGATAGGAATAATGGTATATGACCAAGCTGGGGTGGGATATAAATTAGAGCTGGCATTTTTCCATTCATTCACCAGAATGGAGGTGTCATGTATTGGCCATCCATAATCCCCCTCAGGAAGGTGGTGATGAGCTACATTCTTGATTATAATTTAAAAGTAGGAAAAATCCCAAGATATTCTAGAACCATAGAGTCATAGAGGTTTACAGCATGGAAACAAGCCCTTCGGCCCAACTTGTCCATGCCGCCCTTTTTTTTTAACCCCCTAAGCTAATCCCAATTGCCCGCATTTGGCCCATATCCCTCTATACCCATCTTACCCATGTAACTGTCTAAATGTTTTTTAAGACAAAATTGTACCCACCTCTACTACTATCTCTGGCAGCTTGTTCCAGACACTCACCACCCTCTGTGTGAAAAAAGTGCTCCTCTGGACTCTTTTGTATCTCTTCCCTCTCACCTTAAACCTATGCCCTCTAGGTTTAGACTCCCCTACCTTTGGGAAAAGATATTGACTATCTAGCTGATCTGTACCCCTCAATGTTTTATAAACCTCTATAAGATCACCCCTCAGCCTTCTATGCTCCAGAGAACAAAGTCCCAGTCTATCCTGCCTCTCCTTGTAACTCAAACCATCAAGTCCTGGTAACATCCTAGTAAATCTTTTCTGCGCTCTTTCTAGTTTAATAATATCCTTTCTATAATAGAGTGACCAGAACTGTACACAGTATTCCAAGTGTGGCCTTACCAATGTCTTGCACAACTTCAACAAGACATACCAACTCCTGTATTCAATGTTCTGACCAATGAAACCAAGCATGCCAAATACCTTTTTCACCACTGTCCACCTGTGACTCCACTTTCATATACCCCTAAATCTCTTTGTTTTGTAACTCTCCCCAACGCCCTACCATTAACTGAGTAAGTCCTGCCCTGGTTCAATCTACCAAAATGCATCACCTTGCATTTATCTAAATTAAACTCCATCTGCCATTCGTCAGCCCAACTGGCCCAATTGATCTATAAGTATATCAATGGAAGAGGACAACCAGGGAAAGAGTAGGGCCCATTTGGGATGAAGGGGGTAATCTGTGGGTGGAGCCAGAGGTCATTGTAGAGTGTTGAATGGATACTTCACATCTGTCTTCACCCAAGAGAATGAGGACGAAGGTATGGAATTCAGGGAGAGAGACTCTGAGCTTCTTGAGCAAATTGACATAGGGAAGGACAAGGTATTGGAGGTGTTGGCAGCCTTAAAAGTGGATAAATCTCCAGGTCCAGATTCATCTGGACCTGGATCTGAATCTGGAATCGTGCCCTAGGTTGTGTGGGAGGCAAGGGAGGAGATGGCAGGGGCTCTGACCCAAATTTTCAATTCCTCTCTTCTGAGTTACAGAACAAAGAGATTTAGGGGTATATGAAAGTGGAGTCACAGGTGGACAGTGGTGAAAAAGGTATTTGGCATGCTTGGTTTCATTGGTCAGAACATTGAATACAGGCCACGGGGGAGGTGCCAGATGACTGGAGAGCAGGTAATGATCTTCCTCAATTTCAGAAGGGTTGTAGAGATAAACCAGGGAACTTCAAACCAGTGAGTCTCACGTCAGTGGTAGGGAAACTATCGGAGAAATGTCTGAAGGAGAGCATCTATCTCCACTTGGAGAGACAAAACTTGATCAGGGATAGTCAGCATGACTTCATCAGAGGGAGGTCATGCCTAACAAATTTGATTGAGTTTTATGAGGAGGTGACCAGGTGTGTGGATGAGGGTAGTGCAGTTGATGTAGTTTATATGGATTTCAGCAAAGTCTTTGACAAGGTCCCACATGGGAGACTTGTAAAGAAGGTAAATTCACATGGGATACAGGGTAATTTGATAAAGTGGATTCAAAATTGACTTAGTTGTATGAGACAGAGGATGATGACAAAAGGCTACTTTGGTGATTGGAAGCCAGTGTCCAGTGGCGTACCACAGAGATCTGTGTTGGGCCCTCTATTATTCGCCACGTATATAAATAACATTGATGACTATGTGGGGGGTAGGATTACTAAATTTTCAGATGACACAAAGATTGGCCGGGTTGCTAACTGTGAGGCCGAGTGTCTTGGGCTGCAAGAAGATATAGATGGAATGGTCAAATGGGCAGATAAGTGGCAGATGGAATTTAACCCTGAAAAGTGTGAGGTGATACACTTTGGAAGGAGTAATTTGACAAAGTATTCAATGAATGGTAGGACACTAGGAAGTTCTGTGGAACAAAGGGACCTTGGCGTATTTGTCCACAGATCTCTGAGGGCGGGCGGAAGGATATGTTAGTAGAGTGGTGAAAAAGGCATCTGGGACACTTGCCTTTATCAATCGAGGCATTGATTACAAAAGCAGGAAAGTCATGCTGGAGTTGTATTGAACTTTGGTGAAGTCACAGCTGGAGTGCTGTGTGTCGTTTGGTCGCCACATTATCAGAAGGATGTGATTGCACTGGAGGGGGTGCAGAGGAGATTCACCAGGATGTTGCCTCACTCTATGAAGAGAGCTTGGATAGGCTTGGGTTATTTTCATTGGAGCAGAGGAGACTGGGGGGGCGACCTAATCGAGGTGTACAAGATTATGAGAGACATGGACAGAGTGGATAGGAACAGCTATTCCCCTCAGTTGAGGGGACATAAGTGAGGGGCAGAAGGTTTAGGGGGGATGTGAGGAAAAACTTTTTTACCCAAAGGGTGGTGATGGTCTGGAATGTGCTGCCTGGGAGGGTGGTGGATGTGAGGGAACCCACCTCACATCCTTTAAAAAGGATTTGGATGAGCACTTGACACATCATAACATTCAGGGCTATGGGCCAAGTGCTGGCAGATGGGATTAGGTGGGAGTTCAAGTGTTTCTAATGTGTCGGTGTGGACTTGATGGGCCGAAGGGCCTCTTCTGCACTGTATGATTCTATGATTCACACACTATTCTCAGCCATAGAAAATTGGCAAGTAATCTAATCTTAGCTTTCTGCACAAGAGTAGCTGGAAGCAACTAATTTTGGTTTTCCCCTTTCGTAGGAAGCACTTGGCCTGTGCTTTGAACTTCACCATAGTTTCATGACTGGCAATTGGGACTTACTTTGTGCAGTTATAGGTACCACACCATATAATGATGCTAAGCCATTCTGCATTCCAAAACATTGCTTCATCAATTGCCAGATTCAGATTCACTACTCTTTGACTGAAGGAAGATAGGGCAGGTGACAAAGAATATCTGTGTTCCATGGCTTTCAAAGCTCATGTTGCTCCAGGTTGACTTTCTGCTCTAGTTAATTCTTCATTTGTGGTAAGTTCTTTAAAAATATTCTTTGTTATACATTGCTGGAATACACATAAGGTGTGTAACTAGTTGAATGATTGTTCCGCGGCACGGTGGCACAGTGGTTAGCACTGCTCCCTCTCAGCGCCAGGGATCTGGGTTCCATTCCCGGCTTGGGTGACTGTCTGCATGGAGTTTGCACGTTCTCCCCGTGTCTGCGTGGGTTTCCTCCGGATGTTCTGGTTTCCTCTCTCAGTCCAAAGATGTGCGGGTTAGATGGTTTGGCCATGCTAAATTGTCCCTTAGTGTCAAGGGGACTAGCTAGGGTAAATGCATGGGGTTATGGGGAAAAGGCCTGGATGGGACTGTAATCAGTGCAGACTTGATGGGCTGAATGTCCGCCCTCTGCACTGTAGGATTCTATGATTCTATATAGTCTAAACTGGTATTAATCAAGAGCAAGGAATAAAGCTGAAAAAATTACAAGTTCTGACATTTCGTAAGAGTAAAATGTACTATTGAACATTGCTGCGTGCACATCTCTTTGTCGATATCACAACTTTGAGGAGCTTTTCATGTAATGAACAAAACCGTAAACCATTGACTAATGAAAGGCACCACAGTCTAATTTGGTGCTATTTGACCTGGTTTGGGACGAAAGGGCTTCGATGGCTCATTGTGTTGCATCGGGACACAGCCGCAGGGAATCATTGGACTCTCTTGCCTTGTCAGTATTTATTAGATCAACCTTTCGCTGTCTTTAAAACTCATATTTTCCCTTAAACGCTACACTGCTTAATTATAAAATGTAATATTTCCAGATCGCTGCTTATTACTGACTGGAGGCCACCAATTAAAGAGAAGATAGAATGGAGTTTCTCGATCACAGATCAGCAATTCATGACCCAAGGCCATGAATTTAACTGAAGTGCATTTGCTCGAGTTCACAAATCAACGGCCATTTTTCTCCATTATTTTCCCTGTCCTAATTACAGCCAGTATTGTAGCAAATAGAGTTCACAGACCAAGAAATCAATCACTAACTAAAAATATAGATTTTAGTGCACAATGGACATTTGAATTTTTATTGCATATACAGATTTTTAAAAAACCTGCTTATTCCAATATTTAAATGTCCAATTTGTTCTCGCCAATCTCCCATGGTTCTCCACTGGAGAAGTCACCAGGAGGTCCTAGGGTGAAACAGGTGAGGGATAATTGAACCGAGCTGTGCAGATATAATCCAGTCCCCATTTTAAAATTATACATTGTGTCCTTATTTTTATGCAAGACTTTTTATTTCATTTGATTTATGATTAGCAACAATTACGCTAATTTAAGAAGCAGAGTTGATTGGAACCTGAACAATTATCTGTAGTGCAGGTTAAGAAGGATGGGGTATAGTGCTGAGACATTCTTTTCCCCTTGCAAATCACCCTCGCCCCTGTTACAGCCCTTCCCCAAGCAATGGGGGGGGGGGAGGGTGGATTTTCCACCACCCTTTTCAGTGGGCGGGAAAGCCGGAGGGGGGCAGAGAACCCAACGGGAGCCCAAAAACGCCATTTGCGCCAATGGGATTTCCTGTTGAGATAGACTCCTCCCTCTACTAGTGACGTAATAGGGTTACAGCCATGAAAGGTCAGAAAACCCATTACTTGCACTGTCAACTTGTCCAATACAGGTTCAGGATGGGGGTGTTCGCTGGGCTGGGAGGTGGGGGAGGGTGGGGTGGTGGTGTTGGCGCATCTTTGAAGAGCCATCCTATATAATGCAATCCAAAAACAACAGTTATTTACTTGTTTTGTTTATCTCGTGTTGTCTTAGTGGATTTAACCTGCCAGGTGTGTCCTAGTTTGGAGTAATCTCCTGCAAAGCTAGATAGAAATTTGTTGGGCCCATGTCAGTCTGTAGTTTGTTTACACCTTGAAACATGTGGAATTAGCATGCACAGAGTTGTAGCGGTTTGGAAACATGCTACTGTAAGTGTCAGACATAGAACTGCTTGTTAATCAAACGACGCACGCTAACAAAGTTTAAAGTTTATTTATTAGTGTCACAAGTAGGCTTACATTAACACTGCAATGAAGTTACTGTGAAGATCCCCTAGTCGCCACAGTCTGGCACCTGTTTGGGTACATTGAGGGAGAATTTAGCCTGGCCACTGCACCTAACCAGCATGTCTGCATGGAGGAAACCCATGCAGACACGGGGAGAATCTGCAGACTCCGCAAAGACAGTGACCCAAGCCGGGAATCAAACCCGGGTCCATGGCGCTGTGAAGTAGCAGTGCTGACTATCGTGCCACGATGCCACCCCTAACAACACTGTCTACTCTGGTTACTGTCAGCAAAATAACTGGTCAAAGCAGAATAAACTGAAGAGTGGAATAATTGCAAGTCTTCCAGTGGAGGCTAATGTATTTGTATACCAAGTATGTAAGAACGCCAGCTGGTATGGACTTATTCAAAATTCTCAACTCTGATTGAAATCTTTGATTGTGGACTCCATCTTTTATTGGAGGAAGGACTGTCTATTTCAGCAGTATTGAAACATTACTCGGTGTACTGTCTAGGGATAGCTGAGAATCATGCTTGGCCAGCCAGAGTAAAATGGTGGCAAGCAGCATCGGTTCATGTTTGCCTCTTCCATCAGATCCCAGTATTGCAATCGGACTGCCTTGTTCACATTACAGATCGACTGTCGTAATGATACATGCAGTCTTCAGCATTAGCATCGTAATATAAGTGCAGCAGATGGATAACTAAAGGTAGGGAGTGATTTGCAAACTGTAATGTCAGCTGCAGGTCATGCTTTGTGCAGAATGTCAGAAGTGGTCTATCAAACCTCCATAATATCCATTTTCACATACCTCTGCCCAACTCCAGCATTACAATACCCTATGGAATGTCTCATTCTGTAAATATCCCAAAATCACAAGCCTGTTTCTAGCCTGATATTAATCTAATTGTTTTTTTAAAAGGGGGTTAATCTACATCACAGTAAACTTTCTGATTTGACTGCTCCTATTTTCTATTTCTTTGAGAGCCATGGAGATAAAAGCTTCCAATGTTAAAAAAAAACTTGTTTATTTTAATTCTCTAGTGCTGTGTGTGGTGAACCATCGTTGGTTCCCACTGGATAGTACTGAGCCAGGATCTGGCCAGTACTACAAGGATGTACATATGTTACTGTTGGGTTGTGCTACTTGTTGTTGTTGGGGTTAGGGTGGGGTTGTTACACCTTTGTACTGTAGTGTTGTGGTACATCCCAGTCGGGCTCTGCCTCCTGGGAGAGGTATAAAAGTCCCTGCTCTGGCCGGGACCCCTTCAGTCTGGGATAGTGTATATAATTATTGGCTGCTTCATTACAGTAAATAAAAGCCTTTTATTTCCCGAGCATCTGGCCTCGTGTTTGAGAAGCGCATCACTGTGTTCAGTCCAAATTGAATAATCTGCCTACATCTACATCTTACCTGTCCCTCAGCATTTTAAAAACATGGATTGTGTTCCCAAGATTTTATCATGAGTACTATCTTTTCTAACTTCGAATTCTGGAATCTAGACTCTGGAAACCTTTCCAATACATTCCAATTGGTTAAAGGAGATTGCTTAAAATGCCGACAAGATACATTTTGCAAGACCTTTAAGCAAAGCCTGGCATGTATTGGACAAATTGACAGTGCAAGTTGCCTACGAATTTTCAGTAAGCCCTGGCTGTGGGCAAGGTTCAAGCAACAATTGGCAAAATTGATCATTATCCATCACATATGGGCTAAATGGTCTGTGTAAGGTTAGAATAAGTTGTTTTGATTTTGAGCTACATCCTAGTATTTGTTTCTGCAGTAACGTTTATTGCAAGTAGCACTTATTCAACATGTACACACTTCATATTTCCTCTTCCAATGTGCAATGTCTTGCATTCACCTCTATTTTACAGGCCACCTGTTCAATTAAATCAGATTTCACTTTTAATCCATCGTATATTTGTCACCTATTGTGCGTTTTGTAATCTTTGCAAAGGTTAAGTACCTTTTCAATATTGCTGGTGATAAGTATGAACAACAGATCACTTCCTCTGACATTCCAGATTTTTTATTTCATTTTATCACAGTCTTCTGTTTCCTGTTGCAAGGCCATTAGCTAGCTAATTTGAGATGAATTCCATGAACTGTAAATTTCTTTAAGACTCACTTGTGAAATCTAATCATCTGCTTCTTGAGAATCCAAGTAGCTTCTATTCGGAGGGTATCTACCAAGCACTAGTTTAGTCACATCTTTGAAAAATAATTCCGGTAGATTAGTGAAGCATGATCAATTATTTGTCTAAATCCTTGTTAATTGGTTCTTTTAACCAAGCTGTTTAATGGGTGTGATACGATGGCAACCCAATGGAGAACGTTACTCTTTTATATGATATGTTGTAAAAGATCATCCTGTAGATCTTTTTGTTTTTGCATTTTATTTGAGTTTATCAGTTAGCCTAGCAATGACAATTGTGGAACAAGAAGTCAGCACCCTGTGCTCCCATCTCATTTTCAAATGAAGGAAGAGTAGCAAGCGCAATGCTCTCAGTTGCTAAGTGCAGCACTTAGTGGCAAGAAAAGCAAAAATGCAGCAATAAGTCTTAAATCTTTCTATGAAAGGCGAAGGATTAAGGTGGATTTATAATGTGGTAGCAGCACCATTGGTCCTGTGCAGCAACTACAAGCTGGGACTCATTAAGAATAGTAGCCTGGAAGACCTGCAGAATATGGGTCCGCCTGGCAGTTTAACATTTATCTTGCAGATTGTTGGTGCAAAATCCACGCTTTGGAATCTCCTCAGCAGCCATGTGCTCACTGGCTTATAAGGTGAATATGACACCAGCAAGAGATGCAGGGGGAATGTGGGGAAGAACTTCCTTTTCTCCACAGTGAGTAACAATGCCCTGGAGCTCTCTGCCCATGGTGCTGGTGGAGGTGGAGACACTCAACAATTTCAAAAGGAAATTGGAAGGACACCTGAAGAAAATACGCTCGCATGGCTACAGGGAGAATGGGACTAACTGGATTACTTTTGTGGAGAGCTAGCATGGACATGATGGGCTGAATGGCTTCCTCCTGTGCCATGAATGATTCTGACTATAAAACAGCACCGAACCTCTGCAGTATATAGTGTGTCTTTAGTGACTGAACAAACTAAAGCTTGCAAATGTACTTTTCTTTGTGTGAGCTTTCTCTGGAGTTTTGAAAGTTTGTAGTCCCCATTGTTGATGGCAGATTGATTCGTATGCAAATTAACAGGACCATCTGGTCTTAGCCAGCAGCCTTTGCAGGCTTCTGAATGAGAGAATCAGTCTAGTCACGCCAATCACTTGGTTCTAAAGGTAGGAATCCTTTCCTTTCGGGAACGTCCAATTCTCGTGATGTGTATGTTATATTTCTTGTGGCTTTCTGTTTCCTGTTCCATGTTGGCATTCACTCAGCTTCTCCATGGAATCATTATCGCCAGTAAATCTAGACCATGTCACAGGAACATTTATGTTTTTCTTGAAACGCTGATTGTTTACATTCCTGCTTAATATCCCATGTGGAAGAACTCCAGTTTAGTGGTTGTGGGGGAATGCTAACGCCACCTTTTTTAATATTGTGGGACTTGTACGAACAGTGATCCCATCTGATACAATGTGGTTATGTCAAGTGGTGTTGCTGTGACCAGATGAACCAAAGCAAGGTTCTTCTAGAGGCAGTTGTGGCAATTACAAAGCAGTGCTGACTGAATGCTTAAGTCCAGCAGTGCAACAACAAAGAACAGCACAGCACAGGAACAGGCCCTTTGGCCCACCAGGTCTGTGCTGACACAGATGCGCCTCTCATCTAATATTTTCTTGCCTCTATGTGGTCCATTTCCCTTTATTCCTTGCCTATTTATGTATCTATCCAGGTGCCTCTTGAACATTGTTATAGAAGCTGCTTCCACCACCTTCTCCGGCAGCGCATTCCAGACATTCACCACCTTCTTGTGTGAAAAACTTGCCCCTTTCATCTCTCTTAAAATTTCCCCCTCTCACTTTCAACCTATGCCCCTATGAAGTTCCCTATTTACTTCTATATGACCTTCCCTCAGTCTTCAGACCAACTATGGGCAGGAAAAAATAAAAATTGTGCTTTTTACATTGCTGAACACTTTTATAGTCACTGGAAGAAATTCATTGCTGTGGAATTTGCCCTGCAAGGTAAAGGGACAGATTTCCACGGCAGTCAGAGACCTAATGCATTGTAGCACTTTATCCTTGTGTTCACTCCATTGTTCTTCTCATATTTTCCGTATCGTTATTACCCAAGCTCCAGTATGAACTAGAGAGACCCCTTTTTGTTGTAGATCAGAGAATTGACACTAGGAGACACGGAGAGTTTAAAAATAACAGAGCTTTATTTACAGGGTAATATTCGCTACAAGGCTGCTTCTTCACTCTGGCAATTTCCCTGCGCTAGCGCCCTGTGACGTCACCTCCAGTGAATACGTGAATATATTAATGCACGGTGCTTAGTGCAGCCACCAAAGATCAATATCAATGCATAACATTTCTTAGGGGAGGAATAAAGCAAAAGGGACTCGGCAGAAAAAGTGGAAGAAGCATTTGTGCAGGGACTGAAGGAAATATTAATAATTCTCACTGTCATTACTCTTTTACACATTTTAATCCTTGCTTGACAGTCAGAGGTATTAATCTGTCCGTTGACAGGTTTAATCAATTATAAGGGCTGCAACTCTTTTTTTTTGCAATTTTTTCCCCCATCCGTTTTACTTTGTACTTAGTTACAAAGATGATCATGGCTTTTTTTGGGCTTTCATTTTCACTGTCTCTGCATAATGAAGATACATCTTGCACTTGTTTGCAATTCCTGATTCAGTTTTTGTTTGTTGCAGATGGAGCCTGTTTACTATCGAAGAGTTGATAGATACTTTACCACATTTGAATGGTATTACTATCCTGTATAATGAAGTGGTTGTTATAATTGACACTTTAGTTCGGAATTTGGAACAAGTAGCCAGCGTTTTACAGCTAAATTTAATACCTTTATTCCAGTAGCAGATTCAACAGTCCTAAAAAAAACACTGAAGGCTTGTTCGCTCTACCTGTTTTAATGACAGCTTTTAATGCAATGTGAAAACACGATCAATACTATGTGTGCTGTGATTGTCACATGGGACAAGTGACCTGTTCAAAGGAACCTGAATATTTCCAAAGGGAGTTTTTGTACTTCCCGTTTTAGACTTAAATGATAAATAAACTTTGTTTTTGTCACTGCATGCTCTTCAAACTCTCTTGTGACCACGTATATATGTTCGCATAATGGTTCACTGTATTTAGAAGGGGAGATGGAGAAAGAGGAGTGCTGTGTGAGCATGACTTCATCTGTTAGCAATGTGGTCACACAAAAGAATTGATTTAGTTTTTTTTGGGGAGAGTATATGTTAAAATTAGACTCAGGGCAGTGGCATGTTACCAGATCCAGCTGGTGGTCTGAAGTTCAAGTCGGGACAGGATATGATTTGCCTTTGCACCAGGAAAATCTATGAGCATTTGGATCATATTCCGTCTCTTCTCAATGAAACAAAACCAATTTCTGTCATCTATCACTTGATGCCATTAAGCAAACCTCTGCTGTTGATTTGGCAGTAGAATAAATGACTTGGCAACAGGGTTCAATTGAATACAGTCCATCTCAGCAGATTACGTAAAGTTTAATGTTTCTTTATTATTGTCACAAGTAGGCTTGCATTAACACTGCAATGAAGTTACTGTAAAAATCTCCTAGTCGCCACACTCCGGCGCCTGTGCAGGTACACTGAGGAAGAATTTTAGCATGGCCAATGCACTTTACCAGCATGTCTTTCATTGTACTGTTATTAAGTTTGTGTGTCAGTACTTTACGAGAGAGTGGACAAACAGCTGCAAGGAGTTGACCTATTCAATGTGCTTTATCCTAGTGTGCATTCTGTTGCTCTTGCCATTTTTTTTCCTTATCCCTATTAGCTTCAGCCCCAGTATAAGCTAGAGAGACCCATTTGAGAAGAGGAGAAAAGCAAAAAGGGATTCAGTGAAAAAAGTGGAAAAAACATTTTTTTATTCATTTGTGGGATGTGGTTAAATCAAAGGTGCTCAAGGGGTCAGAATTAGAGGAGATCAGATATTTCAGAGGGTTGTGGAATTGGAGGAGATAATTTTAAAATTGAGATACTGCTTGATCAGGAGCCAATGTAGGTCATAGAGCACTGGCGTGATGGGGAAGAGGACTTGATGCAAGTTACAATACGGGCTACAGAGTTTTAGATGATCTGAGGTTTACAGAGGGTAGAACATGGTAGGAGCGCTGCAGGAAAGCCGTGATGTAACAAAGACACGATGAGTTGAGATGGACAATCCTTTGGAGGTGGAAACAGGTGGTCTTGGTGATGGTGTGAATACAAGGTCAGAAATTCAAATAATGGGATCAAATATGGCACCAAGGCTGTGAACAGACTGCACTAATCTCAGAGTGGGACTAATTAGACAGCTTTTTCAAAGAGCCAGCACAAGCACAGTGGGTTGAGTGGCCTCTCTCTGTGGGCTGTAATTCTAAGATTAGAGGCTACTAAGCTCCATGATCCCAACTCCTCCTCATATGTATGTACCTCAAAGAAAAAAAAGATACAGGATAAAAGCAAAATGTATCAGGCCACACACGTATCAACATGATAATCAAAAGCTACTGAGTGAATTTCACAAAAAGTGGTATAATTTTGGAAATCGATTTTCAACCAATTAATGGAATGCCAAAATACCATGTGACAAAAACAGCCAATCTACATCGGTGACCATGATAACATGTGGAACTTTGCATAGCATAATACCTCTATGTAAAGTAAATATATTCACTAACTCACTGTGAGCAATGTTGCAGGAGATCTGTACATACATATCTGCATTTTATATTAAATATATGTCACATTTTCAATGAAAATGTTTGCTTCAAAGTCTCATTTGAGCCAGTCTGGACAGAAATAATTATTCAGTCCCTTGGTTTCTGTCAGCATGTGGTGTTTGCCAACAATAATACCACAGTTTTGAAAAGACTATTGTTGCACTTTTTGTAAGGCCTCTGGTCTTGAGGCCATTTAGTGCAGTCCTTGTGATTGACGATGGAAAATGACATTGCACTTGGACTGATATCTTAAAAACTAGCCTAGTCTGCATTGTCGATGCTGTTCTCAGCCTGGTAGTCCATTTCCTCTTGATGATGTGCCAAGGTGGGAAATTACCTCATGAATTGAGAAGCAGAACTCCACCCTGTCGTGACATAAGTCCTAATGATTGGGACTTTACTCCGTCTCTCATGAGACTGCATTAGGAAAGTACAGTCATGCAATTAACACAGGGGGAATGAAAATTTGGAAAATGCATTCATGTCTCAAACTTCTTTTTTCCTTTCCGTTGCTTGTGACTGAAACCTAGTGAGTTCCACTACAAGTCTCTCAAAATACATTCATCTAACTACGTATTCAAATATGGTCAGAGACTATTTTGCAAAAAATGGAGACCCAGTGACAGAAAATCAAAGCTTGCCTCTGTATTTAGCTTTGCTAGGATAAATCTTGGTCTGTCCTCCAGAAGACAATGAATGTTCAGTGTTTTGAATTACGTTTGTTTGATTAACCTGTGGGCCACGCCAAAGGTTTGCTTTTAAATTTGACAGTCTCGCCCCCACCCCCACCCCCCTCCCCACTACAGATGTTTAGAGATGAGGAGCAAAGAAACAAAATTGTGAGGTTTAGCTGCCAACATGGTTGCTGCTGTAAGGTTATTGCTCAAATACTTCCTGTGGGGAATGTGCTCAAAACAGGAAAATCCAAACATTTAGATAAAAGGAAAATACTGCAGATGCTAGAAACCTGAAACAAACGCAGAAAAAACTCAGCAGGTCTGGCAGCATCTGTGTCAGAGTTACACGGATTCGAAACGTTCGCTGTTTCTCTCTCCACAGCTGCTGCCAGACCTGCTGGGTTTTTCCAGCACTTTCTATTTTCAAATCCAAGCATTTGTTGTTTTTTTGTAAATTGTCAATCTGAGCAATTGCAACTGCATGGAGACAGCACATCGAGAAATAGTGGTTGGGATTCTCTGGCCACTCACGATGGCGGGATTCTGTGCTCTCGTCGGAGCGCACCCCGAGCTGTGGGTTTCCCAGTGGCATGGGGTGGCTTCAATGGGAATTCCGGCGGGACAAGAGAATCCCACCACCAGTGAACAGCCCACCACCAGTGAACAGCCCACCACCAGTGAACAGCACGCCACCACGACCACCGAGGGAAAAATGCTGAGGGGAGGCCAGAGAATCCCAGCCAGTGTCTTGACACTGATTCTACTTAAATGGATAATTATTAGAAGGATGGCATTGTGATGAGCTGAGCAATGTTAACCTCTTGGGTCCATATTTTTGGTGTCCCCATTTGCTACGCAGCAATGCTACTGTTTCTGTCTTCCCCAAGGCATACTCTGTGTTAGCTTTGCAGTCACTTGATAAGGGGGTATATGTGTTGACATTTTAGCACACGTTTTAAACTAGACCTAATTAAGGACTGTAATAGATCATATTTGGAGTGTTTATTAAATTTCAGTTTTAATCTAAATTGTAGAATCCCCTTTAATTATAGTTTGTTATAATTCAAAATCTATAACTTCTTAATTTTATGTATATCATAGAATCCTACAGTGCAGAAGAAGGCCATTCAGCCCATCAAGTCTGAACCGACCACAATCCCACCCAGGCCCTATCCCCACAACCCCATGCATTTACCCTGGCTAGTCCTGCTGATGCTAAGCAGCAATTTAGTATGGCCAATGCAGCTAACCCACCCATCTTTGGACTGTGGGAGGAAACCGGAGCACCCGGAGAAAACCCACGCAGACACACACACAACGTGCAAACTCCACACAGACACTGACCCAAACTGGGAATCGAACCCGGATCCTTGGTGCTGTGAGGCAGCAGTGCTAATCGCAGTGCCACTGTGCCGCCGTATAGTTTACTTAAATCTATTTTAGGGTAGAAGATGATGGCAACAGAGTGCAGGAATGTTTTAATTTGAAACATTACAATCAGTTTTATTGTATCTATAGTCCACATCACTGAATCAGCTCATTGTTGCATTTACACACCACCTGCACCGGCCACTTGGAAAGCTGCATTTTATTGCTAATTTTATGCGCTACTGTAACTTTTAAAACAATGGTTGTTAAATATTAAGCCAGGCTTACTTTGATGTTTTGAACCATGCACTCTGGAAACTAAATGAAGAGCAACAAAAGATAATTAACCCCGATCAGCTGGTCACATGCCCATCTTTTTTCCATTTATTGGACTTGAACCCAGGTTTTAAGCAGTGAAAAGTATTGGTGTTTTAAGTTTATTTATTAGTGTCACAAGTAGGCTTACATTAACACTGCAGTGAAGTTACTGTGAAAATCCTCCAGTCGCCACATTCTGGCACCTGTTCGGGGACACTGAGGGAGAATTAGGCGGAATTCTGATTTAGAGGTGTTTAGTCATAATCCCACAGATGGTAGCTTTGCACCATTGGCTCCTCAGCCAAGCACACACACCAAATGTCTGAACCTGCGGTTCCTCTTGTACTGAGCAGGATTACTATTGCCAGAACACTTTTGTATTATCAGTCGGGTAAAACTAACCTGTTTCACGACGGTCTAATCCCAGCCAATGTACCTAACCAGCACATCTTTTAGACTGTGGGAGGAAACTGGAGCACCCAGAGGAAACCCACGCAGACACGGGACACGGGACTCCGCACAGACAGTGACCCAAGCCGAGAGTCGAACCCGGGTCCCTGGCGCTGTGAGGCAGCGGTGCTAACCACTATTATTTGCTAACCACTGGTATTTCTAAGTGCTGCTTTGGATTAAAATTAATTGAGCATCAACTATTTAAGATCTGTACTGATGTACTGAAGTTTTGAATGATGACTGTCCATTAAAATGCGAAAACCTCTCTCTTGTTTGCACAGAGGTAAATTTGCAGTGGTTAAAAAATGTACGGAGAAAGCTACGAGGAAGGAATATGCTGCCAAATTTATGAGAAAAAGAAGGAAGGGTCAAGACTGCCGGATGGAGATTATTCATGAGATTGCAGTACTGGAGTTGGCGAAATCCAGTCCTTGGGTCATTAACCTGTATGAGGTGTATGAGACAGCATCAGAAATGATTTTAGTTTTGGAATAGTAAGTATAATATTTATTTTTGTCCTATCTTCTCTCCTTTTTATTTTAATTAATTATAGCATGTTAAACATTTGAAATCGACCCCTGATTTTGTTTTTTTTGCACTATCTCAATCTGAATTGTATAATTGTAAATTGGTTTTAGGTTAACCCATTGGTGTTTCGTAAAATTGAGAAACTCTTAGTTCATCTTTCCTTAAGTATTATATTTTTGCCTGTTGGCATTTTCCCAGTGTAAAATGTTGCCCAGTTATACACATGGGCTAAACAATATTCGTCCTAATGAAGATTGTGAATATTGCATTTCCATCTTTTGAGGGAGAAATCTTGGAATCATCTTGATTATGACAGTCCCACATCCAATATCCTGAACTTTCTCTGAAAGAGACTGTCAAAAATGCCTCATTTTATTTCACTTGAACTATAGATTAAACATTTTCTTTTGAACTGTTGGAATATTGGCTTTGTTTCATTGCGGTCTAACCAAATTTCACTCTAGATGTTTTAACCCTAGTTAAAATCAGCTAATTATTTAAAAAGTTTTGGAATTAATTGATTTTGTACGAGTGTTGTGGGGGATAAAACTAAATTGCTTTAACTCATCTGTATAAAGCCTTGTTTTAAGATGTTGAGGGCTAGATATCTCAAGGCCCAGCCAAATGCAATGGCGTGGAAGGCCTGGTATCTGAGAATTGTGGAGATTGGAATGGCCTGTGGTGGGGAAAAGATTGAAAGGAATGTTTTGGGAAGTGGAGTGTAGAGGGGTTAGAGATTGGAAGAGCCGGTGTGGGGGAGATTGGAAGTGACGGTGCCGGCGGGATCGGGGAAATTGGGGGTGGATTAAAAAAAAAAGGGCCAGTCTCAGCTTTGGGAGAAAGGAGGGAGGTGGGATGAAGAATTCCAAATGTCTATCAAGGACTGGATGGTTGTAAGGGCTGACGATGGGGCAAGATTGGAAAGGCCAGCGTTTGGCGAGGGTGAAATTTGAACAGCTATTGTCAGGATGTGAGGAGACTGGAAGGGAAAGTGGCAGGGAGTGGTGGAGGGTGAGATTAGAAGAGCCTCTATCAGGTTGGGGAGAGATGATAAGGGCTGGTGCCACTAGGGGGTGAGGGGTGGAGGGCTTGAACTTGGGTGATCTAAAGGGCCAGTGTCAGGCAGGGAGAGGGTGGCAAGTGGCGTAGTACCTAATCTAAGTGGGCGGGTGAAGCAGGTAAATTGGATTCAGTAGTTAATTGCAAAGGCAGTACCTCTTGGATCCAGCAATCCAGCCTTCCTTTAGCTGACTGATTTCCCCAAGGCTTGGGAAACTCAACTAGAATAGGTTAATTTTTAAATCTTGGTTAATTCTGAGGCATGCAACCTCATTACAATATTTAAATGACCAACAACCCACCTGCAAGCAATTTGGTCACGTGCTTCTATTAAAAATGGAAGTGGGCAGTTTGGTGGAGGGTTTTGAATTTTTCACATGCCAACCAGCCCAAACCTCGCCTGTCTTTGACGTGGGGAGTTGTAATCTCCAATGAAGAGCAGGGGACAAGTAAAGAATAAAACTCTTCTGGTTTCCCCAATCTGAATAGTGTATCCCACACCGCAGTGACGTAAATGTTTGAGCCCTTGCCAAACCTCTCCCAGTTAATTTGTGATTGTGTGAACCTTGTCAAAGTTCTGGAACTTATTATCAGTAGAAAATAGGGGGCCTGCGAAAATAAGACTGCTTTGGCAATTCAGAATGTACGCCATAACAGAGCTCAGTCCTGTACTACTGAATGATATATTGTCTCCATTCCAGCAAAAATACTGGCAGAGATCTCCCCCCTCCCCCACTCCTAGCAATTATGCAAACTCATTTGATGGGCTGTTTCTCATGGTGGTATGATATGGTTATCAGCTCAGTGTAATTACAGGCTACTACATTGAAATGATGCCCTTTTAGAAAAGTGGAGTCTGCTCACGAATGCCGATTGTGGAGGTGAGTGTGTTCCTTTGACTTCCTGTTCTCTCCTTGCATCTCACCCTCTACCCTGAAGCGGGGGAAACGAAAAGCCAGGAGTGGAAAGGAAAGAGAAAAGGGGAACACATCCGTGTGTACTAATTGGTCCGAATGTTTGATTTCCGAATGCAATTTCCACTAGCAGCAGGTAAATAGCCCCACTGTCTTGCTGTAAGGAAAAGAGCATAACTGTTCACAAACTGAGGCTCTCAAACCTTTAAGTAATCTGAGAGAGCTTTTCTAGTGATGTGAGGGTTGGGGGAGAAGGTCATCATGTTTCTATCTTTTTACTCATTTGTTAACTTGCCAGTAAACATTTCTGAGCTGCAGAGAACAAAGCATTTCTGCAATCACAAGGTTTGTCTGTACAGTAGGTGATTTGAGCTGTGAATTGGAAGTTAGAGTAGCTGTTCCTGGTAGTATGTTCTCGAGAAGTACTTGGAAACCACTGTGTTAATCAAATGAAACAATCATCCACTAAAATTGAAAAGTGGGTTATCTGCATAGATTTGAGTCCCAGCTTTGTCATTCTCCCTATCTCTACTTCTCGTGCATCCTATTACATTACTTTTGACCTAGGTCATCTCCTGGTGGAGCATTGTACATTACAAAAAGGAAATAATTTTTTTTCCCCACTTATCTAGTGTTTTCTCATGTCTGTAAGAGTACGGAGCAGGTTATACATTTTTTTTTGGTCAGGGGAAGGTAAAAAGATGCTTTTGGGTGTTGGGTTGATGATTAAGAATTTAATTGCTAGAAACCTTCAGAATCTCCCCATTGGTTTTTCTGATTGATTCAAATCTCTACAACTACCAATCCAAGACAATCATTTCACCACCATTATCAGGATATATGCTCCTACCATGCAAGCGAATGTATTAACCAAAAAGGCTTATGCTGAAGGTTGACTTCATGGATAAGTGCACATGTACTTTGTGATTTCAATGCAAGAGTTGAATGTGGTCAAGTACATTGGTGAGGTATCTTGGATAAAAATGGCATTGACAATTATAATAGCAATGGTGGACATCTACTGGAATTCTTCATGGAGCATGAGCTCAACGTCCACCAAGTGGAAAGCCAGGTTCAAAAACTTTAGAAGTATCTATGCATCTTTTGGATTATATTCTAGCATGTGAATTTGGCATACTACACACCAGAGTTATAGTCAGTGATGATTGTTATACCAACCACTGGCTTGTTTGAACTGGCATGCCTTCAGAATCAAACCATCACCCAACAGGATAGGCTCCCACAAACAAGGAAACCACACATCCTTTGGTCACACTATCTCTCAATAGTAAACAGTTTCCAGAGCAGACTTAAAGATAGACTTCACAGTGACCCAACTCTGGGCATTGACTCAGCAGAGCAGTGGCAATGGTTGAAATCTGGTCCACAAGAACAACTACAGAAGTGGTTGCCTTTTCAACCAGGAGAAACCAAGTTTGGTTTAATGAAAATAACGTAGAAATCCAAGGGCATCTTCAAAAGAAACCCTCCTGTCACAATAATTTACTTGCATTCCCTGATGATCAGATCGCAGATTGGGAAGCTTGCAGAACTCTGCAATCCAATCTCAGAGCCATCCAAAAACAACTGGTGGACAGCTCTTTGAAGGGCTACAAATGTTTGCAGCTATGGGAAATGTGAGATCCTTTGATGGAGCCTTGAGATCTATATATACATTCCTACCAGGTGCAGGCACCACAAACATCTTCAGATGGTACACCCTGCTTACAGCTAAAGAGGTCATCATACAATCACATAAAGTCTCCTTAATAGATGGGATTCCAGTCAATACCTATAAACAGAGAGATCTGATCCTTGATACCTGTTTACAGCATGATGGGATAAAGGGTCGGTGCCCCAGGAGAATTCTGACTCTTCAAGCAACAAGGCATCATCTTGCTTTCCATTGCAGGAACAATTTTAGCCAGAGTATTTCTAAATGAACTTGTTCCAGCGATAGAAAGTCTGCCTGAAAGTCAGTGTGGAATCAGATCCAATCGGGGAACTACAAACATGAGTGGGATTCTCCCAAAAAAATTCAAAGTGTCGAAATCGTGTAAAAACTGGAGTAAATCACGCTGGTTTTTTAGTGGGAGTTTCAAAATGAATCTCCCACACTTTGTGCACTGCAGAGTGTCCTAGTGTAAGTCATGCTGAAAAACAAGAGGTGGGACCTATTCCCACTAGAGAAGCCGGCAGCATAGCGCTGAGCAAGCCACTGCGCATGTGCCCATCTGTCAGTGCTGAGATCGGCACATGGGCAGTAGCCCCGCACTGCTGGCCTCCCGATCACTGGCCAGCACTGCAACCCCGCAATGTTGCCCCTTTGACCCCCTTTCATACCCTGATCGCTGGCCTCCCAAACATGCCCGGACCGCCCTCGATTCCAACCCACCCCAACCCTGCCATGGCCAAACCTGATTGTTGGTCCCCCTCCCTCTGTCACTCATCCCAAAGGCAGAGTGGCAGCAGGATCCCCCCACCCCCACTCATCATCCTCCAGAGGCCCTTCCCCCTTGGCACTGCCCTACGTCTAGTGTCCTTGGCATTGGCACTTTTCCCCTTGTGCAGTGCCAGGGGTCCAGGCTGGCACTGCCAAGGTGGCAAAGTCCAGGAGGCACCCCCTCCGGCACCCAACACTCTGGGGGGCCTCAATGGCCTCTCCTTCACTCCAATAGGGTTGGGTCGTTAGTTCCAAAACCCCGCTCGAATGAACCATTCCTGGCAGGGGATGGGGTGGGGGGGGAAGACGCGAGCGGGCCCGAAGATTTCAGTTCTGGGCCCACGAATAGGACTTAAATTGTATTCAAATTATCATTAACATACATTATTCAACTCTGTGCCGATTTCCAGCACGGAGCTGATGGCATCAGAAATCCGGCGCTCGGAGATTCGAGGAGGTCGTGGTGCCCAGCGGCGAGCCTGTGAAACGGCCTCCGCTCTTGTCTCCCGGCTGGCTGTGCTGCTAAAGCAGTGTAGTGGGGATGGGAGAATTGCCCCCATGATCTTTATTCGGAGACAGATCCAGGAGAAGTGTAATGAACTAAACATGGGCCTTCATGCTACTTTTATAGATCTCACCAAGGTGTTTGATAGTCAGCCAGGATCAACTTTGGAAGATATTGGTTGCAATTTTCCCAGATTGCAGGGAGTGTAGGATCAGGTGAGAAAGGCTGTGTGAAACTCAACATTTTGACAGACTCCTTTTCTCTCCTGATTAAACATCAGTCTGTGCAAGTTCAAAATGCTGGCGAGGATCTCACAGCCAGCTGGTGGAGTGGAGCCTAAACATGCCGGCGACGCCAGGATTCTGAGATTGGGGCACCCTTCTCAAAGTTAATTTTAACCCCCAGCCCCTCCTACCATGGAAATCGGGAGATCAGGACCCCTTCCCCCATGGAGACTGGGACCCCTCCCCCCACAGAGATGGGGACTCTAAACATCCCCGCAACCCTAACACACAGCAGGGGATAGCCCAGTAATCATATGAGGGCATATATCTGCTTCCGAACAGAAGGCAGTCTCTTCAATCTGCATCAATTGCATCCTCTGGCACACACGGAGGCAGCAATGGACCTCATTGTAAACTCTTACTCTCAGGCAGAAAATGTTAGCATAGCCTAAAAACAACAGAAGTCCTGTACCAACTACAGTCCCGAGGAACTTACAGTCCAGATCAGGGTGGACAGCATCATCCTTAATACAATGGAGCAGTTTAGCTATCGAGGTAACATTACCTCAAATAATGTCAATTTCAACAAGAACATGGACTATTGACCGGCCAAGGCCAAAACCCCTTTGACCACCTTTCAAGGATCTGGTGAAACCATTCCCTGTGCATCTCCAAAACCCAAGCATGTGGAGTGGTTGTCTTCACCACCCTCTTGAATGGGTCAGATTACAGAAAACAAATGCTGGTGCGTTTCCTTCAAGCTGTCTACAGTCTCTCATGAATGTCAAACAGGACTAAGTCACAAACAATGAGGCACTCAACTGAGCCAACCTGCCCAGCGATAATTGCATTTTCTCACAAAGCCAATTGCACAGGGCAGGTCATACAAACTGGATGGAGGATTCTCGAATGCCAGAAATAGTGTTTTGTGGTGAACTATTCTCTGGTCTTGCAGTTTGGTTAGATGAAACAGTTGCAAAAATCTGAGTAGTTTCCAAGAAAACTTTACCGAAGTAGATACTTTACATGTGCAGTTGTTTCTGATTATTTCACTGCTGAAATAAAAGGTTTTGGATACACAGTATTTTGCATATTTAACAGTCTTGTAGATTTCTTTATTATTTATTATTAGTGTCACAAATAGGCTTACATTAACACCGCAATGAAGTTACTGTGAAAATCCCCTAGTCCCCACACTGTTGGGATACACTGAGGGAGAATTTAGCACGGCCAATGTAGCTAACCAGCACGTCTTTCCAACTATGGGAGGAAACCGGAGCACCCGAAGGAAACCCACGCAGACACGGAGAGAACGTGCAGACTCCACACACACACTGAACCAAGCTGGGAATCAAGGCTCTCCACTTGTGGCAATACCTTAAGCGAGTCCACACTGCACAATTTCCATTGCTTTGCTATCATTCCTCTAACGTGTGGCTATTGCTGATCGTGCTCCCGGTACAAAGTGCCTTGTAAATACAACTTTGTAGTTTTCACAGCATTTAAAAGGCGAATAGGCAAGGCTCAACATTCAGGTGGCAGGGCAGCAAGGGAGCACAGGTGAGTGCAGTGGCCATCACTAAGGAGAAGGTTCTGGGGAAACGGAAAGTTCTGAAGAGGGATAAATCACCTGGACTGGATGGACTACGCTCAGGGTTCTAAAAGAGATAGCTGAGGAAATTGTGGAGGCATTGGTGGTGATCTTTCAGGAATCACTGGAGGCAGGGAGAGTCCCAGAGGACTGGAAAGTAGCTAATGTAACACCGCTGTTTAAGATGGGAGGGAGGCAACAGACGGGAAATTATAGGCCGGTTAGCCTGACTTTGGTCATTGGCAAGATTTTAGAGTCCATTATTAAAGATGAGATCGAGGAGTACTTGGAAGTGTATGATAAAATAGAACTGAGTCAGCACGGCTTTGTCAAGGGGAGGTCATGTCTGAAAAATCTGTTAGCGTTCTTTGAGGAGGTAACAAGGAAGTTAGATAAAGGAGAACCAGTGGACATATTTATTTAGATTTCCAGAAGGTCTTTAACAAGGTGCCACATAGGAGACTATTAAATAAGTTAAGAGCCCATGGTGTTAAGGATAAGATCCTGGCATGGATAGAGGATTGGTTGACTGGCCGAAGGCAGAGAGTGGGGATAAAGAGGTCTTTTTCAGGATAGCAGCCGGTGACTAGTGGTGTGCCTCAGGGTTTCAGTGCTGGGACCACAATTTTTCACAATATACATTAACGATTTGGAAAAAGGAACTGAAGGCACTGTTGCTAAGTTTGCAGATGATACAAAGATATGCAGAGAGGCAGGTAGCATTGAGGAAGCAGGGGGGCTGCAGAAGGACTTCAACAGGCTAGGAGAGTGGGCAAAGAAGTGGCAGATGGCATACAATGTGGAAAACTGAGGTTATGCACTTTGGAAAGAGGAATGGAGGCATAGATTATTTTCTAAATGGGAAAATGCTTAGGAAATCAGAAGCACAAAGAGACTTGGGAGTCCTTGTTCAAGATTCTCTTCATGTTAGCATGCAGTTTCCGTTAGGTTTCCATAAGACATAGGAGCATTCGGCAGTTAGGAAGGCAAATGCAATGTAAGCATTCATGTCGAGAGGGCTTGAATACAAGAGCAGGGATGTACTTCTGAGGCTGTATAAGGTTCTGGTAAGACCCCATTTGGACTATTGTGAGCAAATATTGTATATTGTGAAAAGTTGTGGTCCCAGCACCGACCCCTGAGGCACACCACTAGGCTGCCATCCTGAAAAAGACCTCTTTATCCCCACTCCCTGCCTTCTGCCAGTCAGTCAATCCTCTCTCCATATTGTGGGGCCCGTATCTAAGGAAGAATGTGCTGGCCTTGGAAAGGGTCCAGAGGAGGTTCACAAGAATGATCCCTGGAATGAAGAGGTTGTCGTATGAGGAACAGTTGAGGACCCTGGGTTTGTAGTCGTTGGAGTTTAGAAGGATGGGGGAGATCTTATTGAAACTTAGAGGATACTGAGAGGCCTGGATAGAGTGGTCTTGGAGAGGATGTTCCCACTAGTAGGAAAAACTAGAACCAGAGGGCACAACCTCAGACTACAGAGATGAGGAGGAATCTTTTCAGCCAGAGAGTGGTGAATCTGTGGAACTCTGCCGCAGAAGGCTGTGGAGGCCGGGTCATTGAGTGTCTTTAAGACAGAGATAGATGGGTTCTTGATTAATATGTGGATCAGGAGTTATGGGGAAAAGGCAGGAGAATGGGGATGAGAAAAATATCAGCCATGATTGAATGGCGGAGCAGATTCGATGGGCTGAATGGAAAATTCAGCTCCTATGTCTTATGGAAACCTAATGGAAGCCTTCAAGATTATGAAAGTTTATGAATGACAACCAATGATTTATTTTTACTGGCTGATGACACAGTAATGTGAGGGGATAAGTTTAAGAGCATCACAAAGAATAATAGGGAAGTTAGAGAAAAACCTTTATGCCAAGGTGGGTAAAATGTGGAATCTTTGCCACAAACTATTGTTGGGACAATATTCATAAATACTGTATTTTAAACTTGGAGAAGAAGCTATTAAAAATGTAAGTGGGAAAACCTGTGGAGAAATACACTGACTTATGAACTGAATGGACTGTTTTATGTGCTGTGGTATTCTATAATTCCAGCATAAAGTCTTCCAGCACAATAGAGTCATAGCTGAATCCTGGCACCAGTGGGTATATCTTATCGTCGATCCTTTGGTACAATAACTAAGTTGGAAAGGAAATGACATATTAGCCTTGATTGCAAGGGCATTGAGTACAGGAATAAGGAAGTCTTGCTACAGTCGCATAGGACTTTGGTGAGAATACATCTGGAATACTGTGTGCAGTTTTGGTCTCGATATTTAAGGAAGGATATACTTGCCTTGCAGGCTGTATAGCCAAGGTTCCTGGAACGGGAGGGTTGTCCTGTGATGTGAGGCTGAATAAATTGGGCTTATATTCTCCAGAGTTCAGTAGAATGAGAGGTGAACTTGTTGAAACCTACAAGATTCTGAAGGGGATTGGAAGAGGGACACACTGAGAGATTGTCCACCTGGCTGGGGAATCTAGAACACTGCTTCAAAATAAGGAATTGCTCGATTAGAACTAAGATGGGGAGAGATTTTTTTGCTCAAAAAATTGTGAATGTTTGGAATTCTCTATCCAAGAGGATTGTGGAAGCTCCATCTTTGAATTTAAATGTCTCAAAGGATATGGGGAGTGGAGCAGGAAGTAAGTGGAGTTGGGAGGCAGAAGTTTATATTGAAAGATGGAACAAGCTCGATGTACCATATGGTCCACTCGTTTTCCTCTTTATGATCCGTTGGAGGTAAATTTCTCAAGACTTTTACTATTTTGATGCTATTTCCCTAAAGTTTTGTCATCATTCCAGATGATTTTAACCTAAGCCACCTGATGAGAGATTGTGATTGAATCCACTACCATTTTTACACCACATCAATGGGAATTAAACTGAGCAAGGTGCAAAACGGAATACTCAACTAATCTGTCATTTTCCCCACCTGGGTGGATTAGGTTAAAATTCCCTTTGAGTAGATCTTTATTACACCAACATAATCTTTTTGACATTCTTTGACAACTGACTACCTCCAGATAACATTATCACAAAATACAACTTTATCAGACTGTGTTTAGTTTGCACATGCCCCCTGTGTCCGTGTGGGTTTCCTCCAGGTGCACCGGTCTCCTCCCACGTTCCAAAGATATGCGGGTTAGGTTGATTGGCCATGCTAAATTGACCCTTGGTGTCAGGGAAGCAAGCCGGGTAAACGCGTGGGATTACAGGGATAGGACCTGGGTGGGATTGCTGTTGGCGCAGATTCGAAGGGCCGAATGGCCTCCTTCTGGACTGTAGGGATTCGATGAGAGCAAGTGTACAGTTTGCCTGAGTAAGAACAATTGAGTGATAGCGTGCTATATTCTTTCAGATCTAGTGAGTAGTGTTTAGCCAGAATTTTAAAAGTCTTTTTATTTGATTTTCTTGTCTACATGAAAGAAAAATCCAAACACGTTAATCAGTTGTTTTACATGTGTAGGGAGCTTAGCTGTAACTGGAAAACACCTTATGTACCTGTGTAAATGTTAATCTCACAAAGATTAATATTTGGCTTCAAAAATAATTTTTCATACACTTCATGTAAAAGTCAATCTTCATTTTTCAAAATTCAAAATCCCAAAATTTCAGAACCAAAGTATAGGGTGGGATTCTCCAATCACATTCATTCTCGCCCTGCCACCAGAATGGAGAAATTGGCGCTTAGCCAAAAATCCATTCACTGCAGCAGCACCGGAGAATCCCAGCGTGGGCGAGGTCAGAGATTTCCGGAGATAATCTCTACAATCACATCAAAAACCTCGACAATCACATCAGAAAACTCAATTCGTTATTCATTTGAAAAATAAGTTGCTCTTACATATTTCCTTAATTTCTTACTTGTCAATGAAGACAGGAAGAATGCAAATCAATTTGATTTTTCAGGGGAGAAACTGGTAGATCGGAGAAGAGAAGCAAGCAGCGCACATGGAAACAAGCTGCATGGACCAACTTTCAGAGTGAACATTAAATAAACAAATGCCTGGGCCTTGTGACCTCAAACCTCTCCCTCAGCCATGCTGCAGAGAGGAGGGAAGGCTTTGACCTTGTCATTTGGGCCCTTGCAAGTGCTGACTCAATCCAATCTCCCTGCACCAAGACCTGAATGAAGGGCTGGGGGCCATCAGCATGGCAGTTTCTAATGGCGTGACCCTTTCCTTCCCCAACCTCTAAGCAGCAGTGAAACCACATGCTTGGCCAACACTGACGCTTCCTCTCCCAGGATGTGGGTGGAAGGATGGGGGTGACGTAGTTCAGTACAGACTTGGAAAGTCCCCCAAACCCCAGCACGGCGCGCTACGACAGATATTACCCACTCCCAAAAAGTTTGACGGGCTGGGATTAGGCCCAGACATGGCAGGACCTCTCTGACCTTCTGGCAGCTGGGCCAGTGCTGGGAGAGGGGTCTTTACCTTGTGGATTCTTTTGTTGTCAGGTGTGCCAGGAGTGAAAGTAAGTCCCTTGAGGATCACCTGTGTAAAAGTTGACCCCATATTATTTTGCCTGAAATATTAGTCTCAGAAATTTGACATTTACATTAGTATATACGGTAATTGTTCCATTGATATGGCAAAATGTATGGGTCTAGTCTACTCACAGTTTTAAGTCATTTTTTAAACTGAACAAGTTAAATTATCTGACCCCTTGAATTTAGCAACATATGCAATGATAAAGTGGGAACTGAGGGGGGGAAAAAAGGGGAATTGTAGAGATTATTTGAACGCAGCAATTTGGTCTTCTGCTAACAAAAATAATATCATTTTGGAGAAACCCGAGTGTGTGAGGAGAATTTGCGACAACACTCATGCAAACACCTCCTGATGTACTGAACAACATTTAACTGCACAAGCAAGTCTAGAGTTTTCTCCAAGTGTTTTCTACATAAACAGGGGGACATTTATTTGAAAATTAAGTTTTGATCATAACGTGATTGCACGAGTTTTCTGCTGTGTTGTTTGTGCTTACTGATGTGTATTGGAAGAATTTCTTTCACAGTTTATTGCCCCATCTCCATGGAAATTAAATTGATCAATGCTCAAAGCGGTCATTGTTTGAGCACTGTGGACAGAGCTCGATTTCTTTGCTTTCTCACATATGTTGGAGCAGCAGTTGTACAGCTGATTTTCTTTGAGAGGACAGTGGGCAAGAAATGGGTTAATTCCACTCTTCAATTAAATGGAGGCGCAGCTAACCAGTTTGTTTGCATAAGCCTCTGTTCACATCCTTTTACGACTGAGGAAACCCTGTCAGAATTTTTCCGGCAGAGAAACAAAAGGCACAAATCATTTCTTTTCATTAACAGGCTTTGTAGCCAGACCCGAATAAATGTAAAGTGGTAGAATTCAGATAATCTTATATTTTTTCGACCTTTGCAACGAATAAGGCGTCTTTTGTGTTTTCAGCACCCTGCACAGAACTATAGTGGAAAGCATGGAAAATCTCCCTTCCATTTAAGCCATTGAGTGTACTTGACTAGTAATGGATTTTATAGTGAAATTAGACAGCGCAGTCATGTATTTTAATGGCTGTTTTGGAGATCAAAAGTAGCTTTACATCTGGCACATAAACTTGGCTTCATTGCTTGCTGGTTTCCTGCTGTGAATTCATTTATGTCACTGTGCTTTCAGCTGCACGTGACAGTCCATGTTCATGGTCTAAAGCTGCTTTGACTAAAGAGAGCCCTCAGTTACCAGGGGTTCACTGTTTAGTTGGGACAGGATGCTATTCATAACAAAACTTTCACTTGAGTCGCAAATTGTTTTCCTAAGGGGAAGTTAGATTTTATTTTTTCCAGAGTGCGTTTGTGAGGGCTACTTTTTACAGAATTAGAATTCAGTTCTTAATTCATGCTGAAATGAGCAAACCTTTTTTGTTTTGTATGCATGATCAATGACTCTGGATTACCCAATTTGAGATTGAAGGGCCACTTTTTAAAGCGTAGACAATAAAGCCCTTGGAAGTAATCACAATAGTTTTGTGTATTCCCTTTGATATTGAAATATATTTCCCATTGAAGAATGTTTTTGTAAATTTGATAAAGGGAAGCACCAATCCAACTGCAGATAAGTAATAGGGCCGCCTTGGAGTTTAAATTACAAATTCTTGGGTAAAATTGATTTTTTAGCTTTACAGTGACAGCATTATGGAGAGCTAAAGTGGGTTACCATTTGATACAGTTCCTTATTCTAGTGTACATGGAGTTTTCCTCAATTTGCCTGACACAGTAATCAAACTTAAGCCACTCTGATTGCTTTCTCTTCTGATGTTATGATCCAGTGTGTTTGCAGTTTGGTTTTTGGTTGAGTGCAGGTTGTTACCCACCACCGTCTAAAACAGCTTGCTTTCACTAGATTCAATCCTAATCTTCATCACTGACTGAGCAATCATGCATGACGTCAACAGTCTATTCACGCAATTTTCTTCAATTGTGTGGGTAACAGGAACATCGATGATCAGAAAGGATAGGATCTTGTGTGTTTGAGAGCAATTATGGCAGACGTTCAAATGAAACAAATGTGTGGGAATGGTGCAGTTTGAGGTTTTCTTTTGTCTTTTTGTTTTAGAATTTGAATCCACTGTCCGTACCTCTGACTTGAACCTCTCTGCCTGTCTATCCTTAAGAAATGATAATGAGGGAGTTGAGACCTCAACCTGTGCTGCAAATAGTCTTAAATATAATGCTGCTATAATGTTTTACCCTCTTTGCAATTTTCTGGTCATTCTTAATGCAGGTTTGAGATTTTTCAATGACTTTTATTAAAACTTTATTAATGGGTCAGAGAGGCCTTTTTTTTTATTCGTTTGTGGGACATGGGCATTACTGGCTGGCCAGCATTTATTGCCCATCCCGAGTTGTCCAAGGACAGTTGAGAGATAACCACATTGCTGTGGCTCTGGAGTCACATTTAAGCCAAACCAGGTAAGGACGGCAGATTTCCTTCCCTACAGGACATTAGTGAACCAGATGGGTTTTCCTGACAATCGACAATGGTTTCATGGGCATCAGTGGTCAGGTATCTTTTATTGAATTCAAGCTCCACCATCTGCCATGGCAGATCCCTAGAGAATTAGCTGAGTTTCTGGATTAATAGTCGAGCGATAATACCACTAGGCCATCATCAGGTTGTACTGAACTTGTATGTGACACTAGTTAGACCTCAGCTGGAGTATTGTGTATAGTTCTAGGTGCCACACTTTAAAAAGGATGTGAACACATGAGAGAGAGTGTAGAAAACATTTACAAGTATGTTTCCAGCACGGTGGCCTCACAGCGCCAGGGACCTGGGTTCAATTCCGGTCTCGAATCACTGTCTGTGTGGAGTTTGCATGTTCTCCCTGTGTCTGCGTGGGTTTCCTCTGGGTGCCCCGGTTTCCTCCCACAGTCCAAAGATGTGCGAGTTAGGTAGATTGGCCATGCTAAATTGCTCCTTAGTGTCAGAGGTGTGGCTAGGGTAAATGCATGGGGTTATAGGGATAGGGCCTGAGTTGGATTGTGGTCGGTGCAGACTCAAAGGGCTGAATGGCCCCCTACACTAGGGATTCTATGGATGAGAAACTTTAGCTATGAGAATAGGTTGGAGAGGCTGGGACTGTTCTCCTTGGAGAGAAGAAGGCTAAGAGCAAATTTGATAGAGGTATTCCAAATCATGAGGGGGCTGGACATACTAGATAGGGAGAAACTGTTCCCTTGTAAAAGGATCAAAAACAAAAGGGCACAGATTTAAAGCATTTTGCAAAAGAAGCAAATGCTATGTGAGAAAAAGCTTTTTCACACAGTGAGAGGTTGGAGTCTGGAATGCACTGCCTGGAAGTGTGGTGGAGGCAGGTTCAATCAAGAGGGAGTTAGATGATTATTTGAATTGAAGCAATATGTAAAGGTACGAGGAAAAGGCAGGAGAATGTCACCGAGTCATAATGTTTATTTGAAGAACCAGCACAGACATGATAGTCCAAATGGCCTCCTTCTGCACCATAACATTTCTGTGATTCTGTGAAACCCTTTTGAGTGCTGATGGCCGCAAAATGTGATTCTTGATCATTTTTCTTAAGTTGGTTGAATTTTATGAGGGAGAACACAAACCAATGTTCTTGGAACTCATTGGTTGATCAGATGCTTTCTGCTATTCTATCAGCTGGAATGGCGCTGGACAAAAAGGCATCCAGGAGCTTCAAAACTCATTGAACTCAATGGAAGTTGTCAGGAACATAGTGGTAGTTTTAAGGGATTTATATACATATTATGAAATATTAGAAAAAAGGTATAGTTTTAAGTGGGTATAATTTAGTGTTGATGTATAAGGAAGGGTAAACCTATAGTTAGATTCATGCTAGACAAAGGTGTTAAGATGTCCAATGACAAAGCAGCCAGTAGTAGCCTGTAGGAGTACCTTTGATAGCATCCCGGCTTGGGCTCGCAAGTGACAGGTAACATCAGAGCTGTATGGTAATCACCTTGACAAGAGAAAACCCAGCCATCCCATCTGGACTTCCAATTGTACCACCATTGCTGGGTCCCCTATCCTTTGTGGACCATCATTGATCGGAAGCTGACCTGGAGTGACTATAACGACACCCTTGACTTCACGACCAAGGCAGAAATGGTGCATTCAAATACTCACTCCTCTAAACCTCTCCACAATCTATAGGGCCACAGTCAGGAGTGATGGTGAGTTACTCACCCACCACTCACCTGCTTGGGTGCAGCCACAACTACACAAGAAGCTTGACTCCATCCAGGATCGAGCAATTTGATTAGCCTCTGCCACCATGGCTGGGGGATGTACCATCTACAAGGTACACAGCCGCAATTCACCAAGTTTATTCTGACAGTAGTCCCCTACCACCAAGAAGAAAATTCCTGCAAGTTTCCAACAGCACAAAATGCAGCAATGTTATTGGAATGCCGTCGGCTCCAATATTCCTTCCAGGTTGTACAAACTTCCACCTGGGCAAATGTTGTTCTTTCATTGTTTGCATCATAATCCTGGAATTTGCTGCCTATCGCCATCAGCACAAGGATTGCAGTGGTTCAAGGACATGGTCCACCACCTGATTAAAATTAAAAATCGATCATAAATGTGTTCTTTCTCAGCATGGCTCATGTCGCATCGTTACTTTATAAGAAGCTGGCTTGATAGAACTATTTCCTCCAACATTAGATACAAATTAGTCTAATCTTCGCTTGGAAGTACAGAACATGTATTTGCTGAAAACAGAGACAGGTTGCTGAAGATTTTTGTCTTGCACTCATCAGGACAAATGCAAGAATACCAAATTTCAAATGATACCAATAATTTATACTACAGGAGAAAGGGTGCTGATTGGTTGGCAAGTTGACTCTGATTAACCACAATGCTACATCAGAGAAAGCAACGGGGAACTATAGGCTCCTCAGTCTCGTGGGTAATTCAAAAAATGTACAAGGCTTGAATGTATTACTTTTGTTTGCAGAGACTGAATCCCTGCATATAAATGTATGTCACCTCTACGGCTTGAGCCATGTTACAAATTTGACTGATTATCTTAAATTGGTTGTTAGTGTAGCTATGAGCACACTCAGGATTGTCCAGCATGTGCTGCCCAATTTCAGAATCAGAACTAACAGTAGACGCTTTGGGTTTTGCAGGCATAGGCTGGTTGAGTACAGTCTGTTCCTTATTATGAACAACCAAAGGAACATACTGTTTGATTTGATCAGCCCATCACTGGGGCATACTACCTATGTACCTGGTATCGCACCAACACTGAAATTCATACATGACATTGCTAAATTGTGTGGTAGACAGAGGTCATTTTGGATTGATAGAGCATCCTGTAGTGACATTACCACTTGCATAGCCACTGCCTAGTAGCAGCATGAAATGACTTGCTTAATCTGTTGTTCAAATTTTTGAGATTCTTTTCCAGGGTAATTTGATGTAGACTGGGGACTTTTCAGATCGTGAGTTGCACGATACGCAGTGACCAATGATAAGATCAGGATAGCCAGTATCCCACAGTATAACTTTGGTGTACTTTATTTTTGCAAGGTGAGAAAATGGCTAGGGCTCTTTTTACAAGATTGCTGATAATGCCAATCTTGTAGCACATGGAACTGTACAAATTCCAATATGCATATTGACTCTGCAAAGGAAACAGCACAGATTAAAATTCCATGTCTTGTCGGCTTCTGTTTAAAAGTCTCGTAGCAAAATTAGCATCATTGTTCTCTGTCAAGCCCTTATCTCTGCCCCTCTCCACTTTCCAGATATTCCGAGTTAACATGCATATGGAACTTATGAATTAGGAGCAGGAGTAGGCCACTCAGCCCTGCGTTGCTATTCAGTAAGATAATGGCTGATCTGCTTGTAACCCCAATTCCACATTCCCACCTAACCCCGATGACCTTCCATCCCTTGCTTATCAAGAATCTATCTAGCTTTGCCTTAAAAATCTTCAAAGGCTCTCCTCCACCAGCTTTTGAGAAAGAGTTCCGAAGACTCCTGAACCTCCTGAGAGAAAGAAAATCTGTTTTAACTGGGTGACACCTTATTTTTAAACAGTGACTCCTAGTTCTAGCGTCTCCTAAAAGAGGAAACATCCATTCCTCATCCAGGCCAAGGATCTGATATGTTTCAATCAAGTCACTTCTTCTTCTCAACTCCAGCAGATACAAGTCTAGCCAGTCTAACCTCTCAAGAACAAAGAACAATACAGCACAGGAACAGGCCCTTCGGCCCTTCGGCCCTCCAAGCCCGCGCCGCTCCCCGGTCCAGGATTGAATCCTGAATCCAGGATCCCCGCCCAATTTTCCAGCCTATCTACATACCAATATCCTATCCACCGAGCTGTCCCTCACAGCTACGATGCTTTGTTCATTACAACCTATTAACTTACCCCCACCCCCCCATTCCAGACCATGTGATCTCCAGGGAGAGGCGAAAACCCAGAGTGAAAAACCCCAGGGCCAATATGGGGAAAAAAAATCTGGGAAATTCCTCTCCGACCCCCTGAGGCGATCGAAACGAGTCCAGGAGATCACAATGGCCCCGATCGGAAAATGCTTCCCAACCCTAGTCATTTCCACTTCCACGAACACCATATGAATTCCCTGCCCCCGAGACAGGTTCCCAACTATCCGCAGTCTCACTCTGTACTGGCACCAGCAAGATGATCATAGAATGAAGCCTTGAAACGAGAAACCAGGAACAATTAGCCCGCGCCGCTCCCTGGTCCAAACTAGACCACTCTTTTGTATCCCTCCATTCCCACTCCGTTCATATAGCTGTCTAGATAAGTCTTAAACGTTCCCAGTGTGTCCGCCTCCACCACCTTGCCCGGCAACACATTCCAGGCCCCCACGACCCTCTGTGTGAAATATGTCCTTCTGATATCTGTGTTAAACCTCCCCCCCTTCACCTTGAACCTATGACCCCTCGTGAACGTCACCACCGACCCGGGGAAAAGCTTCCCACCGTTCACCCTATCTATGCCTTTCATAATTTTATACACCTCTATTAAGTCTCCCCTCATCCTCCGTCTTTCCAAGGAGAACAACCCCAGTTTACCCAATCTCTCCTCATAACCAAGCCCCTCCATACCAGGCAACATCCTGGTAAACCTCCTCTGTACTCTCTCCAAAGCCTCCACGTCCTTCTGGTAGTGCGGCGACCAGAACTGGACGCAGTATTCCAAATGCGGCCGAACCAACGTTCTATACATCTGCAACATCAGACCCCAACTTTTATACTCTATGCCCCGTCCTATAAAGGCAAGCATGCCATATGCTTTCTTCACCACCTTCTCCACCTGTGACGTCACCTTCAAAGATCTGTGGACTTGCACACCCAGGTCCCTCTGCGTCTCTACACCCTTTATGGTTCTTCCATTTATCGTGTAGCTCCTCCCTACATTATTCCCACCAAAATGCATCACTTCGCATTTATCAGGATTGAACTCCATCTGCCATTTCCTTGCCCAAATTTCCAGCCTATCTATATCCTTCTGTAGCCTCTGACAATGTTCCTCACTATCTGCAAGTCCTGCCAGTTTTGTGTCGTCCGCAAACTTACTGATCACCCCAGTTACTCCTTCTTCCAGATCATTTATATAAATCACAAACAGCAGAGGTCCCAATACAGAGCCCTGCGGTACACCACTAGTCACAGGCCTCCAGCCGGAAAAAGACCCTTCCACTACCACCCTCTGTCTTCTATGACCAAGCCAGTTCTCCACCCATCTAGCCACCTCCCCCTTTATCCCATGGGATCCAACCTTTTTCACTAGCCTACCATGAGGGACTTTGTTAAATGCTTTACTAAAGTCCATATAGACAACATCCACGGCCCTTCCTTCGTCAACCATTTTGGTCACTTCTTCAAAAAACACCACCAGGTTCGTGAGGCATGACCTCCCTCTCACAAAACCATGTTGACTATCGTTAATGAGTTTATTCCTTTCTAAATGCGCATACATCCTATCTTTAAGAATCTTCTCCAACAACTTCCCCACCACGGACGTCAAGCTCACCGGCCTATAATTACCCGGGTTATCCTTCCTACCCTTCTTAAATAACGGGACCACATTGGCTATCCTCCAATCCTCTGGGACCTCACCTGTGTCCAGTGACGAGACAAAGATTTGCGTCAGAGGCCCAACGATTTCACCTCTCGTCTCCCTGAGCAGCCTTGGATAGATTCCTCATAAAAGAACCTGCCCATTTCAGGTATTAGTCTGTGAAGTTTTTCTGAACTGCTTCCAATGCATTTCCTGTCTTAAGGAGACCAATACTGCACACAGTACTCCAGAAGTTCTCTCACCAACGCCTCATATAACTGAAGCATAACCTCCCCAGTTCTCTTAGTAACATGGCACATGCACGCTACTTCCTCTTTTTTTTGGTGTCTGGCATCTTCAGCATTTTAATTCATAGAAATCATATAAACCCTGCAGTGCAGAAGGAGGCCATTCGGCCCATTGAGTCTTCACCGACCACAATCCCACCCAGGCCCTACCCCCACATATTTTACCCACTAATCCCTCTAACCTACGCATCCCAGGACTCTAAGGGGCAATTTTTAACCTAGCCAATCAATCTAACCCGCACATCTTTGGACTGTGGGAGGAAACCGGAGCACCCGGAGGAAACCCACGCAGACACGAGGAGAATGTGCAGAAACTACAGGCATAATTGTAACCAAACCTGCCAGGGAGGTTCAGTTTGGATGTCTGTTTTAACTTCCGTTGACTTCCATGAGGAGGATAGTTAGACGGGTATGTAAATCACAGAATACCTACAGTGCAGAAAGAGGTCCATTGGGTCTGCACCAAATCTCTGGCAGAGCATCCCACCCGGGCCCTATCCCTGTAACACACATTTACCCTGCTAATCCCCATAACCTACACATCTTAGGGCACTAAAGGGCAATTTAGCATGGTCAATCCACCTAAGTTGCACATCTTTAGACGGTGGATGGTGTGTTTGAATATGGTACACTCTGAATTTCTATATAACTGCTATTCTATAATGATAAATAGTGCTACGCAGTCCTTTGTTAATTATTATTCTGATGGCAGATGTGCTTGTGGTTCCTGCGTAGACTTTTTTCCATTTGCTGCAAAAGATCCACTAAACCCAAAATTAGCTGCATGCTTGAAATTGTTAAAGTATTATTCAAATAACAAAACAAGTGTGTTGTAATTTTCTTTTAATGTTGCACTGGAACTAAAATTGTCACACTGTGGAGGGATTTTAACCCACAAAGCTCTGCTCTCGAGGTAGGTTGGTCTCTGAAATCTTTTCAGAAGGCCCTGTGCCTCCATTTTAACTGCATTTTTATTTTTTAACATGGAGGGTGGGATTCATAGACCTCAGCAATGTTGGCAAGTTGAAAAGAAGAGGCAGGTGCATCCTTGAAGTGTAAGTGCCTTTCTTATACTGCTGGGACCAGGAGGAGTAGGAGTATTTTTCCCCAGTCCCAAATTTAATGCTAAGCAATCATATCCCTGCAATTAACTGAAACGCTCCACGCTCCACAGCCCCATGTGATGTCTAACCTTTCCCCGCTTCTGCATCAGACATATCTGACATCTTCTTCCTGATTGCCTTCCCACCTGACAGTCAGTCAGCTTGTTCATCTAACTGGTTGTTGAAGGTGTCTAGATCACCAACTATCTGTCCTGGACCCTCCATGCCGACACTATAGTGAAGAAAGCCCACCAATGTTTCTACTTTCTCAGGAGGCTAAGGAAATTTGGCATGTCCACTATGATTCTCACCAACCTCTACAGATGTGCCATAGAAAGCATTCTTTCAGGTTATATCAGAGTTTGGTATGGCTCCCGCTCTGTCCAAGACTGCAAGAAAGTACAAAGGATCTTTAACGAAGCCCAGTCCATCACACAAACTAGCCTCCCATCCATTGACTCTGTCTACACTTCCTGCTGCCTTGGCAAAGCAGCCAGCAAAATTAAGGACCCCACGCACCCCGGACATTCTCTCTTCCACCTTCTTTCTTCGGGAAAGAGATGCAAAGTTCTGAGGTCACATACCAGCCGACACAAGATCAGCTTCTTCCCTGCTAATATCAGACTTTTGAATGGACTTATCTTGCATTAAGTTGATCTTTCTTTACACCCTAGCTATGACTTTAATGCAACATTCTGCATTCCTTTCTTTCCTTTTCTATGAACAATATGCTCTGTCTGTGTAGTGCGCAAGAAACAATACTTTTCACTATGTTAATACATGTAACAATAAATCAAACCAAAATAACAAATCAAATCAACTCTCTGGAATAATTTTCAACGAGATCTTGCAGTTAATTCCTTCAGGTAGCCTGGAGAACCCTTCCTTCATATTTTCTCATCTGAAGATCTTCCCCACCTCCATTTTCTTCCCAGCTCCGAGTAAATATCAGAACCAGTGACTTTGTTCCTTCCTTTCATTCCACTATCTTTCTTTTGTCCCATCTCTGTGTACTAAACACTGTCTAATGTGTGTTCCTTGGAATCTAGAGTAAATTTAGGTGCTGGTCCATTTGTGTCAAAGTAGTTGAAAGGTCAGCTGCACCAGTATCTTAAAGAAGCCCTGGAAGTCTGGGGACAACCAAAAAGGGGTAGAGGCTTGGTGTAATTTCGTATCCGTCTGACCTATGCACCCAGGAAAGGGTGTTCCTGGAGACGCATCAGAATTATTGTCTCAGATTGGATTAGCAAAGGACAGTAATACTGATCCCAAACGGAAGGAGTGATGAGGTAAGAGGAAAGATTGGATGAGCTTAGGGTTTAAAGTCTGCAAAGAAGACAGTTCACAGGTTCTTTGAGGTGTATAAAGTATTTTAAATGGTGCAGATGGCATGAGCTCAGGTCAAACTATACCAGGAGAAGACACGCAGAGAAATTGGAGACAGCTGTTAATTTATCTATTAGAAAAATGCCGTAGCATACAGATAATACTTTGGGGTGAGTTCCCCAAATGAAACAGTTAAAGTATACTATAAAATTTGAGCAACTTGTGTTGTTGTCTGTATGTCTAAGATCCACACAATGAATCAGGCATGATAATGGAGGTGGTAATACTGGACCTATTCAAAATGCAAATTAAAGCTATGATAGGGAGGTGGGTTGAAGTAATAGACGGGTGAACCTCGAAAGTTGAAAAGGACTATTTTCATTCCTTATTTAACTGTTATGTTGTCTGGGGAAGTTTTTCGGCTATTTTTCCTGTTAGAATTAAATTACAGGAAACCCATTTCTTCCACTCCATTAATTTATCCTGCAACAAAGCTCCTCAGCTGGAATCTTTGACTCTTTGCTGGATACCATGCTACAGGCACCCTTTAAAACTCTGCCGAAATAACCATTATTCTCGTGTGAACCTCAATGGCGAATGTTGATACACTTGGTTGTGATGGTCCCACTGTTGATTAGCTGGAGTCTATCTGCAGGCCTGTGCTAATCCACATCCGGAGGTACACACTTACAGTAGTGTCACGATTGGAAACCATGGACCTTTCTTCCTTCCAACCCCTTTCTGTTTCCTCCCCTATTCATTTGTGGCACCTCAGTTGTTAATCTTGCCGAAGATGAAACTCAACACTGGCCAGAGGTTGTACCGGAAACCTTCTGGTCTGTGTGGCTCAGCTACTCAGTGTTGCATACAGCTCAGCCTTTTTGGAAGCAAAAGAATAGCCTGATTAAAGAGTTAGTAACAACAGTTTATAAAAAAAAACACAGCTTTTACAGAGAATATATCTAAGCGGTGCTAAATTGTGTGCAGCTTTGTTTATCATGTGGTTAAGTGTCTGGTGTGTTTCCAGTATGAACAATTGTAGGATTTGTGCTATATTTCACTGAGGGTTTGGAAAAACACTGAAAATTTAAATTCTGAAGGAAATAGTTTTCATTGCAATTTATTTTTAGCGTCTCATTGTCTCATTGTAGTTTACTGTGAGTTAACCGTTTGCTGTGGAAAATACTCAATATACATTGTATTGTTTGTGGGTTTGGAGCACATAGTAAGGGATGGGGGGAGCAGGATACTCATAAGAAGAAAGTGTGTGTAAGCAAGCCTTTGTAGTTGCTATTTAAATCCTGTCATGTGTCCTGTTTGTACCCCACATTGCAAGATTAGAGGGACAGTAAGAAGCCTCACAACACCAGGTTAAAGTCCAACAGGTTTATTTAGTAGCCCAAGCCACAAGCTTTCGGAGCGCTGCCCCTTCACCAGGTGAGTGGGAGTTCTGTTCACAAACAGGGCATATAAAGACACAAACTCAATTTACAAAATAATTGAGTTTGTGTCTTTATATGCCCTGTTTGCGAACAGAACTCCCACTCACCTGATGATGAAGGGGCAGCGCTCCGAAAGCTTGTGGCTTGTGCTACCAAATAAACCTGTTGGACTTTAACCTGGTGTTGTGAGACTTCTTACTGTGCTTACCCCAGTCCAACGCTGGCATCTCCACATCAAGATTAGAGGGAGACAGTGGCATACTGGTAATGTCTTTGGGCTAGTAACCTTGAAACCCATGGCTAATGCTCTGCTGATATGGTTTCAAACCCCACCATGGTGGAACTTGAATTCAATTAATTAATAATAAATCTGTAATTGAAAACCAGCCTATATCCAAAGATGTGCAGGTTAGGTGGATTGACTGTGCTAAATTGCACCTTAGTGTCAGGGGGACTAGCTGGGTAAATATGTGGGGTTACGGGGATAGGGCCTGGGTGGGATTGTTGTCAGTGCAGGCTCGATGGGCTGAATTGCCACCTTCTGCACTGTAGCATTCTATGATTCTAGGTAGGGAAAAAAAAACTGCCTGTGTTGCCTGGCCTACATGTGACTCCAGACCCACAGCAATGTAGTTGACTCTTAATGGCCCTTTGAAATGGCCTAGCAAGTCACTCAGTTCAAGTGAGTCATAGAGTCATACAGCATGGAAACAGGCCTTTCGGCCTAACTTGTCCATGCTACCTTTTTTTTTAAACCTGTAAACTAATCCCAATTGCCTGCATTTGGCCCATATCCCTCTATACCCATCTTACCCATGTAACTGTCTAAATACTTTTTAAAAGACAAAATTGTACCTGTCTCTAGTACTACCTCTGGCAGCTTGTTCCAGACACTCGCCGCTCTCTGTGTGAAAACATTGCCCCTCTGGATACTTTTGTATCTCTCCCCTCTCACCTTAAACCTATGTCCTCTAGTTTTAGACTCCCCTACCTTTGGTGCAAATAGGGATGGGCAACAAATGCCGGCCTTGACAGTGACTCCCACATGCCTTGAAAGAATAAAGATGAAAACTGACATGTGCCTTTATTTTTTGTGAAAGGTTATTGCATGTTCTGTTGTAGTTGATGTACTGCGATGGCAGTTGATTGACAGTTTGCTCAATGTCGTCATGATCTGGTTTGTATACCTACCACAGAGAATCATAGGGACCAAGGATTATGGAAAGCGCAGGCAGGATTATTTCAAAGCTACAAGAAATAACTGGCTTGAAAAAATCATGTAAGGGAGAAAAATGTAAAAGGCAGATAACATCAGATGTGCATGTACACACGTGTAATAGGTGTAAGCTTAGATTCCAACAGGAAACCTGTTTCTAAGCCATGAGATCTGTGATATAAAGTAACATATTAAGATATTCAGGAAGGTCTGTGATATTAAATAATGCATTGAGATGTTCAGATGACTGGATGAACAGTTGGAATTCACAGGGCTGGACTTGTTCTGTTTTTAATGCTCGAGAAAGCAATATAGCCAAACTGGAAATTCTATCATGCAACTGTCCTACAGTGATTCTAGTTTTAACTCATTTAAAGTTAAAGGACAGGTATCGTCTTGCAATAACATGGCACCTTTCAGATCCACAGGATTTGATTTGATTTACTATTATCATGTATTGGAGTACAGTGAAAAGTATTGTTTCTTGTGCACTATACAGACAAAGCATGCCATTCATAGATACATAGGAGAGAAGGAAAGGAGAGGGTGCAGAATATAGTGTTACGGTCATAGCTAGGGTGTAGAGAAAGATCGGCTTAATACAAGATGGGTCCATTCAGAAGTCTGATGGCAGCAGGGAAGAAGTTGTTCTTGAGTCTTTGGATCAAAACGTATATAAATACAAGTTGTGTCCCTTCTGCTTTAAATGTAATGGATCTTTATAAATCGCAAGCACAATTTTTGTTTTACATTACAGTGGCACTTTCGCCCTGTGCCTAATCTCGGACTATTCAGTATCCTGACTGAACAAAGATTGTCATCACGTAGCTCTCCAATTTTTCAAATTCATTGCTGAATAACAATGCAAGGCACAAAATTGTTACCACATGTTCTGCAGCATTGGCTTGTCAATTTTGCAGCATAGTTTCAAAAAGCCGTGGTTCCACAACGATTACAAATCCTGCCTACTGTATTTACTGTAAGTGTGCCTGTCCCATTGAGATAACAGGGTCATGACCTTTGGCCTATCTTGGGAGCGTTACCATAAAAGAGAGACTGCATTTTTTTCAACCAGTCTTCACTCACTCTATGGCACAAGTATATTTAAATCTGGGATACCCCAGCTAAATGTACGATGTACAATTTTGGCTCCAACATAGCATTCTCTATTAACACTCTGAAGGCCTTAATTTTTTTTTGTCAAAGATTTTAATATGCTCAGTGATTCAGAAAACCTGGACTTCATCCTGTAGAACCACCAATGGAACCTTGTCTATATAGTTCTCCCCTATTCATCTGAATTTGTGATCATTACTCACCAACATCCTGCCAGAGATAGTTAGAAACTGTTGTGGAAGGTGTATGAGTGTAGAAATCTCTTCACTGTGTCACTATTGTGTGCCTCATTGTCGTAAGGTAACAGGGAGTAGAAGCAGTAAAGTCTGATGAAGAGCAAAGAAATTGCAGAAGGAGTTTGCACTTGGGTCACAAGTGAGTAGAACCATGACATGTGAAACTCAATAAAGATAAATGCAAGATCATGTGCATTGGAAAGAATAAGGGGGGATGCTTGTTTGCAGACCCGCATGTGGCGTGTGTTGGGAGTCCCGCGTGTGGCGTGTGTTGGGAGTCCTGCGTGCGTTGTGTGTTGGGAGCCCTATGTGAGGTTTCAAGTTCCGCATTATAGTGAACGTGCTTAGGTAATAGAGAATACAGCCCACATTCGGTTGGATGTTGCTACTGAGGAAATGCAAATATGAAGGAAAACTTGAAAGATTGGGGACACTTCTGTTGGAACAGAGGGAATTGTGGGATGATTTGATAAAGGTGTTTAAAATTGCAATGGGATGGCACAGGAGAGATAGAAATAGACCATTCCCAGTAGATGAGGGATTTTGTGCAAGGAAACATCGACATAAGACTAAATGTAAGAGATTTAGAATGTAAAACAGGAGAGTGCTTTTTCAATGTGGAACGCTGGGAGGCTGTTTAACTAGCACCGGAAGTAAAGACTGAAGTGGAAAGCATTTTCACATTTAACAACAAGTTAGTTAGGTTGTTGAAGGAAAGGATAGAAAAGGGATATGAAAGAGCAGGAGCATGAGATTAAGACTGCTTCTCCAATGGAAAGAAACACCAGCAGAGACTGAGCTTTCCATTTTCCTGTTGTAATTTCCATGTAGCATTAGGAATAAATTAAATCTTGCTTGCATCTTAAATGTGAATATGTATTTGAATGTAATTTTGAATTTAAATAACACAGTTGCATTCCTCCTAATGTCTGGCAACATTTCCAGCAACACTTAATTCCTGAATAGGTAAGTTTGCATCTTTCTTCCTTGAGATAATAGGCATATGATTAGGCCTGTGAAAAGTTAATTGCAGATCCATAAATAAAGCTGTTGTATAGAGCTATTTTAAAACTGTTAATAGTATGTTAGTCCAGTTTTTTTGTTTAAATCATGACTTGCAATGTAAATGAGCACCTTACTGACAGCCACAACAAGCTGTAGAAATTGAAACCACAATTTGCATTTAACATCTACCTCGTGCATTTAAACTTGTAGAGTTCTTTCCCTTCCCTCATTTCCCTCAGTTTGCCTCTGACAGAACCACTGATGCAGTCAGTGGTCTAAATCTTTTTCTGTGTGTCATTGTTTATTATTAATGCTAATGTAGCACAGTAGACAAAGTGCAGAAGGTGCAATTAATTTTCATTTCCTGTTGAATCCCACAAACCAACCTTTATTCCTCCCTCATTGTGCATAATGGAGACGTTTTGTTAACTTCATTGATTCTGTTTTTAGTTGAAGTATTTTGAGTTCTCTGTATATTTCTGTAATTGGAAGCAGATATAATTGTGTGATGGTGCCAAGTATTTGCTGAAACTCTTTCATAACTTATCGTTACATTGCACTGGCTATAATGCAGTGATGTAGTTTAAAGGGACATTGTTGTCCTGTAAAAGGGATTTGTAAACCTTTCTGCTTTGTGGAAGAAGATCAGTGTGTAATATTTTGCTAAGATATCCCAGTCAAATGGTGCAATTATCTATTTCCAGTACAATTTATAACATTGTGTTGCTTTCAAATGATAAAAGCACAACTAATTTGAAACATTTTCCAAAAGACAATACAAATTACTGTATTTTGTTTCTAAACTTGGCTGAGTATTTCTTTAAGGGAATACAACAGTGGTAAGTTTCCACAATGGTCCTATCCTTGTGTCTCTGCAGATTATTTATGTGCACCATGGAAAATCTGACTGTCTTTTTAGCTGATAATGGAGAAGAATTCTGTTTCGGTGTCCATGGTGTGCCAAATTATTACATGATAATTTTTCTAATTGTAAAGAAAAATGGGGATTTGTGCAAAAAATATTCGAAGATCGCGTTGAGGCTTTGCTCTGGAGTAAAACATTTAGGGTTAAGCAAAGGAGCAACCTTTGGACCCATTTAGAGTTTGAAATGTATTACAGCCGCTCATTACTAACATACCTGAAGTGTGTAACATTTAATTTTCACATTCTCTTTCACAGTGCTGCTGGTGGTGAGATTTTCAACCAATGTGTAGCGGAGCGGGAAGAGGCCTTCAAAGAAAAAGATGTTAAACGGCTCATGAGGCAGATATTAGAGGGTGTGGCTTTCTTGCACAGAAACAACATTGTCCACCTTGATTTAAAAGTAAGTGTCACTTGTTCTTGTGTTAAAATTGTATAATGTTCTTTCAATTTTAACACTTCTTATGGAGGGATGTTACCTGGCAGCTGAACATGGTGCCGTGTATTCATATTAAAAGTCAATGGTCAATTTTTTGAATGAGCACTTTTTCTCCTTTGTGAGATTTTGGTAGCCTTGCAGTGCGGTTCCAGAAATGTGCAGATTAGACTTGATACATTTAGGTCTGAACTTAGTGGATTTGTTTAAATAGTTGGCCTACTACTTTGGAGAGGTACAGTTCAGATCCAAGAAGCTTTGGGTCTGGTCCAGAGCCACCTTTGGGGGAAGTCAGGTAACCTTTGGGTAGATGAGGTTTCCATTCGAATTGTTAAAAGCAGGCATAAATGTGTATAAAAAGTGCATAAACTCATTACTGTTGAGCCCATTGGAACTGTCAAAACTTCCAGGAGACCTGTCAAAGGGAACAGTCGGAGGAAGCTTTAAGATGTCAAGACAATTAAAAGTCCTGTCTTTCAATCTTTGAAAAGAAATTCTGAAGTTTAAAAAAAAATCATGGTTTGCTATTTCACTCTATCTGTTGACATAAGCTTGAGCGCTTCCATTAATGCCGCATGATTGTTTTCACAACCATCCATTATCACAGTGGGGTGCCTGCCATATGACTGACATCAACAAGTGATTATTGACTTTTTTGTGGGATCATGAATTGCAATCCTTGCTGTTAAGCGTCTGTTGCCACTTGCATTAAATGTTTGTTATAAGATTTTATTTAGTTGATGGGATGTAAATGTAGTAAATGGGTTTTTATGAATGAGAGTATATTTCTAAATATAGTGAAGTTTGCAATAGACACTTTATTTTACAAAACTTTATTTCATCCCATCTCTGCATGGGTTTCGAGGTCTGCGTGAAGTGAGTACTAGGTGAATTGGCATGGTAGGTGTAAAAGGAAGGCCATGGATTGGCATTAAGTTGGCAGAGGAAATATAAAGGGCCATTGGAACTGGTCAGAGGGGCAAAGGTTGGCATGGAGGATATGGAAGGCCATGGGGATATAAGTTGATATGGGGGAGTATGAGAAGCCATGGGGGTTGTTTGGAGAGGCGTACCTTGCATCAGTTGGCATGAATGGAACATGGAGAGGGAGAGTGCTGCAGAATTGTTGAGAAAATTGTGTAGCTAAATGGAATGTCGTGTTTGTTGACACGGATCTTCCGGAGACACTAGATAACTTGCTATCTAAGAAGCTTGTTAGGAAAACTGAGGCATAAAGTGTTAAGGGAATCTGGGTAGTTGGTTGGTTAGATGGCAGAAAAATGGGAGGAGGAGGTAAATAATTTTCAGGTGGGAAAAGTGTGAGCATAGTTTACCCCAAAGATTTGTACTAGGCTTTTTTTGTTTTCCATTTATATAAATGCTTTGGACGTCATAAGAGCAATCATTTTGAAGTTTATTGATACCAAATGTTGAGCATGGCAAACTGGGAAAGATAGCAGATGAACACAGATTAATAGATTAGGCAGATGGGTGGCAAATATCAAAAACGCAAAGCAGTAAATTTTGGGGTAAAGAACAGTGCAAGAAAGTGTACTGTAAATATCCATTTCGGATGGGTGGAGGCACAATATCTTTAAGGGGCATGCAGGTAGAAACAACCATAAAGAGACACTGGGCATTCCATGTTTTATACATTTAAACAGCAACCAAGTGGGCGGCACGGTAGCACAGTGGTTAGCACTGCTGCTTCACAGCTCCAGGGACCTGGGTTCGATTCCCGGCCTGGGGCACTGTCTGTGCGGAGTTTGCACATTCTCCTCGTGTCTGCGTGGGTTTCCACCGGGTGCTCCGGTTTCCTCCCACAGTCCAAAGATGTGCGGGTTAGGTTGATTGGCCATGCTAAATTGCCCTTAGTGTCCTGAGATGCGTAGGTTAGCGGGATTAGCGGGTAAATATGTAGGGATGTGGGGGTAGGGCCTGGGTGGGATTGTGGTCGGTGCAGACTCGATGGGCCGAATGGCCTCTTTCTGTACTGTCGGGTTTCTATGATTTCTATGGTTTCTATGATGTTGAATCAACGGCAAATGTAGGTGAATTCTAGGGGAGGCAGTGGCATAGTGGTATTGTCACTGGACTAGGAATCCAGGGTAATGCTCTGGGGACCTGGGATTGAATCCCAACATGGCAGATCGTGAAATGTAAATTCATTAAAAATCTAGAATTAGAAGTCTAATGATGACCACGAAGCCATTGTCGATTATCGTAAAAACTTATCTAGTTCACTAATGCCCTTTAGGGAAGGAAATCTGCCGTCCTTACCTGTTCTGGTCTGCATGTGACTCCAGACCCACAGCAATGTGATTGATCCTTAAATGCCCCCCAAATGCAATTAGGATGGGCAATAAATGTTGGCCAGCCAGTGATGCCCATGTCCAATCAATAAAAACAAAATCTCCCCCGTTGTGAACCCCCTGTTTGAGTAGGGGTATTGGATTCACAACAAAGGTCGAACAAAGATTCAGTTGCATTAATCTGGGATTGATAGCCTCACAAAATTAGGACTTTCATTGGTGGAACGCAGAAGGTTAAGGGGATGCTGATAGTTTTCCAAAATTAAATCTTTTGTGAGGACAAACATTGTATTGATTTTGACAGAAGGAAGCAGGCATGGTTACAGAGGTGGATGAAAGCAGTCTTGGCACTGGATATGATCAGTTTGGGGTCACATAGGATGCTGAGGTTGCAGATAGTGTGATTCAGCCTTGGACAGCTAGGACATGGGAATGGAATCATTGGTGAGGATATGGAGTTTTTTGCAGGGGATGAAAACAATGATTATGATCTTCCCAATGTTTAGCTGGAGGTCTTTGTGGATGATCCATGATTGGATAACAAACAAGCAGTCTGGCAACACAAAGAGAGGGGAGGCTGAGCTGAATGTCGTCAGTGTACATGTATAGGAGAATGGTCCCAGGGATGAGGAACTTTGGTTACATAGACAGATAGACTGGAGAAAGTGGCACTGTTTCCCTTAGAGAAGAGAAAGTTGAGAAGTGATTTGGTAGAGCTATTCAAATTCATGAGGGGCCTGGACAGAATAGATGGGGAGAAATTTTCTCACTGGTGGAAACATTGAGAGCGAGAGGGCACAGAATTAATGTAACAAAAGAAGCAATGGAGACCTTTTCATGCAGCGAGTGGATAAGACGTGAAATATATTGCCAGAGAGTGTGGTGGAGGCAGGTTCAATCGAGACATTCAAAAAGAAGTTGGATTATTATCTGAAGAGGAAGAATGCGCGTGGTTATGGAGAGAAGGAAATGGAGTGGTGCTAGATAAATTGCTCCTGCAGGGGATGGGTTGCAGACATGATAGGCTGAATGGCTTCCTTCTATGCTGTAGCAATTCTGTGAGGTTGACCCTTGGATCATTGCTTTTGGATAATGTTGCCAAGGGGAAAATGTAGATGAGGCAGAGAGAGAAGCCAGGACTGAATTCATGAAGTTGAGGGCAAAGGAGGCAGAGAATTTTGAGACAATTCTTAATTAATTCTGGAGGAGTGAGTAATGTTAGCAGAGGAGATTAACCATTCATTGTGGTCCAGGCATGTCTGGTGGTTGATGGCTAACCAGTTCTGTGCCATATGCATTCAGTCTGAACAGGCTGGATCTTTGTTGTGAGAAGCCAGCCCTTTTTAAAAATCTGATTGCACTTATAATATTTGAATATCAGTCGTTTGCACCAATCTGGTTTCTATCTGAGGAGAAATCCAACACTAACTAGTGCCGCATCATTGGAATGCAATACAGTTTTCCTTGTAGGCAAGCTGATGAGGAAATGCTGTTTAGAAAAGTCTGTCTGGTTGGATTTACATGAGATGGCACTTTGGAGGAGTCTGCACAGAACTAAACATTCAGGAAAGACAATTCATTAACAATGGGCTAGTCTTTTTCATTAATTAAAGCTGAGAGCCCTTCACATTTTTCTCAAAGCCACATAATCCAAAGTACGTAATTGCCTCCTGAAGCAACCACAACTATCGTGACTGGAGAACTGCAAAAAACAGACCTCATACATTTAACCTTCGGCTTTCCATAGAACAATCTGCCACACCACCCAGATCTTGATCCTCTAATTTCTCCCTCTTGGGTAATTCGGACTTCCAAACATTTGGACAGAAACAGCTGTTCCCGTTCCCGAAAGGAATGAAGTCTTAGCTGCCCTTTTAGGCAACAACAAGGCAGTTCACAGGCAATAACTTAATTCACCGCACTTCTGCCAAGAATGTGCCAGATCTATTGAGGAGCCTTTCCTTTGTAAGGAGGAAATATTAAACTTGTGCAAGACCAACGATGTAAGTCATGGCTCAGTGGTAGCACTCTCACCTCTGAGTCAGAAGGTTGTGGCTTCAAGCGCCATTCCTGAGGCATGAGCACAAATTCCAGGTGGATACTTCAGTGAAGTACTGGGAGGGTGCTGCATTGTTAGATGTACCAGCTTTTGGTTGCAACATTAAATCAAGGGTTGTGTGTGGCTCTCAGTTGCCTCCTGAAGGATCCCATGGCAATGTCTGAAGAAGAGGAGTTCCTCCCCCGCCCCCCCCCACGCCGGAGTCCTATCCAATATTTATCCTTGACCCATATCACCAAAATAGTCCTGTGATTAATCCCATTGTTGCTTGTGAGAGCATGCTGTGCACAATTTGGCTGCTGTATTTCCTATAGGGTCTACACTTCAAAAAGTATTTGATTGGCTGTTGGTGAGGTTGTGAAAGGCACTAAAATAAATGCAAGTTCTTTCTTAGGCCACAGTTAAGGTATTTTGTTCAGAGACTGTGGGTAGAATTTCCCTGTCCCGTTCACCACGGGAATCGTAGCAGCAGGACAGGACTATGCAAAGCTCCGTTGACCTCGGGTGGGATTTTCCGGTCTTGGGACGAGCATGGCCGGAAGATCCCGCCCTCTGTATATCCTATTATAGAAAGGAAATAATAATAATAAAAGGGGACCAATATACTTGCATGGAGGTTTGCTAGTGTTATTGGGGAGGGTTTAAACTAGATTTGCAGGGGGATGGGAACCAGAGTGCCAGAGCAGATAGTGGAGCGGGGGTGAAAATAAATGATGTTAATAGTTCATGCAAAATCACAAATAGAAGGGTTGTGTGTGGTGGTAATAATCTTCTGAGGCGTGTCTATTTCAATGCCAGGAGTATTGTGGGGAAGGCAGACAAGCTGAGGGTGTGGATTGACACATGGAATTATGACATTATAGCCATTAGTGAAACTTGGCTATAGGAGGGGCAGGACTGGCAGCTCAATGTTCCAGGGTTCCGATGTTTCAGACGTGATAGAGGCAGAGGGATGAAGGGTGGGGGGGTGGCATTGCTAGTCAGGGAAAATGTTACAGCAGTGCTCAGGCAGGACAGATTAGAGGGCTTGTCTACCGAGGCCATATGGGTGGAGCTGAGAAACAGGAAAAGTATGACCACATTAACAAAAACAAAGAACAATACAGCACAGGAACAGGCCCTTCAGCCCTCCAAGCCTGTGCCGCTCCCTGGTCCAAACTAGACCATTCTTTTGTATCCCTCCATTCCCACTCCGTTCATATGGCTATCTCGATAAATCTTAAACGTTCCCAGTGTGTCCGCCTCCACCATTAATGGGGGTGTATTATAGACCACCCAATAGTCAGCGAGAATTGGAGGAGCAAATCTGCAGAGAGATAGAACATAGAACATAGAACATTACAGCGCAGAACAGGCCCTTCGGCCCACGATGTTGCACCGACCAGTTAAAAAAAAAACTGTGACCCTCCAACCTAAACCAATTTCTTTTCGTCCATGAACCTATCTACGGATCTCTTAAACGCCCCCAAACTAGGCGCATTTACTACTGATGCTGGCAGGGCATTCCAATCCCTCACCACCCTCTGGGTAAAGAACCTACCCCTGACATCGGTTCTATAACTACCCCCCCTCAATTTAAAGCCATGCCCCCTCGTGCTGGATTTCTCCATCAGAGGAAAAAGGCTATCACTATCCACCCTATCTAAACCTCTAATCATCTTATATGTTTCAATAAGATCCCCTCTTAGCCGCCGCCTTTCCAGCGAAAACAATCCCAAATCCCTCAGCCTCTCCTCATAGGATCTCCCCTCCATACCAGGCAACATCCTGGTAAACCTCCTCTGCACCCTCTCCAAAGCCTCCACATCCTTCCTGTAATGTGGGGACCAGAACTGCACACAGTACTCCAAGTGCGGCCGCACCAGAGTTGTGTACAGTTGCAACATAACGCTACGACTCCTAAATTCAATCCCCCTACCAATAAACGCCAAGACACCATATGCCTTCTTAACAACCTTATCTACTTGATTCCCAACTTTCAGGGATCTATGCACACATACACCTAGATCCCTCTGCTCCTCCACACTATTCAAAGTCCTCCCGTTAGCCCTATACTCAACACATCTGTTATTCCTACCAAAGTGAATTACCTCACACTTCTCCGCATTAAACTCCATCCGCCACCTCTCGGCCCAACTTTGCAACCTGTCTAAGTCTTCCTGCAAACTACGACACCCTTCCTCACTGTCTACCACACCACCGACTTTGGTGTCATCAGCAAATTTGCTAATCCACCCAACTATACCCTCATCCAGATCATTAATAAATATTACAAACAGCAGTGGCCCCAAAACAGATCCCTGAGGTACACCACTTGTAACCGCACTCCATGATGAATATTTACTATCAACCACCACCCTCTGTTTCCTATCCGCTAGCCAATTCCTGATCCAATTTCCTAGATCACCCCCAATCCCATACATCTGCATTTTCTGCAGAAGCCTACCATGGTGAACCTTATCAAACGCCTTACTAAAATCCATATATACCACGTCCACTGCCTTGCCCCCATCCACCTCCTTGGTCACTTTCTCAAAAAACTCAATAAGGTTAGTAAGGCACGACCTACCTGCCACAAAACCATGCTGACTATCACCTATCAATTCATTACTCTCCAAATAACTATAAATCCTATCCCTTATAATTTTTTCCAACATCTTGCCGACAACAGAAGTGAGACTCACCGGTCTATAATTCCCGGGGAAGTCTCTGTTCCCCTTCTTAAACAATGGGACAACATTCGCTAACCTCCAATCTTCTGGTACTATACCAGAGGCCAACGACGACCTGAAGATCAGAGCCAGAGGCTCTGCAATCACTTCTCTTGCCTCCCAGAGAATCCTTGGATAAATCCCATCCGGACCAGGGGATTTATCTATTTTCAGACCCTCCAGAATATCCTGCACATCCTCCTTATCAACTGTAATACTGTCTATTCTACTCCCTTGCAACCCAGTGTCCTCCTCAGCTATATTCATGTCCCCTTGCGTGAACACCGAAGAGAAATATTGGTTCAATGCTTCACCAATCTCCTCCGGTTCCACACATAACTTCCCTCTGCCATCTATAACTGGCCCTAAACTTGCCCTAACCAACCTTCTGTTCTTGACATACCTATAGAACGCCTTAGGATTCTCTTTAACCCTATCCGCCAAAGTCTTCTCATGTCCCCTTTTAGCCCTTCTAAGCTCGCTCTTCAACTCCCTCTTAGCCAATCTAAAGCTTTCTAGTGCACTACCCGAGTGCTCACGTCTCATCCGAACATAAGCCTCCTTTTTCTTTTTAACCAACAAAGAAACTTTTTTGGTGCACCACGGTTCCCTAGCCCTACCAATTCCTCCTTGCCTGACAGGGACATACCTATCACAGACTCGCAGTAGCTGCTCCTTGAAAAAACTCCACATGTCGGACGTTCCCAGTCCCTGTAATCTCCTAGTCCAACCTATGTTTCCTAATTCTCTCCTAATAGCCTCATAATTACCCTTCCCCCAGCTAAAACCACTGGCCCGAGGTTCATGCCTATCCCTTTCCATCACTAAGGTGAACGTAACCGAATTGTGGTCACTATCACCAAAATGCACACCAACTTCCAAGTCTAGCACCTGGTCTGGCTCATTTCCCAGCACCAGATCCAATATAGCCTCACCTCTAGTTGGCCTGTCTACATACTGAGTCAAAAAACCTTCCTGCACGCTTTGAACAAAAACTGACCCCTCTAACGAGCTAGAGCTATAACAATTCCAGTCAATATTAGTCAAGTTAAAATCCCCCATAACAATTGCCCTATTACTTTCACTCCTAAGCAGGATTGACTCCGCAATCCTTTCCTCAACCTCTCTAGAACTTTTAGGAGGTCTATAAAAGACTCCCAACAGGGTGACCTCTCCTCTCCTATTTCTAATCTCCGCCCATACTACCTCAACAGATAAGTCCTCATCAAACCTCCTCTCTGACACTGTGATACAATCTCTGACCAATAATGCTACCCCTCCCCCTCTTCTACCTCCTTCCCTACTTCGACTAAAACATTTGAACCCCGGGACCTGCAGCATCCATTCCTGCCCCTGCTCTATCCATGTCTCTGAAATAGCCACAACATCGAAGTCCCAGGTACTGATCCACGCTGCAAGTTCACCCACTTTATTGCGAATACTCCTGGCATTGAAGTATACACATTTCAAACCCTGCTCCACCCCACCTCTGCAATGCCGTGCATTGCAGTCCCCATCCATGCATCCCTCACTTTCAGCCCCACTACTCAGGATCCCTCCCCCCCCCCGAATCAGTTTAAACCTCCCTGCATGGCCTTAGCAAATTTACCCCCCAGGATATTGGTCCCCTTCTGATTAAGGTGTAGACCATCCTTCTCATAGAGGTCACACCTTCCCCAGTACGAGCCCCAATTGCTTAAGTACCTGAACCCCTCCCTCCTGCACCATCCCCTCAGCCATGAATTCAAACCTTCCCTCTCCCTATTCCTCTCTAAACTATCCCGTGGTACAGGCAAGAGTCCAGAGATAACCACTCTGTCAGTCTTGGCCTTTAGTTTCCACCCCAACTCCATAAATCCCTGCCTAATATCCCCTTCCCCTGCAGACAACTGCAGGAAACATAAAGTTGTGATAGTAGGGGATTTTAATTTTCCACGTATAGATTGGGACTCCCATACTGTTAAAGGTCTAGACAGGTTAGAGTTTGTAAAATGTGTTCAGGGAAATTTTCTAAATCAATATATAGAGGTACGAACTAGAGAGGATGCAATATTAGATCTCCTATTAGGAAACGAGTTAGGACAAGTGACCAAGTGTGTGTAGGGGAACACTTTGGTTCCAGTGATCATAATGCCATTAGTTTCAACTTGATCATGGATAAAGATAGATCTCGTCCTCGGGTTGAGGTTCTAAACTGGAAAAGGGCCAAATTTGAAGAAATGAGAAGGGATCTAAAAAGCGTGGATTGGGACAGGCTGTTCTCTGGCAAGGATGTGATTGGTAAGTGGGAGGCCTTCAAAGGAGAAATGTTGAGAATGCAGAGTTCGTATGTTCCTGTCAAGATTAAAGGCAAAGTGAATAAGAATAAGGAACCTTGGTTCTCGAGGGATATTGGAACTCTGATAAAGAAGAAGAGAGAGATGTATGACATGTATAGGCAACAGGGAGCAAATAAGATGCTTGAGGAATATAAAAAGTGCAAGAAACTACTTAAGAAAGAAATCAGGAGGGCTAAAAGAAGACATGAGGTTGCTTTGGCAGACAAGGTGAAGGATAATCCTAAGAGCTTCTACAGGTACATTAAGAGCAAAAGGATAGTGAGGGATAAAATTGGTCCTCTTGAAGATCAGAGTGGTCGGCTATGTATGGAACCAAAAGAAATGGGGGAGATATTAAATGGGTTTTTTGCATCCGCATTTAACTGGCATGGAGTCTATGGAAATAAGGCAAACAAGTAGGGAGGTCATGGAACCTATACAGATTAAAGGGGAGGAGGTGCTTGTTGTCTTGAGGCAAATCAGAGTAGATAAATCCCCAGGACCAGTCAGGGTATTCCCCCGGACCTTGAAGGAGACTAGTGTTGAAATTGCAGGGGCCCTGGCAGATATATTTAAAATGTCGGTATCCACGGGTGAGGTGCCGAATGATTGGAGGATAGCTCATGTTGTTCCATTGTTTAAAAAAGGGCTCAAAAAGTAATGCGGGAAATTATAGGCCGGTAAGTTTGACGTCAGTAGTAGGTAAATTATTGGAAGGAGTACTAGGAGATAGGATCTACAAATATTTGGATAGACAGGGACTTATTAGGGAGAGTCAACATGGCTTTGTGCGTAGTAGGTCATGTTTAACCAATCTATTAGAGTTTTTCGAGGAGGTTACCAGGAAAATGGATGAAGGGAAGGCAGTGGATATTGTCTACATGGGCTTCAGTAAGGCCTTTGACAAGGTCCCGCATGGGAGGTTAGTTAGGAAGGTTCAGTTGCTAGGTATACATGGAGAGGTAGTAAATTGGATTAGACATTGGCTCAATGATATTCGGGTAAGCGTTCTCCAAGGCGGCCTTCGCGACACACGACAGCGCAGAGTCGCTGAGCAGAAACTGATAGCCACGAGGACGGCCTCAACCGGGATATTGGGTTCATGTCACACTATTTGTAACTCCCACAGTTGCGTGGACCTGCAGAGTTTCACTGGCTGTCTTGTCTGGAGACAATACACATCTTTTTAGCCTGTCTTGATGCTCTCTCCACTCACATTGTTTTGTTTCTTAAAGACTTGATTAGTTGTAAGTATTCGCATTCCAACCATTATTCATGTAAATTGAGTCTGTGTCTTTATAAGCTCTGTTTGTGAACAGAATTCCCACTCACCTGAAGAAGGGGCTTAGAGCTCCGAAAGCTTGTGTGGCTTTTGCTACCAAATAAACCTGTTGGACTTTAACCTGGTGTTGTTAAACTTCTTTCAATGGAAGAAGCCAGAGAGTGGTAGTGGAAGATTGCTTCTCTGAGTGGAGGCCTGTGACTAGTGGTGTGCCACAGGGATTAGTGCTGGGTCCATTGTTGTTTGTCATCTATATCAATGATCTGGATGATAATGTGGTAATTTGGATCAGCAAATTTGCTGATGATACAAAGATTGGAGGTATAGTGGACAGTGAGGAAGGTTCTCAAAGCTTGCAGAGGGATTTAGACCAGCTAGAAAAATGGGCTGAAAAATGGCAGATGGAGTTTAATGCAGACAAGTGCGAGGTATTGCACTTTGGAAGGACAAACCAAGATAGAACATACAAGGTAAATGGTAGGACACTGAAGAGTGCAGTAGAACAGAGGGATCTGGGAATACAGATACATAATTCCCTAAAAGTGGCGTCACAGGTAGATAGGGTTGTAAAGAGTGCTTTTGGTACATTGGCCTTTATAAATCAAAGTATTGAGTAAAAGAGTTGGAATGTTATGGTGAGGTTGTCTAAGACATTGGTGAGGCCGAATTTAGAGTATTGTGTGCAGTTTTGGTCACCTAATTACAAGAAGGATATTAATAAGATTGAAAGAGTGTAGAGAAGGTTTACAAGGATGTTGCCGGGACTTGAGAAACTGAGTTACAGAGAAAGGTTGAATAGGTTAGGACTTTATTCCCTGGAGCGTAGAAGAATGAGGGGAGATTTGATAGAGGTGTATAAAATTATGATGGGTATAGATAGAATGAATGCAAGCAGACTTTTTCCACTGAAGCTAGGGAAGAAAAAAACTAGAGGACATGGGTTAAGGGTGAAGGGGGAAAAGTTTAAAGGGAATATTAGTGGGGGCTTCTTCACACAGAGAGTGGTGGGAGTGTGGAATGAGCTGCCAGATGAAGTGGTGAATGCGGGCTCACTTTTAACATTTAAGACAAACTTGGACAAGTACATGGATGAGAGGGGTGTGGAGGGATATGGTCCAGGTGCAGGTCAGTGGGACTAGGCAGAAAAATGGTTCGGCACAGCCAAGAAGGGCCAAAAGGCCTGTTTCTGTGCTGTAACGTTCTATGGTTCTATGATGGAAAAGATACACTATAGATTCACTAAGAGGGGTTGTAGTTATAAAGAGCAATTTGAAGTTAGTAATATGTTTGCTCGAACTGAGAAGGTAAAAAGGAACGAGAGATCTTCAGGATTACTGGGAGTTATGATTAAGCAGTGGTAGATGGTTTTCACTGGTCAAACACAAAGGCCTGAATCTCATCACTGTTCATGCCAGTGGGATTTTCCCATCCCGCTGCAGTGAACAGAGATTTGGCTGGCTGCCAAATTCTCCAATCTTGCGGGAGCGTGGCATGAATGGCAAGTAAGATCATGCCCTTAGAGTGAGAAATCATTTTACCCAAAGTGGCCAGAGTGTGAAATTCTCTGCCACAGACAGTTACAGAAAGAGCATTTCTAACTGGTTTGAAAAAGGAATTCGATGCTTGCTTTAAAAGGAACATCGAAGGGTTTGGACAACGAGCTGGAGGTAGATGAGATGGTTCATGTAGAGAAGAACATCGGCAGACACGATAGACCGACTGGGCTGTTTCTATTCCATAATAATCTGCAATTCTGTAATTCTTGGTGTTAGAATCCCTAGTGCTGACTACAAGAGCTAACCTAATGCACTCTGAAGAAGAGTCATATGGACTCAAAAATTTAACTCTGTTTCTCTCTCCACAGATGCTGCCAGACCAGCTGAGTTTATCTAGCATTTTGTTTTTATTTCAGATTCCCAGCATCTGAAGTATTTTACTTTTATTTATATTAAATGACCTGTGTCACTTACCCCAATTTATCTTGCAATTAGCCACTTCTCACATTCCATTATTTTTTTAAAATTCTGCTTAAAAACCTGTGCACTGAGGGCAACCTCTGATTTCCTGACCAGACTTTTATGAATTTGGCAATGTCATGACGTTAACAGCTTTCAGCCCTAAGATTAGTAATCCTATAAGCCTTTTGTTGACACTTCAGTAGAAGATGATGTCCTTGCAATGTTGTTGCTAGATTAGCACCACAAAACAAAAAGACTTGGGAATTATGATATCTGTGCATAACTATGGAAAGGCAGATGTGCCATGATCCACGATTGGCTGGATTTAGCCGTCAACAGCATTTCCCACAGATCTCAAAGAAAGCAGCTGACAAAGCCCTTGTGATCTCTCCTGCGCAGACTTTCCCTTTTCTGACGGCAGTTTAAATCTGAAGCCAAATCAAGGGGATCTTCAGGCATGTGGCAGCAGGAAACAGAGTAAGCAGCTAATCACGCTGATATATTCTCATAAGCAGCAAATCAGGAAGTTACAAGCACTGAATCCCTTTACTTTTAGTTTAAAATTTCAGTTAGCGGAGTGACTGATGTACTATTGAATTAACAGAGTGCTAAAACAACAATGGGACCTTTTTACAAGAAATGTAGGGATATTTTTATTATAATGGAAACATTTGACATTCTGCAAATATAAGATTGAGCTTCTCAAACCCCATGAGGATGTTTAGCAGTAGTTTGTTCGCATTTAAAAACTCATTATCCCCACCTCTCTCAACAAAGTGCAACTTTTCAAAGGCTTTTGCAGCAAGACTTAACAGCATAAAGAGGGGAAGTTCTTGCCAGTTATGAATTTTCCACAGATTGCAGCCTGGGGAGATCTTTAGTGCACGCTCTGGAGAAATAGAATCACTGACAGCAACTTCTGCATTTACTCATGTTTGCAAACTTCCAAAGTTGTGTTCAGTTTCAGTGGCATAATGCTGACAGTTTCACAGTCATTACCACTGCAAAATCCAGGCCATTGTCTTGTGACACACTGATTTCTCTACTAATTCCTTGCGTACGTTATCTATCAACTTGACCTAGGTTGACACATGATCAGGGCAGACCCGCAGATTGACATTTGAATAACACGTGGATGCTCTGACAAATGTATATACACTTGCAAGATAGGCGCAGGAGCCTTAACAGTTCATGGAGTGTGCAGAACTGTGGGCCTGTGACAATGTTTGGAATGCAGAAGTTGGGACAATTATATTAAAAAGAGTTTTCAAATGGGAATTTGTGATAAATTTTCCCTTCATCTATTTCCTTCTTTGTTGTTTTATTTCTCCTCTTTATGAACCTTATTTTGCCCACACTCCGAATAGTTGGTCTGATTTTGGTTTGAATGAATTTCAATGGAATGAAAATTCAGGCATATTCTGTAAAGAGCAGGCTGGTCAAAGTGGTCAGATTGGGGATATGGTGGTATAATGGTACTGGTATAGTTGTAGTATTCTAGAGGCCTGGACTAATAACCTGGAAAGGCAAGTTCAAACCCCACCATTGGATCAAAGGAATTTAAATTCAGTTCAAAAATCTATTGTCAGTATTGATGAACATGAAACGATTGGATTATTGCAGAAATGCATCAGATTCACTATTATCCTTCAGGGATGAAATTTGCTATCCTTACCTGGTCTGATCTATATGTGACTTCTGATCATAGCAACGTGGCTGACTCTTAACTGCCCTTTGAACATAAGAACATAAGAACTAGGAGCAGAAGTAGGCCATCTGACCCCTCGAGCCTGCTCTTCCATTCAATAAGATCATGGCTGATCTTTTTGTGGACTCAGCTCCACTTACCTGCCCGCTCACCATAACCCTTAATTCCTTTACTGCTCAAAAAATTTATCTATGCTTGCCTTAAAAACATTCATTGAGGTAGCCTCAACTGCTTCACTGGGCAGGGAATTCCACAGATTCACAACCCTTTGTGTGAAGAAGTTCCTCCTCAACTCAGTCCTAAATCTGCTTCCCCTTATTATGAGGCTATGCCCCCTAGTTCTAGTTTCACCCACCTTTGGAAACAACTTCCCTGCTTCTATCTTATCTATTCCCTTCATAATCTTATGTTTCTACAAGATCTCCCCTCATTCTTCTGAATTCCAATAAGTATAGCCACAGTCTACTCAGTCTCTCCTCATAAGCCAACCCTCTCAATTCCGGAATTAACCTAGTGAATCTCCTCTGCACCCCCTCCAGTGCCAGTATATCCTTTCTCAAGTAAGGAGACCAAAACTGTACACAGTACTCCAGATGTGGCCTCACCAGCACCTTATACAGCTGCGACATAATCTCACTGTTTTTAAACTCCATCCCTCTAGCAATGAAGGACAAAATTCCATTTGCCTTCTTAATTACCTGCTGCACCTGCAAACCAACTCCTTGAGATTCCTGCACAAGGACACCTAGGTCCCTCTGCACAGCAGCATGCTACAATTTTTTACCATTTAAATAATAGTCCATTTTGCTGTTGTTCCTACCAAAATGGATGATCTCACATTTACCAACATTGTACTCCATCTGCCAGACCCTCGCCCACTCACTTAGATTATCTATATCCCTTTGCAGACTTCCAGCGTCCTCTGCACACTTTGCTCTTCTACCCATTTTAGTGTCATCTGCAAATTTTGACACACTACACTTGGTCCCCAATTCCAAATTATCTATGTAAATCGTAAACAATTGCGGTCTCAACACTGATCCCTGAGGCACCCCACTAGTCACTGATCACCAATCAGAAAAACATCCATTTACCCCCACTCTTTGCTTTCTGTTAGTTAACCAATCCTCTATCCATGCTAATACATTACCCGTAACACTGTGCACCTTTATCTTATGTAGCAGTCTTTGGTGTGGCACCTTGTCAAATGCCTTCTGGAAATCCAGATACACCACATCCACAGGTTCCCCATTGTCCACTGCACATGTAATGTTCACAAATAATTCCACCAAGTTAGTCAAATATGATCTGCCCTTCATGAACCCATGCTGCATCTTACCAATGGGACAATTTATATCCAGATGTCTCGCTATTTCTTCCTTGATGATAAATTCAAGCATTTTCCCTACTACAGAAGTTAAGCTAACCAGCCTATAGTTACCTGCCTTTTGTCTACCTCCTTTTTTAAACAGTGGCGTCACATTTGCTGTTTTCCAATCTGCGGGAACCACCCCAGAGTCCTGCGAATTTTGGTAAATTACTACTAGTGCATTTGCTATGGCATTTGAAATGGCCTAGTGCATTTGAAATGGCCTAGTGCATTTGAAATGGCCTAGCAAGCCATCAATTATACTCAAAAAGATTGATCCCCACCACCTTCTCAAAGATAATTAGGGATGGTCAATCAATGCTGCCCTTATCTCGGGGATGAATAAAAATAAATTAAAAGCAAATACTGTGGATGCTGGAATCTCTCTGCTCTGACTAAGGGTCATCTCGACTCGAAACGTTGGCTCTATCCTCTCCCCACAGATGTCAGACCTGCTGAGAATTTCCAGCATTTTCTGTTTTTGAATAAAAATAAATTGTTGCCCAGGGAGTCAAAGACAACATTCTGTCCCAGCATTTAGTGATTTAGATGGTACAAAATCAATGAAGAATGCCTGGCATCAGAAGATCCCAGATCTCAATACACACATACCAAGAACATGGACAACAGTCTCAAATTCCATGGATCTGCAGGGTGTCAGTTACAGAGTTTTGTAGTAAACAGACCTACAAGCAAATTGGAACACGGTTGGTACTTCCAACCAGGCAGCACGGTAGCACAGCTCCAGGGATCCAGGTTCAATTCTGGCCTTAAGTAACTGTCTGTGTGAAGTTTGCATGTTCTTGCTGTGTCTGTCTGGGTGCTCCAATTTCTTTCCACAGTCAAAAGGTGTGCGGGTTAAGTTGATTGGCCATGCTATATTGCCCCTTAGTGTCCCAAGATGTGTAGGTTAGATGGATTAGCCATGGGAAAAGTGTGGGGTTATGGAGATAGGGCAGAGTAGAGGGCCTGGATAAGATGCTCTGTCAGAAAGTCGATGCAGACCCCTTTTGCTCTGTAGGAATTCTATGGTCAGTTGTGATGCTTGTGACTCATGCTCATTTAGCACTGCAATATTGGTGAATATGCTGCTCATGGAGCAAATAGGTGCCTTATTCATTGGTCTGCACTGACCTTCACTTACACCTCCTTTTCCACAGTATGGAATGGCACATCTGTCAAATGTCACCCCAACTGCTTCATTTCCCAGGGGGAAAAGAGGTTAATCATGGCAGCTGTATTCTACATGATCTGAAAGCTACACTGGGTTACGGTGAAGCCCTTGGAAGATTTGCAGTTGTAAGTTGCAGCTCGGATGCATGCCCTGCTGAAGAATGGGTGTGCATGAAATAATTAGAAAGGGCTGTTCGATTATAGGATGATTATATTGTGGGTTAAAGATAACATTTTGTGGCAGTTAATCATTCATCTCCAGCCTTACTACGTGGTAATGTTAATGTCTTGCTATGTCAGGTTCTATTTTTTAATCTATTGTCTTCTCCCATATTTATTCCTGATCCTGTAGCTATTGTGCACTTTGTCCAGCCTATTGTATGCTTGCCAGGTATACTGGGCTGTTGTCTTATTGGGATGATATCCTGAAATGACTTTCTTGCATTCTCCACTTTACCTGCTGTCCAACTGGGAGTTAAAAGTTAGTGCTGCTCCATCTCTTGCCATTAGATTCTTGTATGTCAACACTGGTTCACCTTTCTCCCCCGTGATACTGTTTTGTCTCCCCTTTTGAAAAGGCAGACTACTGTTAAGAAAAAGAGAGCGTGAAGAAACATTTTTTGAAAAAAATTCCGCATCCCTTTTAATTGTTTTCCTAGCAGTTCCTATGGGCTACTGGGTTGTATTTCATTATCTTAGCACCTGCCATGATGTACTCTCTGTGATTCCAAAGTTAAACACTGCAGGCACATGGAATTTATTGAAATGAACTGACCTTGCATTATATCTCAAAGTCAGCTGTTTACCCTGCAGTTGTAACTAATGATCGCAGCCCTGACTGGTACCTTGTTATTGACTCACTGAGCCAAGAGTATCCAGATTTGTTTGACCTGCTGCTGAGAGAATGACAGAGCAAGCTTTCATCCATAAATAAGGGCCTGATTCAAGCCTTGGTTTTGGTTTTTCAGTTAGTGAGCTCAAGGTTATTTTGAGGTGTGTTTCTGTCTTCAGGCCATAACAAATCCTATCCTCATTCTTTCGCCGTCTGTTATACTGCTTTAACAAGGCTCGATGTTACATTGAATGTAACGGTTTGTCACATCACAACTGAACCAAATTGTAAACTGTACTGCTTGACCTAGCAACTCCATTCTGAGAAAAGACTGGCAAAGTAAGACCCTAGTAGCAATCGTTCCCTGGAATAAACCTTGCTGAGAACTTGTATAATGAGTGTGCATACAAAACTGTTAGTTCAAGCTTCACTATCCATAAAGTATATATTGGGTTGAGTACAATGTTGACTATCTGGTGTGTTGAGCCTAGTGTACGTTGTGTACACCATAATCGTAGAATCCTTACAGTGCAGAAGGAAGCCATTCAGCCCATCGAGCCCACAACGACAACAATTCCACCCAGGCCCTATCCCCATAACCCCACATATTTACCCTGCTAATCCCCCTGACACTAACGGACAATTTAGCATGGCCAGTCCTCCTGACCTGCACATCTTTGGACTGTTTGGGTACACTGAGGGAGAATTTAGTGTGGCCAATGCATCTAATCAGCATGTCTCTCAGACTGTGGGAGGAAATTGGAGCACCCGGAGGAAACCCATGCAGACATGGGGAGAACATGCAAACTCCACACAGGCAGTGACCCAAGCAAGGAATCGAACCCGGGTCCCTGGCATTGTGAGGCAGCAGTGCTAACCACTGTGCCACCATGCTCCCTTTATAATAGTATATATCTTGGAGAAACTATCATGTTGGACACTGAGTGGAGAGTAGAGGATGTCAAAATTCACAGATGACACTAAGATGAGCGGCAGAGCAAAGTGTGCAGAGGATGCTGAAAGTCTGCAAAGGGATATAGATAGTCTAAGTGAGTGGGCAAGAGTCTGGCGATAGAATACAATGTTGGTAAATGTGAGGTCATCCATTTTGGTAGGAATAACAGCAAAATGGACTATTATTTAAATGGTAAAAAATTTCAGCATGCTGATGTGCAGAGGGACCTGGGTGTCTTTGTGCATGAATCACAAAAAGTTTTTTTGCAGGTGCAGCAGGTAATTAAGAAGGCAAATGGAATTTTGTCTTTCATTGCTAGAGGGATGGAATTTAAAAACAGCGAGGTTATGTTGCAGCTGTATAAGGTGCTGGTGAGGCCACACCTGGAGTACTGTTTACAGTTTTGGTCTCCTTACTTGAGAAAAGATATACTGGCACTGGAGGGAGTGCAGAGAAGATTCACTAAGTTGATTCCGGAGTTGAGAGGGTTGGCTTATGAGGAGAGACTGAATAGACAAGGGCTATACTCGTTGGAATTCAGAAGAATGAGGGGAGATCTTATAGAAACATATAAGATTATGAAGGGAATAGATAAGCTAGAAGCAGGGAAGTTGGGCTGCTTTGTATTGGATGATGTTGAGCTTCTTGAGTGCTGTTGGTGCTGCACTCATCTAGGCAAATGGAGAGTATCCCATTACACTCCTGATTTGTGCCTTGTACATGTTGGACAGGCTTTGGGAAGTCAGGAGGCGAGTTACTCACCGCAGGATTCCTAACCTTTGACCTAGCTATAGTGTTTATATGGCTAGTCCAATTTAGTTTCTGGTCAATGGTAACTCCCAGGATATTGATAGTGGGGAATTCAGTGATGGCAATGCCATTGAGTGTCAAAGGATGATGGTTAGATTGTCTCTTATTGGTAGATGCCATCGTTGCTATGCGTTGTGTACCCATTGATGCGCGGCAATCAAGCACGTGGAACAAGGCTTCAGTTATTGAAAGCTTTTATTATCAAACAATGGAACTAACTAACACGAGTACACCAGTTCAGACTGGAGGGGTCCTGCCGGAGCAGAGGGTCTTATACCTCTCCTCCGGAGGCGGGGCCCCACCGGGATGTGCCATAATAACATTTACCACAGGTAAACACCCTAACCCAACAACATTATACAACCCCCACAGTGACAACACCCTAACCCAACAGTAACATAAGAACAACCCCCAGTGGTAACCAACGATGGTTCACCACATTCACCCCTCCTTTAAAAACAAAGGCCGGCGGGGTGCAAAAAACAGGTCATATATGTACAAAATTCACAAGTCCAGACGGTCTGGAGGACCGCACCGTCGCTGTGATCTCCTCAACACCGGTTGCGAAACCGGAGCAGGTGCTTGCGGTGGCGTTCTCTCCAAAACAGCGTCCGGCTGTCCCCTCAAGGACTCCCGGGCCGGTTGACCCTGGTGAGGCGATGGTGCAGGGGATCCTGGAACCTTCTGTGGTGGCGCCGATCTCCGAGTCTCAGGCAAGCTGTACATGGGAGTATAACTGTTATGCACTGGTCCCGGTGCTGACCGCGCCACGTCTGGGGAAGAAATAAGTAGTAGGGAATTCGTGACAGGGGGTATGGGAGCGACAGGAGTTGCTACGTCCCCTGCGGGCGCCAGGTCTCGAATGGAGACAGTGTCCTCTCGCCCGTCAGGATATGCCACATAGGCATACTGAGGGTTGGCGTGGAGGAGTTGGACCGGTTCGACCAAGGGGTCGGACCTGCGAGCCCTCACATGTCGCCGCAGAAGGACGGGTCCTGGGTACGTCAACCAGGCTGGTAATGAGATCCCCGAGGACGACTTCCGAGGGAATGAGAACATCCTCTCGTGGGGAGTAGCATTGGTTGCCGTACACAGGAGGGAGCGGATAGAATGGAGCGCATTTGGAAGGACCTCCTGCCAACGGGAGACTGGAAGGCCCCTGGATTTCAGTGCCAGTAGGACAGCCTTCCAGACTGTAGCATTCTCCCTTTCCACCTGTCCGTTACCCCTAGGGTTGTAGCTCGTGGTTCTACTAGAGGCAATCCCGAATGAGAGCAGGAATTGCCTCAAGTCGTTGCTCATGAACGACGAGCCCCTGTCGCTATGAATGTAGCAGGGGTACCCGAACAGGGTAAAAAGCTCACTGAATGCCTTAATCACGGTGGCAGTCGACGTGTCCGCACAGGGGACAACAAACGGGAACCGGGAGTACTCATCTATTATATTGAGGAAATAGACGTTCCGGTCCGTTGAGGGAAGGGGGCCCTTAAAATCCACACTCAGCCTCTCGAAAGGGCGAGTGGCCTTGACCAATTGTGCCCGGTCCGGTCGATAAAAGTGCGGTTTGCATTCTGCGCAAATCTGACAGCTTCTCGTCACTGACCTGACATCCTCCACCGAGTAGGGCAGGTTGCGGGCTTTGACGAAGTGGTAGAGTCGGGTGACTCCAGGATGACACAGGTCATTGTGGAGGGCCTTCAAGCGGTCCTCCTGCATGATGGCGCATGTTCCGCGCGAGAGGGCATCCGAGGGCTCATTGAGCTTCCCTGGACGATACATAATATCGTAATTATAGGTGGAGAGCTCAATTCTCCACCGCAAGATCTTATCGTTCTTGATCTTGCCCCTCTGCGTGTTACTGAACATAAACGCCACGGATCGTTGATCCGTGATCAGAGTGAACCGCTTCCCCGCCAGGTAATGGCGCCAGTGTCTGACTGCCTCCACAATGGCCTGAGCCTCCTTCTCCACCGCTGAGTGCCGAATTTCGGGGCCTTGAAGGGTGCGGGAAAAGAACGCGACGGGCCTGCCTGCCTGGTTTAGTGTGGCGGCTAGGGCGAAATCAGATGCATCACTCTCCACCTGGAAAGGGATGGATTCATCCACCGCGTGCATCGTGGCTTTCGAAATGTCGCTTTTCAAAACCTTGAAGGCCAATCGGGCCTCCGGCGTGAGTGGGAAGGTCGTGGACGTGATGAGCGGACGAGCTTTGTCTGCGTAGTTGGGGACCCACTGCGCATAATACGAAAAGAACCCGAGGCATCTCCTCAGTGCTTTCGTGCTAGCGGGCAAGGGAAGTTCAGTAAGGGGGCGCATACGGTCTGGATCAGGGCCAATGACCCCGTTTTCCACCACGTATCCAAGGATGGCTAACCTGCGCGTACGGAATACGCACTTCTCCCTGTTATAGGTCAGATTCAGGCGAGATGCAGTGCGCAGAAAGTGTTGGAGATTCGTGTCATGGTCCTGCTGGTCATGGCCGCAGATGGTGACATTATCCAGGTACGGGAAGGTAGCCCGCAACCCGTTCTGGTCCACCATTCGGTCCATAGCACGCTGGAAGACCGAGACCCCATTGGTGACACCAAATGGAACCCTGAGAAAATGGTATAGACGATCATCCGCCTCAAAAGCCGTATATTGTCGGTCCTCTGGGCGGATGGGGAGTTGATGGTAGGCGGACTTAAGGTTTATGGTAGAGAACACCCGGTACTGCGCAATCTGATTGACCATATCAGAAATGCGCGGGAGAGGATACGCATCCAGCTGCGTAAAACGGTTAATGGTCTGACTGTAGTCGATGACCATCCGAGGTTTGTTCCCGCTTTTGACTACCACGACCTGCGCTCTCCACGGACTAGCACTGGCCTGTATGATCCCTTCCTTGAGGAGCCGCTGAACCTCAGATCTAATAAAGATCCGGTCTTCAGCGCTGTAACGCCTACTCTTAGTAGCGATGGGCTTGCAGCCTGGTACCAGATTCTTAAATAAAGATGGTGTAGTGATTTTCAGAGTGGAAAGATTGCATGCGGGGCGCTTTGGGCAATTTGGAGGCTGCGGCTGATTCCCTACTGCCAGTGAAGGGAGTGGCCCACCGTACTGTAGGATCACACTCTTCATGTGGACCATAAAATTTAGTCCGAGGAGAATTGGCGCACAAAGGTGAGGTAACACAAGGAGCCTGTATTGCTCGTAAATTGTGCCCTGTACCTCTAGAGTTACCATACACCGTCCTTGGATCGGTACAGACCGGGACCGTGATGCCATGGAAATTGTCTGCTTGGCAGGTAGAACCCGGAGTCCACACCTTTTTGCAGTGTCAGGGTGTATGAAACTCTCGGTGCTCCCACTGTCAAACAGACAATTCACAGTACGACCATTTACCTTGATATCCATCATGGAATTCTCAAGCCTGTGGTGCTTTGTCTGGTCCAGGGAGATCGACGCCACCGTTGGCCCCTGGGCGTCACTGCATGCCGCCGATGTTGATGCTGAGGACCCCTGCTGGTCGCTCCTAGTCGTCGTGGACCATGATGGCCGCCCCCATGAATCGCACGTGGGCGAGGGCGCCAAACGTAGCGAGTCCTGGTGGTCTTCCTCCTCCTCCGTCAGCCACGATGGTGCCGTCCTGGATTCGCACGTGGTCGGACCTCGTTGGTACTGCGACGCCGAAGGAGATTGTCTCCGCTCTGGAGGGTTACAAGCTGCACTGCCGTTTTTGGACTTCGACCTGCAAACTTTGGCATAGTGGCCCTTTTTACCACACTGGCTGCAGATTGCCGTTTTTGCAGGACACTGTTGCCGTGGATGCTTGGCCCCACCGCAAAAATAGCATCGCTGGCCGCCTGGAGCTGCCGCCGTCGTCGGATCGATATGGGAGCGCGAGCCCGCGGGGCGAGGAGGGATTTGAGCTTGCTCTTGCCACGTTGTCTCCACGTGGTCCTCGGGGTACAGAGCCAAGCTTTTCGACGCCGCTTCCAGCATCTCAGCCATCTCCATCGCTTGGGTCAAGTTGAGGTTCCCTTTCTCCAGTAACTTAAGCCGGATGTACGAGGACCCTACCCCTGCTACGAACGCGTCTCGGGCGAGGTCGTACATATATTGTTCGGCTGATACGTCTTTACAATCGCAACCCCTGGCAAGCTGCAGGAGCTCCTGAGCATGAGGACTCAGGAGTCCTCCATGGTTTCGCCCGACTGCCGACGTCGTGTAGCGAGGAGGTAACGAGCGTGTATCTCGTTGGGTGGTTTCGTGTATCGTTTCTTCAAGAGCTCGACGGCCCTCGGGTAAGTGGTGGCCGCACGAATCGCAAGATAAATCGTGTCGCTTACCCTTGCGTGGAGGACCTGGAGTTTGTCGCTGTCTGTAGTAATAGCTACAGAGGCAGCCAGGTAGTCTTCGAAACACTTCCACCAGTGGTCGAAGGTGTTAGCGGCACCGACCGCACGTGGGTCCAACGCCAGACGATCTGGTTTTAATATCTGTTCCATACTCTCTTTTTACTGCTGAGAGTTTTCTGTTTGATAATAAAATTGATGCGCGACAATCAAGCACGTGGAACAAGGCTTCAGTTATTGAAGGCTTTTATTATCAAACAATGGAACTAACTAACACGAGTACACCAGTTCAGACTGGAGGGGTCCTGCCGGAGCAGAGGGTCTTATACCTCTCCTCCGGAGGCGGGGCCCCGCCGGGATGTGCCATAATAACATTTACCACAGGTAAACACCCACAGTGACAACACCCTAACCCAACAGTAAGATAAGAACAACCCCCAGTGGTAACCAACGATGGTTCACCACACCCATCTTCTCATTCTTTCCCTTCACCCCCAACATACACTAAAGATTGGATGAGATTCCGAATATATATTGGCATTGAGCAACACCTGTGCACATTTGGAAAATTAGACCTTTGTTCCCTTAAATATCAATTTAACTTCAACCTTCCAACAGGATCTCTGATCACTTGTATCTTTTCTGTATAAATATGAGTTTTTGTATACTTTTAAGAATGTGGAACACAAAATCAAATTTCTAAGCCCTCTTTTCAAAATACATTTATGTTCTGATAAGAGTATTGTCTCATTTGATGGCACTAAAATACATGAATAAAGTAAATATCATGTTCAGAGAGAAACTAGCTTGGTTGCTATTGGCATTTGTTTATTGTCAGTCATTGTCACTTCTTTTGTTTTATTTGAAGCAAAGTTTAAGAATGAAAAAAATAATGTTCTGTATGGATACATTGAGTCCGCAATGTAATTTATTTGAAATGACACAGTGGAAATTAGTACAGTACCTTCTTTGTCATGTTCTCAAACAAAGTTTGTTTTTAGACATAAGGAACTATTTATAACATTTGCCTTTCCAAAGGAATATCTGCCAGTATCTAGTGTCAGTGCTGAAAGAGGTTTCTAAGCTGTAGTAAAATTTAGGTTGATACCATAGTTGCAGTGCATTGTGATCTAACAATGTACATGTATAGATATGAGGCACAGACATTCCCTTCAGTCCAGGTGGTGTCAATCAAATCAATCCATAACTAGTTTCATTAGACTTACCTGTTAATATCCAAAACTTTACAGTTTAAAGAGGCTGAGCAGAATACATTTTGGGGAAATATAAAGATGGAGATATTTTAATTCAGCTTTGTTGGCGAGGAGCATTTGGACAATAATGCTTCCAAATTCTCCTGTCAAGACGCACAATAAATAAGGTAACAACACTTGTATGAAAGCCAGCTATTGCATGTCTAAGAATGAGATTTCACTGAGAGTTGCATTCTGTGAATGGAAGCAGCTGCCAAGAGAGACTGGTGAAAATTACATTCTGGAATGAAAGAAATTCTCTCATAAATGTGGCGTGACCTTAGAGACATGTTCATAGGAGGGCTAAACAGCAACAAAATCCAAGCCAAGTTTTTGAGCAGAAGCAATAAGCTGACATGGAAGGAGGTCTGCAATGAGGCCGCAGCCTTGGGAATGGCACAAAGAGATGGTCGCAAATTGCAAGGAAGTTCTTTTCCTGAGTCAGCAACGGACTTCAGTGAGATCCAGGCCATAGTAACCAGGTTTACAGTCTCAGGCCATGATTATTCCAAATTGGGACTAAGTGCCAATGCCAGTGGGAACGGTTTCCTGCTGACGATAGCAGCGTCTGTCCGGTGGGATTCTCCTGCCTGTTAGATGCTAAATGATGCATCATGGACAATCCGCCAGCCAATCCCACTGCTATGAGACTGGGCTGCCATTTTTAAAATGGCGTCCGATCTCCTTGATCGTTTACTGGTCTCCCCTCCCCCCAAAAAATGAAATGGTGACCCTTCCCACCCCATTGATCAAGAGAGCACCACCAACCCCTCACCAAAAGGGGGGGGGGGGCACGGTGGCGCAACACCCCTCCTCCAGACCCCCACTCAGGCTCCCCTTCCCTTCAGATGCCCTTTCCCAACCATCCTTCAGGCCACGCACCTTGGCAGTGCCAGGCGCCTTGAGCCCTGAGGGGGCATGAGGAGGTAGTTCAAGCGACCATTTGCCCCACTGCTTCTGCCAGGCTGCAGAGGACAGGTCCCTCAAGGGATGGGCTTGGGTTGATCTTGGCACTCTGCCAGATGTGGGTGTCATAGCTGACTGCACTTCTAGCCCTGGCAGATCTGAAGATCACCCCTGGCATGATGATTTCAGGTAGCCCTGTGATCAATATCTGCTTTCCTGCTTGTCAGCTGTGAAAATTCTGAAGTGGTCTGATCACTTTAATTTCCATGTCCCCTAGCAGGATTTTAAATCATTGCAGCACTCCATTCTGCAGCAGAGATTTTCCTTTCTCCCTGCCAGATGTCTCAGGTGAAAAGTTATGTAATGTGCCTCAAAAGAAGAAATAATTCAACCAAGGTTCATTTCATTGCGTGGCTAAACACGAGTAAACTTTGGAAATGTCTTTGAAGTGGTGTACCTTGTTTTGGTCCCAAGCCATAGCAAATGGATAGATGTTGAGTCTGTGCTCAATATCATGAGTGCCAAAATTATTGAGGTTATGAGAAGTTGATTTGCATTTTTGGGTTGCTAGAGGTGATGGGTGTCAGATAATAGTCCACAGTTTATGTCAAAAGAGTTTGAAATATTTCTGCGCAAAAATGGAGTCAAATACACTGATACCACCATATAACCCAGCATTGAATGGTGTTGCAAAAGGAAATATACAATGTGGAATGGACTTTGCAGAGGTATTTGCTAGGTCACAAGCTGCACAGTAACTTCAATTTTCTGTTCTCTTGTAGAATAATCCCCACAGTCAACAACAGGTTGCTCACCTTATGAGTCGGTGTTTAAACGCACTCCTAGTATAAGACTCAAAGAACAATGAAAAGTACAGCACAGGAACAGGCCCTTCGGCCCTCCAAGCCCATGCTGATCATGATCCTAGAGTATTGTGTGCAGCTTTGGTCTCCTTTTCTGAGGAAGGATGTTCTTGTTCTTGAGGGAGTGCAGCGAAGGTTTACCAGGCTGATTCCGGGGATGGTGGGACTGATGTATGAGGAGAGATTGACTAGGTTAGGATTGTTTTCGCTGGAGTTCAGACGAATCTCATAGAGAGTTATAAAATTCTAACACGACTAGACCGGGTAGATGCAGGGAGAATATTCCCGATGGTGGGGGAGTCCAGAACCAGGGGTCACAGTCTGAGGATTCAGGGTAAACCATTTAGGACGGAGGTGAGGAGACATCTCTTCACCCAAAGAGTGGTGAGCCTGTGGAATTCATTACACAGGAAGTAGTTGATACCAAAACATTGAATGTATTCAAGAGGTGACTGGATAAAGCACTTGGAGCAAATGGGATCAAAGGTTATGGGGAAAAAGCTGGATTAGGCTATTGAGTTGGATGATCAGCCATGGTCGTGATGAATGGCAGAGCAGGCTCGAAGGGCTAAATGGCCTCCTCCTGCTCCTATCATCTATGTTTCTATGATGCGCTAACTAAACAGGGGCAGCACGGTGGCACACTGGTTAGCACTACTGCCTCAATTCCTGGCTTGGTCACTGTCTGTATGGAGTTTGCACATTCTCCCTGTGTCTGTGTGGGTTTCCTCCCACACTGCAAAGGTGTGTGGGTTAGGTTGATTGGCCATGTTAAATTGCCCCTTAGTGTCCCAAGATGTATAGGTTAGAGGGATTAGTGGGGTAAATGTATGGGGTTGTGGGATAGGGCCTGGATGGGGATTGTTGTCGGTGCAGACTCGATGGGCCGAATGGCCTCCTTCTGCACTGTAGGGATTCTATGCTTCTATGATTCTAACTTTAAAAAAAGCTTTCTGCCTGTACTTAGTTTGCTTAAGCCTGACATCAATAGCAATGCAAGTGAAAATGAGTCATGACGCATGAAACTTTGAGAGTTCAGTGCTGCCCAGCGAGTCATGGTGAAAGACCACTGAGGTGATAAAGAAAAGTATGTGTTTGGAGTTGTTGTAAAGAGGCTGAGTGCATTCACATATCGAATGAAGATTGGAGACAGTCTCTTGTCAATTTCATGCAGGTCATTGGTTTGAACAAGGAAATCTGATAAACTTTCTATCGTCCAAATTTCTCCTGCAAACCCAAGTGAAAGTCACAAAGAAACTGAGAGTTTTCTGGCATCACAGAATCCACCAGTGGAGCAATATGAGCCAGACCCTTTGATTAAGGGAAATCAATCAGTGCCACAGTCCCAACCATTAAATGGAGTTGGTAACCAAAGTTCAGATTTAACTTTGTCAGTGATGTTGAGAGAGCCAGAGTCAAACTCATGGAAATGGAAGGAGAGAGCCAGATTGAGAGAGAAAGCAGCCAGATGGGTTCAGTGGAAGTAATGTAGGAAGGAAAAAGGAGGAAATTGTTCTTTTCTTCTCAAATGATATTTATTAAGGAAAAACCTTTTTTCTGTAAATGTAAATTAGTCTGGAAATATTGGTCATATATACTTGCGATTACAGTAACCAATTTGCAACCCAGCCTGTTAAATTTTCAAGTATTGTTGACGTTGGTTTGGTCATATTGTTTCTGGGAGATTCTATGCATTTTACATTTTAATGTATAGGTTGCCTTTTTAAGTGGGGGGGGGTTGTGTACAATATTATAATAGCCGAGCATTTTGTTACACTGCCCTCTCTGTTGTGGATGTGAAATTAAAAGTTATTCAATAATGGCTGCCTGCAGTTGAGCATCTGTTAGTTTTACTTGACTTAACATACAACAGCTTATGCTATAGAAAATTATTTTAAACAAACTTTAAATGTTGCAGTTACCATTTATTATTGGTTTCTGTTAGTTCAGGTAACAGTCTCATGACCACTGCCTAATGGTTCTGTATTTTGTTTCCACTCTAGCCACAAAATATTCTTCTGACGAGTGAATCGCCGCTGGGAGATATTAAGATAGTTGACTTTGGCCTTTCAAGAAGAGTCAATAATAATGAAGAGCTAAGAGAAATTATGGGAACACCCGAATACGTAGGTAAGTAACCTTAAATTTCACTCGGAACTGAACTTGTTGTTTTACAGCAGCGAAATTTGGAGAGGAATTTGTGAAATCTCTGTGGGCAGCACTGGGTGCCATTTCCATTTCCTACAGTGTACTTTTTAAATGGGTGAATTCACAATAAAAAACGTGTTTTTTTTTACAAAATCCAACAGGATGTACCTCTCCAAACGAGTCATATAGGGATTGAAAGGTCAACGCTATCTCTCTCTCTGCAAATGCTGTCAGTCCCAAGGGTTTGCCAGCACTTTTTGCTTTTTTAAATTTTGCATCTGCAACATCCGCAGTATTTTGCTTTTATGTTAGGATATCTCTCTCCATGTCAATGTTGATGTTTTTTGAAAGGTTCTGTGACTTTAAGGAGCTGCAGTTCACAAGATCTGAATAGCCCATTTTTGTTCACTATATAGTTCATTGTAGGATTATTCAATGGTTCTTCTATGTGTTTCTATGACAGATAATGGTAGAGCATAGAAGAAGGCCTCTCAGCCCATTGTGTCTGTGCTAGTTCTTTGGTAGAACTATCCAATTAATCCCACTCTCTGCTTTTGCTCTATAGCCCTATAAATTTTCACATCAATAGTAAATGCAAGTTACTATTAAATCTGCTTCCACCACATTTTCAGGCAGCACATTCCAGATCACAGCAAGTTATTGTGTGTAAAAAGTAAATAAATAAATCCTCTGGTTCTTTTAACCATTCATCTTGTATCTGTGTTCTCAAGTCACTGTCCATAGAGTTACTGGAAAAACAGTTTCTCATTTTCTTTTACTCTTATCACAATATTGAACAACTCTGTCAAATCTCCTGTTAATCTTCTCTGCTCGAAGAGAAACAACCCCAGCTTCTTCACTCTCCAGATAATCAGCATCATTCATCTTTGGAACCATTCTTGTAATTCTCATCTGTATCCTCTCAAGACTTGGCATCCTTCCTAAAAAGGTCTGGGGCCTGCAATTAGCTATAATCTTCCAGTGGAGACCTCAGCAGTGTTTTTATAATAGTTTAGCATAACTTCTTCAGTTTTGTATGCTCCCCTTTTGTTAATAAAACCAAGGTTCACATGTATTTTTTTAAGCCTTAAAAGATTTGTGTACATACAGGTGATTTGTGTACATGTGTGTCTCTGCACTCCCTCAAAGTTGTACCATTGACTTTGCATTGCCTCTCCTTATTCTGCTTCTAAAAATGAATCACTTCACATTTCTTTGCATTAAATTTCCGCTGCCACTTGTCTGCCCATTTCACCCGTCTATGTCCTCCTGAAGTCTGTCACTCTCCTTCTGATTGTTCATTACATTGTAAAGTTTTGTAACGTTTGTGCTCTCTCGCAGTCTGAGCTGAGAACTTTTCTCCACTGTTTACAGTGCTGCTGGATGACCAGTATCAGAACTATGCTTTCCAGGCTAGAAGTAAATCCGATACGCAGCTTGGCTCTCAGCGAGTAAAAAGTTTGAATGTTAGTCAAAGCCAAGATTCAAATCCCCAAAATCATCCTGTTTAAATTTAATGACAGCTACCAAATTGCCTGCACCTTGAAGTTGACTTGGCCTTCCATGGTTAGCAATGTAATTGAGATTTAAGAAACCCATTATTAACACAAACATTGTTTGCTTTTGAGTTAGCAGCACTACTTTGAGTAATCTTCCATATGTTTAACTCATTATTTATATACTTAATTGTCACTGGAATAAAGGACCAAAATAGTTAAGCTGGATTGATTCTACTTTTAATATACCAGAATTATGAATGTTGTGGTTTCCGAACCAGCACTAGTTGATGATTTCTGTGTTCCTTGCTACTCTCCTAAATGTTTCTTCAAACCAGTAATTGCTGCAGCCGCACCACCAACTGATCTATTCTCAACATTGGTGCCCTGAGACACGTCTTCCATATATGGGGTATACATAATCTGGTTTCATTTTGAGGAAATCTTGTCGATGTAATTCGAACTTCATAGTCACACCCAGACTACGCACTGCGGACATTCTGTCTTCCACCTTCCGTCGGGAGAACGATACAAAAGTCTGAGGTCACGTACCAATTGACTCAAGAACAGCTTCTTTCCTGCTGCCATCAGATTTTTGAATGGACCTACCTTGCACTAAGTTGATCTTTCTCTACACCCTAGCTATGACTGTAACACTACATTCTGCACTCTCTCCTTCCCTTCTCTATGAATGCTTTGTCTGTGTAGTGTGCAAGAAACAATACTTTTCACTGTATACCAATACATGTGACAAATCAAATCAAATCACCCTTAACACTGTGCTTAGCTTGAATACATAGGCCAATTGTCCAGAATACAATATTTTTTTTTTTAAACTATGCAAAGATAACAACAGGTTTAACATTCAAGAGATTTCATAACAAATACTGAGCTGAATTTTAACTGTGGAAAGAACAGGTGTGGTTGGATCAGGTTGGGGTGATTGTCTCAGGAATCTGTTTCCCAACCTAAACCCACCTCCAAACTTCCCATTGCCAGCATTAGCTGAGGCTGGATGTTGGGCAGGTAACCAATCCACTTCAGGGGAAGGCAACAAATGCAAACCTAGGCCCAACCCCAGCGCTAACTCTATAACCCCATGCATTGATCATAGCTAATCCACCTAACCTGCACATCTTGGGACACTAAGGGGCAATTTTGCATGGCCAATCCACCTAGGCTGCACATTTTTGGACTGTGGGAGGAAACCGGAGCACCCGGAGGAAACCCATGCAGACACGGGGAGAATGTGCAGACTCCACACAGACACTGACCCAATCCTGAAATCGAACCTGGGTCCCTGGTGCTGTGAGGCAGCAGTGCTAATCACTACTCCACCATTCTGCCTTTTTAATTGATGTAAGAAGGCAGTGCATCACAAGGGTGGATGTGTTGGTCAACTAATAGCTGGAGCATAGGGACAAGTCATGTGATAAAATCTACAGGAATATATTTAATCCCAGTAATCAATCTTTCCTCAGGAGGAGATCAGGGATCATTGGCCCCCTCCGTTTGTCACCCTTTTGTTTGTCCACCATTTCTCCATTCGACCTCCATTCCCAGGACAGACATACATGGGCTGCCATGGGTGTCAATAAGCTACCTACCCGATTGAATGTCTAGCTGTCAATCGGGCTGTACCTGCTTAAAGCGCACGACATGTGGGGACGTACCGAACTATAGGATGCCCCTCCTTTCTGATCAACCTGCTCCCTGCTGGCCAGAGCAGTAAAAATTCTTCCTAACGCTTCTCTATCACTGCTTAAGGTTTCTCACGAATATTGAAAGATGTTCATCGGTGCATGTCGTGCACCCTGGTTATTTGTGAAGTCCAATAAATTTGCCTCTAAATATATATTTATTTGTACTTTTTTTAGCTCCTGAAATTTTAAATTATGAGCCAATCAGCACAGCAACAGATATGTGGTAAGTTAATCTAGGTGTGACCTTTTTGAAATTAGTGTGGCAATTGAATTGGTTGGAACTGCTTCTAAGATTGACTTTCCTCTGTTTAGGAGTATAGGTGTCCTAGCCTATGTCATGTTGACAGGGGTATCTCCTTTCCTGGGAGATGACAAGCAAGAAACTTTCCTCAACATTTCTCAGATAAATCTCAGCTTCACAGAAGAAGATTTTGACAACATCTCCAAAGAGGCCATAGACTTCATCAAGTCACTTCTTGTTAAGGAGCCTGAGTAAGTTTCAGATTTCATCTCGTTTAACTCATTGAAAAAATTTGAGGCCATTCTCATCCTTGGCAAATTTTGATGCTTATTTTATATCTTCAAGTAATAAGGGCGAGAATTGATATTGCTGTTACCTGGTGAAATAGTGTTGGTTGAAAAGCTGAGTCAGCAAGTTAAAAAAGTTTTAAACATCTTGATTTTGGACATGGATAGATAAAGTAACACTGGCTAAATTCTTGTTTTGCTTGTGTGTCTATTTTAACAAATTGGAGGGTGTTCTCTGCTGCAAACATCTCTTATCAGTACTTTTTCCTTCGCCATGTTTTCTGTCAGTTTTTGCTTTCCATCATTTGAGACTTGGGCTTTGTAAATGGTGGTTCTAGTCATTCTGAGTGCCACAGATATTTTCCAATCTTAGAGTATTGGGCCTCTATATTGGAATGGGATGACTAGTTTGTTACCTTCATTATTACTGAATAACAACAACTGTTAAGACCCAGGCCAGAAACTCCAAGGTGTTTTATGAAGTTAGCCTAGACCCTAAATTTTACATTTGATTTTGACATGGGTGAGCATGAGGTGTTTCACTCCAGCTATGATTCCAGTGACCCACTAGAAAGCTTTTATCAAACAAAGTTTATTTAAGAACATTGTTAAAATATAAAAGAATTAGCATAACTTTTACCAAATTACAAGAATTAAATATGACATAGTATAACTCCTAATAGCTAGCTATCTCTTCTGTTCCAAATCAAATGCCATCCCACAGGCAAACACTCTTCTTCAGACTTGGCACAGGAACATGTATGCTCATGTGATGCTGGATGCAGCTTTTTAATACCTGCTGTGAATTGCTCCTTTGAATATTGGATCAATTCTCTGAGGTTCCCCAGTCTCGGGACTTTCAAAAAGCCTCTGAAGAGAGAGAGGTAGAGAGAGAGAGCAAGAGTGAGCGAGAGACACACTACCTTCTTCCACCAGCTTCTGGCAGCAACTGAGAAACAAAACTAAAAACTTTGAATGCTCTGTAAAAAAAAAAGTCTAATGATGACCATGAAATTGGTGTTGTCATAAAAACCAGTCTGGTTAACTAATGTTCTTCTATAGCAGAAAGAAATCTACCGTCCTTACCTGATTTCCAGATGATCATGTGACTCCAGATCCACAGCAATGTGGTTGATTCTTAAATGCCCTCTGTTCAAAGCCACTCAGTTCAAAAGCATTTAGAGATGGGTAATAAATGTTGGCCCAGCTAGTAACAGCCACATCAAATGAATAATTTTTTAAAAAAGGCATGCCTACAAGTTCCACTCCAAGCCACACACCATCCTGACTTAGAACTATATCTCTGTTCCTTCACTGTCACTGCCTAGTGTGGTGCAGAATGACGTTAGGGTTCAATCTCTGTACAGCTGTGGTAGGTAGTCTGCCTCCTTGCAAGGCCCCATTCTTGACGTTGAGTAATGCCCCTCAAGCTATATCTAAAACCACTTCTCTTTCCCTCGGAGAGAGAAATGCCTGTGGTCCCTCATGGACAATGGCTAATTATCTCACTGTCACTGGGTCAAAAGCCTGGAATTTCCTTCTTAATATCTCTGTAGATGTTCCTACACCACATGGATTACAGCAGTTTAAGAAGGTGGCTCACCTTCTCAAGGGCAACTAGGGAACGGCAACAAATACTGGTCTTGCCAGGAGTGAATGCTTTTTTTAAAAGATTCATTCCTGGTTAAACCTTCAGATGAAATTTTCGCTCGACCTTCTCTGCTCCAATGGGAAGAATCCAAATCTCTTGCTCCTGCCCTCATTACTGATGTCCCATGCTTAACCTCATTCTGATGAATTTACGCTGTATTATCTCAAAGGCTTCAATATTCCTTCTATAAAGAAAGTGCCCTAAATTTGTACACTTGTCTTCCTGCAGCTGAACCAATCTCTTATACAAATTGATTACTTTAATCTTGTAATTGTTTGAAAGAATCTTGTTTGTGAAACATAAAATGCTATCCAGCTGCTCTTGCACTGTGAGTATTACATATTTGAACTGATTCATCCCTCGGTACATCCACACTATTCCACTGAGTACATTCTCTCATTCCATATTTATTCTCCCAAAATATATTACCCCATATATCCACATTTAAGTGTATCTGTTAACCTGAGCCTGTCTTCCCAATCCACTGACCTGTCTTCCCAATCCTCTAATCTCGCTTTGTTTTCTAAAGTGTTCCTCATTGTTTGCCAAACCTCCTCCTTTTCTGATTTAGCAAATTTCCTCAAATCCAAATAATCTCAACCCTTACGACATCCATTTCTAGTTGAAGCAACAACCACAATGTGAGCCCCAACTTTGTGTCCATCTTGTATCGTGCTGTTACATTTTCTCATACCACCAGCCTAGATTTACCCACCCAGTGCCTGCAGCATGGTTCGATTTGAAATGATGTTTGACTTTTCTACCATTGTTTAGCATGTTTTCTGCTTTTTTTTCTTTCTGACAGAGAACGAGCTTTAGCTGAGGAGTGTCTCAGGCACCCATGGTTGGCACATGAATGCGACGAAACCGAATTTGTCACTGAAACTTCCACCAGCACCCTCGAAACAACAGTTTCAGAAGAATCGGAAAAGCAAAGCCAAGAAACCGAGGAGCTCATTGTCATGGCATCCTACACATTGGGACAATGTAGACAGTCTGAGAAAGAAAACCTAAAAACTGACCAAAAAGCCATTTCCAAACGCTTCAAATTTGAAGAGCCCTTTAACACCTTACAGGAAATTTCAGGAGAGTTTATCTATTGAATTGTAGGATGGAAACACACTACATTTTTGGGGGCTTTTAAAAAAGATAATGAACTCTGACAAAACCGTTGTTTTGTGAGCCTCTATTTCTTCTACAGATATTCAAATAGAAACAGTTTGTCAAAATGCCAAGAAATGTTGTGCCATGCTTCTGGATTCAGTGTGTGAACAATGCTCAAGAGTAAAGCCAAGCAGAGAGCCATAAGGGTTGGTAACAATTGAAGTGCTTTCCTTCAGTACCACAGTTCCATGCTGATTCTTGCTTCACAAAAGGTGGCTGGCTGGCTGAGCATTACTGGGAAATATCAGTTCTACTTGCACAATGGGTGTGGGGGGAAGCACTTTAGTTCTGGATTGATCCTGTAAACCATTGTACCATCAGCAATAAAATTGAAATGTGCAGTATTTGTGAACAATGCACTTTGACATTTCAGTTTAAATTCTGAAAAAATGCTGTTCCTTAAATTAAAGCAAGCTACATTCACAAATAATGCACATTTAAGTCTGCTGTTGTAATCTGGAATTTATTTGCAACATTCCTCTTTTTAAGCATGTACGAATTATACAAGTCAAAAGTTGGTTTTCTTGAGCGCTTTTGTTATACTTGATTTATTTCACTTTTTGAATAATTATATTGTGTTTGAAAATGTTTCTTTTGTGTTGTTCATGTGAGTATTTTTGTGATTGGAAACAACTGCTTAAGATTCCCAGAATAAAGTTAACCTGTTCAGTAAAATTGCTGCACAGTGCACAGTAATAGATATTACTCTATTGGTGCCTTACAGATTAGAAATTTATATAGTATTCATTATGCAAAGGACTGCAAAATTAATTTAGTTAAATGTACAGTTTTTTTAAATATTGGTAATCTGGTTAACTTTTTGTAACAGTAAACGAATTGTTAGCTTTTTTGACTAGTTACAAAGTTACTATCAAATGACATCTTTGTAAATCCATTTATAAAACTTTTTTTTTAATTGAATGCTGGGCAACTGGACACATTGCAGTATGCACTTAGCACAATAGAGCACTGTAAGTTGCAATATGCAGCAGAGTCACTTTTCTCAAGGGATTAGAATGAAAGTTTTATAATTGAAGAACAGAACCAAGTTCTGGACAAGTTATGTTCATACCAGGTTGTTACATTCAGTATTTGCGCCAATTTGTAAATTCTACAGCACAAAAGTGTAATTTTTTTGCAAGACAAAATCTCAATTTTTTAAAAATAACTCAGGGATCCCTGAATATTGCCATATATATTTTAATTAGTTGTTTTTACAAAGTAAAGGTTTTTTTTAAGTAATCTTAGTTTTGTTTCTTAAATTTATTCTGCACAGTCTTCTTTGATTTTTTTTTTACCCCTCCTCAATAAGTTACTGCATAATGCTAACCTGTTGAAAGGAAACAACTCCATCCAATTAACACAAATATTACTAGCCTTTTAAGATCTTTTTTGGGGGGGGGTTGGGGGTCTAGAGGAAGGCAATGTTTAAAGTTGTTTCTAGGCTTCGAAGCTGGTTGTCAGGAGTACATTGTTTCTTCACCCAATATGCAGGATTCACCTGAAAATGGTGCTAAATGGAATACAATCTCAGCTAAAAGAACAGTTCTGTAACTAATAGAGATAATTTTTCTCTTGTTTCTGTATTTAAAAAGTTAGCCAGTGTTCTTGATGTAAATTTCCCTCTGGTGAGTTTTAGGTAGTAATGTTTTCATAATTATCTGGTAAAATCGACCTTTCTCTAAATGATCTTAAACTGAACCTTTTGACAGTGTTGCCTTTGTCTTCAGTATACTGTAAAGTTAACAACTGCTAGCCACTGCTTTTACCTGCAATACTGTGTATATCTTATTCCACTAGGGGAGGGGGGGGGGAAAGGCAGTTTTTGTATCTTTAGCGTAAAGATGTACATACTCCTTTAATAAACATATCTGGTTGCTTGCTTATTGATTTTGTACTTAATTGAATCAATCTTCAACTTTGAAGGATTGGGAATATCTCACAAATTGCATTAAACATTCCAACAAACCAGAATGTGTGACTTTTACCTTAGTACCGTGGATAATTAGGCTCTAAATATTGGATGCCGATGCTTTGTAGGTTATAATCAATAATGTTTAATAACTAGAATTGATATGTAAGTCGTTAAAAGAAATTTGTCTGCATCTGATAAACCACAATTAATGTTTCCTCCTTTTGTCTTATGTCACATCTAAAGAGTATTATCCTATGGAGAAAACACTGGAGCACTGATCATTTTCAAACGTCTGTGCTTGCTTAAGGGTTTTTCTTGATTTTGACATCAAAGAGCTGTGTTGAAACCTGTATTCCTCCTGCTTTGCTCCAATTCAAGTCAATGAAGTGAAAATTACATGTGGTTATAACAGGCGGTTAAACCAATCTTGGCCATTTTACACTTGCCCCAAGTCAAAATGAGCCTTCTTTCCCCGCCTCGCCATGACCTCCCAATCAGCTGGTGTGTGCTCACTATCCCATCACATTCAACCAGGGCTTCTACCCTTGATCCTATGTTAACTCAGCTTGGTAAATGCTGGCATATTGACACCAGATTCATTTCAAATGTGACCAGTCTCCACTGACAACCACACTCCACAATTTTTAGCCTTGTAAACTTTAATTCCTGATCAGAAAGTTAATCAGTTTCAGGTTGATATTTGTTCTCAGAAGTGATGCACAGATTCACCTGTAAATTCAGAAAGAATGTTCCCGATGGTGGGGAGTCCAGAACTAGGGGTCATAATTTGAGGATAAGGGATAAAACATTTAGGACTGAGGTGAAGAGAATTTCTTCACCCAGAGAGTGGTGAATCTGTGGATTTCACTACCACAAAGTACCTGAGGCCAAAATGTTTTGAGATTTCAAGAAGGAATTAGATATAGTTCTTGGGGCTAAAGGGATCAAGGAATATTGCGGGGGGGAGGCAGGATCAGGATATTGAATTTGATTATCAGCCATGATCATAATGAATGGTGGAGCAGGCTTGTAGGGCTGAATGGCCTACTCCTTCTGTTTTCTATTTATGTTTCTATGTATTACAGCCAGTCAGGGTTCATACAACCTCTAGTTCCAGCAACAGTGATTTTGTGAAACCAGAATCTTCCCAGATACCAATACTTGGACATATATTTCTAATGCCACAGGTGGCTGCAAACACTACTGCACTCAACATTTTAAAGCTCTGATCAGATTGCCTACTTAACTAGACTATAGCAGGGACTTCAGCTGAAGGGCTAGCTTGACAGCATTACTTTGACAGAATTTACTACCTCCTGGACCGCACACCCACCCTCCGCCTAGCCAGGAGCGAGCTGGGAGGCACAGCGTTTCCATAGAATCAGGTGGATGGAAAGCCTAAGTTGGGGATAGTGGAAAATTGAGGACAACCTTTCTGCTCCTAGGACAATTGAGGGCCATACAATTGAGGACCTCATCTGGCTGCTGTTGCTGCTATTTTATTAGCAGCAGGATTAGCCTCACACAATGTGTTGGAGGCTGGCAGGTATAACCTAGCAGCCTCCCTACGGGTTTATCATCAGTGGGCAACCTGTGCCCTGCAGATGGTACAACCTAGCAAGGGCCAACCCTGCTGAAATACTGCCACCTCCCTCACTATGGCCTGCCTGACTGTCCCTACTAAGCCCACTCCATTACCTCTCTGCCAGGCCTCCATCTCAGACTGTTAGCCCAGGGCATCCTGCAGACCCAGTTGTGGCCACTGCTCCCGGTAGTGCGACTGGGACTGAAGAGCTGCCAGCGTCAGATTTGCTGGCATCTCTTGGAGACGGGTTCCTTCCAATGACAGGCACATGCCTGTTTGACATTAAATTCCATCGGGGCTTTGGAAATGGCCAAGGCAGGGTTGACATCAGCCATCTGGACAGTGGACAGGACCACTGCTGTAGTCATTAAATTCAGGCCCTTGCTTCACAACTGTAACTATGTTACTATCTGCTAGGCAATCTCTAGCACTTAGCAGACATCATGTCAACTTGTGTCTCACCTTTCAGGACAGAGCTTCCCTAATAAATTCCTTAGTAATCAGCCCAAGTGTCACATCTACATGCACAGAAGTTTACTGACCAAGCAACACCTTTTAACCCTGAAACCTCCACTCAGCAGAACTAAGGCATTGTCAACACCATCTTGACTTGGCTATTTAACAAATGTTCATTGTTACTGGGTCAAAATCTTGAAATGCCTTATCAAATGGAAGGAGAGAGTTGCATTTAGATAGTGCCTTTTACAACCATAGGATGTCCCAAAACACTTGAGCCAGTTAATTTGGTGGGGACGATATCAAGAGGGCAAGCTGCATCTTCCTACCATCGTGACATATTACCAGTGGAAAGAGCCTCAGCGGTGTGGCTGGGTCAATTGAGCCACTTAAGGTAAGCACTAGCAAATACCTGGGATGGGAGGGGGATGTAGGCATCCTTAATGGCCACAACATGTCCCATAGAGGAATCTCCACTTCAGTAATAGCATGCTGTGTGATAAGGCACTACCACTGGAATTGCCAGAGCCTGTTCGCTGGACACCTCAACAAAATCTACCTCATTTCTGAGGGCATGTTGCCATGAAGCTACTCTCCTTCCTCTTGAAGCATCAGCAATGCTTCAAGATGGCACTGCTAAGTCTGTTGACGTGCTGGCCCTCCAACTGAGCCTCTGTAGGAGCAGGCTGTTCATAAGTTCATAAGACATAGGAACAGAATTAGGCCATTCGGCCCCTTGAGTCAGCTCCGCCATTTGATCATGGCTGATATGCTCCTCATCCACATTTTCCTGCCTTCTTCCCATAACCCTTCAACCCATTACCAATTAAAAATCTAACTCCTCCTTAACTTTACTCTCTGTCACCGCACTTTGGGGTAGCAAATTCCACAGATTCACAACCCTTTGGGAGAAGTAGTTTCTCCTCAACTCTATTTTAAATTTGCTATCCCTTATCCTAAGACTATGCCCTCTCATCCTAGAATGCCCCACAAGAGGAAGCATCTGCTCCATGTCTACTTTATCCTTACCTTTTATCATCTTGTATTCCTCAATTTGATCCCCCCCTTATTCTTCTAAATTCCAGACAGTATAGACCTAAACTGTTCAATCTCTCTTCATATGGCAAACCCCTCATCTCTGGAATCAATCTCGTTAACCTCCTCTGAACTGCCTCCAATGCCAACATTCCATTTGCTTTCTTTATTATCTGCATGCTAGTTTTCTGAGACTCATGAACGAGGACACCCAGATCCCTCTGCGCTGGAGCACCCCAAAGTCTCTCCCCATTTAAATAATAAGTCACCTTCCCATTTTTCAGCTGCTGCTGGAAAAATGCCACCACAGGGTTCTGTCACTTTCTAGATAGTCTCCCGCTTTGGGACTTGACCTCTCTGGAAACATTCAACCCATTAGTTTTTGATTATAATACTATTATGGGAGAATGATCATGAGCCAGGCTACAATATTTCTAGGAGAATAGCATTACTGTCTCCCAGCAACTAGAGATGATGGACAAACATGTTGCTGACATCATGATAATTATTTTCTTCAAATAAGACAGATTAGTTAATCAGTTGAAGTGCACCAACAAATATTATCAGATTATAACTATTTTGGTTGAAACAGCTATCACTTGAATGCTGCTCAAGTTGACAGACTGACACATCTCTTCTACAAGAATAATAATCATTGTGTTGCTATATGGGGCAACTTAATAACCTTTCACTAAGCATTAGTGTCTTAATTTGGCAGCGTAGACATGCTTCGGGTCAAGCTGTACTCTGAGCTGATCTGCACGAATGAGTATTCAGCGTTCTATTGCCAGACCCTATAGTGCATTTGTATCTAGAATTGAATAAATATTACATTATCTATGTAGACAAGGTTGATTTTATTATACAGTGTAGTTCACTTCCCAAACTTCAAGCTCCATTCAAGTCTGATGCTGCCTGAAACTCTATTCAATTTGGATTTGTTATTTAAAACTCAGATGTTTTTGCTTCCTTTCCAGTCAGGAGTTGATGATCTAGTTAACAAGTCATTAAACATGATGATAGGAATAGCACTCAACGCAACCACAACATAGATCTTAAAAGTACATGTTCCTGGATTTACGACCTGCAGGAAGGAAACTGTTTCCATTTTGCCTGTAGAACTACAAGCAATCTGCAAGTGCATATTTTTAAACAACAGATTCACCTAATATTAACACACTGTGAAGTATCGACTTAATTATACATATTTTGTGAAACTTAAGAGTCTTTCGGTTCAACCTATTGTTGGCGTTACTGATTAAAGATCAGCTGTTCATAAGAATTATTATTTATTCCTAGAAGCATGTCAGTAAATGGTTTGAGGGCACAGGACAAGATCTATCCCTACATGAAACTGACTAGAAACCATGGGCTGGGGCTTTCCAGCCCTGTTACGGTGGGTCCCGCCCACTGGAGATGGCCAAAAATCCATTGATTTTCAGCAGTGGGCTGGAAAGTCCCACCCATTGGTCGCCACATAATTCTTTCACTGGAATTGTTGAGCGAACCAATTTTTGATACAATCATCTAGAATTGAAATAACAGAAATGCTGCAGAGATCTCAGCAAACCATTTACGTGGAAAGAGAAACAGTATTAATGCTTCACATCTGTAGGAAAGATACTGTGATTTTATGAAGTGGTTCTTTAAACAGAACTGGGAGAAGTTTGAGGTCTAACAGGTTTTGAGTAAGGGGTGAGTGCGGCAAGGACAAAGAAAGGTCTGTGATAGGATGGTAGATTGGAGAGATTGAATGACAGCCTTCCAGGGCCAATGGGAATGGGGATGGGACAGGGGAAATAAACAAAAGATGTGCCTAGAGCAGGTGTGCTGCTGGCTTAAAGGAAAAGAAAATGAAACAAGCAAAGAAAAGGAAATGAGATAGGGACAGAGTTTACAGTCTAAAATTGTTGAACTCATTGTGGAGTCCAGAAGGTTGTAAAGTGCCTTGTGGAAAGATCAGGTGCTGTTCCTCAGGTTTATGTTGAGCCTCAGAGGAACCAAAGGCATTGTTGTTAAGTTTGCAGATGATACAAAGATATGTAGAGGCACAGGTAGTATTGAGGAAGCAGGGGGGCTGCAGAGGGACTTGGACAGGTTAGGAGAGTGGGCAAAGAAGTGGCAGATGCAATACAATGTGGAAAAGTGTGAGGTTATGCACTTTGGAAGGAGGAATGGAGGCATAGATTATTTTCTAAATGGGAAAATGCTTAGGAAATCAGAAACACAAAGAGACTTGGGAGTCCTTGTTCAAGATTCTCTTAAGGTTAACGTGCAGGTTCAGTCGGCAGTAAGGAAGGCAAATGCAATGTTGGCATTCATGTCGAGAGGGCTAGAATACAAGAGCAGGGATGTACGTCTGAGGCTGTATAAGGCTCCGGTCAGACCCCATTTGGAATATTGTGAGCAGTTTTGGGCCCTGTATCTAAGGAAGGATGTGCTGGCCTTGGAAAGGGTCCAGAGGAGGTTCACAAGAATGATCCCTGGAATGAAGAGCTTGTCGTATGAGGAACGGTTGAGGACTCTGGATGAGGGGGGAATCTTATTGAAACTTACAGAATACTGGATAGAGTGGACGTGGAGAGGATGTTTCCACTAGTAGGAAAAACTAGAACCAGAGGGCACATCCTTAGGCTAAAGGGATGATGCTTTAAAACAGAGATGAGGAGGAATCTTTTCAGCCAGTGTGGAACTCTTTGCCGCAGAAGGCTGTGGAGGCCAGGTCATTGAGTGTCTTTAAGACAGAGATAGATAGGTTCTTGATTGATAAGGGGATCAGGGGATATGGGGAAAAGGCAGGAGAATGGGGATGAGAAAAATATCAGCCATGATTGAATGGTGGAGCAGATTCAATGGGCCGAGTGGCCTAATTCTGCTCCAATGGGGTGGTGGGGGGAGGGGGGAGGTGGGGGGGGAGGGGCTAAAACAAAGAGATTCACTTTCTCCCCTACTATTTAGAATAATTATGGATACTGTTATCAGTACTCTGGATGCTAAAGGTGCAGGATGTCCTATCAAAATGGATAATGATAAAATTATAGTAACTTCCTTTGCAATTGTTATTGCTATAATTAGTGATACACATAAAGGAATGCATAAAAATCTTAACATTATTGAGAAATTCTGTTTAGCCACTGGACTTGATATTAACATGAAAAAGACAGCTGATTTTCATTTAACATCTAAAAATAAAACCTTCCTATTTAACAATGCTGAACCCTGGAAATTAAAGAATTCGTTGGTAAATTTCATAGAATCAAGGCAAATTGAAAAATATTTTGACGCTAGATTTGACCCGTGGATCGGGACTACTGGAAATGCATGGGAAGATTTATTAAGTACATGGATAGGTAATTTTAAATTGGTGCTGGTTAGAGGTGTGAAATTGGATAAAACTTAACTACCAAGGCATTGGAGTATCCGACTTCCTTGACAACACAGTGTCAAATCACTGGCTGCAGTTTAACTGTTTTAAAGGGTCGAATTATATCAATGCACTTGTAATCAGAATTAACGCGTTTCCTACAAGGAATTTCTTTGCATTGGGAAGATGAGGAGGCAATACGCTCTGCCGTAGATGTAATGAAACGATAGGGAATATTTCAGGTTGCAAGAAGTTTCCGACACAAGAAAGTATTACATCTATTAAGAGATTTTGCGTTAAAGATTTTATGGAACTCCAGATTAAAACGAAGAACAACCACCTGTATAAACCTGATATTGTAATTTGCAATGGTAGTGATGTTGCTGTGGTGGATGTAACCATTCGAATAGAAGATAACAATGATTCCCTTGAAAAAGCTTGGGATGAGCAAGAAATATGAGCACTTCTCAGAAGAAATCACAAATTTAACAAGTGGTTCAAAGGTTAAGTTCTTCGGTTTCGTCATTGGTGCCAGAGCTAAGTGGCATAGACTTAACGATAACCTCACGAAATTTCTCCAAATTAAGAACTTCAGAAATTTTGTGGAGCAAACCACCCAGCTGACGGTTTTACAGACTATAAAACTTCTACAAATTTTTATGGATAATTGATTTTGTTCATATATTTAACCACTTTTAATCCTTATGCATGTTTTATCACTGTTATGTTATATATTACACAACATATATCACCCAATTCACATTTAGTCTTTCCAGTATAGAGTGAATACAGTAGACTAAATTGAAATTTAAATCACTGCTTCATCTGCAAGGAGCATATGGGGCCTTGGATGGTGAGGAGTGAACAGGTGTTAGATCCTCTGCGTTTGCATGGGAAGGTGCTGGAGGGAGAGAACAGGGTATTGAGGTGACTAAGGAGTTGACAGAATACCATGGAGGGAATGGTTCCTTTGAAGCACTGAGGGAAGATGTGTTTGGTGGTGGCATCAAGCTGGAGGTGGCAGAAATGGCTGAAAATGATCCATTGAATATGGAGGCATGGTGGAGGGCTTGGGGAAATCCTTGGTTAAGAAAAGAAGACAACTCAAGGCACTGTTGTGGAAGGCTGCATGATCAGAATAGATACAACGAAAACCAAGGGAATGAGAGAATGGAATGGAATTTTAACAGAGGGTAGGCTGTGAGGAAGTGTGGTCGAGGCAGCTGTGGGAGTCAGTGGGCTTATAATGATTATTAACTGGTAGAGAAGTCAAGGATAGGAATAAACAAGATGGAGATGAAACATGTAAAGGTAAGAGATGGATGGAAATTGAAAGCAATGCTTCTGCCCATTCTGTCATTTTCCATCATCCAGTCTCTCCTGTCTTCCACCCTATAACAGGCCTTTATGTTCTTGTTGCACCCATCTCTTGTTCAAAACCTATTACATCTCTAACTTTTCCCAGTAACTGATGAGAGATCACAGAACTGAAACATTGGGCAAGATTCACAGCTGCGTTCGCCCCAAAACCAGGGCATCCCGCCCCAGGTCAACTGAACTTTGCATGCCTGCCCCCCGCCCACTACGATTCCCGTGGTGGGCGAGATGGGAAAATTCCCCCCATTAACTGTTTCCCTCTCTACATAGATTGTGCCTAACCTGCTGAACTGTTTTTTCCAGAATTTTCTGTTTTTATTTCAGATTTTCATCATCCATTCTGCTTTTCATTCACTTTTTAATTGGTTGTATTTTTAAAAATAGCATCAGAAATTGAATTGCATCTTAAAGACTGTAGTTTGGCACGTGTATTAACAGTGGTGGTCTTCATCCTTGGTCGAGGGGTAAACTGAAACTTGATGGCCATCCCGCAATTGCAACACAGCTTCTCGTAGAAACCATCTAACAAAAATCAAGAACAATACGGGTAAAGTCATTAATTGACAATTCTTCAGCAAATTTCCTAAAATTTTCATTGCTTCTCTTAAGCATGAGTTTTGTTCAGCCACAGAACCTGTGGTGCTGCCCATCCTCAAGTACCTCATCCAAGTGGCTATTCTTTATGAATAAGTAAATATTCATAAGTAGTGGGAGGTGATGGCCTACTGGTACAATCGCTAGACTATTAATCCAGAAACTTAGCTAATGCTCTGGGGACCCAGGTTCAAATCCCGCCACGGCATATAGTTAAATTTGAATCCAATAAAAAAAATCTGGAATTAAGAATCTACTGATGGCCATGAAACCATTGTCGATTGTAGGAAAAAAACCATCTGGTTCACTAATGTCCTTTAGGGAAGGAAATTTACCATCCTTACCTGGTCTGGCCTCCATGTGACTCCAGAGCCACAGCAATGTGGTTGACTCTCAACTGCTGTCGGGCAACTAGGGATGGGCAATAAATGCTGGCCAGCCAGCGATGTCCATGCGCCATGAATGAATAAAAAAAGTGAATGTGCATCAACAGGTCACTAATCCAAGGAGATTCGCCACAGCCAAGCTCAACCTTGTCCTCAGCCGACATCACACATGCATATTTTCCAGTGAGAGTCATGGAATTGGGACAAGGAGTTTTCTCTTTCCCATTTGGGAGCACCGAGGTCTGAATTTCAAACTGCATGAGTGAAATCAGCTAAAGCAGTAGACAAGGGATTAAATTTGGGGCTTCTATCTTGATTTTACACATTGCAGTGTTGAGAAAAGTTTCTGCTGACTGAAATTAAATGCTATTTTAAAATAATACTTTGAAAAAAATATTTTGACAAGGCTAGAACCAAACAATATGGACAAGAAAAACAAAATTTTCACATTTTTTTTTCCCCAAGCAGCTCAAGGTGCAGATACTATCTAACAAGCCAGCAACACCATCCTTAAAACCTTTCACATACAAGAATGTTCGGTTCAAAGTAATTTGCTTGGCACACAGAGGATTTTTAAAAATAATCAAAGAGCAAGCTTTTTTTTAGTCAAATACTCATTTAAGCTTTTTAGCCAATAATTGAAAAAACGGATAGTTTGTACAACGTTCAGTTTAATTAAAACATCTACGTAACAATGAATATAAACATTGGACCAGAAATATTTTAGACATAAAGCGTATTTTGGTTCCTATTGCTGCGTTTTATTCTTCCCATGAGCATTTCATTTCCCAAGATGCTTTGAAATCTCAGTCAAATCTCATTAAACCAAATCTCTTCTGCACCCAAGTTAATTCCTACAACATATGAACATATGAAATAGGAGCAAAAATTCAGCCCGTCAAGCCTGCTCCACCATTCAATAAGATCATGGCTGATCTGATTGTAACCTCCTGTCTATCCCCGTTAACCTTTCACCCCCTTGTTTACCAAGAATCTATCTACCTCTGCCTTAAAAATATACAGAGTCTGCTTCCACCACCTTTTGAGGAAGAGAGTTCCAAAGATTCACTATCCTCAGAGAAAAAAATTCTCCTCATCTTTGCCTTAAATGGGCGAACCCTTATTGTTAAACAGAGAGTCCTTGTTCTCGATTCTCCCACAAGAGGAGAACCTCTCCACATTCACCCTACCAAGATCCCTCAGGATCTTAAAGGTTTCAGTCAAGTCACCTCTTACTTTTCTAAACTCCAGCAGACACAAGCCTAGCCTAGCAGGGAGGATGTTCCGATAGATGCAGTGAGGATGTTCCCGATGGTGGGGGAAGTCCAGAAGCAGGGGTCAAAGTCTGAGGATTCAGGGTAGACCATTTAGGATGGAGGTGAGGAGACATTTCTTCACCCAAAGAGCGGTGAGCCTGTGGCATTCATTACCAGAGGAAGTAGTTGATGGCAAAACATTGAATGCATTCAAGAGGTGGCTGGATATAGCACTTGGGGCAAATGGGATCAAAGGTTATGGGGAAAAAAGCAGGATTAGGCTATTGAGTTGGATGATCAGCCATGGTTTTAATGAATGGTGGCGCAGACTCAAAGGGCCAAATGGCCTCCTCCTGCTCCTATCTTCTATGTTTCTATGTAGCCTGTCCAACCTTTCCTCATAAGACAACGTGCCCATTCCTGCTATTAGTCTACTAAACCTTCGCTGATATCCCTCCTTAAATGAGACCAATAATGTACACAATACTCCAGATATGATCTCACCAGTGTCCTATACAACTGAAGTATAACCTCCCTACTTTTGTATTCAATTCCCCTTGCCATAAATGATAACATTCTATTAGCTTTCCTAATTACTTGCTGTATCTGCATACTAGCCTTTTATGATTCATGCAGGAGGACACCCAGATCCCCCTGAATCTCAGAGCTCTGCAATCTCTCACCTTTTAGAGAAAGTGCTTCTTTATTATTCTTGCTGCCAAAATTGACAATTTCACACTTTCCCACATTATGCTCCATTTGCCAGATCTTTGCCCATTCAGTTAATCCTCAACTCTATATCCTTTTGTAGCCTCCTTATGTCCTCTGTACAACTTATTTTCCTTCCTTTGTGTCATCGGCAAATTTAGCAACCGTACCTTCTGTCCCTGCATCCATGTCACTTAAATAAATTATACAAAGTTGAGGTCCCAGCACTGATTCCTGTGACACACCACTCGCCACATCCGGCCAACTGGAAAAAGACCCATTTACACTCACTGTAAATGACTGGTCATTCTTATAAGCAACATGTTTTATTTTTCCCAATCTATCATATCACAGGATTCCACAATTATTCAGTGCCTCTCACATCGCACCTTTGAATTAGGCGGATGCCCTGTTGTGATTGTTTTTGATACAGAAATCAAATTTAAAAGAGCTAGTTTTATTCTAATACCAACAAATTATAAAATAAAACTACACTGCTTTTTTTCTGATCCCTTTCAAGTTGTTTTTCTACACCTGAAAATGTTCAAGCAGAAGGAAAGAAAATAGCACAGGAAACAGCATTAATCACAGCCCGCAGTTACACGGAAATATCCCTCTGCAGCACTCCCTTACCCCAGCTGTGCAAAGAACAAATATAAAACTCAGGTTCCCCACTCACACTGTGCCAAGCAGAGAAGAACAAGCGTCTTTAATTCTCTCATTAAAATTAAATAATTCTGTTAACCAACACACTTACACTTCTTGGCTATAGTCAGTATCTTCCTTCCCTGAAATCAAGCACTTGTGTCTTCTACAGCAAGCTGAGATATATCTAGAAAACTCAATATGTACAAATAGGGATTGAAGTTGATGTCTAAAATGTTCACCCCCATATCCTTTCATACAACATAACTCTTACAAATAGAACACATCGAACACATATTTGTAACATCAAAGTGATTTGCAAAAGACATTCAGCATTGAATTAGTTGGTTACAAGCATATAGGTTACCTCTTCTGTACACTGTCTCTAACAGAATAGGTGTGGAGATATCCAGCTGATTTTGTTCCACATACTGGGATTTTGATCTGCAAACCGATGGTACACAATTACTTAGCAGATTAAGGATTCAAGAGATTGACATTCATTTATTGTAATTATTCACCCCCAATTTTACATCCACTCACACTCCGACTCATGATTCAAAGAGAATTTGTGTATTCCTTCAGATAGCATCATTACCGTGGGCGGCATAGTGGCATAGTGGTTAGCACTGCTGCCTCACAGCGCCAGGGACCCGGGTTCAATTCCAGCCTTGGGTGACTGTGTGGAGTTTTCACATTCTCCCCGTGTCTGCGTGGGTTTCCTGCGGGTGCTCTGGTTTCCTCCCACACTCCAAACACATGCAGGTTAGGTTGATTGGCCATGCTAAATTGCCCTTTAATGTCAGAGGGATTAGGAGGGTAAATATATGGAGTTACGGGGATAGGACCTGGGTGGGGCAGTTGTCAGTGCAGGCTCGATGGGCCAAATGACCTGCTTCTGCATTGTAGATTCTATGATCACAGAGAAACTTTGAATAAAGTGAGAGGTTGCATACACATGGAAGAAGAAAATTGCTTCATAGAGTTTCTGCTCTACACACAAAGAACCTATAAATCAGGTGCAAAAGCAGAGCTTAGGTAATAAACAATAACTGAATGCTGTACCTTTGCACTAATTCCATCCACTCGATTGTTCCTGTCAGTGAGTTTGATATTTCGGACTTGAAGTGGTGGAGCTCCCAGGGCTTCCAAAGCTGTGTCATTTTTGTTGAGTTCTTCGATTGCCAATTTGTAGTATTCTGACTTGGCAAAGTTTTCTATAAAACAAATTATTCACAAGAGAGATTGCCACCAAATCCACAATCTAGTTCAGCGTTAGACTGTACATAGGTCCAGCTCAGCAAGAAAATCTTACTAGAAATCAAATGTAACCATCTATATGAAGAAATGATGGTGAATTTTAAGGAATTGGGCTGAGGTAAAGTTGAAATTGCCAAGGATCATGATTCAGTCCACAAAATAAAGGAAGAGTTTCTTGGAGAAGAACTCAGAGGCTGGAATCTTACCACCATTTGTGCTGGTGGGATTTTCCTATCCAGCTGCAGTGAACGCAGTGTGACGTGAATGGCAGGTAAGATCGTGCCCAGAATGTGAAATCATAGAAATCATAGAAACCCTACAGTGCAGAAAGAGGCCATTTGGCCCATCGAGTCTGCACCGACCAAGATCCCACCCAGGCCCGATCCCCACATCCCTACATATTTACCCGCTAATCCCTCTAGCCTACGCATCCCGGGACACTAAGGGGCAATTTAGCATGGCCAATTAACCTAACCTGCACATCTTTGGACTGTGGGAGGAAACCGGAGCACCCGGAGGAAACCCACGCAGACACGAGGAGAATGTGCAAACTCCACACAGACAGTGACCCAAGCGGGGAATCGAACCCAGGTCCCTGGAGCTGTGAAGCAGCAGTGCTAACCACTGTGCTACCGTGCCGCCCTAAGGTGACTTGGGTGAAGTAGACAACAAGGAAAACTAAGAAAGGAAAAACGAAGCACGGCATTCAAAAGTGTTGGAGGAATAGGGAGAAAGACAAAGGGAAGGGTTGCTGATAAGGAACAACACATGTCATGATTTAAATGGCCATTCAATAAAAAGAAAAGTACAGCTATTTTTGAGCCAAGTAAAGCCAGAATGTCAATATAATCATCCACAAGAAGTGCCATCTGAACAGAAGTAGACCTTTCAAAACCTTGTGCATGGTCCACTATTGAATTAAATCATTGTTGATCTTTACCTTAATTACAATTATCCACCGTTGTTCTATATCCCCATTATTTCCTAACAAACAGCTACTGATTTTAATCTTGAAAATTCCTATTGACACAGCATCCATTTGTTGGAGTGCTAGATTTCCAACACCCTTTGTGTGAAGAAGCGCTTCCTGATTTCACACCTGAATAGTCTTGTTCTAATTTTAATATTGTTCTGGATTGCCCACCAGTTTGTAAGTGAATAGATATTTTGGAGGAGAATGCGGAGCAGAGGATCAGCTTTGATCTGTTGGCATAGAGCTAGGGTGAGCAGCAAGGGAAGGAAATTTGAGGCTAGTTCCCAGTAAGCACCACCACTATCCATCCACAGTCCAATATGACGTTGTATTGGACAGTGACAAAAAGTGGCAGGGGATGTTTCAGATATATATGAGTTTTTCAGTCTTCAAGCAACATCCTCAGTCTTTCTAATCAGCTCTGTTAGGAAGCCACCTAACTTCAACATGGCAACACAACGGAGGCCAGTAACTGATTATTTGGGAAAATTGTGACTCTGAACCTGCATTCTATCATTCCGTAGTAAACTATCTGCAGGTGGTGTGATATGAGACTTTTAAAAATTGGTCCAACAGCGAAGATTCTTGGCTTTAACCAGGAGATAGCTATTCTCAGTGACACAACACATGCAAATTTTAGCAAGGAGGACATTGCTTCAAGCATAGCATCACAACGCGGTGAAAAAAAAGGTTTGCTTTCTAACCAGTTTAAGAATTACAAACAGTTTTTGAAATTGGCTTCAAGCAATTCAGTGCATATGAAGCATGCGATATTTGTCTTCTGGATACCTACTTATCAGCAGGGAAAAAATGGTCTTGGAAGCAAAAATAGGTTTAATAGGTTGTGTTTGTGTGTACTCACGCTGCATAAGGTAATACATAACTGCACATCCTCCTCCAGATACTATTCCCAAGTATATAGCCATCTGTTGCAAAGCACTCGTTGAAACTGGCATCCTCCTAGTGTTGTAAAGCCTAATAAAAAGAGAACAACATTCAAATGAACTACAATTTCAATATGTTTTTAATTTCATATTTGAGCTAATATAAAGAAATATTTTTTAAAAGCCCTGATTATCTGAAATAAAAAAAGAAAATTCTAGAAATAACAACAGAGCTCTCAGTGAAAGAAAGAGAGAGAAACAACAGGTTCATCTTTCAGGTCTGCATCTTACATCAGAATCAGAATTCTGCATGAGGATCCGGCATTATGACTGAGAGACCAAGTTTCCCTTCAACTCGATTTTCAACTTTGCTGACAACACCACCATAGTGGGTCAGGTCTCAAACAATGACGAGACATAGTACAGGAATGAGAGAGAGAATCTGGTGAACTGGTGCGGTAACAATAATCTCTCCCTCAATGTCAACAAAATGAAGGAGATAGTCATCGAATTCAGGAAGTGTAGTGGAGGAAATGCCCCTGTCTACATCAATGGGGACGAAGTGGAAATTGTCAAGAGCTTCAAGTTTCTAGGTGTCCAGATCATCAACAGATCCCCTATGACAATGCTATAGTTAAGAAAGCCCATCAATGCTTCTACTTTCTCAGGAGGCCAAGGAAATTTGGCATGTCCGCTATAACACTCTCACCACCCTTTACAGAATGCCCCATAGAAAGCATTCTTTCTGGTTATAACACAGCTTGGTATGGCTCCTGCTCCATCCAAGACCGCAAAAAACTACAAAGGGTCATGAACAAAGCCCAGTCCATCACGCCAAACAGCCTCCCATCCATTGACTCTGTCTACACTTCCCGCTGCCTCGGAAAAGCAGCCAGCATAATCAAGGTCCCCACGCACCATGGACATACTCTCTTCTACCTTCTTCCGTCAGGAAAACGGTACAAAAGTCTGAGGTCACGTACCAAATGACTCTTTGTCCCTGCTGCCATCAGACATTTGAATGGACCTACTCTTATTAAGTTGATCTTTCTCTCCACCCAAACTACAATAAGAAGTCTCACAACACCAGGTTAAAGTCCAACAGGTTTATTTGAAATCACAAGCCTTCATCTAGCTGGGAGTGGTTCATTCCAGCGGGGTTCACAACTGCTCCCCACTAACGGGTAACAGGCGGCCTGACCCCACTGGAGTGAAGAGAGGCCATGAAGGCACCCCCAGGATGTTGGGGTTGGGGGGTTTCCCACTGGGCAGTGCCAAAGGGGCGGGCCTATTGGATGGGTGATTGATGGGGGTACAGGAGTCCCACTGCCACTCTACATCAGGATCGGTGGCAGAGGGAGAGAGGACAGCGAGGTGGGGCTGGCCATCCGGGTGGAGGGTTGGGGAGATCGGGGTGGGCAGGATACCGGGGATTGCCTCGAGGGGTCCAGGAGGCCAGCGATTGGGGGATTTGGGGGGGGAGGGAGGGTTTCGGAGGGGCAGCGAAGGAGAGTTGCGGGGATGGCCAGCGATGGGAGGCCGGCAATGCAGTATCACTGCGCATGTCCCAATCTCAGCGCTGAGAGGTCGGCGCATGCGCAGAGGCCTGCTGTGCGCAATGCTGCTGACCTTTCCAGCAGGAATAGTTCCCGCCCCTTGATTTTCATAGGGAATCACACTAGGGCACTCTGCAGTGCTCAGAGAGTGGGAGATTCAATTGGAAAATCTCGCTAAATAAACCAGCGGGAGTTACTCCAGTTTTCACATGAATTGGGGACTTAGAATTTTTTTGGGAGAATCCCGGCCATGGTGTTTCACCACACAGAAGAAAAACTCTGGGATAAATTTGTGGACAGTATACCGTTTTATCCATAATTCTTTTCTAGGTCTTGTGGTGAAATCCCGGAACATTGACAGTTCAAACATTGAAACTGGTGCTTGACGGAAAGGAAGGAAGACGGAACATATGGACACACATATGTACAAAGACAGTATTTTTAATTTAAATAAAACATGTATTTTAAAAACCAATAGAGCTCTGCCACATCAACAAAACAGGTCAATTTGAACAAGCTGTAAATGCATGTGCAAGATTAAAATGTGACTATGTCCCATGACTTTTAAAAGACGCTACCTTCTCTAGAAGTACTTGGCAAATCTTTGAAATTAATCTGGCCCAGCTATCCACTGTTTAAAGTCAGTGAATCATTTTATATTCCTTCAGACATAAAGCCTAGATTTTCCTCCAATTAGCAGTGGAATAAGATTAATGCCTACACTAAATCGACATCATATCTGCACTATAAGGTGGGTATAAAAGATCCCATGGCATTAATCATAGAACGCTAGCAGATTTCTCCCAGTGTCATGGCCAGCTTTACTAAGACACTTTAATTGGCTATTTATCCCTACAGGCCTGTTTTTTGCAGGTGATAATCGTGCAATGGTATTGTCACTGGACAACTAATTCATGATAATACTCTGGGGACCCACGTTTGAATTCCACCACGGCAGATGTTGAAATCAGAATTCCATAAAAATCTGGAATTAAGAACCTACTGATGACCATGAAACCATTGTCGACTGTCATTAAAAACCCATCTGGTTCACTAATGTCCTTTAGGGAAGGAAATCTGCCGTCCTTATCTGGTCTGGCCTACATGTGACTCCACACCCACAGCAATGTGGTTGACTCTTAAATGCTCTTCGAAATGGTCCAGCAAGCCACTTAATTAACGGTAATTAGGGATGGGCAATAAATGTTGGCCCAGTCCACGATGCCCACATCCCATGAACAAAACATTCATGTTGGGCAAACCAATTTCTGGGCACATTCTCATGCCGCCCAATCACCCCTGCCCTAGAAGTATGGCAGCTGCATAATTGGTAACCAGGGATTTTTCATGTCTGGCACCGGCCATGCTAAATTGACCCTAGCGTCAGGGGGATTAGCAGGGTAAATATGTGAGTTACAGGAATAGGGCCTGGGTGGGATTGCGGTCGGTGCAATCTCGATGGGCCAAATGGCCTCCTTCTGCACTGTAGGGATTCTATGATTCTTTGTCTAAAACAGGAAATTATTCATTTTGAATATGCTAATAAGGAGCAACAGCCAGTTTGAAAACTTCAGTGCCCAATTTGGCAAAAACAGACTGGATTAACTCAAGTTCCTGGGTTCACTGTGGCCTATCAATTTGTCTTTGGAGAGATTGCTGGAGGCCACCAAAGAACAGACAAGATTTTATTTCCTTACTTAGCTTAATGTGGTGCCAGCAAGATCAAGAGTGCTTTTCCTAATTTTACATCACTACTGTGTCTGCTGATCAGTCAATGATGTGGAGATGCCGTTTTCTGTGTCGATATGCGCGATCTTCTTGGAGATCCTCTCCACTTGGAACCGGCAGTTTGCGGTGTCGATGGTAGCACAGGTTCAAACAAGACTTCTTCACCGCACAGGACCTTCAACTGATGCTATACACTAGATACATCGATGACATTTTCTTCCTTTGGACTCATGGTGAACAATCACTGAAACAACTATATGATGACATCAACAAGTTCCATCCCACCATCAGACTCACCATGGACTACTCTCCGGAATCGGTTGCATTCTTGGACACACGCATCTCCATTAAGGACGGTCAGCTCAGCACCTCACTATACCGCAAGCCCACAGATAACCTCACGATGCTCCACTTCTCCAGCTTCCACCCTAAACACGTTAAAGAAGCCATCCCCTACGGACAAGCCCTCCGTATACACAGGATCTGCTTGGATGAGGAGGATTGCAATAGACACCTCCTGACGCTGAAAGATGCCCTCATAAGAACAGGATATAGCGCTCGACTCATCGATCAACAGTTCCGACGTGCCACAGCGAAAAACCGCACCGACCTCCTCAGAAGACAAACACGGGACACGGTGGACAGAGTACCCTTCGTCGTCCAGTACTTCCCCGGAGCGGAGAAGCTACGGCATCTCCTCCGGAGCCTTCAACACGTCATTGATGAAGACGAACATCTCGCCAAGGCCGTCCCCACACCCCCACTTCTTGCCTTCAAACAACCGCACAACCTCAAACAGACCATTGTCCGCAGCAAACTACTCAGCCTTCAGGAGAACAGTGACCACGACACCACATAACCCTGCCACAGCAACCTCTGCAAGACGTGCCGGATCATCGACACAGATGCCATCATCTCACGTGAGAATACCATCCACCAGGTACACGGTACATACTCTTGCAACTCGGCCAACGTTGTCTACCTGATACGCTGCAGAAAAGGATGTTCCGAGGCATGGTACATTGGGGAAACTATGCAGACGCTGCGACAATGGATGAATGAACACCGCTCGACAATCACCAGGCAAGACTGTTCTCTTCTTGTTGGGGAGCACTTCAGCAGTCACGGGCATTCGGCCTCTGGTATTCGGGTAAGCGTTCTCCAAGGCGGCCTTCACGACACACGATGGCGCAGAGTCGCTGAGCAGAAACTGATAGCCAAGTTCCGCACACATGAGGATGGCCTCAACCGGGATATTGGGTTCATGTCACACTATTTGTAATCCCCACAGCCTGCCTGGACCTGCAGAGTTTCACTGGCTTTCCTGTCTGGAGACAATACACATCTCTTTAACCTGTCTTGATGCTCTCTCCACTCACATTGTTTGTATCTTAAAGGCTTGATTAGCTGTAAGTATTCGCATTCCAACCATTATTCATGTAATTTGAGTTTGTGTCTTTATATGCCCTGTTTGTGAACAGAATTCCCACTCACCTGAAGAAGGAGCTTGGGGCTCCAAAAGCTTGTGTGGCTTTTGCTACCAAATAAACCTGTTGGACTTTAACCTGGTGTTGTTAAACTTCTTACTGTGATCAGTCAAGGAGCAGAAAGAAGATGGTTGTTGGATATCAATCATCTCAGCCCCAATACGTCACTGCAGGAATTCCTCAAGAATGTTTTAAGCTGTTTCTGCATTATTAATGACAAAAGCAAAATACTGCAGATGCCGGAATCTCTAACAAAAACAGAAAATGCTGGAAAATCTCAGCAGGTCTGACAGCATCTGTGGGGAGAGAATAGAGCCAACGTGGAGTCTGGATGACACTTCGTCAAAGCTGACTAAGGGTCATCCAGATTTGAAATGTTAGACCTGCTGAGATTTTTCAGCATTTTCTGTTTTTGCTTCAATAATGACCATCCCTTCATCATGAGGTCAAAGAAGGAATGTTACCTGGTCGATTATCTAGTTTGCTGATTGTGGGATCTTACTTTTCACAAATTGGCTGTCACATTGGTCGCCATAACAAAAACGCCCACAATTCAAAAAGCAATTCATTGGCAAACTCTTTCTTCTTTCCTTTTTGATTTGGGATAAAGACAAAAGTCTTCACCAAAACCAGATAAATGAACAATTTAGCCCATTTTTCTTTCCTGAAAGAGGTGGCTCCATCTTTAATATGGTTCATTGGGACAAGCACTTGCCAATACCTCACACAGAACCATAGAATCCCACAGTGCAGAAGTGGCCATTCAGCCCATCAAGTCTGCACCAGCTCTCTGACAGAGTATCTTCTGTAAGAAGTCTCACAACATCAGGTTAAAGTCCAACAGGTTTATTTGGTAGCAAAAGCCACAAGCTTTCGGAGCGCTGCTCCTTCGTCAGGTAAGTGGAAGTTCTGTTCACAAACAGGGCATATACAAAGACACAAACTCAATTTACAAAATAATGGTTGGAATGCTAATCTTTACAGGTAATCAAGTTGTAAAGGTACAGCCAATGTGAGCGGAGAGAGGGTTAAGCACAGACTAAAGAGATGTGTATTGTCTCCAGCCGGGACAGTTAGTGAGATTTTGCAAGCCCAGGCAAGTCATGGGGGTTACAGATAGTGTGGCATGAACCCAAGATCCCGGTTGAGGCCGTCCTCGTGTGCAGAACTTGACTATCAGTCTCTGCTCAGCGACTCTGCGTTGTCGTGTGTCGTGAAGGCCGCCTTGGAGAACGCTTACCCAAAGATCAGAGGCTGAATGCCCGTGACCGCTGAAGTGTTCCCCAACAGGAAGAGAACACTCTTGCTTGGTGGTTGTCTCACGTGAGAACACCATCCACCAGGTACACAGTACATACTCTTGCAACTCGGCCAACATTGTCTACCTGATACGCTGCTGGAAAGGATGTCCCAAGGCATGGTACATTGGGGAGACCATGCAGACGCTACGACAACAGATGAATGAACACCGCTCAACAATCACCAAGCAAGAGCGTGTTCTCTTCCTGTTGGGGAACACTTCAGCGGTCACGGGCATTCGGCCTCTAATCTTCGGGTAAGCGTTCTCCAAGGCGGCCTTCACGACACATGACAATGCAGAATCGCCGAGCAGAAACTGATAGCCAAGTTCCGCACACATGAGGACGGCCTCAACCGGGATCTTGGGTTCATATCACACTATCTGTAACCCCCACGACGTGCCTGGGCTTGCAAAATCTCACTAACTGTCCTGGCTGGAGACAATACACACCTCTTTAACCTGTGCTCAACACTCTCTCCGCTCACATTGTCTGTACCTTTAAGACTTGATTAACTGTAAAGACTCGCATTCCAACCATTATTTTGTAAATTGAGTTATATGCCCTGTCCGTGAACAGAACTCCCACTTACCTGATGAAGGAGCAGCGCTCCGAAAGCTAGTGGCTTTTGCTACCAAATAAACCTGTTGGACTTTAACCTGGTGTTGTGAGACTTCTTACTGTGTTTACCCCAGTCCAATGCCCGCATCTCCACATCAAGAGTATCTTCTGACAGGGTATCTTATCCAGGCCCTCTCCCCCACCTTGTTTCCCATGACCAATTCACCTAACGTGCACATCTTTGGAGTGCACAGCTAGGCATTCTTCAGAGAAGAGTCCAGCTAGTGATTGTGACTGAAGGAAATCAAGTTATTCTAATTCTGTTCACATACATGCACCTTTCAAAGAACTGCAGCCTTTATAGTATCAATATGGCATCATTCTCTATACATGCTTTTTACTGCAGATGTGTTATGATATGAGTGGCATCTATCTTTTGGAATCATTAGCTACAGGAGTTAACCATTCCTGTTTTGTTAAAAGGTTTGTAACTTGTTATTTTTATATCATGACAAAAATTAGCAGTGTTACTGAACAATTTTTTAAAATCTGTCCACTTATTTGTTTTATTCACTTCCCCTAACGGGTACTTAACTAAATAAGATAGCAAGAGAAAATAAGCAACTTTCACAGATTGCTCCCTCTAATTTAAGACAATTTTACAGTACCTTATTTTTTTGCAGCTCATATTATCTCGAGGCCATAAAATAATCTAAATTAGTTTTAAACAGCCTGTCTGAGGCAGTTTTTGACAACGTCCAATTACTGTCACAAATTGGTACAGGGTAAGTATCCATCACAAGTCACTCCCACCAGTGTGATGCAGCTTTATGTTATTTTAGTATTTCTTTTTTCTCTTTGCCACAGCCTTGCTGCAAGACTTCTAGAACCCAGAAGCTGCAGACCTATGATTCTTGTTCCTTGTATCCTTTAGAAGTGTGTAAATACGTACTTTCACAGACTTTGTTAGTGAACACCAAAAGGTATTTATTAATAAGAAATATACACCATTCGCATGGCTGTAGCTGGCTCCCAAAATGTCTCTGCCTAGGAGCCCCTCTCACCATCGTGTGATTCCACACTCTGAGTCCCAATTGGTTACACAGGCCATGTCACCCTTACTCTGCTGTGTTGCCCTTAAAGGGACAATCACCACAAATTCATACAATCCTACAGCGCTAACTTTAGTCCGCTCTAGATGAATGGCATTCTCAACATAAATAAACATGAAGTACATTTGCAGAACACCACATGGTTATGGATAATTACAGCAGTAAAGACTTGATATTTTTAAATGAAGTTCTCCTGACAGTGAATGTTAAGAACATAAGAACATAAGAAATAGGAGCAGGAGTAGGTCATCTAGCCCCTCAAGCTTGCTCCACCATTCAATAAGATCATGGCTGATCTGATAGTGGGTTCAGTTCCACTTACCCGCCCGCTCCCCATAACCCTTAATTCCCTTAATGGTTAAAAATCTATCTATCTGTGACTTAAACACATTTAACGAGGTAGCCTTCTCTGCTTCATTGGGCAGAGAATTCCAAAGATTCACTACCCTCTGGGAGAAGAAATTCCTCCTCAACTCTGTTCTAAATTGACTCCCCTGTATTTTGAGGCTATGCCCCCTAGTTCTTGTTTCCATTGTAAGTGGAAATAACCTCGCTGCTTCTACCCTGTCTAGCCCCTTCATTATCTTATATGTCTCTATAAGATCGCCCCTCAACCTTCTAAACTCCAATGAGTACAGGCCCAGTCTACTCAATCTCTCCTCATAAGCTAACCCCCTCATCTCCGGAATCAACCTGGTGAATCTTCTCTGTACCCCCTCCAAAGCTAATATATCCTTTCTTAAATAAGGGGACCAAAATTGTACACAGTACTCCAGTTGCGGCCTCACCAGTACCCTGTACAGTTGCAGCATGACCTCCCTGCTTTTATACTCCATCCCTCTCGTGATAAAGGCCAACATTCCATTTGCCTTCTTGATCACCTGCTGCATCTGCAAACTGAGTTTCTGTGATTCATGCACAAGGACCCCGAGGTCCCTCTGCACAGTAGCATGTTGTAATTTTTCACCCTTTAAATAATAGTCCATTTTACTATTATTCCTTCCAAAGTGGATAACCTCACACTTACCAATGTTATACTCCATCTGCCAGATCCTTGCCCACTCACTTAGCATATCCAAATCTCTCTGCAGACTCTGTGTCCTCCACGCAATTTGCTTTCCCACTCATCTTTGTGTCATCCGCAAACTTTGTTACCCTACACTCGGTCCCCTCCTCCAGATCGTCTATGTATATGGTAAATAGTTGAGGCCCCAGCACCGATCCCTGCGTCACGCCACTAGTCACTGATTGCCAACCGGAAAAGCACCCATTTATTCCGACTCTCTGCTTTCTGTTAGATAGCCAATCCTCAATCCACGCTAACACTTTACCCCCAGCTCCATGTACCTTTATCTTATGCAGCAACCTTTTGTGAGGCACCTTATCGAATGCCTTCTGGAAATCTAAATACACCACATCCACCGGTTCCCCTCTGTCAACCGCATTAGTTATATCCTCTCTATCACTATAATGCTCTCTATCACTATAATGTAAGAAGTCTCACAACACTAGGTTAAAGTCCAACTAGTTTATTTGGTAGCACAAGCTTTCAGAGTGTCGTTCCTTCTTCAGGCTCCTTCTTCACCTGAAGAAGGAGTGACACTCCGAAAGCTTGTGCTACCAAATAAACCTGTTGGACTTTAACCTGATGTTGAGAGACTTCTTACTGTGCTTATCCCTGTCCAACGCCGGCATCTCCACATCATGGCCACCATAATGTAACACATACCAGGCTGAATTCGCAATTCTGTTTGTCTCAGAACCACCGTTGTTTCCAAGTACATATTGTTAATTCTATATAAATTGGGTTTTAATTGTATTCAGGTGTTGGATATTAATTGCGGCCTCAACTGCATACGAAAGGTGTTTGGTAAAATTCTAACAACAATGAAAGGTCACAGATCTGAAACTTTAACTCTGTTTCTCTCTCCACAATTGCTGTCAGTGCTGTTGAATATTTGTAGCATTTTCTTGTATGCCTAACAGAGTACTCCTTGTTTGTCTCTGTACAGCTTTGGGTGTGTCCCAATCCAGGTGCCAGCCATGCAAATAAACCCACGTTGCATTAAGAGACTGACGTTAAAACTTTGTTGCAGTGTTGACGATTATTTTCAGATAATAAGTATGGGTCTATCTCAGCCACATTACAAGTTCCCTTCAAAATCTGTAAATGGAAACAGAAAGGACTACACACTTAATTTAGATTGCACACAAATGGGTGTAACAAGGTATTAAAATAACAGGCACCCAAACCTTTAGATTGAGAATTAGGCACGATTTGTCTGCGTGCATGTGTGGTGGGTATGATATTCAATATGAGATTCAATATTGAGGAGCATCGCAACAAATTTAAAATGGCATTAGTAAATGTGCAAATAAGGACATATAATTGGCAAATGAATTTCAAAATTGGCAGGCAATAGGAAAATAAGGGGTTTTCATATTATTTAGAAAATAAGAATCTAAGTACAAATACACTAGTCACTAAATTAGTGACACGGTTTAATAAGGCCATAAAGAAGGCAAACTAAGCACAAGTGTTTCCGTCGAAAAGGATAAAATTGAAAAGTAGAGAAGTTATGCTAAAATTGCATTGCACCTTGGTCAGACCACACTTGAAGTATCGTGTACACTTGTGTTTACCACATTATACAAAGAATGTAGAGATACGAAAGAGAGTACAGAAAAGATTTGCAAGCATGATACCAGAACTGGGAGTACAGGCTAGGTCTCTTTTCTTTTGACCTGATAGATGTTTAAAATTATAAAATGTTGATAGGAAGACAAAGTGAGATTGCTTCTTTCTACTTTGCAGAAGAGCAAAACTAGAGGCCATCATAGAACAGTTCAGCAGAGGAACAGGCCCTTCGGCCCACAATGTTGTGCCGAACATAATGCTAAATTAAACGAATCCCTTCTGCCTTTGGTCCGTATTCCTCTATTCCTTGCATATTCGTGCGCTTATCTAAAAGCCCCTTAAATGCCTCTATTGTATCTGCCTGCACCATCACCCCTGGCAGGGTGCTCCAGACACCTACCACTCTCTGTGTAAAAAACCTGTCCCTCATATCTCCTTTGAACATTTCCTTCTCTCGCCTTAAGCGTATGCCCCCTAGCGTAAAGGAGAACATGCCCCTGTCTACACCAACGGGGACGAAGTAGAAAGGGTCGAGAGCTTCAAGTTTTTAGGTGTCCAGATCACTAACAACCTGTCCTGGTCCCCGCATGCTGACACTATAGTTAAGGAAATTTGGCACGTCAGCTACGAACCTCACCAATTTTTACAGATGCACCATAGAAAGCATTGTTTCTGGTTGTATCACAGCTTGGTATGGCTCCTGCGCTGCCCAAGACCGCAAGGAACTACAAAAGGTCCTTGTGTGAATGTAGCCCAATCCATCACGCAAACCAGCCTCCCATCCATTGACTCTGTCTACACTTCCCGCTGCCTCGGCAAAGCAGCCAGCATAATTAAGGACCCCACGCATCCCGGTCATTCTCTCTTCCACCTTCCTTCGGGAAAAAGATACAAAAGTCTGAGGTCATGTACCAACCGACTCAAGAACAGCTTCTTCTCTGCTGCTGTCAGACTTTTGAATGGATTTACCTTGCATTAAGTTGATCTTTCTCTACACCCTAGCTATGACTGTAATAGTACATTCTGCACTCTCTCATTTCCTTCTCTATGAACAGTATGTTTTGTCTGTATAGCGCGCAAGAAACAATACTTTTCACTGTATGTTAATACATGTGACAGTGATAAATCAAATTTTAAAAAGGATCAGACATTTCAACTCTGGGAAAAAGATTCTGTCTGTCAACTCTATGCCTCTCATAATGTTACAGATTTCTATCAATCTCTGCCGCTCCAGAGAAAATAACCCAATTTGTCCAGCCTCTCTTGAGAGCACATACCTTCTAATTTGGGCAGCATCCTAGTAAACCTCTTCTGCACCCTCTCCAAAGCCTCCGCATCCTTCCTGTAATGTGGCATCAATAAAAGATAGTCACCAAAGAATCAAATAGTGGACCCAGGAGAAACCTCTTTTCCCAAAAGAGCATCACTGGTAATATTAAGACAGTAAGAAGTCTCACAACACCAGGTTAAAGTCCAACAGGTTTATTGAGGGCACCAGAGCTTAGGGCCTTGGCAGCTTAAGGCATGACGGCAAAGATGGAGAGGCTAACCCCTTGCAGAAACCCTGATGGCCCACTGAATCAGGCCTAAAATAGGATTCCTGCTTGGTGGCAAACCCGTCAATGTTCTTGGTTCGTTCCACCGGCCTTGATCAGGTCCCCACCCACAGCGGAAGGGGTCCCAACGAAAATGTAAAAGTCATAATAATCATGCAATTAGCAGGCTGGAAGCCTAATTCAACGCCTCCCCACGATGCACCTGCTCCTCCAATGGGAAGCCCACTAGGCGTGCTTTGGTGCAAGTCCTGACAAATGTGGACTTGCACCAGCTCTGACGAAGGGTCATCTAGGCTCAAAACATTGGTTGTATTCTCTCTCCACAGATGCTGTCAGAGCTGCTGAGATTTTCCAGCATTTTCTGTTTTTGTTTCAGATTCCAGCAGTATTTTGCTTTTACACTCTGGTTTTCCTGTTGGCGGGAGCACTTAATAGTGCAAAGGGATTAATTGCACCTGTTGATTGCTGCTGTCTAATTTCTGATCTTGAACAATAGTCTGCCTGTTCCCTCAACAGAAGTGGGCTTTCCCTCAACAGAAGTGGGCTTGCCTTGGGTTTAACACCATCTGCTCGATCCATTCCCTATGAGGGGATTTGCACAGTAATTTCATTGCAGTGTTAAAGTAAACCTACTTGTGACATTGATAAATAAACTTAAAACTTAATCAGCTTTGAGGTAAGACAGAGAGAGGGAGAGAGGCACAGAGAGAGGGAGGGAGAGGGAGTGAGAGGGGGACAGAGGTAGGGAGTGAGGGACAGTGAGAGGGGGACAGAGGTAGGGAGTGAGGGACAGTGAGAGGGAAGGGGACTGAGGGAGAGAAGGGCACAGAGAGATTGAGAGGGGGACACGGAGGGAGGGAGTAAGGGATTGAGGAAGATAGAGGGACACCACCCCTCCCTCCCTCCCACCCCCCGCCACACACTCCGGCTTCATATCGGCATTGGTCGAGCAAGCAGCGAGGCCACCCACGCTGTGACCCCACCCTACATTCACAAACTCTGACGCAACACAATACCAGGGCCCTTCCTTTAGGCTTCTCCAATGTGCTTTACATTGGATTAACAGTTTGTTAACACACTACCTCTTCTGTCACAATCTTTCAGTCACTGTTGTGCTTTGGTCATCAAAAGTGAACCAGCAATGAATCAAAAGCAAGGTTAATGATAAGAAACCTACCAATTAGAAAGTGTGAAAGAGTTAGGAAAACTGCCAATGGGTTACATAAGCAGTCAGGAAAAGTGGCACGGGGTGGGGGGAAAGGAAATGGTGAATCAGCATCACACAAAACACTTTTATTACTCATGTTTCTAATGTTCAACTAACATTTTAAACAAAATAAAACATTAAAATTTTCAGAATAAATTTACCCAGTGACAACAGGAAGAGTAAAAAGGGAGTTCCCCAATAGCACAAAAGGGGCTGCGGAGAGAGGTGCAGATGCAGTCATGGGTGCTGCCCAAATGCCAGAACAGAGGTTTGAATTATATTCTCCTGTGTCCACCACCCTCACAAAGGTTGTTAGATTGTGATCGCACCATCCCCACCCCCAGTTCTGTCAGGTCCCAGACACCTCCTAATACCGTTAGACACTTCGTCGCCCAGTGCTCCGAGAAACCTCTCCTTAGTCTTCCTAATCTTCTGGACCCTGGCTCCCTTACCCTCTAATGCCAGAATCTCTTATTCGAGTTCAGAAATGCCTAGGCCACACTCCCAGTATTCCTAGATGTCAATACTGCTAGCTAGGCTTCCAGATCTCGTGATCTCCATTCATAATTCTCCCAAAATCTAACACTCATTCCTATGATCCCACAACCTGCCACAGCATATGGATGGTCCTTCTTTGCAGTATTCCTGAATCCAGCAAATTCATCCCAGTGCTCCGTATTCTTGGATCACAAAGCCCAGAGAACCTTTCCCAGGGTTCGATTCCCGGCTTGGGTCACTGTCTGTGTGGAATTTGCACATTCTCCCCGTGTCTGCGTGGGTTTCCTCCCACAGTCCAAAGATGTGTGGGTTAGGTGGATTGAACATGCTAAATTGCCCCTTGGTGTCAAGGGGACTAGCTAGCGTAAATGCATAGGGTTACAGGGATAGGGTCTGGGTGGGATTGTGGTCGGTGCAGACTCGATGGGCCAAATGGCCTCCTTCTGCACTATAGAATTCTATGATTCTATGATATGACTCCTTTCCATTGCAGTTTATTTTCATTAAGAAACCAATCACAATTTTTGACACAAAAATAGGAAATGCTGGAGAGAGAATAGAGCTAACATTTCGAGTCAGAATGACCCTTTGTCACTGACTTGAAACGTTGGCTCTATTCTCTCTCCACAGATGCTGTCAGACCTGCTGAGATTTTCCAGCATTTTCTGTTTTTGTTTCAGATTTCAGCATCCACAGTATTTTGCCTTAATCACAATTTTGGGTTTTGAGATTAGCTAGAACCATGTCGTTGACATATTGTGCTGACAACAATTTAAATTTCTATGCCATTTACTTTAGAACCACACAAAACTAGTAAACTGGGATGGAGAGACAGTGAGAAATCGGCATGAAAGAAGTGACAAAGGGAGTGGTTTACAATTATTTGCAGCAGGTAGTTATCAAAGTCACATGGCATGAATACAAATCACCACATTGAGGTCACAAGCAAACTATTTATTATAAAATGATAGTTAACTAGCTATTTAATTCATTACTATACCCTGACTATATCTGGCCTCAGGCTGTATCCCAACTAAAAGCAGCCTATTCTTTGAATGTGATCCTTACTGTTTTAATTATGATTTTATGGTCCAGGTTGACAGCACTATAGAGCTCAGCTCGCTACTCTTAAAGGCGCAGTGTCTTCACAAAAAAGATGTTCAGTAAATCGTTCTTCATTTGATTACTAACATGGTGGCAATGGCAGCACGGTGGCACAGTGATTAGCACTACTGCCTCACAGTGTATGGGGACCTTCGATTCGCAGTTTGGGTCACTATCTGTACGAGTCTGCATGTTCTCTCGGTGACTGCGTGGGTTTCCTCCAGGTGCTCCGGTCTTCACCCACAGCCCGAAAGATGTGCTGGTTAGGTGCATTGGCCATGTTAAATTCTCCCTCAGTGTACCCGAACAAGCGCTGGAGTGTGGCGACTGGGGGATTTTCACAGTAACTTAATTGCAGTGTTAATGTAAGCCTACTTGTTGACACTAATAAATAAACTTATAAACTCATGTGATGAAATTGGGTGAAACATGACAAGATGTCATCACATCGTTGACATAAGATCACAATGACAAAAATAAAGGGGCCTTTTCTATCTCCTTTCTTCTACTGGCAAAAATATCTGCGGCTTTTGATGAAATAGAACCTGGTGATTTTTGAGCTGGGAAGGCAGAGGTCTGGAGATGGTACACACACACGCACGCACAGAACGCTGGCAGGATTCCATATGAAAAGAAAAGCTGACCACAGCCTTTTCTGCTCATTAATAATTTAAAGATGATGCAATAAGTTTATTAATTTAAAAAAAACAAGCAAGCAACTGGTATGTTTATTTGCAGCTAATCAGAAGCTACTTTCTTCAAGTGGGTTTACGATCAGCACAAAATTGCTGATTTCCACTAAAGGAGGTATAAAGCACTGTAAATTTGACATACTGTAATGCAAAAGACATCATCAATGCCAAATGTGTAGGAGTTAAGGTATCAGCCAGGTTATCTAGCCAAACTTTTTCTCATGAAACTAAATCTAAATCTGTAGATTTTCAAAGAATAAGAAGTCTGAGGCAATCTGGACTGTAAACCCACAAGTCTCAATAACAATAATTTCTGTAGATCATAATCAGCTCGATAAAATACAACTATACTGTTTGGTTGAATGCTAAATGCACAATTGCAAATGGCCACCAGTATGGTCCAAATGAGGTTCAATTTATCATACATTAAGAAAATACTTGACTGGATAGATTAGAAAATTGAAAACTTGAAAATAGAACATGTGCCATTTATCTTCCTGTGGCTTTCCTTCTGCAGAATTACACAGCTGGAGCAGTCATTCCCAGAAACAATGTGGCACAGTTCACAAATTTTTAATTACTGCTTCGGTTTCAGAATTATGTAACTACCCTTTCTAACTGCCCCTTAGTAATGTTCAGACAAAGTGATAAACATTGAGGAATATGACATTTTGATAAACATTTGCTTCCTGCCAGAGCTTTCTGCACGAGTGCCACTGCTTCCCTTAAATGCTGCTACAGAGCACTGTTAACCCAATCACCTATTGCTCAAAACCACAATTGGAAGTAGCGTCTTACTTAAAGGCCACTTCTAGTACACTTTATCTTTTTGTGCTATGGAGTATTGGGAAGTCTAAAAGTCTTCATATCGATTCCCAATATCAAAGAACAAAGAACAGTACAGCACAGGAAATAGGCCCTTCGGCCCTCCAAGCCTGTGCTGCTCATTGGTCCAACTAGACCATTCGTTTGTATCCCTCCATTCCCAGACTGCTCATGTGACTATCCAGGTAAGTCTTAAACGATGCCAGCGTGTCTGCCTCCACCACCCTACTTGGCAGCGCATTCCAGGCCCCCACCACTCTCTGTGTAAAAAACGTCCCTCTGATATCTCAGTTAAACCTCGCCCCTCTCACCTTGAGCCCGTGATCCCTCGTGATCGTCACCTCCGACCTGGGAAAAAGCTTCCCACTGTTCACCCTATCTATGCCTTTCATAATTTGATACACCTCTATTAAGTCTCCCCTCATCCTCCGTCTTTCCAAGGAGAACAACCCCAGTTTCCCCAATCTCTCCTCATAGCTAAGACCCTCCATACCAGGCAACATCCTGGTAAACCTTCTCTGCACTCTCTCTAAAGCCTCCACGTCCTTCTGGTAGTGCGGCGACCAGAACTGGACGCAGTACTCCAAATGTGGCCTAACCAGCATTCTATACAGCTGCAACATCAGACTCCAGCTTTTATCATAGAAATCATAGAAACCCTACAGTGCAGAAGGAGGCCATTCGGCCCATCGAGTCTGCACCGACCACAATCCCACCCAGGCCCTACCCCCACATATTTTACCCGCTAATCCCTCTAACCTACACACCTCAGGACTCGAAGGGGCAATTCTTAACCTGACCAATCAACCTAACTCGCACATCTTTGGACTGTGGGAGGAAACCGGAGCACCCGGAGGAAACCCACGCAGACACGAGGAGAATGTGCAAACTCCACACAGACAGTGACCCGAGCCAGGAATCGAACCCGGGACTCTGGAGCTGTGAAGCAGCAGTGCTAACCACTGTGCTACCGTGCCGTATATATTCTATAGCCCGTCCTATAAAGGCAAGCACACCGTATGCCTTCTTCACCACCTTCTCCACCTGTGCTGCCACCTTCAAGGATTTGTGCACTTGCACACCAAGGTCCCTCTGTGTTTCTATACTCTTGATGGCTCTGCCATTTATTGTATAACTCCCCCCTACATTAGTTCTTCCAAAATGCATCACTTCGCATTTATCTGGATTAAATTCCATCTGCCATTTCTCCGCCCAATTTTCCAGCCTATCTATATCCTGCTGTATTGTCCGACAATGTTCATCGCTATCCGCAAGTCCAGCCATCTTCGTGTCATCCGCAAACTTGCTGGTAACACCAGTTACATCTTCTTCCAAATCATTTATATATATCACAAATAGCAGAGGTCCCAGTACAGAGCCCTGCGGACCACCACTGGTCACGGACCTCCAGCCGGAAAAAGACCCTTCGACTGCTACCCTCTGTCTCCTGTGGCCAAGCCAGTTTTCTACCCATCTAGCCACCTCTCCTTGTATCCCATGAGCCTTAACCTTCTTAACCAACCTGCCATGAAGGACTTTGTCAAATGCCTTACTGAAATCCATATAGACGACATCCACGGCCCTTCCTTCGTCAACCGTTTTTGTCACTTCCTCAAAAAACTCCACCAAACTTGTAAGGCACGACCTCCCTCTTACAAAACCATGCTGTCTGTCACTAATGAGATTGTTCCGTTCTAAATGTGCATACATCCTGTCTCTAAGAATCCTCTCCAACAACTTCCCTACCACGGACGTCAAGCTCACTGGCCTATAATTACCCGGGTTATCCCTGCTACCCTTCTTAAATAACGGTACCACATTCGCTATCCTCCAATCCTCAGGGACCTCACCTGTGTCCAATGAAGAGACAAAGATTTCCGTCAGAGGCCCAGCAATTACATCAGTTATGCTACACTGTGCCAACTACAGGGCAGCACAGTGGCTAGCACCGTTGTCTCACAGCACCAGGGACCTGGGTTCAATTCCCAGATTAGGTCACTGTCTGTGCGGTGTCTGCACGTTCTCCCCGTGTCTACATGGGTTTCCTCCCACAGTCCAAAAGAAGTGCTGGTCAGATGCATTGGCCATGCTAAATTCTCCCTCAGTGTACCCGAACAGGCGCTGGAGTGTGGCAACTAGGGGATTTTCACAGTAACTTCATTGCAGTGTTAACGTAAGCCTACATATGACACTAATAAATAATAAACTTTAACTATTAACGTTATTGACAAAGTAATTTGCTTTCTCCATGTACAAGTGTTTTAAAGTAAAAGTGTTTAGTCATAGCGTGCCTCAAGGACGAAGAGAGGTGGTATATTGTGGATAGTCTCAGGCACAAAGAGGCAAATAACCAGAGTTTGGATTAAGTACTTTAAATGCATTGAAACTCAGCAGATATCCATCCGTCTGTTCTTGTAATCTTTCGCTCCCAGCAAATAGGGTGGGCAGCTTTGTGGTCAAAGTATAAGCTTACACTAACAACCAGCTGATCACTGGTTTCACTGGAATAGACATGTCTTCCATGTTCATCAAGGTTTCCATTAATGTTGTCACATCTATACAGCATATTAAAGCCAAGTCTATTCCCTCGGGAATTACATCTCTATTGCATGGTATGTACTGGGCTTTGTTATCAAACCCTCATTATTCTTCCTTTACTGCTGTAAATTTGGCAATAATGGTTAGAAAATAAATAGCTTGTATTCACAAAAGACATCTCATAGAATCATAGAAACCCTACAGTGCAGAAGGAGGCCATTCGGCCCATCGAGTATGCACCGACCACAATCCCACCCAGGCCCTACCCCCATATCCCTACATATTTTACCCACTAATCCCTCTAACCTACACATCTCAGGACACTAAGGGGCAATTTTAGCATGGCCAATCAACCTAACCCACACATTTTTGGACTGTGGGAGGAAACCGGAGCACCCGGAGGAAACCCACGCAGACACGAGGAGAATGTGCAAACTCCACACAGACAGTGACCCGAGCCGGGAATCGAACCCAGGTCCCTGGAGCTGTGAAGCAGCAGTGCTAACCACTGTGCTACCGTGCCGCCCGAGATCTGTGGAGTAAATTGAAGTGGCCCCTCCCCACGATGAATTATGTAACTACTCCTTCTAACTGTCCCTTAGTAATGTTCAAAGTGAAAACAGTAAATATTTTATTCACAAGTCATGTCAGCAACCGTGTTCAAACTTGCATCTTTTCATTTTACAACCTTGTGAAAAATTGCCTTTTTTCCCTGCATGTCAGCCAGAACAGGGAGAAGTAATATGTTCATTAGCAAACCAGCTAGCCTGTTATAACAATCTCTCAGCTCTTGTAGTCAGAATTTCATAAATTATCAGAATTTTAAAAATTCAATTTCACACTTTGACATGATCAGATTTGGATTCAAAAGAAGAATTTTAATCTTTTAGGCCAGGTTAGGGATGCGTGGGGGATCACTTTCTTAAAAATGGGACTGCCGAACCAATCCACTGTGATCATGCCTAATTACAGTAGTTTGGGGCCAGGCAAGTAAGGGTCATTAATTTATTTATTAGATTCAGAAAGAATGTTCCCAATGGTGGGGGAGTCCAGACAAGGGGGTCATAGTTTGAGGATAAGGGGTAAACCTTTTAGAACTGAGGTGAGGAGAAATTTCTTCACCCAGAGGGTGGTGAATGTGTGGAATTCACTACCACAGAAAGTAGTTGAAGCCAAAGCGTTGCCTGATTTCAAGAAGAAATTAGATATAGCTCATGGGGCTAAAGGGATCAGGCGGGAAGGGGGGAATCAGAATATTGAATTCAGTGATGGCTTTAAGGGCCAAATGGCTTACTCCTGCTTCTAATTTCTATATCTCTGTCAATGGTGCTGCATGCCACAGGTTGAAACAACATTGGAATTTAATGGCGCAGGTTTGGTATCCCAAGGCTTGAGAAACGCAGCATGTGCAAAAAAGCAAGAACTGCCAGTGCGAGTAGGAAAGTGCTTTTAGAGCACTGCTTGTCGACCAAGAGGAGCAGCAGGTCGTCTTTCCTGTCCTTCAAATTAACTTGCCACCTTGCAGTGATCATTCAACCTTCTCTTTATCTCCAGACATTCTTCTCTTCAATCTCGAGACTCTCCTGTTCTCTGCTTCTTTTGTGCATCGTCTCTCACACGTTGGGGAATAGCGGGCAGGTGGTGGAAGAATTCCCAGGCTGATTATCAGCATGTCGAACTGCGTCATGGATACTCCTCCCATGGTCAACAAGTCCTGGCTCAGGACTTGAACCCAGACCTTCCGGCTCATAGAGACACTACCGGTGTACCATATTGCCTCCACTTCTCCAGTGTCTCTCCCTGTAATTCAATATCTCTCCACCCACTATGACACCAGGCCAGTCTGTGATCTCTCCCTCCTCTCTGGTTCATGACTGCGTTCTTGTATAGCAGACTTCCCCTCACATTAGTCACCAGCCAGCCAGCTTCTTGATCTGGCTGGCTGCCATGTAGGAAATTGGGTACAAATATTTAAATGAGGTGCTGCTGTTAAATTTGACTTTCCAGCAATCGTCAGTTCTTCTCAATCCTTCCCTAGATCCCCATAAATATTGAGCCAAGGTGTCTGGATTGCTTTTCCAGTATCATGAATCCAACACTACTATATCCAAATCAATTATTTTAATGACCACAGCACAATTTTGACAATAAGAAACTTCAAGATAGTATTATGACAAAGGTTAGAAACAAAAAACAGACGCAGAGTATAACAGATACACTCAAGTTGATAACATTCCATCTAAGAGATTACTAACTATATATGAGGTATATGGAAATTGAAATCTTGTAGTATAAATAAGAAACTGTTTGAAAAATAGGATGTGGAGATGCCGGAGTGGATTTCCCACTCACCTGACGAAGGAGCAGCGCTCCGAAAGCTAGTGGCGTTTGCTACCAAATAAACCTGTTGGACTTTAACCTGGTGTTGTTAGACTCTTTACTGTGAAAAATAGGAGGCAGAAATTTGGGATGAAAACGACATTCTTAGATTGGTAACGAGTGGTGACAAGTAATGACCCTAAGCGATTAACTTAAAAGACTCCTGATTTTCTTGTGTGTGCATGTAGCCTCAGTACACTGAAAGTAATCATTAACCCTGTAACTGTAACCCACCTCTGTTCTTATGTTCTGGTTCTGTAGCCTTTCAGCATGCTATAATAGACACAGCTCAAACACACAAAGGGACAAAACCTGGATTTGGGAGTTGAGGGAAGTATACCACATTTGCAAATAGTTTAGGGGAATGTAGTGATTTGTGAAGAAAAGACCAAACAATTGCAAATAAAGATAGATGAGGTGAGTGGGCAAAACAATGAGAGAAACAGGTTAGCATAGTAAGGTGTGGTAAAAATGACAGACGAAGTAAAATCTGAAGTCAGGCACACTAAAGGGTAAATTAAACTTAGATTTAAAGGTATGGATGTACAAATCATTAAAGCAAGTTCCTAGATGTGAAAAAGAAATAAAAAGGCTAATAGGTACTGGGTACCTTCACACTTATCCAGTTCTTGTTTGGAATATTTGTATCAGATTTGGGAAGTCCGATTTAGGAAGGATAGATTAGACTTGGAACAGAATCTGTTGACCATACCCAGCATGATACCTAGGATAAAGTGATAAACAACTGGGTAAACTTGCAATATGCAAGATGAGGAAGTTTAGGGGTGTTAGAATTTTAAAGTGAGGCTTTTGATAGAAAATCATTATTTCTTCTTGTAATAAAGGAGACATTGCTTTAGAATTTAACTAATTTCTTTACAAGTAAATCGAGGGAAAACTTCTTCACAAAGACAGCACCCCATAAAGTCATAGGTACATTTGGGGTCTTTTTCATCTAATCTGCTTGACAGCAGTGGGCACCTATTTAACACCCCACTGATTGAACAATTGGGTGGCATGTTATATGGGTGACATGTTACATGAGCACCCAAGTTTGCCTCATACCCAGCAGACAGACTAGGGTAAAATGACGCTCAAAGCTAACTGAGATATTGAAAAGAGAGATGAGTTCTTATACAGCTAATAAGAGTATTCACAAATAGAGAGTACAGACAAGGACTATCATTAAAAAGCTCAAGCAGTAAAGACTGACAAAATGGGTGAAGCAAGTTTAATGGTTTGAGTGACCCAGCTTAGTTTTGATGCGAAAGATTTAGTGTAAGGCATTAGGAGAGAGATGTTGACTGGCTTCACTCTGTTGTCAGTGCTTGGACATTGATTTGCTTTTAATCTCCCTTAATGAGCTGGATCTCAGAACCAAATGTAAGATATGCTGATTTTGCCAATGATATTAATCTAATGAAAGCTGCAGATAGAACTATTTGCAATTGAGTAGACAAGTGGCAAATAAATGAATGCAAAGTTTCTCACATTGGATTATTATTGCAAACTTGGAATGTCTTTGGCCGAGAGAGTAGATTTTGTTTTAAACATTTGGAAATGAAAGCGGATATCAGTAAAAGTGAAACTGTCAAAGACTATTGTTGTGAAAACTCAATAGTTCACTAATATCCTTTAGAAAAGGAAACTTGCCATCCTTCCTGACCTGGCCTGTGTGTGACTGCAATCCCACAGCAACTGAAGTGCCTTAGCAAACTAGTCAGATCGATCAAACCAAATATGGTTCAGGAAGGTGGTCAATATCTTCAGGTAAATAAATGCCAGCATTGCCAGTGATGCCCACATTCCGAAAATTCATGAAAGGATCAGTGACAGCTTAGCTGGAGAAGTGCAGCCTCTTCATGCAGTGATCCATATAAAGGTTGATCCTCTGGGTGTTTAAGGATTTTTACAAGCATCCCCCCCTGACCTGCTTCCAGCCTAACTGTTACTCCTCCTAGTTGTTCAACCTCTAGCTGCTCCTGTACCCTCATTCAAATCAAAGCAACAAGAATGTCACACAGCATAACCTCAGTGTGCTTGCTCACAGTGAGCAAGGCAAAATAAGAACCATAACCAATCAATCGCCAAGCTCAAAAATCACTTGGAACTCCAAAATGTACAATAGCCCAGAGACCCCTATGCTCCGAATGTCAGCCACAGTGCTTAAATAGTGCTTCCATAAGTCTTCTGAAACCATTCCTACTGGCTGATCCTCATAGGTGCCGGGCAGTAAATCCACTATTTTGTGTTCATATTGGATCAGGGCTCTAATGACAACTCAGCACATGTATTCACGAAGCACCCACATGCTTCCAACCCGGATGCTTATTAAAATATAGATTGAATGGTTTATTAAGCAAGCCACAGATTTGACGTGACCAACTTTCGTTCAAATCATTCGGGAGGAACAGAGCAGCAGAATTGGGGGTCAAGTTTTCCTTTAGGTTTAATCTACAGTACTTGATCTTGAATCCAGTTTCAGCTGAAAAGACAAAAGCTTCCTTTGCTATTGATGGTTCTAGCTACTTGGGCACGGTCAGCTCCAGGCACGGAGGGTTAAAGGTCAACGGAATAAAGGCAATCTAAATCACAGAAGTCACAGGGTCCGTGATCTGCTGTGAAGAATGAAAATATCGCAGAGTACAGGATATCCTTTTGATTTTAGGATGGAGTTTGTTGTCATAGTGTGTAGAATCATTTCTCTCTCTGCTACATGCTATATCTGATTAAGGAGTACTCAATTCAGGTTATGGACAACAAATGTTTATTCACTAACATTGACATCACAGAAAATATTTGCCCCATAGTCTTTGTGAAAGGGTATTTGACTACCTTACCTGGAGATAAAAGAGGTGCATGTAATTTTCAGTGTTAAGGGCATGTACTCCAATGATGTTTTTAAACAAAATATACCTCAGGGCATTGTGCATTTATTAAATAAGAATCCTGTTGTTAAACACTGGGAGAAATTTGAACTGTGGGTCACTCATTTCTCACCTGAGAAACGGGTAATGGCAGAAGAATAGAATCCTACAATGCAAAAGGAGGCCATTTGGCCCTTCAAATTTGCACTGACACTCTGATAGGTCATCTTACCCAGATCCTATCCCCATAACTCCACATATTTACCCCGCTAATGCCCCTAAACTACACATCTTGGGACACTAAGGTACAATTTAGCATGACCAATCCACCTAACCCGCACATCTTTGGACTGTGGGAGGAAACCGGAGCACCCAGAGGAAATCCACGCAGACATGGGGAGAGCATGCAAACTCTATACAGTCACTCAAGGCCGGAATTGAACCCGGGTCCCTGGCTCTGTGAGGCAGCAGTGCTAACCACTGTGCCGCCCAATATCAGAGTGGGTTCTTATACAATTTTCAGGCAGGCCTTCAACTGGGATGCTATTTAAATATGCACATTGCGGTCCTACACTGGATGGAGGATCCCAATTAGAATTTTCATGGAGAAATGACTTGATCAAGCAAAGTGAATGCTCGAGGCAAGAAGAGACCTAACCAGTAGGCAGCACAGTGGCAAGCACTGCTGCCTCACAGCGCCAGGGACCTGGGTTTGATTCTCGGCTTGGGTTACTGTCTGTGTGGGGTTTGCACATTCTCTCCGTGTCTGCATGGGTTTCCTCCGGGTGCTCCGGTTTCCTCCCATAGTCCAAAGATATGCAGGTTAGATAGATTGGCCATGCTAAATTGCCCCTTAGTGTCAGGGGGACTATCTACGGTAAATGCATAGGGTTATGGGAATAGGGCCTGGGTGGGATTGTGGTCAGTGCAGACTCGATGGGCCGAATGGTCTCCTTCTGCACTATAGGATTCTATGATCTTTGAAGGGAATGCTGAAGGACACTTGGAAAAGACACGTTTTTCGCAGCAATTTTTGGATCCAGGAGGAGCACTTATTTAAAATCTCTCCGTGTGCTCCCAGCCCATTCTCTCTGTTTTTAATCCCCCTAGGATCTAGTTTCCTTTAGCATTGTCCAGATTCTGGCCAATTTTCTACAGCCCAAATCTGAAAACGATCAGCTTAGCGTTAATCATATGTGCCTCTGCTATTTTCCAGTTAGAATGTTTCACTTGATTATTGGTGCAAAAGAATCAATTGTACCAGCCAGCTTCAATTGAACTGCCAGTAAAAGCTTTTCTTGTTACCATACATCAAAATCGATAGCTGAGTCTTCCAATTTGCTGGAAAATCTAGCGGCAGACTGAGGCAATTAATGGCATTAACATGAGAGACTCCAATACAAAGCAATTCCCTGGCAGTTGTTGAGGGAGTGGCATTTAATTGACTCCTTCTGTGAGAGGTAACTGGCAAAATACAAGCAGCATGGAAAGGTTTAATACCTATAACTACACTGTATTCTATAATAAAAGCAAATTACTGCGGATGCTGGAATCTGAAACCAAAAGACGTATGATGAACATCATTTATTTAGATAACTTTATTCAGCCAACACACTTCATTTGCTGAACCACAGAATAAATCTTCTATCCCACCTCGACCCCTTTGTTTTCATTTCATTTTTAACTGTTCTCTACCTTTTTTCTTTATTGTCTTTCTTTATTTTTCTTCCCCCCACTCTTCCCCCCCATGCCTCAATTTTAACCCCCCCCCACCCACCACATCTTCATCTGTCACAGCTTATCCTCTGATTTCAGCTTCTCTGCCGTTTGACCATTCACAACTTCTATTCTCTCTATGGACTGCCATTAGCAGCCTTTCCCCTTGTTTTTGTGGCTATGACTCATCATTCATTCCCTCACCCTGCAGTGTAAATGTCTCCCACTTTCTATGCCTTTTAGCTTTGACAAAAGGTCATCTGGACTCGAAACGTCAACTCTTTTCTCTCCTTACAGATGCTGCCAGACCTGCTGAGATTTTCCAGCATTCTCTCTTTGTATTCTACACTGCTTCTTCTTCACACCCAAACTCCAAATTATTTTGGGAGAAATTTATTATTAGACCAAAGGAAGTAACATAACATGACAAAGAAATCCCTCAGAAAACAAGTATCTGTAAATCTCATAACAGGCAGGAAGATACATTTTTGAACAGGTAACTTCTTCAGTTCCATCATCTGTGTCAGTTTTGTTTTTAAATGCTAGGTTGCTTGGTCTTCAGTTTTAAATGTCGATACTGGAAGAAATACAAGTTACAAGTTTTTTTTGCCAAACAAAATTAACATAAATGTAAGGGGTTAGCAGGAGAGGTTGGATATTTATTGGAAGTACTGCTCCAAGATGGACAGTAGCATAGCGGTAAAGTTACTGGGCTAGCAATCCAGAGGCCTGGACTAATGCTCTGGAAGAAGTCTCACAACACCAGGTTAAAGTCCAACAGGTTTATTTGGTAGCAAATACCATAAGCTTTCGGAGCACTGCTCCTTCGTCAGATGGAGTGGATATCTGGATATCCACCTAATGCTCTGGAGACATGAGGCAAAACTTTTTGGATGGCGGAGTTTCTCACCCCTTAAGTGGCTGCTTAAGGGCCTCAACTGGAACAAGGACAGGCAGGACACCCTAGCTCTTACCTGCAAAGTTACAAACAGACAGTCATGAGGGAGGATGCCAGAAAGGCCACCCAGGGAATTTTACGGACCATTCCGCTGCTTTCAAACTTGTTGGCGGCTCTGTAAAATCCTGTCCCAATTCAAATCCCACCACAGCAGCGGAGGGTATTTAAATGAATAAATTTGGACTAAAATGGTAGTCTCATAATAAAACACCCACCTGGTTCACTAATGTCCTTTAAGGGGGAAAGTCTGTCATCCTTGAGATAGTCTGGTGACATGACTTCCTAACTGTCATCTGAACTAGTCTAGCAAACCACAAAAGTTGTATCAAACCATTATGGGCGTGCAACACTATGTGGATTGCAGCAGTCCACCATCACCTTCTCAAGGGACAATTTAGCATGGCCAATCCACCTAGCCTGCACATCTTTGGACTGTGGCAGAAAGCAGGAGACGAAACCTACACAGACGTGGGAAGAACGTGCAAACTCCACACAGTCAACCAATGCCGGAATCAAACCCGAGACGCTGGAGCTGTGAAACAGCAGTGCTAACTCAGTGAAACAGCAGGACTAAAGAAGGAAATTAGGAGAGCCAGAAGGGGTCACGAGAAGGCCTTGGCAGGTAAGATTAAGGAAAACCCTAAGGCGTTCTATAAATATGTGAAGAGTAAAAGGATGAGACGTGAAGGAATAGGGCCCATAAAAGGCGAAGGCGGGAAAATCTGTACGGAACCAGTAGAAATGGCAGAGGTGCTTAATGAGTATTTTGCCTCGGTTTTCACAGAAGAGAAGGACCTGGGTGGATGTACTGCAGGCTTGCGGGGGACTGAAAAGATTGAGTATGTCGACTTTAACAAAGAGGTTGTGCTGGAATCTTTGAATGGCATCAAGATAGATAAATCGCCGGGTCCAGATGGGATGTACCCCAGGTTTCTGTGGGAGGCGAGGGAAGAGATTGCAGAGCCTCTGGCGATGATCTTTGCGTTGTTGATGGAGATGGGAGAGGTGCCGGAGGATTGGAGGATTGTGGATGTGGTTCCTACTTTCAAGAAGGGGAATAGGGATAGCCCAGGAAATTACCGACCGGTGAGTCTAACCTCAGTAGTTGGTAAGCTGATGGAGAAGATCCCGAGGGACAAGATTTATGAGCATTTAGAGAGGTTTGGTATGCTCAAGAATACTCAGCATGGCTTTGTCAAAGGCAGATCGTGCCTTACGAACCTGGTGGAGTTCTTCGAAAATGTGACTAAACACATTGACGAAGGGAAAGAGGTTGATGTGGTTTATATGGATTTTAGCAAGGCGTTCGATAAGGTCCCCCATGCAAGGCTTCTAGAAAAAGTGGGAGGGCATGGGATCCAAGGGGCTGCTGCCCTGTGGATCCAGAACTGGCTTGCCCAAAGGAGGCAGAGAGTGGGTATAGATGGGTCTTTTTCTAAATGGAGGTCGGTCACCAGTGGTGTGCCCCAGGGATCTGTTCTGGGACCCTTGCTGTTCGTCATTTTCATAAATGACCTGGATGAGGAAGTGGAGGGATGGGTTGGTAAGTTTGCCGACGACACGAAGGTTGGTGGGGTTGTGGATAGTCTGGAGGGATGTCAGAAGTTACAGAGGGACATAGATAGGATGCAAGACTGGGCGGAGAAGTGGTAGATGGACTTCAACCCAGATAAATGCGTAGTGGTCCATTTTGGCAGGTCAAATGGGATGAAGGAGTACAATATAAAGGGAAAGACTCTTAGTACTGTAGAGGATCAGAAGGACCTTGGGGTCCGGGTCCATAGGAGTCTAAATTCGGCCCCGCAGGTGGAGGAGGTGGTTAAGAAGACTTAAGGTGTGCTGGCCTTTATTAATCGAGGGATTGAGTTTAGGAGTCCCGGGATAATGATGCAGCTATATAAGACTCTCGTCAGACCCCACTTGGAGTACTGTGCTCAGTTCTGGTCGCCTCATTACAGGAAGGATGTGGAAAAGATTGAAAGGGTGCAAAGGAGATTTACAAGGATGTCGCCTGGATTGAGTGGCATGCCTTATGAGGATAGGCTGAGGGAGCTCGGTCTTTTCTCCTTGGAGAGACGAAGGATGAGAGGAGACCTAATAGAGGTATATAAGATGTTGAGAGGTATAGATCGGGTGGACACTCAATGGCGTTTTCCCAGGGTGGAAATGGCTGCTACGAGAAGACACAGGTTTAAGGTGCTGGGGGGTAGGTACAGGGGAAATGTTGGGGGGATGTTTTTCACACAGAGGGTGGTGGGCGAGTGGAATCGGCTGCCGTCAGTGGTGGTGGAGGCAAACTCAATAGGGTCTTTTAAGAGACTCCTGGATGAGTACATGGGACTTAATAGGATGGAGGGTTATAGGTAGGCCTAGAAGGTAGGGATATGTTCGGCACAACTTGGGGGCCGAAGGGCCTGTTTTGTGCTGTAGTTTTTCTATGTTTCTAACCACCGTGATGCCATTTCTCTCCCAGTGACAGACAACTTCTCCAGACTTGATTACTACGCCAGGCTAGCTGGATACTCCTCTAAAGGGCCATGGAATATTAGAGACTTGCTCAGCACAAACATTGGATCAAATACAAAATGAAAGGTCACTGACCTGAAACACTGTGGGAATTTTCCCAGGGAGCTTTAGAGGTGGATAGGAAACCAATTAAGGAAAAAAAGCCTCTGGCTGCTTTTCCCAAGGGCGGAATGGATTTGATGTCAGCAAATGGCACATCTGCAGCAAGAAGCCAAATAAGGTAGTTAAACAATCATTTTTACGATTTACCCAGCACAAGAGATTATTGCCAACACCACACGGGCTGTGTTCCTAACCTGGCAACCCAGATGTGGCAATTGCATGGTGGGAAATCAGAGCTGCACGTGTTTGAGACTTTTTAATGTGTACTGGCTAGAAATAATTGAGGAAATAAATAGTGATGTCTTGAGGAGTGTATTTATAAGAGAAGGAGGTGCTGAAAGTCTTAAAACGCATCAATTAGATAAATCCCCGGGACCTGATGAAGTGTATCGCAGAACATTGTGGGAGGTTAGGGAGGAAATTGCAAGTCCCCTAGCAGAGATATTTGAATCATCGATAGTCACAGGTGAGATGCCTGAAGATTGGAGGGTGGCAAATGTCATGCCTTTGTCTAAGGGCTGCAGGGAAAAGCCTGGGAACTACAGGCCAGTGAGCCTCACATCTGTAGTGGGTATGTTTTAGAGACACAAGGACTGATTAGGGACAGTCAGCATGACTTTTTGAGTAGAAAATCAAGTCTCACAAATTTGATTTTTTTGAAGGGGTAACCAAGAAGGTAGATGAGGGCAGTGCAGTTGATGTTGTCTACATGGACTTTAGTAAGGCCTCTGACAACGTACCACATGGTAGGTTGTTGCATAAGGTTACATCTCACGGGATCCAGGGTGAGGTAGCCAAATGGATACAAAAATGGCTTGATGACAGAATAACAGTAAGAAGTCTCACAACACCAGGTTAAAGTCCAACAGGTTTATTTGGTAGCAAAGGCCACTAGCTTTCGAAGTGCTGCTCCTTCATCAGGTGAGTCTCACCTAATGAAGGAGCAGCACTTCGAAAGCTAGTGGCTTTTGCTACCAAATAAACCTGTTGGACTTTAACCTGGTGTTGTGAGACTTCTTACTGCGTTTCCCCAGTCCAACGCCGGCATCTCCAAATCTTGATGACAGAAGATGACAGGTGGTTGTCGAGGGCTGTTTTTCAAACTGGAGGCCTGTGACCAGTGGTGTGTCTCAGGGATCGGTGCTGAGTCCACTGTTATTTGTCATTTATATTAATGATTTGGCTGAGAATTTAGGAGGCATGGTTAATAAGTTAGATTGGTGGCATAGTAGACAGTGAAGGTTATCTAGGATTGCAATGGGATTTTGATCAATTGGGCCAGTGGGCTGACGAATGGCAGATGGAGTTTAATTTAGATAAATGCGAGGTAATGCATTTTGGTCGATCGAACCAGGGCAGGACTTACTCAGTTAATGGTAGGGTATTGGGGAGACTACAGAACAAAGAGATCTAGGGGTACACGTTCATAGCTTCTTGAAAGTGATCACAGGTGGGCAGAGTGGTGAAGAAGGCATTTGGCATGCTTGGTTTCGTTGGTCAGAACACTGAATACAGGAGTTGGGGCGTCTTGTTGAAGTTGTACAAGACATTGGTAAGGCCACACTTGAAATACTGTGTACAGTTCTGGTCACCCTATTATAGAAAGGATATTATTATACTAGGAAGACTGCAGAAAAGATTTACTAGGATGCGACTGGGACTTGATGGTTTGAGTTATAAGAAGGGGCTGGATAGACTGGGACTTTTTTCTCTGGAGCATAGGAGGCTGCGGGGTGAGCTTATAGAGGCCTATAAAATAATGAGGGGCATAGATCAGCTACATAGTCAATATCTTTTCCCAAAGGTAGGGGAGTCTAAAACTAGAGGGAATATGTTTAAGGTGAGAGGGGAGAGATACAAAAGGGTCCAGAGGTGCAATTTTTTCACACAGAGGGTGGTGAGTATCTGGGACAAGCTGTCAGAGGTAGTAGTAGAGGCAGGTACAATTTTGTCTTTTAAAAAGCGTTTAGACTGTCACAAGGTTAAGATGGGTATAGAGGGATATGGGCCAAATGCAGGCAATTGGGACTAGCTTAGGGGTTTAAAAAAGGGGCTGCACGGACAAGTTGGGCCGAAGGGTCTGTTTCCATGCTGTAAACCTCTATGACTCTAAATGGCAAGGCTGATGCACTCCCATGTGAGGATATTGTTGTCTCCTATAGTGCTGGGACTTACGTTATGTCAGCAATGTCTGTAATGCTGTCACCTTTATTATGTCCCGACTACTTCTTACTGCTTGCCCCTCAGCAGTGCTCTCATTGGTGACACTGTGAAGCCATTTGCTACCCGAGCAACATCCACGTCTGTCGATGGAACCTGTCTTAGGGACAACACTCAAGGAGGTGGGTTCAGTTTACTGAAGATCACACCCGAGACCCAAAAATGTTCAAAGTCCAGAAGATTCAATCTATTATACATTTCTCCTTCAACTGATGCTGCAAGATCCGCTGAATATTTCTGGCATTTTCTGTTTTTATTTGAAGGATTTGGACAACTGGATTTGCCACAAGTGGGTTTCCCTGCTTCTGAACTTCAATTGCCAGGTACATTACCTTGGAGTCACTTCAACTCCAAAGAGACCACAGCTTGAATTTTACCATCCCACTGGAGACAGGCTGGGAGGTGTGAAGCCTTGGAAAATGGCAGTGGAAGGGATCAGGAGGAGAGCCTGACATTTTTCCACTGCTACGGGATATTGTCCACAGCAGAAATGCCTACCCATCAATCAGATTGGGGGGTGGGGGGCAAAATAATGCAATTAGTTGGTCAACTAAAGTCAACTTCCCACCCAGCCAACACTTGGCTGAGATCGGGACTGGTCCCCACCACATGGTGTATCTGTCTGGTGAACCGGGGTGTCCTCCACAAGATTCCTCGAGTGGGAGGCCTTCCTTTTTGGTCAACATGGACCATGGTGGTGACCCCCACACCAAACCACCTCCCCCCCACCCCTTACCAGAGGGTCCACCACTGCCACTACTGAAGGGATTACTCTGCCCATATAGCCATGGTCTGACTGGCCTATTAAAACAAACTTACCTAACTTTTGGGAACACCTCAAATTGAAGGTGCCCTCGCCTTCACCCTGCAGCCCGAGTAGCGCCACCTCTATTGACACTGTAGAGGTTGGCAACTTGCTGCCCTCTGATTGGGCCAGTAGCTCAGAGACAAACTACCCCCCTCCATTATAAATGACAGCCCCTTCACCCACCATCTGCTTCGCAGGGGTCCCGCCAGTCACCCGCAGAGGCTCAGGATCTGATTTTTGTCCCTATGGCAGGATTACCTTTGGAGAAAATGCAGTCTCACACTTTTCTTCGCCAAGAACTTTGAAGTGTGTTTTAAGTTCCACTAAATACTTTCAGTTTTTATCCTATGGGTTCTTAAATATCGCTGGCTGCCCTCATTAGTTTAAAACACACAAAAGAAATGCAAATCTTCTTGATGATAATGATAGCAAAAAAAAGGAAAAAAATCAGCCAAAATATAAAACTTACTTCATCGCCATGTGTTTGAAATTGGACCAATGGATCTGCAACTATTAAATCTAATGTAGTTTCTTCAAATCCTGATTTATTGCAAGCTTTACTTTTGTCCAACAGATGTGGCAATTTATCAAATGGACAAACATTCAGAGGGGCTGAATTGGATGATGTGACGCTTTTGATGTAAGGCCTCAATTAAAGCTCAGCTTCTTCCGCGGCTGCAACAGGTGGTCAAAGTTTAAAGCAATTTCTGACAGTCAGCTATTTAAACCATGACTAGCACTTACTCCCTTTTTTTAGAAGATCATAGCCTTAAATTTGGCAGATGCTTATTTCTAATCTCCCACAGCTTGCCACTATTGGAAAGCGATTATACTGTCGCTGACTGCCTCGTCAACTCTATGTGCCATTTAGTGGAGCAAATACCCTGTAGTTACAGCAACTTCAAACAGGTTCACAACCTTCAAATTACCCTTGTCTTTGACACTGCTTCCTCACATACACTCCACCCACATCCTACGACACCCCCTCAGGAGCAATACATGTTACGTGTTACAACAAGGTGTGTGATAAAGTGCCTCCATCATTCAGCACGAAGTGGAATAGGGAGAGGTGCTTCTCTATGGTTTTGTAACTAAGCTGTTTTTCTGTGCAAGTGTTTGATACCTTAAACAAAAGAAAACAGGCTTCAGACAAGTTGTCCTTGTAGCAATTAACTGAATATCTCAAACACCTTCCAGAAGTGAAATACAGCATGGATTCAACCAATTCTCATTAACCAGTACACAAATTAAAGATAAAAAGAAAAAAATGTGTATCTATTATAGCACCTCGCAGAACCACCAAATGTTCAGAGTGCTTTAGAGCCAATGAAACACTTTGTAAAGTGTAGCTGCTACTTTAGGAAATGTGGCAGCCTATTTGCACACAGCAAGCTCTCACAACCAGCCACGTGATAATGAGCAGATAATCTGTTCTTGTAATTTTTTTTAAGGTTATTCTTTCATGGGATGTGGGCGTCGCTGGCAAGGCAAGCATTTGCTGTGAATCCCTAACTACCGTTGAACTGAGATGGTTTGCTAGGCGATTTCAGAGGGCAGTTAAGAACAAAGAACAATACAGCACAGGAACAGGCCCTTCCGCCCTCCAAGCCCACGCCACTCCCTGGTCCAAACTAGACCATTCTTTTGTATCCTAGAATCATAGAAACCCTACAGTACAGAAAGAGGCCATTCGGCCCATCGAGTCTGCACCGACCACAATCCCACCCCAGCCCTACCCCCATATCCCTACATATTTACCCGCTAATCCCTCTAATCTACGCATCCCAGGACACTAAGGGGCAATTTTAGCATGGCCAATTAACCTAACCCGCACATCTTTGGACTGTGGGAGGAAACCGGAGCACCCGGAGGAAACCCACGCAGACACGAGGAGAATGTGCAAACTCCACACAGACAGTGACCCAAGCCGGGAATCGAACCCAGGTCCCTGGAGCTGTGAAGCAGCAGTGCTAACCACTGTGCTACCGTGCCGCCCCCTCCTTTCCCACTCCGTTCATGTGGCTATCTAGATAAGTCTTAAGCGTTCCCAGTGTGTCCGCCTCCACCACCTTGCCTGGCAGCGCATTCCAGGCCCCCACCACCCTCTGTGTAAAATACGTCCTTCTGATATCCGTGTTAAACCTCCCCCCCCTCACCTTGAACCTATCACCCCTCGTGAACGTCACCACCGACCTGGGAAAAAGCTTCCCACCGTTCACCCTATCTATGCCTTTCATAATTTTATACACCTCTATTAGGTCACCCCTCATCCTCCATCTTTCCAGTGAGAACAACTCCAGTTTACCCAATCTCCCCATATAACTAAGCCCTTCCATACCGGGCAACATCCTGGTAAACCTCCTCTGCACTCTCTCTAAAGCCTCCACGTCCTTCTGGCAGTGTGGCGACCAGAACTGGGCGCAGTATTCCAAATGCGGCCAAACCAACGTTCTATACAACTGCAACATCAGACCCCAACTTTTATACTCTATGCCCCGTCCTATAAAGGCAAGCATGCCATATGCCTTATTCACTACCTTCTCCACCTGTGACGTCACCTTCAAGGATCTGTGGACTTGCACACCCAGGTCCCTCTGCGTATCTACACCCTTTATGGTTCTGCCATTTATCGTATAGCTCCCCCGTACATTAGTTCTACCAAAATGCATCACTTCACATTTATCTGGATTGAACTCCATCTGCCATTTCTTTGCCCAAATTTTCAACCATCTATATCCTTCTGTAGCCTCTGGCAATGTTCCTCACTAACTGCAAGTCCAGCCATTTTCGTGTCGTCCGCAAACTTACTGATCACCCCAGTTACACCTTCTTCCAGATCGTTTATATAAATCACAAACAGCAGAGGTCCCAATACAGAGCCCTGCAGAACACCACTAGTCACAGGCATCCAGCCGGAAAAAGACCCTTCCACTACCACCCTCTGTCTTCTGTGACCAAGCCAGTTCTCCACCCATCTAGCCACCTCTCCCTTTATTCCATGAGATCCAACCTTTTGCACCAACCTACCATGAGGGACTTTGTCAAACACTTTACTAAAGTCCATATAGACGACATCCACGACCCTTCCCTCGTCAACCATTCGTCACTTCTTCAAAAAACTCCACCAGGTTAGTGAGGCATGACCTCCCTCTCACAAAACCATGCTGACTATCGTAAATGAGTTTATTACTTTCTAAATGCGCATACATCCTATCTCTAAGAATCCTCTCCAACAACTTCCCTACCATGGACGTCAAGCTCACCGGCCTATAATTTCCCAGGTTATCCTTCCTACCCATCTTAAATAACGGGACCACATTAGCTATCCTCCAATCCTCTGGGACCTCACCTGTGTCCAGTGACAAGACAAAGGTTTGTGTCAGAGGTCCAGCGATTTCATCTCTTGTCTCCCTGAGCAGCCTTGGATAGATTCCATCAGGCCTTGGGGATTTGTCAGTCTTTATATTCCCTAAAAAACCTAACACTTCCTCCCTTGTAATGGAGATTTTCGCTAACGGGTCAACACTCCCCTCTGAGTCACTCCCAGTCAACACATCCTTCTCCTTTGTGACTACCGACGCAAAGTATTCATTTAGGATCTCCCCTACTTCTTTGGGCTCTAAGCATAATTCCCCACTTTTGTCCCTGAGAGGTCTGATTTTTTCCCCGACAACCCTTTTGTTCCTAATGTATGAATAAAATGCCTTGGGATTCTCCTTAATCCTGTCTGCCAAGGACATTTCGTGACCCCTTTTTGCCCTTCTAATTCCTCGTTTGAGTTCTTTCCTACTTTCTTTGTACTCCTCCAGAGCTCCCTCCGTTTTTAGCTGCCTGGACCTAACGTTTGCCTCTCTTTTCTTTTTGACCAATCCCTCAATTTCCCTGGTTATCCACGGTTCTCGAATCCTACCCTTCCTATCCTTCTTTTGTACAGGCACATGCCTATCCTGCAGCCCTAACAACTGTTCCTTAAAAGACTCCCACATGCCAGATGTGGATTTACCCTCAAACAGCCTCTCCCAATCAACAGCTGCCAATTTCTGCCTAATCCCACTAAAGTTAGCCTTCCCCCAATCCAACACCTTACCCTTGGGACACCACTCATCCTTTTCCATCACTATCCTAAAGAATTGTGGTCACTATTTGCCACATGTTCCCCTGCTGAAACTTTGAAGACCTGACCGGGCTCATTCCCCAGTACCAGGTCCAGTATAGCCCCCTCTCTAGTCGGGCTATCTACATATTGTTCCAAAGAACCTTCCTGTACGCATTTTACAAATTCCTCCCCATTCAGACTCCCAGCCCTACGCGATTTCCAGTCTATACCAGGGAAATTGAAGTCTCCCACTACAACAGCCCTATTTTTCCTGCACCTATCCATTATCTCCTGACATATCCGTTCTTCCACTTCCCTTGGGCTGTTAGGGGGCCTGTAGTATGCCCCCAACATAGTGACTGCGCCCTTCCTGTTTCCGAGCTCCACCCACAGTGACTCGTTACACGACCCCTCTGAATTGTCCTCCCTCTGCACCGCTGTAATATGTTCTCTAATACTGCTACTCCCCCACCACTTTCTCGCCTAAAACACTTGTACCCCGGAATATTCAGTTGCCAGTCCTGTCCCTCTTTCAACCAAGTCTCTGTCACCGCAACCACATCCAAATTCCTCGTAAGCATTAAGGCCCTAAGTTCGTCTGTCTTACCTGCTACGCTCCTTGCATTGGAGTAGATGCACTCCAGACCTCCAGGCCCAGTGAGGTCATCCTCCCCCAGAGTGCTCTTCTTCTTTGCCAGCCTTGTCCTGGTCCCAAGCTCGTCCCCAGCCTTTACACTTGCAGACATAATTTTTTGATCCCCACTCCCCTGCCATATTAGTTTAAACCCACCTGAACTGCACTAGCAAAACTCCCAGCCAGGATATTCGTGCCCTTCCAATTTAGTTGTGACCCGTCCTTCTTGTACAGGTGCCCTCCTCTCTTGAAAACTTCCCAGTGATCCAGGAATATGAAGCCCTCCCTCCTGGACCAGTCCTTTAGCCAAGCTTTCAATTGTACTATCTCCCTATTCCTAGCCTCACTGGCCCTAGGCATTGGGAGCAGCCCAGAGATTGCCATCCTGGGAGGCCCTACTTTTTAGCCTATCTCCCAACTCCCTGAATTGCTCTCGTAGGATCCCCCTGCTCTTCCTATCTACGTCATTTGCACCAATGTGTACAATGACATCTGTTTCTTTATCCTCCCCTTTTAATATGCCTCCTATCCGCTCGGAGACATCCAGAACCCCAGCACCAGGTAGGCAAACTACCATCCTGGAGTCCTGTTCGCACCCACAGAATCGCCTGTCCGTGCCTCTAACCGACGCGTCCCCCACCACTATTGCTCTCCTAATCCCTCTCTTTCCTTTCCGGGCCACAGAGCCTGACTGTGTGCCAGTGACCTGGTCACTGTGGCTTACCCCTGGAGGGTCATCCTCCTCCACACTATCCAAAACAATATACTTGTTTTGGAGGGGGACAACCACAGGTGACCCCACCACTAATTGCTCACTCCCCTCCCCTCTCACACCTGTGGCCGAGCCCTTCCTATTATGAGACACAGCCACTGGAATACTCTCTGGTACGTTACCCTTCTGACCTTTACTCCTCCTAACTGTGACCCACATGTCTTCCCCCTGAGGCCCCGGTGTAACTACTTGCCTATAAAAATCAACCATGTTGTTGTGGATCTGGAGTCACACGTAGGACAGACCAGATATGGACACCAGATTTCCTTCCCTAAAGGACACTAATGAACTAGATGAGTTTTACAACAATCAATGATAATTCATAGCTTTGAGTTCCACATTGATTAATTAAATTTAAATTCCACCAACTGCCATGGGGGGATTTGAACTTGTGCCCAGAGCATTTGCCTAGCGCCTGGATTACTAATTCAGTGACATTAATGCTACATCACCATCAGGACACCAGGGACACACTGCTCTTTTTAAAAATGGCACTATGGCATCTTTTGCATCCAGCTGAGGGCAAAATGTCTACATCAATGGGGATAAAGTAGAAAGGGTCGAGAGCTTCAAGTTTTTAGGTGTCCAGATCACCAACAACCTGTCCTGGTCCCCCATGCTGACACTATAGTTAAGAAAGCCCACCAATGCCTCTACTTTCTCAGAAGACTAAGGAAATTTGGCATGTCAGCTATGACCCTCACTAACCTTTACAGATGCACCATAGAAAGCATTCTTTCTGGTTGTATCACAGCTTGGTATGGCTCCTGCTCTGTCCAAGACGGCCAGGAACTACGAAAGGTCGTGAATGTAGCCCAATCCATCACGCAAACCAGCCTCCCATCCATTGACTTTATCTACACTTCCCGCTGCCTCGGCAAAGCAGCCAGCATAATTACGGACCCCACACACTCCGGACATTTTCTCTTCCACCATCTTCTTTTGGGAAAAAGATACAAAAGTCTGAGGTCACGTACCAACCGACTCAAGAACAGCTTTTTCCCTGCTGCTGTCAGACTTTTGAATGGACCTACCTTGCATTAAGTTGATATTTCTCTACACCCTAGCTATGACTGTAATACTACATTCTGCACTCTCTCCTTTCCTTCTCTATGAACGGTATGCTTTGTCTGTCTAGCATGCAAGAAATAATACTTTTCACTGTATGTTAATACATGTGACAATAATAAATCAAATCAAATCAAAAACAGGGTTGTGAGGGGTGGGTGAGAAGAGTATGAATTTATGTTTCATCACGATGCAGGGACATCAGAGATTCAACTCAGATCACCCCTTAAAGTCTACTTGAATCTCCTGAAAATCTGAGTAGTTACTGGAAAGTAGGTATGTTTTGGGTCATTCTGCCCAAATGATCAAAATGGGGACGAAGTAGAAAGGGTTGAGAGTTTCAAGTTTTTAGGTGTCCAGATCACCACCAACCTGTCCTGGTCCCCCCATGCTGACACTATAGTTAAGAAAGCCCACCAACGCCTCTATTTTCTCAGAAGACTAAGGAAATTTGGCATGTCAGCTACGACTCTCACCAACTTTTACAGATGCACCATAGAAAGCATTCTTTCTGGTTGTATCACAGCTTGGTTTGGCTCCTGCTCTGTCCAAGACCACAAGAAACTACGAAAGGTCGTGAATGTAGCCCAATCCATCACGCAAACCAGCCTCCCATCCATTGACTCTATCTACACTTCCCGCTGCCTCGGCAAAGCAGCCAGCATAATTACGGACCACACATACTCCGAAAGGATCTAAAGGCAGACAGCATCCAGACATTATCTCTCTGATCTTACATGGGCATGGAACGGTAAATATGTCTCCTTAATTGGAGGGGCTGAGGTTTGAAGATACATTGGAAACTCACTTTGTTGGTTTTTAAGAGACTGTATTGAACAACAGCTTAGTATTCAGATCTCCAAACATGCCCAAGGCCTCTTAGCGCTGAATTCTTGTCACACAGGGATTTTCAAAAAGGAAGCATCGAAAATTAGGAGCAGGTCAATCTCAGATACTCCAACAGTAACTTGATCCATCAAAGCTAATTACTGATATCCTACGACATCTTTGCTTTGAGAAAATGCCTGAAGGCTGTACAAAAACAGTGATAAATTTGAGTGGATAGAAAATATTTCAAAATTAAAAGACAAAAATTTAAATCCAAACTGACAAGGTGTATATTTTGCATACAACACAGGGAATGAAATGTGGAGTATAAATCAGTATTAGCAAAACACATTCCTGAAATTGTCAATTGCTTCTCTCCTCACAGATGCTGCCTGACCTGCTGAAAGTTTCCCAGTATTTTCTTATTTTATTCCAAATTCCAACAGGACTCAGACCAGCTTAGCTGAGGCAGTGCTCAGCCACCTTACGCTAATGACGAGGGCATGGGGTCACGGCCCTGATGACAGGCATCACCTTAGACCTGAGGCATCCCTTCTGAGCATCACCTCCAGAAAATATTAAATTGGATGGGAAAGCAAGAGAAGGCGATGGCCTAGTGGTATTATTGCTAGACTGTTAATCCAGAAATTCACTTAATGTCCTGAGGACCCGTGTTCAAATCCGGCCATGGAAAAATGGTGGAATTTGAATTCAATAAAAAAAAGAGATACGGAATTAAGAATCTACTGATGACCATGAAACCATTGTCGATTTCAGAAAAACCCATCTGGTTCACTAATGTCCTTTAGGGAAGGAAATCTTCCACCCTTACCTGGTCTGGCCTACATGCGACTCCAGAGCACAACAATGTGGTTGACTCTCAACTGCACTCGGGAAATTAGGGATTGGCAATAAATGCTGATCAGTGACGCCCATGTCCCAATGAATGAAGAATACTAATAATAATGAGGATCAATGTGAATGAACTACAGAAATATTAAACGGGAACTCACTTAAGAGGCTGAATATCCCAGCAGCGGGTTAGCACCTGATCCTTTCACCACAGACCTGCATTCAGATCTCGGCCTGACTGATATTTCGAACAGAGTGCCAATCCAGACTGCTGTTATATATTTCCTAGTTTAAGTGGCTCAAGAGGAAGAGGCAACACAGTGAGTTGCCATCGCTCTGTGTCGGTGATTGACAAGGGTTGAGGTGAATGTCCTGCCAATTATCTGCAGTGAAATTTTAAAGATGCTCTTTATTGGTGCTAACTGAATTGCTACAAATTGAAGATGAGTGAAAATCTTCTCCCAAGGGTGACCTAATGCAAACAGCAGAGTGGTGGGGGGAGAACTTCTCAGATGGGGTTGAGGATAGGAAGCACAAAATGATGACCACGTCCTACATCCAGGAAATGTGCAATCAAAAGCTTGCACTAACAGCTGCCAAGCTCTATTTTGAATTATTCAAATCGTTTCAGACAATTCAATACTGCAGTTCACAGAATGAAAGGTGAGTCCAATGAAACGGATGACCATATTTTAATCAGCATTCCATATCACTGAGCTTAATGTTGTGTAATTAATAGCATGCAATTTGCTGAGTAAAGGCATTTCCAGAATGTTCAATGTATTAAATACAGAATCAAATCCACTGATGCCAAAGCTGCATCTTAGTGTTTGTCGTCTGCATCCTGAATGAGTGATCCTTTGTGACGAACATGGGAGGGAGCAGTACACAAGCCAAACTGACAACCAAGCCCTTTCCTGCTATAAGATACTTACTTGTTAAGCAGCAGCACACCCCAGAGCCAGGAAGCAGCAAGGATGCTACTGGGAATAGGCAAAACCAATCATATTCCGGTAAAGAGAAGGAAGGAAAATTGATACTGGCTGTTTAAAACGGGCGGTCCATTCCCCTCGGACACACCTCACGAGGGGTCAACCAAACAATGTCACGAATGGGAGATCAGCGGGCTGGGATGCACTTGGAAGTTACGGAGTAAGGGAAAATCAAATTGCAGTGAAATGCAAATTAAACGAAATTCAACCACTATCAATTCCGTTCAACAATTACAAACCTGGATTTGCGTAGCACCTTTAGCATAATAAAACATCCCAAGGCACTTCACAGGAGCGTTTAAAGGAAAGTTTAGCGCAGAGCCAAATAAGGAAGTACTAGGATGGATGGTCAAAAAGAGGTAGATTTTAAAAGACATCCAATGGGAGGAAAGAGGGGTAAAGAAGCAGGGAGGGTGATGGAGTGAATGTGGGAGCTTAGGGCGTAGGCAGTTGAAAACATGGTCATCAATAGTGGAATGAATAAAATTGCGGAGGCTCAAGAGACTAGAGTTGGAGGAATGCAGAGCTCTTGGAAGGTTGTGTGGCAGGAGGAGATCACACAGATGTTCTACAAGTGCAAGGCGTTGGTGGGATTGGAAATCAAGGATGAAAATTTTAAAATGAAGGCATTGCTTAACAGGGAGCAAATGTACAGGTGTGATGGCTGAAATGGGACTTAGTGCAAGTTAAAACATAGGCAATGGAGCTTTGGGTGACCTTAACCTGGAGTGTAGAGTATGGGAGGCCAACCAAGTGTGGGTTCAAATATTCAAACCTAGAGGTAACAAAGGCAAAGATGAGAGTCTCAGCAGCAGATGTTCTGAGATTACAGAAGACAATGATTTCAATCTTCCCAATATTCAATCAGGAGACATCCAGACTCATCCAGTATTGCAAATTGGAGAATAAGTCTTATAACTTCTGGGCGGCACGGTAGCACAGTGGTTAGCACTGCTGCCTCACAGCTCCAGGGACCTGGGTTTGATTCCCAACTTGGGTCACTGTCTGTGTGGAGTCTGCACATTCTCCCCTGTGTCTGCGTGGGTTTCCTCCGGGTGCTCCGGTTTCCTCCCACATATGTGCGGGTTAGGTTGATGCTAAATTGACCTTTAGTGTCCCGTGATGGGTAGGTTAGAGGAATTAGCAGGATAAATAAGTGGGGTTACAGGGACAGGGCCTGGGTGGGATTGTTGTCGGCGCAGACTCGATGGGCCGAATGGCCTCTTTCTGTACTGTAGGGATTCTATTATTCTATGATAACTTAAAGAAAATGGAGAGAGAGAGAGATAGTGGCGAGGTGTCATCAGCATGCATGTGGCAACTGATATTGTGTTTTTGGATGATCCCAAGGGATAGAATGTATATGAGAAATATGAGGGGGGGAAGCAAGTACAATATTTGGGGCACAGGGTGTTATCTTGCAATCCAGAAGATGCAGTGTTCTATTGAAAGAGTACCTCTCTACAATGAATCTATCCTTTTAAAACCTATCCAGACACAGAATTGAATGTTGCTGAGTGGTGATTGAGTATTAAATTCTTAAATCCTTGGTAAAAATCAAATTTTGTTAGTAGTTAGTATTTAACTGAATCTAGGGTTTAAATTCTAATGTTCACAGCCTTAAGCAGAGTTTGAACAAGGCTTACACTGGGAGAGCTAATGAAGGCAGTTCAAACTGGTTTATGTGTAACTGATGCAGCTAGCATTTGTCTCAGCAGCATGTAAAGCCAGCCAACTTAGTGTGGCTTAGCACTAGAGTGCAACTGAGAAGAGTGTGCTGGGAGTTGGGTAGTTATAGGAGTTAGTTTGCTTTCTAACTTTCTCAGTCTTCGGGAAGCGGTCTTACTCTGCTACATGAGAAGTTATTTGGTGAGTATCTGGTAAGTGACGAAGGTTTATGCTATTTCTAACGTTCAAAATAGTATAACAACTGGTGGTAAGGTTAATAAAATATATTTAAAAAGTAAAATATATAGTTGAATTAAATAGTTAATTATAACACATTAAGGATAGCTGGATAGGTGACGTGTCGCAGATTCAGCATGTAGGAGCCCCTGGATGCCAGTTTGACACAGGGCGCAAACACCTGCAGTAAGTGAAGTTCGAGCAGCTTTGGCTCAGACTTTACAAGCTGGAGGATGAACTACAGACACTGTCCAAAGATGTGCGGGTTAGGTTGATTGGTCATGCTAAAAAATTGCCCCTTAGTGTCCTGGGATGCGTAGGTTAGAGGGATTAGTGGGTAAATATGTAGGGATATGGGGGTGGGTGGGATTGTGGTCGGTGCAGACTCGATGGGCCGAATGGCCTCTTTCTGTGCTGTAGGGTTTCTATGATTTCTATGTGATGCATCAGGGAGGGGGAAAGTTACATAGATTCTTTGTACCAGGAGACAGTCACACTTCTTAGGACAGGGTCTTCTGATTTGGTCAATGGTGAGGGACAGGAGAGTCTGACTGTGAGCGAGGTATGGAGGGGGATTCCGAGGGCAGGAGCACAGGGGCCTCAGCCTTGACAATTATCCAACAGGTTTGAGATTCCCTCCCCTTGTTTGGATGAGAGCAGAGGCTGTAGGGTGAATGAGCTAACTGACCATGGCACCGTGGTAAAGGAAGCCATTCAAATTGAGGGAGCAAAAAGGAATGTGGTGGTAGTAGGGGATATTATAGCCAGAGGCATTGATGCCATTCTCTGCAGTAAAGAGCGAGAGTCCAGATTGCTGTGTTACCTGCCTGGTGCCAGGGTTCAGGACATTGGCCCTGCTCCTAAGGCTTCTCTGATCAAATTGCCAGGAGATGCCCACTGTGTAAGTTCACCAAAACTTATTTGTGAAGGAAGTGTGAGCTTTGTTGGATACTCTATAGCCCAAACAGTTAACAGCACCTGTTATGCATTGTATGTTTTGTCTGACTTGCCGTACTTTGCAAGTCAGTGCATTGTGGGATCACAGGATCCAGGTTCTCTCATTAGTTTGACTGAGACAGCAATAAAGAATAGTTGCAATGTTAATAACTCCCTGTGTCCGTACTGACTGGTCTTGAAAGATGCTAGGACCAAAAAGATAACCGCACCAATCATGATTTTAGGCGGGGGTTGGGAGAAAATAGGCAAACATACACACAAATAAAGGGCAATGGCAGCGAAAAGACTAGGGATAACAAGAGAGCAATGTGCTACTTGCAAACTTACCAAGATCCCTTCAACAGCACATTCCAAACTCATGACTTCTACCACCTAGAAGGACAAGGGCAGCAGATGCATGGGAATACCACCAGCTGCAAGTTCCCCTCTAAGGCACACACCATCCTGATATGGAACTATATTACCATTCCTTCATTGTCATTGGATCAAAATCTTGGAATTCCCTCTCTAACGGTACTGAGAGTGCACCTACACCACATGAACTGCTGCGGTTCAAGTTGGCAGCTCATCACCACCTTCTCAAGGACAGTTAGGAATGGGCAATAAATGCTGTCCTAGGCAGTGACACCCATATCCTGTTAAAGAATAAATAGGAAAAAAATGATGTTTGATGTTACACAGTTTGGTGGTGATCTTAATCTTATATTTCATTGTCTAACCATGTCCGCCATTAATGTAATGTCTGGTTTCCCGGTTATATCTGCTTAATGTTGGAAGTGTGACAGGAAGGCCTGTGGAGAGAATGTCTTAGTAATTTTAAACAGTCTCTCAGTGACATAATCATTCTAGTTTTCAGTCAGGCAGTGCCCTCTTCAGATGATGTCTGGCAGCAACCAGTGTAACAACAACAACTTAAATTCATACAATACCTTTCAACAGGCTGGTAATTAACTCAGGAATCTACTATTCCCCAAAAGGGAAAAATGTGTGTGCCTGAAGATACACTAAAAAAACAATGCAATGAAACATCTCAAGGCACTTCACAGGAGCATTATAAAACAAAACAAAACCAAGCTACACAAGGAGATATTAGGTGAGATGACGAAAAGCTTGGTCAGTGAGATAGTTTTTAAGGAGTGTCTTAAAGGAAGAAAGCAAGGTAGAAAGATGGGGAGAGGGAAGTAATTCCTGTTCTTAGGGCCTAGGCAACTGAAAACATGGCCACCAATGGTGGAGCAATTAGAATTGGAGATGCGCAAGAGGCCAGAATTAGAGAAGTATAGACATTTCAGAGGCTTGTGGGGCTGGCGATATTACAGAGATAGTGAGGGGTAAAGTCAGCCATTGAGAGACTTGAAAACTAAGGACGAGAATTTTAAAATCAAGATGTAGTTTGACCCAGAGAGGCATTGGAGGAGGATGGTGTGGTCAACTGTGTCAAAAGCTGCAGACAGCTCAAGAAGGGTAAGGAAGGATGGCTTGCCTTAGTCATGGTCACATAGGATGAAGTTGATAAGAGCTGTTTCAGTCCTGTGACTGGGGAGGAATTCAAACATGGGGTTCTGGAAAAGAAGAGCACAGTTTTTCGATGCAAGCTACGCTGTTATTCAGCTTTCAGGCTACAAACATGCTTCTTGAATAAAATATAATTATTACAAAAACAGAAAATGCTGGAAAATCTCAGCAGGTCTGACAGCATCTGGATGCCCCTTCATCAGAGGGTCAATATAATTATTACTGTGTTTGACTTGGTGACTGCACCTTCAAATCATTCACAATACATAAGGAGACTCCAGCTGCCATCAGAATCTCATGATACATTTAATCCAAGAATCAGATACCTCAGTCACGGCCCTGCCTTCATACATAATGATGTGGAAATGCCGGCGTTGGACTGGGGTAAACACAGTAAGGAGTCTAAAGGAGTCACAGTAAAGGAGTCTTTAACCTGGTGTTGTTAGACTCCTTACTGTTCATACATAATCCCATTTTTGGTCTCTAATTGGCTACACTCCTCTTTTTAATCACCCTTTTACTATTATATGCCTGCCAATCTATTGTCAACTGTCTCTTTGCTGCTCTTATTTGCTTTCTCAATTCTCTTCTGAACCCTCCATATTTAATTTGGTTCTCTGTTGTAATATCCAGCCAACATCTGTCAATAGGCGCAATTTTTCTTTGTCATCTTAATTTTCACCCCTCCTGACATCCAGGGCGCTCTGCATTTGTTTACCCTACCTTTCCCCTTCATGGAAATATACATTAACTGTACCCAAACTGTCTCAACCTAAAAGGAAGGTTTTGTTCAGTTACAGTTTTGCCTGCCAATCTTCAATTCCAGTTTGACTGGCTCAGATCCATTACCCCACTGAAGTTACTTTTCCCCCCAATTAGTTATTTTTATTGTGGATTGTTCCTTGTCCTTTTCCAATGGCCAACTTAAATGTTATGATATAATATCACTGTCCCCTAAGCATTCCCCGACTGACACTTCATTTACTTGACCCACCTTATTCCTTTACTGTTGGACTGGAAACATACTGCTGTAGAAAATTCTCCTGAACACTCTAGGTACTCTTGCCCTCTTGGCACTTTATACTATCCCAGTGTATATTTGGATAAATAAAGTCCTCCATTATAACTACTATAATTTGTGAACCTCCCTGTAATTTCCTTGTAATTTGTTCCTCTACGTCTTTTTCACTAGTTGGTGCCCCCTAGACTACTCCGAGGAATGTAACTTTAGCCTTTATTGTTCCTTAAGCCTAATCAAATAGATTCTGTCCTTTGACCCCTCTGGGACATCCTCCCTTTCCAGCACTGCATTATTCTCCTTAAACAATACTGCCTCCTTCCCCATTCCCTTCCAGTCTCTGTATCCAGGAATATTTAATACCCAGTCCTGCCCTTCCTTAAGCCAAAGATTCCAAGTTTGATTTTCTGCAAGCTGGAGCAAGGAGGCAAGCTACTTATGAAGAAACACAGAATGCAATTTGTTTAGATAAATTTAGTGCAGTCAATTGTTTTCAAATGTAGCAATTAAAAAACCCAGCAAGTTATAGTAACTTTTAGTAACTTTCTTTTGCAGAATTGGCAAGAGAGTTGTTAAGGCAATCGCCAGTTCCTGCAATAGTAATTAATGCAAGGAGGAAACACTACCTATGTCACTCATTCTACAAAAGAAAAGTTTGATTAATTGTGACCTTGTGGTTTTCTTTTTGAAGGATTATCAGTGTAGGTTGGTAGTGCCGGTTAGCTTTTCAGTTGGTCATCTCTTGTGCTATAAATTCATTCAACAACTTAAGCATCACAACTTCAAATTTTACTTGATCACTCATCAAAGAATAGTTCCTCAGAAATTATGTCATTTAGTAATTAAAAATAATCGGAATTATAGTTCTGTTCGATGTTGTGGACATGCTACTGAAAGGTTACCTTGATGTCAAGGCTACTGAAAATCCTCCCAAAGGCAAAGGGAAATGGGACTCACCAATGAAAGTGACCCAAGTACAAAGGCTAACTAAAATCTAGTATAATCTCTACTTTCGCAGAAGACTAAGGAAATTTGGCATGTCAGCTACGACTCTCACCAACTTTTATAGATGCACTATAGAAAGCATTCTTTCTGGCTGTATCTCAGCTTGGTATGACTCCTGTTTTTACCAGGACCACAAGAAACTACAGAAGGTCATGAATGTAGCCCAATCCATCACGCAAACCAGCCTCCCATCCATTAACTCTGTCTACACTTCCCGCTGCCTCGGCAAAAACAGCCAGCATAATTAAGGACTCTATGTATCCCGGACATTCTCTCTTCCACCTTCTTCCTTCGGGAAAAAGATACAAAAGTCTGAGGTCATGTACAAACCAACTCAAGAACAGCTTCTTCCTTGCTGCCGTCAGACTTTTGAATGGACTTACCTTGCATTAAGTTGATCTTTCTCTACACCCCAGCTATGACTGTAACACTACATTCTGCACTCTCTCATTTCCTTCTCTATGAACTGTATGCTCTGTCTGTATAGCACGCAAGAAACAATACTTTTCACTGTATGTTAATACATGTGACAATAATAAATCAAATCAAAAATCAAATAAAAGGATAGAAACAGCCAAAAATCTAACAGCCATATACTACACACAATGTCATGCTTCATTTTATTTTTTCAGCTACATTAAAGCATCTCTGAAATAATGCTAAGGAAGTCAAAGACAATCATTTTGACAAAATAAACTGGAAAGGGAAATTGGAAGTTGAACAAAGGAAACTGCAAACTCACAACCCTCAAGCTGTATGCCTACAATAGATTACAGGACCGCAGTACAGGTAGAGACTGTTTGGGCGAAGCTTTTATAGTTAATGGAATCATCAAAAATCCTCAGCAACTGCAGCTTTGGACTCTCAGCCCGGCTTATTCAAATCACCAAAATGCAGAACCATCCTGAAATATTTCTTACATGCTACAAATTACACTGCACAGCTTTAAAGGAGATAAGAAACATATCACAATGAGAATTAATCGAATGCAGCACATACTGTTAATAACCCACACTGAATCCATTGACGTAGTGCCCACAGAGTAGAATCATAGAATCCCAAAAGTGCAGAAAGAGGGCATTCGGCCCATCAAGCCTGCACCCAACGACTTTCCCACTCAGGCCCTATCCCCGTAATCCTACATTATTTACCCTGACAATCCCCCTGACACTAAGGGGCAATTTAGCATGGCCAATCAACTTAACCCACACAGACACGGGGAGAACGTGCAAACTCCACACAGACAGTGACAGTGACCTGAGGCCGGAATTGAACCCGGATCCCTGCCGCTGTGAGGCAGCAGGCAGCAGTGCTGACCACTGTGCCGCCTAGCTCAATGAATGCATGTGACAATAATAAATCATTTGTATACACATATTCTTGGGGTTTTTACGTTCCATATTTTCTCAATTTCTCTCACTAGTCACTCTCATTAATGAACCTGCCGTGTGCATTTTCTGCCTGGTATCAGCGTGAGAGCATTGGGCCATGGCTGATAACTGAGAACCCTTATTCCATATATCAGTGATGGGAATGTGATGGGAATGTATCACATGCTGCGTGGTGAATTACCTTTTCTTTAGAGGTAGCCACATCATTCAGGTTCTCTATTGAATCAAGACATTAGGCTGGATTTTACATGGTCCCTGCCCCAACCGGCTAAAAGTTCATGGAGGAACCCAACCAGCAGGACAACCGCTGCCTGCCCAGAAGCCACTTAACGAACAAAGACTGTAGGCTGTATTCCCATCTCTCAGGTTCCATCTCAGTGAGCTGTCAGCCAATTAGAGGTCAACAGCTCTCTAGCACTCACAGTGTCCCAGTTGTACAGGCCACTGCCGGTACTGCACTTGGCGCTTGAGGAGGTATTCAGCATTGGATCAGGTGGAGGGAAGTGTTTGGAGCTTTCACTGAAGGGGCAGGGTTTGAGGGGCCGTGGGGGAAGGGAAACCTGAGAGAAGTAATACTTCGGGAGGGGTACCCTCTAATGGGCAGAGGGGCCCAGTTAAGGGGACCCATCACCAGCCACACAGGAAATCCTGCAAGGCTGGACACTTGGTGTGCCTTTCCTGCTGTCTGTTAAATCCCAGCAATAGCTGGGGCAAGGCCCTTAGATGGGCATAAATGCCCACTTAAGGACCTCAAATGGGCCTGACAGGCCAGCCCCACTGCTGGTGTAAACTGTAGTGGGGTAAGGGGCAGGCAAGTAGGCCGCCCAATGGACTTTACATGTTACCCCGTCTTCAAACCTGCAAGTGGAGGAACATAAAATCTAGCCAATAGGTTTGCAATCAGTAAAAGCTTCAATTATACAAGGTACGCAAACAACGCAGTTTTCACAGTGAGATTTTTTCTTCTCATTCCTTGAGATGTAAAACAGCAAAGGTTCAATTTTCTCGTGTTCTCTCGAAGTATAGTCACTAACTATACATTGATGTACCACAGCTACAGTGAATGAGCCCAACACCATTCATTAGACAGCCATGCAACTTGAAAGTCACTCAGCAATGCACCTAATGGCTACATATTGCAAACTCATTGGGGGTACTTTTAAGACCTCTCTCCTTTACAAAGGGCTGCATAAGGTCAGGGCATGGGGATGATGGGTAAATTGTCAAGGTTGCCAAGCAGGGTGGCAGAGTGGTTAGCACTGCTGCCTCACAGTGCCAGGGACCCGGGTTCAATTCCAACCTCGGGTGACTATCCGTGTGGAGTTTGTATGCTTTCCCCATGACTGCATGGGTTTTCTCCTGGTGCTCCGGTTTCCTCCCACAGTCCAAAGGTGTGCAAGTAAGGTGCCTTGACCATGCTAAATTGCCATTTAGTGTCAGGGGGAATCAGCAGGGAAAACATTGGGGTTATGGGGATAGGGCCTGGGTGGGATTGTTGTCAGTGCAGGTTCAATAGGCCAAACAGCCTCCCTCCGTACTGTAAGGATTCTATGATTCTAACCCAATTCAACCCGCCATAAACATGACTACTACTGTTTGAACTGTGATAAATGTGTGTGTGTCTGAGCAATCTGTTCCAGAGAGATGGTTCAGAATAATAACATTCAAATATGATTGATATTTAATACCTCATTAACCATTTCTCCAGTGGTGCGGAATCCAGTCGCTCCAGAGAGTGTGAGCAGCCAGATTCAGTATAAAATGCTTTTTGTGGCACTAATTGTAGACCATGAGGTGCATGGTCCCCCTGCGCCCCCTCCGCCCACCCAAGTTCCTCAAACATTCTGCAGCAATTGGCTGACACTACCCCCCTACCCCCACCCACGATCTCTCCCAGTCCCTCCCTTCTTATTGCTAGATGACACCCAATAGCAAACAATTACAGAGTGAGAAAGAGCAAAATGAAGCAATTAGTGAGAGCAAACGAACAATAACAAACATTCACTACTAATCTGCAAAGTTTCCCAGTTGCCAGGGCCCTTCCCCAGTGATCCTCAGTTCTGGCCTTTTGTTGCTGGCTTTCTCACCCATCACCCAACTAACCTGTCAATCTGACCTGTTGCCGAGTGTGAAACAGAGTAGAAAATCAACAATGGCGCTACCACTAAATTCTGCAGTACCTCCACGTTGCTGGCATTTTTTGAGCTCCCAACCCCACCCATCCTGTAAACAAGCACCCACATTGCCTTCCCATGAGTGCTGGGATTATTCTCTGCCTTTATCCTTTCTCCACCGCTCCCTGATTCTTACCAGTGCAAATGAAATTCCTGCCCATACAGCAGTCCATCACAAACTGGTCTATTGAGGACCTGTCCAACTCTTTAAAGAATTCAGAAGTGACTATTTGAGTTAGCACCTCTGGCAAAGGGTGAACCATTTCACGTGTGACCAGAAGCTACAGGACTCTGCTCTGATTTCAGCCTCATTCCCAAGTTCTGGCGAAAGGCCATAGACCTGAACCATTAACTCTGTTTCTCTTTCCTCAGATGCCACCCGAGGTGCTGTGTTTCCAGCATTTTCTGGTTTTCATTTTATAAATGGAATGACACCCAAAGTAATCAAGTGTTGCAGTGCTATTCCTAGATAGATCGGAGTACTTTTTAGATGGTATGAAGTTAAATGCAATAGATGTCCAAAGAGACTTGGGGTTCAGATGCATAAATCTTTAAAATGCCATGACCAGATGCAGAAAATAATCAAGACGACTAATGGAATGGTGGACTTTATATCCAGAGGACTGGAGTACAAGGACACAGCAATTATGCTGCAGTTATACAAAACCCTAGTTAGACCCACTTGGAGAACTGTGGGCAGATCTGGGCACCACACCTTAGGAAGGATATATTGGCCTTGGAGGGAGTGCAACGTAGGTAAACAACAATGGTTCCTGGACTTCAGGGGTTTAATTCTCAGGAAAGATTATACAAATTAGACCTGTTTTCTCTAGAATTTAGAAGGCTAAAGGCTGATCTGATCAAAGTTTACAAGATACTAACAGGAAAAGACAGTGTAGATAAAGTTAAACTATTTCCACTGGTTAAAGATTCTAGAACTAGGAGGCATTGTCTAAACATTAGGGCCACACCATTCAGGAGAGACGTCAGGAAGCATTTCTACACAAAGGGTGGTAGATGTTTGGAACTCTCGTCCAAAAATGGCAGTTGATGTCATAGCTTCTTTGCGACCTCCTCAGAAGACAAACACGGGACACGGTGGACAGAGTACCCTTTGTCGTCCAGTACTTCCGCAGAGCGGAGAAGCTATGACATCTTCTCCAAGCTTTCAACATGTCATCGATGAAGACGAACATTTCGCCAAGGCCATCTCCACACCTCCACTTCTTACCTTCAAACAACCGCACAACCTCAAACAGACCATTGTCCGCAGCAAACTACCCAGCCTTCAGGAGAACAGTGACCACGACACCACACAACCCTGCCACAACAACCTCTGCAAGACGTGCTGGATCATCGACACGGATGCCATCATCTCACGTAGAACACCATCCACCAGGTACACGGTACATACACTTGCAACTCGGCCAACGTTGTCTACCTGATACGCTGCAGGAAAGGATGTCCCGAGGCATGGTACATTGGGGAGACCATGCAGACGCTATGACAATGGATGAATGAACACCGCTCGACAATCACCAGGCAGGAGTGTTCTCTTCCTGTTGGGGAACACTTCAGCAGTCACGGGCATTCAGCCTCTGATCTTCGGGTAAGCGTTCTCCAAGACGGCCTTAATGACACATAATGCAGAATTGCTGAGCAAAACGTTGCGCACACATGAGGACGGCCTCATCTGGGATCTTGGGTTCATGTCGCATTATCTGTAACCCCCATGACTTGCCTAGGCTTGCAAAATCTCACTAACTGTCCTGGCTGGAGACAATTCACACCTCTTTAACCTGTGCTTAACCCTCGCTCCACTCACATTGTCTGTACCTGTAAAGACTTGATTACCTGTAAAGACACATTCGAACCATTATCTTGTAAATTGAGTCTGTGTCTATGCATGCCTTGTTTGTGAACACAACTCTTCACTCACCTGAAGAAGGAGCAGCACTCCGAAAGCTTGTGCTACCAAATAAACCTGTTGGACTTTAACCTGGTGTTGTGAGGCTTCTTACTGATAAAACTGAAGCCCATGGGATTATAGGACAATGGCTGTGTGGATATAAAATTGGCAAAGGGGCAGAAAACAGGGAGTAGTGGTGAATATGATTGTAGTTTCAGACTGGAGACAAGAATACAATGCCGTTCCCTCAGGGTCGCTATTAGGAATGCAGATGACATAAAAAACTTAGAAATGCAGTAAACAATGACAAGGATAGTAAATAGACTGTAGGGGTACATAAAAAGACTGATAAAATGGTCAGATGCAAGGCAGGGGAAATTTAGTGCAAAGAATTGTGAAGTGATTGGTAGGAGCACTGAGAGACGGCAAGTTCAATTATACAATTTTAAGGGTGATGCAGGAACAGAATGGCCTGGAGATATACGTGCACAAATCTTTGAAAGTATCAGGACAAGTTAAGAAGGTTGCTATAAAAAGACATACGGGATCCTTGGCTTTGTAAAGAAAGGCATAGAATATAAATGCAAGAAGGTTGTGCTAAACATTTATAATGGCCAGTTTTGTGCATCACACTTTAGAAAGGATGAAGAGAAGGCTTACAGGAATAGTACCAGGGTGGTGAGACTTTGGTTATGAGGCGAGATTAGAGAAGCTGCTTTCTCTCAAAGACGAGAAGGTTAAGGAGAGATTTGATAGGGGTTTTCAAAATTATCAAGTGCTTTAAATGAGTAAATAAGGAGAAACTCCTGTGGAGAAAAATAAGTTATGAGAGGACACTGATTTACTGTAATCGGCAAGGGTCAGTCTGATGAGTCACATTACTAAGATGCTTTGAGCATTGATGAATTGGGTCAGGAGCAAGAAGCCAGAAATTTCAGCTCTTCAATGTGGGTTTTCTAGAAAATAAAGGGCTGAATTCTCCCAAAACATTTCCAAGTGTTGCCCCCTGCGGGAAAACCTTCAACCGAGAAAATTTTTTTTGGAGCCTAGTTCTCCTTGAGAAGTTGGTGGTGAGCTGCCTTCTTGAATTGCTGCAGTCCACATGCTGTGGATTGACTCACAATGCTGTTAGGGAGGGAATTCCAGGATTTTGACCCAGCGACTGCGAAGGAACGGCAATATATTTCCAAGTCAGGATGATGAGTGGCTTGGAGGGGAATTTACAGGTGGTGGTATTCCCATGTATCTGCTACCCTTGTCCTTCTAGATGGAAGTGGTTGTGGGTTCTTTTAATAGAAAGTATTGTTATCTTTGGAAATTAAATGGTAAAATAATACATGATGCTTGCCCCTCATTGTAAAAATCCTGTGCAGAAGTTGAACATGGATAAAATGGCTTGAGTAATACAACTAAAATGTAAGTAACTACCTAAAGGGAAAGGAAAGGATTTGAGTACTCCTCAATTCTTTTCGTAAAAGTAGATAATTATAGCGATAAAAATAATTTGACCTTTTGTAAAAAAAAAAATTCTTGTAACTTGTCTTCCTGCATTACGACTCCAGATTAATTCTCAGGAGCTGTTTAACTCCATAACAGCAACATCCAATCTGCAGGGAAGGAGATCTGAGGCATTAGCCTGTGTTAGTTAAGGAGAAAAACACCAAGCATGAAAAGCTTTACATCTCTCATTTCAGATAGTGCAATTCAGTTTAACAATATTCTAAAGTAAAAATGTAAGAGAGTCAATAATTTCCTGCTAGGTTTTGTAACCTATTCTTCTGCTTAAGAGTAAACACTGGGGATTTACAAGCAGCTCCTGATCTACACAAACTTCTCGTGGAATTAAATTGAAAAGGCATGTGGAATTTAAATTAAATAAAAATCTGGAATGATGACCATGAAACCATGGCCGATTGTTGTAAAAACCCATCTGGTTCAACACAAAACAGATTGACTCCTTCCCTGAAGAGTGCGGAGTGGATGCTGCTGTGACAGCTCCTGAGAATTGATCTGGAGTCGTAACGTTGCAGGATGACAAGTTACTGCCAACAATGTGTTAATATCCCCAAAATTTTTTTTTTGTAAAGTCAAATCATTTTTATAGCTATTATCTATTTTTACATAAAAGGGTTGAGAAGTACTTTGAAAAAAATCCTTTCTTTTCCTTTACAGAAGGAAATCTGCCATCCTCACCTTGTCCAGCCTACATATGACTCCAGTACCACAGCAATGTGGTTGACTCAAACACCCTCTGAAGTGGCCTGGCAAGTCAATCAGTTCAAGGGCAATTAGGGATGAGCAATAAATGCTGGCCCAGCCAACGACGCCTGCATCGCATGAACAAATAAATAAACAAAAAATTAGCCTCTGATAAACCTGTTGATGTAACTGGTCAGATCACTTCCCCACTTGCAGCGCCCAAACCTAACTCCTGAAGAGACAGGCTAAATATCATAAATACCATCCTGAGCCCCAGGCAGTCAATGAGGTGCACCACAGAAGATTAGCTGACATAATTTATGTGGAGAGTATATATATATTATTCACCAGATGGCATTATTTATTAAAGGTGTCAAACAATCTTTTGAAAAGGAGGTCATGCACATGCAACCTGAAATTTACCCATTACAATCCACACACCCAAAAAATACAAGAAAAGCTTACTAAAACCATCAGAAAACCTGGCAGCAAACCCAAAAATCTGCTTGAGAGAGAATGGATATGTAAAGACAAATCATTGCATGTAATATGATTTAAGCTGTGTTGCTACACAACATTCCTTCATTTACATTGGAAACAAAATAAAAGCATCTAAATCCAGAAGCTGAAAACATCAAACTGAATGGTGCATTTTTGGGGGGGATTCAGCAAGGGCCGTGCTTCCTCCTAAATGTTTTAAGTTAAAAAAACAATAAAAATTGCAAACGCTTCGACATTTTATTTTCCTCCGCAATTTAAACATTTTAATTTTTAAGAAACTAACCAAATCCTCCCAAAGATAATTTTAGGCTTTATGCTCCACATCTATTCTTTCATCTCAGTTCAGAGATGTTCTACCACTCAGGATCCATTTCAGAGACACTGCATCAATCCAACTTTCATAGATGGGCTCTTTACCATAACTCTGCTAGTTCAGTTCATTGTTTATCGCCATCTGCCGTTTCAATTTAATTTGCATCTCCTCCATGTTCAACCTATTAATCTGTTACTCTTTTCCTACATTGCCCATTTGAAATTGACAGCCCTCCCACATTGGTCGAGCTAATGCTTGCCCCTCCAAAAAGTGTCACACTTATTTTCTCCTCTCATCTTGCAACCGTCCCCCATTACTGCTTCAAGCTCCTGCAGGCCAAGCTTCTGCTCCTTTCCTTTTCCTCTTCATTATCTTCCATTTCCCCAATCCCTCAATTCCATTCATTTATTCCCCTTTTCATTGTTCGCAATTTCCTTCTCATTTATCTCATTTTTTTTGGTCTCCTTCACTGTCATTTGTCCCCCTCTTACACTGCCATCAACCTCTCCCACATTCCCATTTCCTCCTGAACACAATAAAAATCTGCTCTGAGTTTTATACGTATTGCCACAGTCTAATTATTTAAACACATCTGTCAATATTTCCTATGAGTTTATGTTGGTGGCAGAGGGACAAAGGAGTGGCTGACCTTGTCCCATAACACACTCCAATCCATCTCTTCTGGACATACATAACATTTCAGTGCATGAATGGAGAAGGAACAATGCATATTGTGGAGATTTTAAGCACCAAAAGCAGCTGGTGTTTGGACCTTACCCTGGCAGCATGACCAGCAGCTGGAAAAGTAGAATATCCAGAAGACATCTCCACTGATCTCAGCAGTTCAGAGGCAGTTACAAGTAATTAAAGGAATAAAGCAACTTAGCACCTAAACATCACAACATGAGTCCTGGCCTGAGACCACCCAGGAGAAATAGCGTGGAAGTGCACTACTGATGGAAGTATTTAGTTCTCATCTTATGAATTTCTGCATCTTTAAAAAAAGAGATTTCACAAATAGGTAGTTATCAATTTTAAGTATTACTTGTGAACAATACTCAAATGCAGTTTAAATTAAAAAGAAATACATAAAGTTCCACCTACCATTCCTTATCTGATCTGTGTCATTATTTACATCATCCAAGCTAGTAACCTGACAATACAGGTTAGTTCAATTTAACAATTTATCTAGCATTAATTTTCGTTTGCGGAACAGGGTTCCCAAATTTTACCACCTCTGTGTGCAAAAGTGTTTTTCACTTAATTCCTAAAGGTTCTGGCTCTAATTTATAGACTATGTTTCCTAGTTCTGAACTTTCCAAACAGAGGAAATAGTTTCTCTCTATCTACTCCCTAACAACGTGAAAACTTGAAACAAATTACCCCTTAACATTTTAAATTCAAGGGAATACAACCCCAGTTTGAGTGACCTCTCCCTATAATTTAACCCTTGCCGTCCATATATCATTCTGATCCATGTACACTGCACTCCCTGCAAGGTCAATGCTGTGGTACCCAGAACAGCTCTCAGTGCTCAAGGTAGTTAGGGCTTTGTTTAGCTTCAGCATGACTTCAACTCCCTTCTATTCTGTTCCTCCAAATAAGGCCAGCATTCCAACAGGCCTTTTGATTTGCACTGTACCTGCCCATGCCATTATAAAAGGATCTATGTACCTGGATCCCCATGTCTTGATTTGTACTGATTTTGATACCCTGTGCACATTTCCTTCTTGTTACTCTTACTACCTGTTCAATCATCCTTTCATGTCTCCCCGTTACCAGTTCTGTACAAGAGTCATACCAACTCAAAACCTCAACAGAAACAGAAAATGCTGGAAAATCTCACCAGGTCTGACAGAATCTGTGGAGAAAGAATAGAGCCAACCTTTTGAATCTGGATGACCCCTCGTCACAGCTCCAAAACCTTAACTCTGTTTCTGCACAGATGCTGCCAGGCCTACTAAGTTTTCCCAGCATCTTCTGTTTTTATATCAAGATCCATGCTTTTGGTTTTTATTGGTATTACTGTATGCGTTGTCTTTTCATTTAATAACTACTTTGATCATCTGCAGATATTTTGGGCAAATAGTATTCTTACCCCTTTTAGGGGTGTAAACTGCTTCTGTATCACGTTTTCTTTTTTTTAAAAACCCTTCCCACCAATGATCAGGATCGTTTTACTTATTTGACAATTACAGAGTTACCAAGGTCGAGGAAGCAGGAGTGTTAGAGGTGACAGGAGCTCATCCTCTTACTGAGAAGTGGGTGAATTTGAAATATTTAAAAAGGAGGGATTTCCCGGGCTCCTTCCAAAGTTCCAGCAACCGTAAAACTGCAAGAAGGTGACAACTAAAGAGAAAACCACAGAAAAGGCGAGGAATTCCCGGTCAGTCCAACCGCTCATTTCAACTAAACCGGCCAAAGTGGAAAAATCGCAAATTGATTAAAATACGTCCCGACGAATTTATAATTAAAAGGTGAAAATACCGGAAAGACTTGGCAGGACAAGGTCAGGCGCGCATCTGTTAGAGATTATAAGATAATTCTTCCGGTTCTTGCAGAGAAAGCGATTGACATTTAGATGAACTCCTGTCTGCTTTGCCCCATTCCGTTCCTTCCCCGCACTGACTCACTTCACATGGGCAGCGCCATCTTGGCAATATCACAACAACTTTATTGACACACTCGCAATGCATCCCATCAAATACAGACTGGAACTTTAATTAAAAACAAGGGTTTAAAAAAAATATGATCAATGTCCGTAACGACTTCAAGACGAGACTTACCAAATCGTATCATCCAGTGGAGCTACTATTCCCAGCTTAAAGTTTAGTTTATTTATTAGTGTCATAAGCAGGCTTACATTAACATTGCAATGAAGTTACAGTGAAAATCCACCGCACTCCGGTGCCTGTTCGGCTACACTGAGGGAGAATTTAGCATTGCCAATGCACCTAACTAGCATGTCTTTCGGACTGCGGGAGGAAACCCATGCAGACATGGGGAGGATGTGCAGCCTCCGCAAAGACCCCAAGCCAGGAATCGAACCCGGGTCCGTGGGCACTGTGAGGTAGCAGTGCCAACCACTGTGCAACTGTGCTGCCAGTTGTTCTGAGTTAGCTTGAAATATGAACTAAATAAACATCCTCTTGCATTTGGTCCTATTGTTTTCCCAGTCGGTGCTGCCCAGGGGATGGATGGCTTTCCCTGATCCTGATGCGAATCTTGATTGTGCAGCAGCAGACATGTGGATGCAGGACATCCCAATTCTGTAAGAAGAAGGCTGTTGTGGCACAAGATGCTGAAGCAAAAAACATATAGTTCTCTGGTTCCCTCTCTCAGCTTTCTGAAGTAGAAGTGTAATGTATGATTTTCCAATCTAAAGGAAAGTTTCCCAAATCAGGAGAACTTTTGTTGCGGCCCCAGTTGATTTAGACAAATGCGAGGTGATGCATTTTGGTAGATGAACCAGGGCAGGACTTACTCAGTTAATGGTAGGGTGTTGGGGAGAGTTACAAAACAAAGAGATCTAGGAGTACATGTTCATAGCTCCTTCAAAGTGGAGTCACAGGTGGACAGAGTGATGAAGAAGGCATTCGGCATGCTTGGTTTCATCGGTCAGAACATTGAATACAGGAGTTGGGACGTCTTGTTGAAGTTGTACAAGACATTGGTGAGGCCACACTTGGAATACTGTGTGCAATTCTGGTCACCCTATTATAGAAAGGATATTATTAAACTAGAAAGAGTGCAGAAAAGATTTACTAGGATGCTACCAGGACTTGATGGATTGAGTTATAAAGAGAGGCTGAATTGACTGGGACTTTTCTCTCTGGAGCATAGGAGGCTGAGGGGTGACCTTATAGAGGTCTATAAAATAATGAGGGGCGTAGATATTGACTATCTAGGGGAGTCTAAAACTAGAGGGCATAGGTTTAAGGTGAGAGGGGAGAGATACAAAAGTGTCCAGAGGGGCAATTCTTTCACACAGAGGGTGGTGAGTGTCTGGAATAAGCTGCCAGAGGTAGTAGTAGAGGCGGGTACAATTTTATGTTTTAAAAAGCATTTAGATAGTTACATGGGTACGATGGGTATAGAGGGATATGGGCCAAATGCAGGCAATTGGGATTAGCTTTGGGGTTTTAAGAAAAAGAGCGGCATGGACAAGTTGGGCCGAAGGGCTTGTTTCCATGCTGTAAACCTCTATGACTCTATGTCACTACTGGATGGGAAGGTTCCTGAATTGAACCCTGGCTCAAAAAACCATAAGTGTTGCTTTTTTTTCAGAGTTCCTGGAGGAACAGAGTCACAGGCGTGTCACTTAGCTTTTAACAACAACAAAATCTATTTTAAACATTAAAGGTTTGTCTACAATAGATACTCCTTCACTCCCACTCAGGTTCACAAAAGAACACATATTTCAAGAACAACAGGTTACAAAATATATCTTAAGCTTTAAAGTTTTCAATAGTCACACAGTCCCTGTAACCGAACAAGCTAACTGTAGTCAGACAACATTCAGCTCTGAAAACTGAGTGAATGCCACTCAGTTGATCTTCTGTGGGTTTCTTCTCAAATTAAGTGTTTCCAAACTCAAAAATACACGTTTCAAAGTCTTCTTTCAACCGATGCTCTCCACCAGCTGTTTTCATCAAAGATCTGTCTCCGGCTTTTCCAACTCTCCTTTTGGGATTCCTTTTTCTTGAAGGTTTTAAGCTTTTACACAAACTCTGAGATCCAGCCACTTAATGCTTCACACGTGCTTCACCGGATGTAGTAAAATATCGCAAACGTTAGGATCACTTTAGATATCTTTGGTTCCTCATTAGCCAACTTCTTCTCAGCTCTGCCTGTGACTTCAATGAATAGTACCCTGTTCCAAATTCCAATTTCCTCTGTTCCTTTAACTTCAGACTTCCTGAAAACTTCTCTTCATTTCTCTAGTTTCCTTCACTAGCTGTTCTTTAGATTTCTGGTACTTGGCTTTCTTGCCCCATACTCTAGTGTATTTATTTTCTTCTAGCAAAGCTGTGAGGTGTCCCCTCTCTCATTGCTAAGCTCCTTCTAACCTGGCTTTCAGTTAAAACCTAAACTCAAAAAGGTCCTTTCCCAAAAAGTGGCCCTGGTTGCTAAGCAACATCTCATTCTTTCCACAAGATAATATTTACTTTACACTGCATAAATTCTCTCAGCACAGCAAAAACACAGTTTGAACTGAAAGCTAAAACACCCACAAATGCAAACACCTTCGTCTAACATGAATGTAACTAGACTTGTACCCTTTCTTACACAAATTAAATCCACTTAATCTGTGCCTTATATCTAATATTTAACAATATAAATACAGATCACTTAAACTACATTTGTTTCCTGACACTTCTTTTTTTGCAAAAATATACTTCGTTCATAAAATATCTGAAAGAACATTACAAATTATTTCAAAATGGCCATTACAGAAAGTGCAGTAATAGTCAAGTTTTCAATGTGGATCATGTTGCACCCCGACCGTAGAACCATAGAACCACAGAAAATTACACCTCAGAAACAGGCCTTTTGGCCCTTCTTGTCTGTGCCGAACCATTTTTTGCCTAGTCCCACTGACCTGCACTTGGACCATATCCCTCCACACCCCTCTCATCCATGAACCCGTCCAAGTTTTTCTTAAATGTTAAAATTTACCACTTTATCCGGTAGCTCATTCCACGCTCCCACCACTCTCTGCGTGAAGAAGCCCCCCCCTAATATTCCCTTTAAACTTTTCTCGTTTCACCCTTAACCCATGCCCTCTGGTTTTTTTCTCCCCTAGCCTCAGTGGAAAAAGCCTGCTTGCATTCACTCTATCTATACCCATCAAAATCTTGTACACCTCTATCAAATCTCCCCTCATTCTTCTACGCTCCAGGGAATAAAGTCCCAACCTATTCAATCTCTCTCTGTAACTCAGCTTCTCAAGTCCCGGCAACATCCTTGTGAACCTTCTCTGCACTCTTTCAACCTTATTTACATCCTTCCTGTAACTAGGTGACCAAAACTGTACACAATACTCTAATTTTGGCCTCACCAATGCCTTATATAACCTTACCATAACACTCCAACTTTTATACTCGATACTCCGATTCATAAAGGCCAATGTGAGAATGTGTATAAGATAGATTGAAAAGAGGAAAGGGTTAAAATTGGGAGGCGTAACTAGAAATCAGTTGAGGGATAAACTGGTTTTGGAAAGGGCCTGAGGCGAGGGCGACAAGCGAAACTAACGATCATGTTAAAGAAACTGCTAACAGGTCATTGTGGTTCTGGCTTCGGAGGGCAGGGCCTTATCAATTGGCCTTTTGTCCTTGAAAGTAATCTAATCAGAAACTTTAATAGCCATGTCTTTACGTGGCTATTGTCTTTTGTCCTTGAAATTAATCTAATCAGAAACTTTAATAGCCGTGTCTTTACGTGGCTATCGCTTTTTGTTCTTGAAAGTAATCTAATCAAAATGTAGCAATACAGCTATGCCCTTGTTGGCTAACAGAAGTATGTGGATGTATCTCCGTTGGGTATAACTGAAAACTGTTTTGTAAGTCAGTCAGAGACTCACGAACCCATGCTGGATGTGCATGGTCTTGCGATCTCTCCTCCGATGCAATAAAAAAGGCTTTCGTAGAAACCTGTGTCTCTTCAGTTTTTGATCCGACTTCCGAAAAACGAATTCTACAATTGGCGAGTCAACCAGGAGCCCAAACGCATAGTACTGGTCGACCGGCGTCAGCGATTGAGGCGGGGCGAGGAAGGACAGAGACGGACGGTGCCACAAGGTAAGATTAACCTTGTCCCTCTCTACCATCCTGTGCTTCTATCTCAATCCCTTCGGCGAACTAGTAACTATCCTACGGGCTCCTCGAATCTGGACATAAGACAGTCGGAGAGACACAGGTAACAAGAAAGTGGAGGGTTCGAGTCCCCCACATGTGCCTGGAGGTTTGAGTCCACAGGTTTATTAGGTAGCTAGAAAGTGGCGGGTTCGAGTCCCCCACATGTGCCTGGAGGTTAGAGTCCACAGGTTTACAATTGGCGAGCTAATACCAAAGGGTTCAAGTCTTTAGTAGGAAATAAGTGGGTTAACAAGAGGTTCGAGTCCTCAGGGAATTAGGCAGTTAACTTCGCGATCGTGGGGGTTCGAGTCCTGTAACGATTGAAATCTTCGTAAGAGTAAGACTGTGCAGTCCGTATGGGTCAAACTTTAGATAAGGCGGGTCCATCCACCCTGCTGGGGAAATTATGCCAGGAAAAACCACAGGAAGATCAGAAGTATCGGAGATTAAGTGCGTGCCTAAGTAAGAAATTGGGTAACGAATTATGGCCATTGGGAGGTACTTGGGATTTAGAGAAGTGTAAGACCTCCAAGTGAGGAATGGTCAGTATTACACTGCATGAAATTTAGCTGCAAAGATAGATAAGAATTATCCCCCCGCCCCGATTGTGAGTGGTGACTTTAAACGGATTTAAAATTGCACTTGTGCTGTAGTGTTTTGCTGCTGAGTTTTTGTTTTGGGGGAAAGCGATCCTTTTGTGATCAACTCCAGTCCTCCCGAGTTTGAACAAAAATGTGCAAAAACCATTTGCAATCTCACCGTCACTGGTTCAGTTCCAGAGCCCAGACCTGCTGCGGCCAACCGGTTCTCCCCTTTGCCTTCTTGTCGCTGTTTCTTGTGGAGCTGTGCACTTGCGTTTGCCCTCCTTGCTGTCCACTTTCTTCAGGTCCGCTTTGAAAGCCTCTGCCTCCCCCAGCTGACTTGTGCTGCTTTCAAAGAGTATTCTGGATTAAGCCTTGTGGTTTTCATTAAGTTATTAAATTTGATTTAAAGTGTCCTTTGGGCTTTGGTAAGATTTTCTGGGCAAGGATGAAATAAGAATTTTATTATGAGCCACTATCCAAGTAGCTATGCTTATCAGCTGATCAGTCAACCAAATACACTGGTACTGTGATTGTCAATCAGAGTAATAAAATTGAACAAAATATGTCAAGGCTACCTTTGACTGATTAGATGATTGGACTTGTAATAGTAACAATGGTGTAAACAGGTGTAAAATGATGATGTATATGGTGCATTGGCGAATGGAGTTACAGGATACTTAGGTGAGTGTTCTGAGAAATTGTGGCTGAGCTAAGAGCAGCAGCATGCTGGAGTTGATTAAGTTTGGCTGCAACCCTTTTTTTTCGAGCTGAGTTTGTTTTTGTTTCTGCTACAAAAACAGTAGGAAAACCAAGTCAGTCGATCTTCAGAGGTTAATTTTTGAGATTCACCAAAAGATTTCTGGGTTTTTTTGCAGTAATTTTGTTTACAGTGGCAGAAATTAGCTCTTGACTTTTTTTTACAGTGCTGCTTTGAACTGCTTTTGAATGATTTATTATGTTAAAGGGTCTTATGAGCATATATAAGTTGCTGTTGTTTGCGAAAAAGAAGTATGAGGTGTGTGGTAAGTTGTTCTGTGGTGTCACATTTCTGCTTGTGAGGAACTATGTAATAGTATCAGCCCTTTGAAATGCCTGAGGATCATTGATATTTTTGATATTGTGTGCCTTGGTCCATCTGCTGCTGATACCTTATCAATGCAATTATCACTACCTTATCTGGCTAGATTTCCATTCTTTGCCTCCTGTTAACTTTAGCTCATTTAAAATTCTGTCCCACTCATCCATTGCCTCTCCCTGATTTACTTTTGCTGCTGTATTGCAAATTTAAAGTTCTCACTCATGTTTAAATCCCTCCACGTCCTTTCACTCCAGTGTTTCAGAACCTCATCCTAAAGTCTCCATTACTTTGACTTGCATCCTCTTTTGCATCTCCTTCCATTGACCTTTGCTTTTTGTTCCATCCTTAATCCCGCCACCTTCTTGGATACCGCCCCTACTCATTTATCAGAACCCCCCAGACCGGTACCGGTTTAAATGCCACTGAGATAATATATGGGCGCCCACTTAGAACCCCATGGGATAGCGCTACACATCCTCCTCCCCAGATAGATCTACACATCATGTCTGACCAACTCCAGAAATATTTTAAACAATTGACTATGTCTCTTAAGTTTTTACACACTCAGGTGAAGGAATCTACCAGGCCTCCACCTGACAAGGACGGAGATTGGAAAGGAGTTGAAACCGGGGTCTGAGTGCTGATTCGTGACTGGGAACGACCCAAATTAGGACCTCGCTGGAGAGGACCCTTCCAAGTTCTGCTACAGACCCCAACCGCGGTGAAGGTGAAAGGGCAGGAAAGATGGATACACCTTAGTGACTGTAAGCATTGAACAGCTTGATCACACATAATCCAGAATGAAGAAAGACCTATCAACTTCAAAAACCAGGATCTCGTTAAAGAAACTGCTAATAGGTAATTGTGGTTCTAGCTTCGGAGGGCATGACCTTATCAATTGGCCTTTTGTCCTTGAAAGTAATCTGATCAGAAACTTTAATAGCCATGTCTTTACGTGGCTTCGCTTTTTGTTCTTGAAAGTAATCTAATCAAAATGTAGCAATACAGCTATGCCCTTATTGGCTAACAGAAGTATGTGGATGTATCTCCGTCGGGTATAACTGAAAACTGTTTTGTAAGTCAGACAGAGACTCACGAACCCATGCTGGATGTGCATGGTCTTGTGATCTCTCCTCCGATGCAATAAAGAAGGCTTTTGTAGAAACCTGTGTCGCTTCAGTTTTTGATCCGACTTCCAAAAAACGAATTCTACAAATGTACCAAAGGCACTCTTTACAACCCTATCCACCTGTGACATCACTTTTAGGGAATTCTATACCTGTATTCCCAGATCCCTCTGTTCAACTGCACTCTTCAGAGTCCTACCATTTACCCTGTACGTTCTTCTTTGGTTTGTCCTTCCAAAGTGCAATATCTCACACTTGTCTGCATTAAATTCCATTTGCCATTTTTCAGCCCATTTTTCTAGCTGATCCAAATCCTTCTGCAAGCTTTGAAAACCTTCCTCACTGTCCACTACACCTCCAATCTTTGTATCATCAGCAAATTTGCTGATCCAATTTACCACATTATCATCCAGATCATTGATATAGATGACAAACAACAATGGACCCAACACCGATCCCTGCGGCACACCACTAGTCACAGGCCTCCACTCAGAGAAGCAATCCTCCACAACCACTCTCTGGCTTCTTCCATTGAGCCACTGTCTAATCCAATTTACCAGCTCCCCATGTATACCGACATGCTTCAATACAACCAAAGGAACATTACAGACATTTCAAAATGCTAACGGTTCCCAGATTGAGGGAACTTTGCATGTTTATAGCTAGGTCATCTGCAGTGTTCTCACTTACTTACTGGGAATGGAAACCATCTGGTCCTGGGGATTTGTCACTCTTAAGGGTGACTATTTTCTTAATTGCTTCCTTTAATTTAAAAGAAAAACTGATTCATGGGACATGGGCATCGCTGGCTGGCCAGCATTTATTGCCCATCCATAGTTGCCCTTGGAGGGCAGTTGAGAATCAACAACATTGCTGTGGCTCTGGAGTCACATGTAGGCCCAGACCGGGGAAGGATGGCAGATTTCCTTTCCTAAAGGACATTAGTGAATCAGATGGGTTTTTTTCCGACAATCATTTCATGGTCATCAGTAGATTCTTAATTCCAAATATTTTTTATTGAATTCAAATTCCTAACAGTAATACCACTAGACCAGGGATGCGTCCCCATTCCTGAATCAGTATTGTACCTCTTGGGATGACTGGCATGCTATCCTCTTCCTCTGCTATGATGAGAAGTGATTTTTTTAAGGGGGGGGGGGGCAATGGGAAAAATGGCGGCTGGGGGAGCAGGGTCCTGACGTCACTGGAAAGCGGTCTATCGGATACAGCGAGCTGGGCCGCGCATGCCCAGTGGAGAGGAGCTTTATGTAAGCGAGAAGCTGCGCATTGCGGTGGGTGAGTGAGTGAGGGATGAATGGAGCGTTCCGTGGATTGTTACATTGGAAATAGCAAGGGCACCGGAGTCACTGTATCACTGCTAAAACATACACGTTTTACAGAGCTTTAACGCACATGAATGTTTACTTTTTACCGGTATTCTTGCTCTTTAATTTGTAACTGTAAACTAAATGTTCGCTGCCAAATTAATGAAGTTCCAATGCTATTATGTAACCCATCAAACGGCCCAGTGCCTGTCAGTCACACTGAAACTCTTTGTCAGATAGCAAAAGTAAAACAAGGGATCGGCAGCGGGAGTTACATTTTAGAACTGGTATCAGGAAATTCATTACACAACCAACACATGAAATAGACTTGCAGGAAGCACTGCAGAAGCTCAGCTCTGTTTGCAGGGGGGTTAAACTGAGATGGTTTGAATGCCGTTCCTGGTTCTTTACTTTTTTATGATGCTGATTTACAGTCAATACGGAGCTGTCAGCACCCGAGGGGAAATGTCCCGCCATGATAGTAACATGAGCCCTGATGACACGCAACCTGCAACGCACGTTGCATTCAGAAAGGATGGAAATAATCCCTGGTTAAACAAGTTGTGCCAGATGATGTTCACAAGGAGAGATGGGGAGAATGGGTCAAGTATAGACCAGAGGCAGTAACGGATTGCATGTCTGTAGAGGCCACAATGCAGGATAAAAGTTGATCAATTAAGAAAGTCTTGCATTTATGTAACGCCTTTCATGACCTCAGGAGGTCCTCAAGCGCTTTCCAGCAAATGAAGTACTTCTGGACCATAATCACTGTTAAATTGGAAAGGTGGCACAAAGCAAGCTCTCACAAACAGCACTGTGATAATAGACAGATTATACTCTTATTAATGTTGACCAGAATACCAGAAGGATTAAATTAACGAATGTCAAATGAATACTTTGTCCGATAAATTCAACAAGGATTTGAGGAATCAGTATGATATATCGATTTTCAAAAATGCACAGAATCTTGTATTTTTGGATTTTCAAAAGGGGTTTGATAAGCATGTGCAGAGGTCTTGCTGACAAAAGGGTTGCAAAATATTAAAGTGATCGTGGCAGCAGGAACGGAAAGTTTGCTGAAGGATCGTTCTTGAGATTTGAGAGATGTAAACAGTGGTGCCCATTAGGGGTCAGTCTTAGGACTGTTACTCCTCTCAATATATAAACGTGGGGACAAAATATCAAAATTTACTAGCAGCACAAAAATAAGGATGTGACTAACTGTAAAGAGGGCAGTAAACTAGTCTGAGGAGGACATAAACATGTTGAACATGTAGATATTGAAACATGGGAGGAGGAATAAGGAAAAGAGTACAGAGGAGATTTACAAGGATGTTACCAGGACTGGAAACTTGCAGCTATGAGGAGAGATTGGATAACTTGAGGTTGTGCAGAGGAGGCTAAGGAGATGTACACAATTGTGAGGGTCCAGGATAGAATGGATGGGAAGGGTCTATTTACTTTAACAGTGACTTGGGGATTTAAAATGACTGGTAGAAGGATTAGAGCTGAGATGAGGAAAATCATTTTCAACCAGAAGTGATGGGTGCCTGGAACTTGCTGCCTGAAAGCGTAGTAGTGGTAAAAAAAAATCATCTCTTTAGGTGCCTGGATGTGCACTTGAAGTTCTATAACCTGCAGGGTCACAGGCCAAATATTGCAACATGGGATTCAGCTGGGTGGCTCGTTGTTTTTCAACCTGTACAGACACAGTGGCCAATTGGCCTTTTTCTTGGTCTGTTCTGTTGTCACCAACTGTGATGTGTAATGCTTGGAAAACATGGAGCAGTCTTGCTGAAGTCTTTATTAACATTCCTGAATTATGGACATGTTTGCAGTAGTGGGTAAAGGTATGGAGATGGCCCCATACTAGGTCCTTACATATTGCCGCCTATCTCTAGATTGGGCTTAGCTCTGGGCCATGTGCCTTCTTACTTCACTGTGTGGGCAGAGCTGTACTCAGTCCCATGTTAGCCCTTTAAGAACAAAGAACAAAGAAAATTACTGCACAGGAACAGGCCCTTCGGCCCTCCAAGCCTGTGCCAACCATGCTGCCCGACTTAACTAAAACCCCCTACGCTTCCGGGGACTATATCCCTCTATTCCCATCTCATTCATGTACTTGTCAACACGCCCCTTAAAAGTCACTACCGTATCTGCTTCCACTACCTCCCCCGGCAATGAGTTCCAATTCTTTTGACAATACATCTGTGCGTAAAGTTAGTTTGTTTTTGTGAGAGGAAATATGTATTAAATGGTAAACATGTATTAAAAGGATTGAGGAACATGTGGTTCATATTGACAAATCTTTAAAAACGGAAAGATTAGTTTGGAAAATAATTTTTTTGAAAAAACACATATAATTCAAGGTTTCATAAATGAGGGAATCAAGTTTGGCAGTGGAGATAATGCTAAAGCTATTCTAGCCATTGATTAGGCCACAGTTAGAATATTGTGTCTAATTTTGGATGCCATACTTTAGGATGAAGGCCAGCATCATAGAGCGGATTAAGAGGAGATTCAATAAAATTATGCTGGGGTGCGAGACTGTAGAGAACTTTAGTCTTTTTACCGAAAGGAAGAGGGGTAAGAGGAGAGAAAATGGAGAGTTTAAACTCTCAGAGCTTTTGATGAGGTAAATGGAGAAAATCAATTTCAACTGTTTGCTGTCAGTAAATAACATATATAAAATTAAAATGATCATCAAATGAATGTAGGGAGGCACTTGGAATACATTTACTATGCAGAGGATTGTTAGAATGTGAATGACCTGTCAGAAACAATGTGCAAGCAAAATCCATAATAGCTTTACGTAAAAAGATAGAAGATAGGAACAGGAGGAGGCCATTTGGCCCTTTGAGCCTGCTCCACCATTGATTGTGATCATGGCTGATTGTCCAACTCAATAACCTAATCCTACTTTTTCCCCATAACCATTGATCCCATTTGCCCCCAAGTGCTATATCTAGCCGCCTCTTGAATACATTCAATGTTTTGGCATCAACTACTTCCCATGGTAATGAATTCCACAGGCTCACCACTCTTTGAGTGAAGAAATGTCTCCTCATCTCCGTCCTAAATGGTCTACCGTAAATCCTCAGACTGTGGCCCCTGGTTCTGGACTCTCCCACCATTGGGAACATCCTCCCTGCATCTATCCTGTCTAGTCCTGTTAGAATTTTATAAGTCTCTATGAGATCCCGCCCTCGTTTGTCTGAACTCCAGCGAAAACAATCCTAACCTGGTCAATCTCTCCTCATGCATCTATCCCGCCATCCCCGGAATCAGCCTGGAAACAGGAAATTGGATAAAATATCTGGAAAATAATGAAACGGGTGTGAGGAAAGGATAAGGGAATGGGATTAAGTGGATAGCTCTTGCTGACTGGATAACCAAGATAGGAAAATGGAATTAAGACACAGATAGGCATGAACTAATTGAATAGCAGAAGAAGCTTGAGTGACTGAATGACCTACTCCTGCCTTATGTTCTTTCAGAGAGCTGGGGAAAGTGCAATAGAATGAATGGCTTCCTTCTGTGATGTAAAGTTAAATGAAGTGAGAGGAGAGAAGCTCATTTTGAATTGAAGGTTACAGCACTGCTGGAGACAAGTAATTGTTTTGATGTCCTGACTAAAGTGGCGCATAACACAGACCACATAGTGTCTAGTTTATAGATTTTTTAGAAATGAATTAATTCAATCTACTGAGTGTTGGGAGTTCTAATCCTATGTGAAAGTATATTGACATCAACTGACCCACTCCACACCTTAATATGGATTAATTTTAAAACTAGGGTTAAGTTCATAACAATACAATTAATGTGTAATGTAATGTATTCAATTCTTCAAAATGCTTGGATAATACATTAGTAATAAAAGGGATGTCAGGAAATGGTTGGGGAATTGGGAGTGGCATCTTTCTTATCAAGCTGTGACACAGTACAGTGAGCCATCTGTGCACTGTGTATCTTGCTCCTTTAGCTACCCTCAGTATCTTTTCACTATCCTGTGTAAACATGAGGGTTCTGCTGGTGCTAGCTACAACAGTTTCAGCAGCAGTCACGTGGCAACTGGGCATTTTAAACAAAAACAAGTTGTTCCAGGAACCCGCCGTTAAAGTGCCTATTCATGATAAGTAGCACAGCTGGGGATGAAAGCCATGACCTTCCTGGCACATTTCCACCACAAAACAGAGCTTGTATGAGTCTAACTTTTTAAAAATTGTTCATTCATTTGTGGGCATTTATTGCCCACCCCTAATTGCCCTTGAGACGTTGATGAGCTACCTTCTTGAACCACAATCCATGTGCTATAGGTGCACCTATGGTGCTGTCATGGAGGGTATTTTGGGATATTGATCCAGCCACAGTGAAGGAACAGTGATATAGTTCCAAATCAGGATAGTGGTTCCCAGGACAAGAGGGTTAACCTAGGATGAGAGGCTGAGCAAATTGGGACCATACTGTCTGAAGTTTAGAAGAATTAGGTGATTTAGTTTAACTCAGTTGGCTGGACAGCTGGATCATGATGCAGAATGGCGCCAACAGCTGAGATTATTCATGAAGGCCCACTTTCTCAACCTTGCCCCTCACCTGAGGTGTGATGATCCTCAGGTTAAATCACCACCAGTCAGCCCCTCCCCTCAAAGGGGATGGCAGCCTATGGTCATCTGGAACTATGGCGACTTTAGCTATTTTACTCAGCAGAAAGATGGTGACGGGGCTGGGATGGAATTTTCTTTCACATTTAATTTGAGAAATTAAAGATTAAAGAAGTTTGTGACTTATTTTGGGAGTTCCTAAAGTAGATTTTGAGGAAGTTTAAGCATTTTGAAAGATTGCTCAATGTGCACTTCATGTTCAGGCTTCAACTTCTGGGAATAATTCAAAAGGATATTCACACAAGCTTAACACATGCGAATGGTCAATGTGTTAACCTTGGTGAATCAGCATGGTACATAATTAGAAAAAAAAGCACTGAAGACTTATTTGAGGACTGTGGGGGAATTCAGCCCGAACAGCAAATGCAGGTTTCATATTTGGCTGAAAGCCAACAAAATAGGGGCTGAAAATAAAGTTATTTTTTCCCTCACCATGACGGGGCTAAATGCTTTTGATGTAGTTGTTGTCGCAGAGACTCAATTGCAATATTGTCTGAGGGACCCTAGTTTGATAGAATTTGCTGAAATAAATAAAATTCTGGGCTCAATATATAGCGTGACTAAGAATGAGATTGCATTGAAAGTTGCATTCAGTGAATGGAAATAGTTGCCAAGGGAGGCTGTTGTTCTTGAATTAAAGACACTCTTTCGTCACTATGGGTATGGCATGAACTTGCCCAAGGGCAATTATGGATGGGTAATAGATATTGGCCTAGCCAGTGACGCCAATATTTCATGAATGAATTTTAAAAAAACTTTAAAGTCAATGTTAGAGACACATTCATAGAAAGCTTAAAGGACAATAAAATCCAGTCCTGGCTTTTGAGAAAAGGCAATAAGCTGATGTGGAAGGAGGCCCGTGATAAGGCCACAGCCATAGAAATGGCAGAAAAGATGGGTGCAAATTGCAAGGGAGATTTTTCCGAACCTTCAGGGAGGCTCACATCATTAATGAAATCTAGCCCATGGCAGTCAAGTCTGGATTTATTGGAGATTAAGAATGATATCTCACAAAATGGAAAATGGTGTGGAGAAGCCTGTGGCATATGCTTCAGGTACTTTAACATACAAGTTGAAAAAGTGGCTTTAGCAATTACATATCGTGGTGCTAAGTTCCACAAATATACTTGTATGGTAGAAGGTTCAGTTTGTTAACTGACCACCGAGTCCTTACGATCATATTTGGTTCAAAGATGAGGAGTACCATTCCTTGGGAAGCATGGCTCAAAATAGACACTGATTTTGATGGTCCTCAGTATGACATTAATTATTGTAAGTCGGCAGTTTGTGCCAATTCAGACATTGTTTTGAGATTTCCTGTGAAGACTGATTCATTTCTAGCCACTGTGTTACCTGCGAATTACTTTACATACTCAAATGACATACCAGTGAAATTAATGAAGAAATTCGCAAGGGGGGTGCTCAGTAAAGCACTAAATTATTTAATGAATTGCTGGCCTAAAGAGTGTGACGAGAAACTGAGGGAGTATTTCACACATAAAAATGAACTGAGTTTAGATCAAGGCTGTATCCTATGGGGTTTCAGAGTCATTTTCTGCCAATGGTTAGGGAGAGATTGTTAGAGCAAATTTATCAAAAGCACACAGGGATACACTGTATAAAAGCAGTAGCAAGAGGCATTTTTTTGTATCCAAAAGTAGATAGAGATATTGAAGAGTTGATGAAAAGTTGTGAAGCGTGTCTCAGTATGAAAAATGAACCAACCAAGGTTCCTTTCATTCCATGGTCAAACACAAGACAACTATGGAAACAAGTACATCAATTTATTTGAAGTGGAAGGGAGAGATTACATTACTTTGGTCCACATCTTTGGAAGTGTATAAATGTTGAGTCTGTGTAGCTGCTCAGCTAGTGAATAACATATCGCTTGTTACAAGTTCTTGTTGTCAGTGTTTGGGATCTCAGGGCTTCTATATGGTGTCAGGAGTTGGCCATATCGACCCACTCATCTTCAATGAAAACATTGAGAAGGAGTGGCATGTTCACCCTGGTGCTGCATTATCTGATAAATCAAAAAAGCTACAAGCTTACCCCTTACTAATCTTAGTAGGCCCTAAGGCCTTTGAGAAGTTCAAGTAGTTTGTTTTCCAAATGGAGGAGGAGAAAGAGGACCCTGATATATACATTTTTTTAATTGGAGAACATTTTTCTTATGGAAAAATATATAATATTCGACAGACATGCATTCAATTCAACAAACCAATGAGGTGATGAATCAATAAAATCTTATATGGCAACCTTGAAAATCTTAGCAAAGAAATGTGCATTTAACACCCTTACTGGTGAGTTAGTCAGGGATTGAACAATCTGCGGGGTGATCTTGTTCATAAGCAGTTACTGCGAGAGAAAGATTTAACACTACAAACAGCCATTAGCATCTGCATGTTAAACAGTCAGAAAAAAACCCTCAAGATTTCAGGCAGGAAACAGAACTTTTCATGGTACAGGGCACACCCTGCCCCAACCGCAATGGCCAGCACCCTCAGAGCAGCTTGTTTTGCATGTGGTAAACACCGCAATAAATGCGGCAAGTGAAATCATTTTGCAAAATGCTGCCAATCGAAACCACAGCAGCATTCTTTTGCCACCAGCCACACTGCAACCTGTCTGTCCTCCAAGGTTTGGAGCGTCAACAAGGTGAACAAACTGGCAAGCAACCAAAGCAGCGAAACCACTGAACCTCCAGCAACACTCTACTGTGAGAGTGTTGACACCATCTCAGTAAAGGGTGAGATCTTCATCATCCTTAACATGATTTCCAGCAACTCAAGATAGACACTGGAGCAAAGTGTAACATGTTCCCAGCCGAATGCAACAGGAACTTGACCCATGTGTAGCACTGGATCCCAATACCTAGCTGGACCTCATGCTTATGGCGGACAAACCATCCACACTGAAGGATGTGGCCGCTCTCCACTGCACACAGGGCAGCTTCAAGTTTCATGTAGTTAAACGGAACATAAGATGAGGTGTTGAGGATAGCATTAAACCAGGGCTCATCCAACTTGATCCAGAGGTACCTGCTCTACAAAACCACACCCCAGAAATGACAGAGTACAAAGGCCTCTTCAACTCCACGTCACTGGTAATCAGTTGTATACCACATGAGAGGAGATGACTCGATGCCACCAACATTCTGCGGTCTGAGAAGAATACCAGCAGCCATGAAGCAGAAAGTAGTTAATGAGCTACATCGGATGACAACACCAGGTATCAGAATTTCTGTAGACAAGGCCACAGAATAGGTTTCAGCAATAGTGAGTGCAGTAAAAAAAACTGGCATGGTCAGGATTAGTATTGACCCAGTTCATTTGAACAAGATGCTGCTCAGACCTCATCACCCTGTGAACACAGTGGAACAGGTGATAGCAGACATGCCAAATGCTAAGTCTGTAAGCATCCTGGATGTGAAATGCAGGTTCTGGCAGATTCCACTAGACAAAGAACCTTCAAACCTAACCACATTCATGACTGGTAGGCAGATATAAGTTTCTTCATGCGCCCTATGGGATCTCCACTGGCAGCAGTGCATGAAGCAACTCTTTGCAGGCTAACCTTGCAAAACCAATGTAGATGACATTCTGGTTTGCAAGAACACATTTTTATCTCATTCTCAGCAGAATCAGGACCATACAGCTGAAGTTTAACCCTATGAAATGCAGATTCAGAGTCAACCAGGTTCCTTACTTAGGTCATTTAATCACAGCAGATGGTGTGAAGCCAAATCCAGACATGACAATGGCTATACTTCAGATGGCAATCCCCAGAGACATGCATGTTTTACAGTACTTCTTTGGTGTGACAAATTATCCTGCTAAGTTCATTCCTTGTTACAATAAGTTCACTGGACCCCTTTGTCAGCTCCTCCACCAGGACATCAAATGGTGTTGGCAGGAGCACCACACAGCGGTCTTCAACAGACTCAAACAGGCATTCGCAACCTCACCGATGCTACAATACTTTGATGTTCAAGCACCTGTACTTATATCAGCAGATTTCTCCCAGCACAGACTTGGTGCAGTCTATATCCAGAATGGCAGACCAATAGCCTTTGCTTCCAGGGTCCTCACTGATACTTAGACGCATTGTGCTCAAGATCAAGAAAGAACTCCTCGCTCTAATCTTCGCCTGTCAGAAATTCCATGGCTTTGGATGTGGTTAACCTGCAATGTTGAAACAAATCATCAGCCACTCATACTATTTCAAAAAAGCCCCTTCATACTGTGTCTGCATGACTGCAGCGCATGATGCTAAAGCTGTAACATTACAATCTTAGCATTGTCTACAAATGTGGTGAAGAGCTGTGTTTGGCTGATGCCCTCTCCAGAGCCTTCCTACCTACTACAGACTAGGCAGAACATGAAAAAGACATAGACATCATGACAATAGAGGTGTTGCCTCTTCTAGAATCCAAAGGCACAAAGTTGACTTACAGGTGGACATCACAGGCAGACAACTGCAAGATACCATCATGTGGGATTGGCCAGGGTCCTCAAGAGAGCTTCCCCATGAACTTTGCATGTTCTTCACCATCGGAAATGAACAAACTGTACAGGGTGGACTGATATTGCGTGGCCAGCGATTTGTATCACAAAGGTACTACACCCAAAAACTTCACCAGGGGCACCCTGGGTTGGAAACAACCAGATACAGAGCCAAGAAATCATTATAGTGGCCCTCCATGTACCACAAAATGGAAAGGGGCATTTGCAGATGTGCAGCATGCAATGCGCTTAAGGCACATCAAGCAAAAGAGCCGCTGCACTTCCACGAGGTCCCGGACCTCGCATGGTCATTCACAGCAGCTGACACCTTCAAGTAGAATGCTAAATAACATTTAGTTTTAGTGAATTAGTATTCCAGATGGTTTGAACTTGACCACCTGTCAGACATGATGGCCAGAATTCTCCAGCTGCTTACACCCCGCCACAGCTGCCAGGGAGAATGGAGTATTTGGCGCTCAGCCAAATCTCCATTCATTGCAGCAGGACTGGAGAATCCCAGCTCCTGGCGAGGTCACAGAATCCAGCCTGATGGGTAACACTGTTATCATCAAACTCAAGAGACACTTTGCCTCACACGGCATCCCTCAGAGATTCATGACTGATAACGCTCGCCAATTCATCTCCACTGAGTTTTGAAACTTTGCACCCACATGGAACATGTTGAGCATATCACAAGCAGTCCCCTATGCCCACATCCACAGCTTCGTGGAACGGGCGGTACACTCAGCTAAGTATCTTCTAGAGAAATGTGCCAGATCACACAGATTACTATGCTGCTCTCCTCAGCCTCCAAAATCTGCCCTTGTCAGCACAACAACTCCTTTCCAGGCACACCATGATTCCTACTGCTAAGGCTCTGCTGCAACCCAAACTTGAACCCAATGTGACTGATTCCGTTATGCAATGCCAATTAAGAAACAAAACACACTTTGAAATAAATGCCCACAAACTTGGTCCTCTAACACCTGGTCAAATGGTCAGGATACAGACCACACGTGGCCATGACAAGTTAGTGATGGTACTCAGCCATGTCCCATGTGGTAGCCTCAGATGGTGCCCATAATGTACGCAACTGCCGTCACCTCCTACAGGTATCAGAACTAGCAATCAGAACCAGCACTAACAGATGCTGCAGCACTCCAGTCATTCAGTCTACAACACAGGCCTCCTGCACCTGGATATGCAGATTCCTTCAGAGGCCTGCTCAGCAAGTCCTGCATCCAGTGTGTACACCGATGGTCATCCACACTGAGGACACCAGCCTGAGAAAAGCTATACAACCAACTGGCATAACCACACACTCAGGGCATTTGATCAAAGCGAACACAAGGTTCCAGGACTACGTCACTACATAGTCTACACCTGGCCTTCAAATCTCATCTTTACACAACAAGAAAGGGGGGAAAGGAGACACGATGGGCTATGCACCAGCTGCAACAGTTTAATCCTTGTATCAACACATGTAAGTAGCTATGTATTATTAGCCTGTTCACATGGGGAGGATGTAGACAACGTGGTCACATGATGATGCAACAAAAAGGGTCATGTGTCAGGACCACAAGGTTTCTCCCCGGAGCATGGGCAGAGCACAAGCACGGAGTAGCTGCTCAGCTAGTTAATCAAGTATTGTTTTGTTACAAGTCCTTGTTGTCAGTGTTTGGGAACCCAACATTTCTACACTCTCCTCTAACAACGCTTCAGCAGCAGTAGTAAAGTTTAGATATAAAACCCAGCTTTAAAAGTTTCAACAAAGTCCTTATATTGTTCCCTAGTTTCCCAGCATTGAATTACTGATGGTTTTGGCACTCCAAATCTACACTCTGGCCACACTTCCTGCAGCCTCGGAAAAGTATAATCAAGGACCCCACACAACCTGAACATATTCTCTTCCGCCTTCTTCCGTCGGGAAAAAGATACAAAAATCTGAGATTACGGACCAACCGACTCAAGAACAGCTTCTTCCCTGCTGCCCTCAGACCTTTGAATGGACCTACCTTATATTCAACTGATCTTTTTCTGCACCCTAACTATGACTGTAACACTACATTCTACACCCTCTCTTTTCCTTCTCCCCCATGTACTCCATGAACGGTATGTTTTGTCTGCATTGCACGCAAGAAACAATACTTTTCACTGTATCCCAATATATGTGACAATAATAAATAAAATCAAACCCAAATATTCTACCTCAATGTGGCTTATTTACTGATACCAAAGACGTAATACTGTGGATGCTGTAAATCTGAAATATAAACAGCAAATGCTGAAAATTGACCTGCTGGTCATTTTGACAGAAAGTGCCTCTGGCTGTAAAGAATGCTGATTTCACAAATGCTGGCACAATGACAAGGCTCTAAAACTGCTGATTTTATCTTGAAGCATTGAGCTCCAGCATGATGCACTGTAAATTTCCAACATGGTCCAAAAATGTTTCCAATTATTTGCTGGATTAACTGACGTCCCTAGTTTTGTTGGGGAAAGCACATTTTGCGAAATAGCTTTGTAGAACTGTACAGTGGCTATTCTTCCTGTGCTTAACATTGCCATTTTTTTTTTCAAGTTTTAATTGTCTTTTCACTGTGTGTAGTAATTCCAGGCAGCTTAAGCAGCAGGTAACAATCAAGAAAACTAATATTCAATATTACTTGGCTGAAAAGGTCACAGAGCAGCGGGAAGCTAGCTTTTCTGGCTTCCAATGTTTCTTCCGTTCCCGTGTCTTACAAAATTACATAGAATCTAAGCACAGAAACAAGCCATTCAACCCAACCTGTCCATGTTGATCTCTATGCACAACACAGTCCTCCTAAATTCCTTTGAAAATATCTGTTAAATTCAGAGTGATCTCCTTATAGTTTTTATAACCAATCGGTAACAAACAAGAAATGATCCAATAGCACCCGGCCATTTTTAACTCATCACATGAATCTGTTCATCATTCAGACACTATCAGGCCAACTAGAACAATCCGAGGACTTCCTGTGCTTAGCTTATTAGATAGAAAGTTATGTTGATTTAATGGGCTGGAGGTTTAGAAATGGCTGCTCTTAATGTTGCCCTGTTGACAGACATGGAATACAAGAGCACTTGGAATTCATGTAAATTAGTGGAAAAAGGGAATTGAAGTTTATATTTAACCCTTAAGACTCCATTTATCAATTTATGTAGTCCACAAATAACAGAACACCTTAGAAACTCTTGGCAGATACAAGGGGTGGGATTCTCCCAAAAAAATTCAAAGTACCGAATTTGTGTAAAAACGGGAGTAAATCTCGCTGTTTTTTCAGCAGGATTTTCAAAATGAATCTCCCACACTCTGTGCACTGCAGAAACCACTAGAGTGAATCTTGTGAAAAATCAAGTGGGCAGGGCCTATTCTCGCTGGACAGGCCAGCAGCATAGCGCTGAGCGGGCCACTGCACATACACTGATCTGTCAGCACCGAGATCAGCACATGCGCAGTAGCCTGCACTGCCAGCCTCCCGATCGCTGGCCAGCCCCGCAACCCCACATCACTGCCCCTCAGCCCCCCCCCATGCCCCAATTGCTGGCCCCTGGACATGTCTGGGCCAGCCTTGAACCCCCCCACACCCCTTCCCCCCGGTCTGCCTCGATCTCCCCCCCCTCACCCCACCACCGGCAGCCCCGAACTCACCTCCCTCCCTCTGTCACTGATCCCAGTGCAGAGCCAGCAGGAACCCCCCCACCCCCACCCCCACCAATTGTCTCTAGAGGCCCACCTCATTAGGCCCTGCCCCTTTGGCATTGCCTGATGCCAAGTGAGTAGTGACAGGGGGGCAGGCTGGCACTGCCAAGCTGGCAATGCCCAGGGGGCATTACCCATTTATCCCAGACCTCCTAAGGCCCCCCTTCATTCCAGCGGAGTTGGGCTGCCAGCTCCCCGCAAGTGGGGAGCAATTGCAAACCCCACTGGAGTGAAACACTCCTGGCAGGGAGGCAGACTCTAGTGGGCCCGGAGACTTCAGTCCCGGGCCCACTAATGATATATAAATACTAATTTGAATATATTATGCAGCGCTGCGCTGATTTCTGGTGCAGAGCTAACGGCGCCGGAAATCCGACACTTGGAGACTCGCGGAGGCCATGGTGCCCAGCAGAAAACCCGCTAAATAGCCCTCCGCTTGAGTCTCCCAGCCCGTTGTGCTGCTAAAGTGGTGCAGCGGGCTGGGGGAATCGCCCCCATGGAGTTTCATCCGTTTTAAATATTTCAAATACAAATTAGAACAGCTGAATTTACCAGTGGCAAAAATACCTTTGTAATGAACCTTTCCTCTGCGTATCGCATAAGTCATATTTGGCTGCATTAAAGTTATAAGTGGGTTTCCTCCGGGTGCTCCAGTTTCCTCCGACATTCTGAAAGACGTGCTGGTTAGGTGCATTGACTCAAACAGGTGCCGGAGTGTGGCGACTAGCGGAATTTCACAGTAACTTCATTGCAGTGTTAATGTAAGAGTACTTGTGACTAATAAATAAACTTTTACTTATTTGGGGAGAAAAAAATCACATACAGTCCACAACATGACCTTCATGTGTAAAATGTACCATGGATCCTCGGCAGCCTCAGCTCTACACTGTGTCCTTGCATGATAGGGTGGATTGCAACAGTGAAATGCTGTGCCAGCTAGTGTTATAAAAGACCATTGTTTGTCTCAAATTATAGAAGATGGGGTGAGAGGAATGGAGTGGCTGCAATCGTGCTTTAGGTAGAATGCCTATTGAGTGTTCCAGCTCTGAGGATCTTTGCATGATCCTTCAGTCCAAATTGTTAAAGAAATACCCAATGTCTAACTTCATTTAAATAGATAACAATTGATAGTACAATTGTACTGAACATAATGGTTAACATAATTTGTATATATTTGTAACATTTTACTGTTAAACAATTGTTGGGTTAAATGACTCCTAAATTTTCTTCATTGACACAAAAATACTTTTATGATGAGAACTAATGTGCTGCACTGATTATATTTTTGTGCTTATTTACAGTACATTAAAATGTTGGGCCTGGTTGTTGTTGGGATTGGTATTGCTGGCAGAGTTCGGATCCGTGACCTGCTAAATCCACTGCCAAACAGTTCTGTAGAAAAGCTTAAGCTGATGGGCTTTGTCTCCAGGTAAGCAATGATAACACCATGCACAGAAACATTGGGTCTGATTTTACCATCAAGTTGCGCCCGTTTTCGGGCACGAAAACTTGGTAAAGTCGGGCGTGAGGCGAATAGCACAATCCGCCTCTGCGCCCATTCCCCCTTTACCTGGCCAGCCCCGCAACCCCACATCACTGCCCCTCAGCAGGGCTGAAAATGGTCGCCGTCGGGACCGGGCCTGAATCAGGTGCGGCGTCAATTTAAATGCATTTGCATGCAAACTTATCGTCACTTCCCTCTTTACCACCGCGTTCGCCCGTCCAGATTTGGCGCGAAACAGACATGGTCCGCAAAGGTCCAATTCGGGCGCTCCAGCTTCTGAGGAGGTAACTTCCGAGCTTCTGGTGGCTCTCTGACTCAGATCAGTGGTGGGGAAGGGTGGGGTGAGGTGGGTCAGATGGCTCTCTGGTAGGGGGGAAGGAGGTGCTTCAGCTGGCTCTCTGGTGAGGGGGCGGAGGGAGGCAGGTCAGATCACTCTCTGGTGGGGGGGGAGGGAGGCGGGCCAGATCGCTCTCTGGTGGGGGGGAGGGAGGCGGGCCAGATCGCTCTCTGGTTCGGGGGGGGGGGGGGGGAGGCGGATCAGATCGCTCTCTGGTGGGGGGGGAAGGAGGCAGGTCAGATCGCTCTCTGGTGGGGGGGAGGGAGGCGGGCCAGATCGCTTTCTGGAGGGGGGGAGGTGGGTCAGATGGCTCTCTGGAGGGGGGGAGGTGGGTCAGATGGCTCTGGTGGGGGGGAGGGAGGTGGGTCAGATGACTCTCTGGGAGGGGAGGGAGGCAGGTCAGATGGCTCTCTGGGGGGGGAGGCGGGTCAGATGGCTCTCTGGTGGGGGGGGGGGAGGGAGGCGGGTCAGATGGCTCTCTGGGGGGGGAGGTGGGTCAGATGGCTCTCTGGTAGAGGGGAGGGAGACGGGTCAGATGGCTCCCTGGTGGGGGGGAGGGAGGCAGGTCAGATGGCTGGTGCGGGGGCAGGGGGGGTTTGCTGCCACTCTGCGTGTGATCGGTGAGGGGGAAGGGGGGGTCCACTGCCATTCTGCATGTGATTGGGTGGGGGGAGGTGGGGGAGTCCACTGCCATTCTGCGTGTAAATGGTGGGGGGAAGGGGGGGTCCGCTGCCACTCTGCGTGTGATCGGTGGGGGGAGGGGGAGCAGGGGGCCGTGATCGGTCTGGGTAGCGGGAGGTGGGGAGATAAGGGTGTCAGTAATGTTGTGGGGTGGGGCAATGTCTGTGGGGGCCAGGGGGAGGCATTATCCAGCCCGGGAGCAATGTGGCAGGGGAGCGTTTTTCTATCTTTTTACTGTGCATGAAGGCTCTGATCGGAGCTGCAGGATTTGGGGCGCGTTAAGCCCCACCCACAGGCTTCTGCAGCACGATTCAGAATCACTGCTATTTTTACAGGCAGAGTGCGCGTATGGGGCCCCTGAGAACAGGTATAAAAGTTGGATCTGAAACACTCCCAGATTCAAGTCTGCCCAGCACTTACAATCAAAATGGTAAAATAGGGCCCATTGCCTCCAGGTAAGCAATGTGAACACCGTGCACAGAAACATTCACCAGCTCAAGTCATGGAACTGTGACATTTTTTGGTTAAATTGAAATCATGTTCATCAGCCTCAGTTCCAGTGTAAGTGATGTGATTTGGCTAAAAGCTTTTGCGGTCAAAACTCCTCAGAATCTTGCCAGTCTCTTGCCACAGGAATCGCAAGCTTTAGGAGCACTGCTCCTTCATCAGGTGAGTGGATGAAGGAGCAGTGCCCAATGGCTCGTGATTCAAAATAAACCTGTTGGACTTTAACCTCATGTTGTGAGACTTCTTACTGTGTCCACCCCAGTCCAGTGCCGGCATCGCCACATCAGGGAGAAGAGGCGCACCAGCCTCCACCTCAAAGTTGTGATCTTTGGGGATCCAGGCAGAGATTGGGGCCTGGGTTCCTTAAATTTAAGGTTATGTTCTTGAAACTAGAAATGGCTTCATTTCAAAGAAGGTCATGACCGCTCCCACTTAGTTGAATTGCATATGATATCTATTTAGCTGTTCCGATAACCCAGCAATGTCTTTTTGAAGTCTTTTCATGTTTTGCAAATTCTATGTTCCCTTTACTTATAAATGCAGGTCCAGAAAAAATCCCTGAGGTGTACCAAGTCTTCTCCTGTCAGAACAACACCTCTCCCCACTAATTCTCTATTTTCTGTCCATCAACCAATTTCTATTCACATTGCTAGATTTTCACTTATTTCAAGCCTTAACACTTCTAACAAGCCCCTTGTGAAACATGTTATTGAATGGTTTCTAAAAGTCTACACGGTCCACATCCATCCAATCAGTCATTAACTTCTTCAAAATATTTAATAAGATTTGTCAAATTTAATGTACCTTCACCTAATCCATGCTGGTGGCCATTAATTAGCCTTTGCAATTCAAGATCCTCTCCACAGCCCTAGAAACAAGGCAGTGATGTACCCAACAGACCCTTTTTGTAAAGGTGTCATATTTAAATGAAGTGACCTCCCCAAACCTTACAAATTTTAACTGAGTCAGAGAGATAGAGGTCCCAGGTAGACACATCATAGAATCATAGAATAGAAGAGGCCATTCGGTCCATCTGGTCTGCACCAACTCTCTGACAGAACATCTTACCCAGGCCCTCTCCCCATCCCTGTAGCCCCACACATTTCCCATGGCAAATCCATCTAACCTACACATCTTGGGACACTAAGGGGGCAATTTAGCATGGCCAATCCACCTAACCTGCACATCCTTGCTGCAGATTTTTGGGAGTCTTTATCTACAGCATAAGAGTACTGCCTGCTGCCTAATCATCATTTTTGACAACCTCCATTATGTGGCAAAGCAATAAAGCATCCTTTGTCAGTAGTCTGCCCAGCTTTTCCACTGGATCTGACATTGACAAAGATTCATTACAGTCATTTTAGACGTAACCTTCTTACGAATTTCCTTGGATAGGGATGATGTCTTTGTAATGACAGCAGTAAATCTTTATTTTGTGAATATCAGGCAGAATAAACTGACAAAACACATTTCCTGTATGACAGCCCAATTCAAACCATTTGTTTCCAACTGCGTTATTTACTGTAAACAAAAAAATGCACTTTTTGTAGCACTCCCATGGTAATTATGTTTCTTTTTCCACTTTTCTGATCAACTTTTTCTACCAACTATCCTGTCCACGCTTCTGAAGGCTTGACTCTCCATTAGGATAAAATTTCACAGATGACAGACTGCCTCTTGGATCTTACTCATTTATTTTGCTAATTGTACCCTATCTCTGAGCGTAGATAGCCAATTATGTCTTGGGGAGGGAGGGATATCATAGCTGTTTTCTCTCCTGCCTTCCATCAATTTGTACTTGCACCTGGGAGTTACTGAGTAGAAATCAGAATCTGGAAGATTTCACCATTCTCCATACAATAAGTACCAAGGATGCTGAAGCCAATGGTAGCTTTCTATTGCCACCCTAGCTGAGATGCACGACCTCAGGCCAGGCCCAAGAATTGAGCCTCGGACCGTCCTGACCTACATAGCTTAACCCCTGAACCTTTCACAAGAACGGGGATAGGCCGGCGGGGTAAGCCTGGTTAAGATGCACTGCCAGTAAGTCGGTGCAGATTTGATGGGCCGAATGGCCCCCTTCTGCATTGTAGGGATTCTATGAACCTTTTTTCCTGTTATTCTTAACCCCCGATGGCTAGATTTGGAGGGAATTCCAAATGACATCCATGATGAGACAGAAAAATTGAAGAGTAAAAAGAGAAATGAGTGAAATAGCCAGAGAAAGGAGATGCTGAGCCAGCAGATTCAAAGCATTGGAAATAAGAAAAAGAGGCTTGCATTTCTGTAGTTCCCTTCATGGCCACCCAATGTCTCAAAGTGCTTTACAGCCAATGAAGTACGTTTTGAAGTGTAGTCGCCATTGTAATGTAGGAAACACAGCAGCTAATCGACACTCAGCAAACTCGCACAAACAGCAAGGACATGATGACCAGATCATCTATTTTTTTGTGATGTTGATTGAGGGATAAATATTGGCTAGGGCACCTGTTCTTCTTCAAAACAGTGCCACTGGGATCTTTTACATTCCTCAAGCTGGCAGATGGGGCCTCAGCTTGATGTCTCATCAGAAGGTCAGCACCTCCAACAATATAATGCTCCATCAGTACTGCATTGGAGTGTCAGCCTTGATATTTTTGTGCTCAAGCTCTGGATTGGGGCTTGAACCTAAAACCTGGTGATTCAGAGGTGCTTGTGCTACCGACTAAGCCACAGCTGACAAGGCGAAAAGGACAGTTTAAAAAGTATCAAAATAGGAAAGCACCTTTCCTTCCATTTTTATGTTATTGGTAGAAATCAGAGTTTTGATTCTGCTTCACAAAAATGCAGAATGTTGTATTTGTCTCATTGAGGCTGTTTTTCCCACAGACCTCATGAATTAATTATTGAAGTCACAATGCAGCCAGCTGTCAATGTGCAAACCAAGATATAAAAGGCTGACTCATTGGCTAGGTACTCCCAGTGAGCAGCACTGCTCGCAATTGAGAAATCACAGCTCCACATGCCAACATTTCTGTTCTTTTAAATGAACGGATGGAAAATCAAGCCTGTGGTCCCAAATAGCACTCTCAACAAATACTGCTCTTCATGAGGGCTGTCCACTTGCGGAATCAGCACCTACATATTGGTTGCCTTTTTAAAAATATGTTTATTGAAAATTTTCTTACATTTTACATAGCAAACAAACACAGATACAGATCCACACAGTGCTCGCAGGTACATTCCAACGTGACTGGGCTCAGGGCTCCCCGTGGCCAGGAGACAAGCCCCTGCTACCCCAGGCACCCACCCTGCCCAAGTCCCGTCTAATTGCACTGGTAATGACGGTAATAATATAAAAACAAAAAGGCAGAGGGACGCCGCTGGAGAACCAACTGAGCCCAGGCTATAAACTAACGAGCAGAGAAAAGAAAGACGGCAAACGAGAGAGAGAGTGAGAGGGAAAAGAGAAAAGTTCACGTGTTAGTCCCCACACCTCGGCAGGGTGGGTGGGCGTACTCCGGTAAAGGGCCAGGGCGCATCCACCAATCGGGGGGGGTGGGGGTTCTGTGGGAGCACCTGGGATCTCAGGGATCTACTCACCCGGCTCCAACTGCAGCGTCCCAACATGCGCTATAACTGGTTGCCAGGTCTTAAAGAATCTAGCAACGGACCCACGTAGCGTGCACCTCATCTTCTCCAGCTTAATGGTATCTACCACCCCCTTCACCCACTGAGAGTGCATCGGGGGTGCACCTGATTTCCACCTAAACTGGATTAGTCGTCTTGCCAGGAGTGCAGTGAAAGCTACAAAATCCGCTTGGAATTTTGGCAATGACAGATTTAAGGGCATGACCCCAACAGGGCAGCCTGGGGGGATGCACTTATGTCCCGATCTAGTGTTGCCGCAATCGTTTCAAATATTGATGCTCCATAGTTATACAGTGATGGGGAAGCACAGACATATGTAAGAGGGTGGCGGGAGCTTGCTGGCACCGTTCACAAATGGGGCTTGTGCCTGGGTACATTCTAGAGAGTCTAACCCTAGTTAGATATGCTCTGAGAAGGAGTTTACATTGTATCACACCCAGCTTGGCACATATTGAGGAGGAGTGTACTCGATGCAGCACCATGTCCCAATCCTCCTCCGAGAATCCTCCCCCAGATCTTGTTTCCATAAAGATTTAACCACTGATAGAGAGTTTTGTTAGGACAGAAATTGAGAATAAAGAACAGAAATGATACCACGCATAGTAATAGAAGGCACTAAGCACATGTCAATGTAGGCACGAGGTGGGAGCGTCGGAAATTGGAGGTTGGCCCTACGCACAAAGTCTCGAATTTGCAAATATCTGAAAAAGTGCATTGCAGATAAAGCGAACTTATCCACCACCTGCTGGAATGATGCAAACACGCTGTCCACATACAAGTCCCGGAATGTTCTGATCCTGTTCTTGACCCACATGTTGAAGGCACCATCCAAAACAGACGGAGGAAAAAAAATGGTTAACCGATACTGGATATCTTATCCAGACCCCCTACCCTGCACATGACCCCACACATAACCCCACACATTTACCCTGTTAATCCATCTTACCTACAAATTTTGGGACACTAAGGGGCAATTTAGCATGACCAATCCACCTAACCTGCACATCTTTGGACTGTGGGAGGAAACTGGAACACCCAGAGGAAACCCACGCAGACACGGGTTCATAGTTTAACCCAATCCTGTTCTCACACTTTTCACACTTTTCAATAGTAGATCATTTAGCTGATTTCTTTCCTGATGCCAGTCATGGCATCCTGGCTGCCACCTTGAATTTTCTTTTATTTTACACTTCTTGCTTTTTTCCTGTCTGTCTTCCTGCTCTCATCCAGAGAACCTGGGTAATGCCCCAGGGACCTTGGTTCGAATCCCACCATGGCAGATGGTGAAATTTAAGCTCAATAGAAATCTGGAATTAAAAGCTTAATGATGACCATGAAGCCACTATTGATTGTGTAAAAACCAATCTGATTCACTAATATCCCTTGAGGGAAGGAAATCTGCCATCCTTACCTGGTCTGGCCTACATGTGACTCGAGATCTAATTGCCTTCCAACTGAGTGGCTTGCTAGGTCATACCAGAGGATTAAGAGAAAAGGGTCCTCTGTTTTCCCTATTCTCCATCCTTGGTGTTGCCTGCTCACGGGCGACCTTCTGAGTTTTGGAACTTGTCTCATGGCAGCTGTGGTGCAAACCGCAAGCAAAAATATGCAACTGCAGGGACTATAACGTTATAAAGTACAGTAAATTCAATAATACTTGTAAAAGTCATGTGAACAAATGTCAAATGACCAGATGTGAAGCATGATCACATGTTTATGAATGCCTCCAATCAGAATTAGCAGCCCGAACTACTCTGTGTGAAGAACTTGTAAATATCAGTCCTAAATTTGTCAGAGGGCATTAAAGAGTCAATCACATTGCTGTAGATCCAAAATCTAAATTAACCAGAACAGATTTCTGGATACATCAATGAGAGCAAAAGCCCTAGGATTTTTTAAGAAGCAGTTTGGATTTATGTTAAAGAGCTCTGTAATTATAGGGTGGGTTGAAAGGCTTTCCTCATTTGTACATATCTTACCATCATAAAATTCTTGTTTTACTGCTGAGACAGAGGTGCAACAAGGAGCAAATTCGAGATATCAACAATTATAAAATTCTACAGAATCTTGTGTATGTGGTTTAGTTGCTTTCCTTTAGTACACAGATCCCAGGGGTAGTGAAACCTTTGTGTTTTAAAACTGTTTTGAGCCAAAATTCACTGACTGTTCAACCAATCAAAGCCACTCTCTCTTTTGGGGTGTTTTAATGACCCAATACAACCTTATTCCATAAGCCTTCACAAACCTTTCATTAAAAGTAAATGACGTCCTTTCTTAGGCTGAGGGGCAAAACAGGGCTGATTATTTATTCAGTTCATTTTTTGAAAATATAAGGTTTCTATTAGCTTCCAACTTGATTAAGCAGCATGAGGCCTGATTAACTTCACCCCCCCACCCCCCCCGGGATATTCTAATATGTGATGGATTGTTACCCAAAACCTGTTAAACAATCTGTCCCCTCAGCTGTCCTCTGCAGCAGTTGAACATTTTTCTCGTTGCAAGATAAGTACATTCTGTATGGCTGGGGAAGCAGTTATAGTTCAATGTCCAGGTTAACAATCCATTCAGTGGTGACACAGTGTGAATGGTTGTGATGCCACCAGGAATATATCTTTCAGGGAAGGGTCACTTGCTGAACATGCATTAAGTCATACTGTTAACATCTTCAAAATCGTTTAGGTCTTTTTCTGTTCCTAATAATCACCAGAGTCAGAAGCAAATTGCCAGACACCTGTCCTTGTTCCTGCTGCCTCTGGCTGCATGCTGTTATGTCATTGAATGAACAAAAGGGAGGAAAAATCTTGCATTTATATAGTGCATGACCTCAGAACGCCCCAAAGCAGCTTATAATCAATGGATTCATTTTGAAGTATATAATCACTGTTTTGTAGGTAGTGCAGTAATCAAGTTGCACACAGCGACGACCCACAGCAACAGTGAGATAAATGAGCATTTGGTATTAATTGAGGGATAAATGTTGGCTAGAACATCAAGAAAACCACCCCCCTCCCCCCACTGTCCTTCAGTGCCATGTGATCTTTTGTACTCACCTAAAGAGGCAGATAAGTTTTTTTAAAAGTTTATTTATTATTGTCACAAATAGGTTTACATTAACACTGCAATGAAGTTACTGTGAAAATTCCCTAGTCGCCACACTCCGGCGCCTGTTCGGGTACACTGAGGGAGAATTTAGCATGGCTAATGCACCTAACTAGCACGTCTTTCAGACTTACTTCAACAACTCATCTTAAAGAAAATAACACTCCCTTAGTATTGTACCTCAACTGCTGGAATAAGGTTTGAGCCTACAATCTCTGACTCACAGATGAACCAAGCTGACACAAGGATAAAGTATTGCCACTGACAGTAAGTTTCTTGTTTTTTCCACACATACCTTGGAGATAATATGATTGCAGCTACAGTCTGGAGTGCTGTCCATGGTGAGACAAGAGCCCAATGATGCAGTGCATCAAACATTCATCCTCCCTGTTCTCCATCCTCAGAATTGGCACACAGGAAGTCAGGAATCTGACTTTCTGTTACAGAGCAATGGTATCTGGGAAAGACAGTCACCCTAGAGAGTAAAGTCCAAACATGTTCAGGTTAGGTCAATCGGTCATTGTAAATTGCCCCTTAGTGTCCCAAGATGTGTACGTTAGGTGGAGTAGACATGGTGAATGTGCAGATTTATGAGGATAAGGCAGAGTCATCAGGAGTATAGAAACACAGTGGGACCTAGGTGTGCAAGTCCACAAATCCTTGAAGGTGGCAACACAGGTGGAGAAGGTGGTGAAGAAGGCATATGGTATGCTTGCCTTTATAGGACGGGGTCTAGAGTATAAAAGCTGGAGTCTGATGATGCAGCTGTATAGAACGCTGGTTAGGCCACATTTGGAGTACTGCGTCCAGTTCTGGTCGCTGCACTACCAGAAGGACGTGGAGGTGTTAGAGAGAGTGCAGAGAAGGTTTACCAGGATGTTGCCTGGTATGGAGGGTCTTAGCTATGAGAGAGATTGGGTAAACTGGGGTTGTTCTCCCTGGAAAGACGGAGAATGAGGGGAGATCTAATAGAGGTGTACAAGATTATGAAGGGGATAGATAGGGTGAACGGTGGGAAGCTTTTTCCCAGGTCGGAGGTGACGATCACGAGGGGTCACGGGCTCAAGGTGAGAGGGGCGAAGTATAACTCAGATATTAGAGGGATGTTTTTTACACAGAGGGTGGTGGGGGCCTGGAATGCGCTGCCAAGTAGGGTGGTAGAGGCAGGCACGCTGACATCGTTTAAGACTTACCTGGATAGTCACATGAGCAGCCTGGGAATGGAGGGATACAAACGATTGGTCTAGTTGGACCAAGGAGCGGCACAGGCTTGGAGGGCCGAAGGGCCTGTTTCCTGTGCTGTACTGTTCTTTGTTCTTTGGAAGATGGCCTGGGTAAAATATTCTTGTCAGACAGCTGGTGCAGTCTCGATGGGCTGAATGGCTTCCTTCTGCACTGTGGGGATTCTATGATTCTGCATAAAATAAGTGGAAAATCCATTCAGAATAAATTATATTGCAGACCTATAAAAATGACAAAACCACCTGCATTAAGCTTTTTATGAAATTATATTTTGAACCAAGAGATAATAATGTAAATTTGTATGAGTTATGTTTCCTTACTGATTGTAAATCATCAAATACCTTGGGAAAGATTACAGTTAATTTGGTTTCAACTGCTCCATTCAATTAGGAAAAACAAGCGCACTGCTAAGAACAGTGAGTTAGATGAGTGTTCTATTAAAAAAGGGATGTTTGATTTATGAAGTGAAGTGCTGCTTTTATAAGCTACATTTCAATAAGGTGCCCCATAATAGACTAATGAATAAGGTCAGCAAATATGGGATCAGTGGCAAGTGGCAGAATGGATAGCAAGCTGGCTTTAAAACAGGAAGGAGAGAGTAGGAAGAAGGGGTAGTTATTCTGAGCGAGAAAAGGTGGTATGTGATATTATACAAGGGTCAGTGCTAGGATCAGTGCTGGGATCACTACTGGCTATTTATATTAACAATTTAAACTTTGAAATAAAAATAATGAAATTTGCAGAGAACACTAAAATGATGGCAGGGGAAATATTCAAAACTGAAAAGAACTGCAACAGATTACAGATTCATTATCAAATGAATTCCATCATAGATAAATGTAGAGTATCACATTTACTGACAATGAAATCCATTTGACTCAGATTTTCCCCTTCACTTAATCTCTTTGCTATTTTATGCTTCTGACTACACTTCTTACGGTGCCACCTATCTTTGTGTCATCAGCAAAGTTAAATGTGTGGCCTTTTATCCGATCATCTAACAGTAAATAGTTGAACCCCCCACACAGATGCTTCTGGGACACATGAGTTACATCCTGCCATTTAGAGTGCTAACCCATTTTTTGTATTCTCTATCTCCTGCTTCGCAACCAATTTCCTAAGCAGATCAATAATTTGCCTTCAATTCCATCAACATCAACTTTAATTAGTAGTTTGTTATGAGAGTCTTTATTAATTGGCCTCTGGGTGGAAACTCCATGGAGTTTTTTTTAATTCACTCTTACAGGATGTGGGCATCGCTGGCTGGGCCAGCATTTAGTGCCCATCCCTAATTGCCCTCCATTTCAAAGAGTCAATCACATTGCTGTGGCCTGGACTCACATGTAGGCCAGACTAGGTAAGGATGGCAGATTTCCTTCCCTAAAGGACATTAGTGAACCAGATGGGTTTTTACAACAATCGACAATGGTTTCACAGTCATCAGTAGATTCTTAATTCCAGATTTTCTTTATTGAATTCAAATTTCACCATTTGCCATAGCAGGAATCAAACCCGGGTCCCCAGAGCTTTATCCTGGACTCTAGCCCAGTGATAATGCCACTATGCCACTGCTTCCCCTTTCAAAGAAAGAAATATTAACTCTTGTTCTTTTCTTTATAGATGCAGCCAGACCTGCTGAGCTTTCTCAGGACCTGCTGTTTTTCTTTCAGATTTCCAGCTGTACTTTGTTTTGATTATCCAAAGGCATTCTCCTGTCCACTATTCCAGTCAGCTCTTCAAAAAATTCAGTCAGTTTCATCAGGCACGATCAGCCATTTACAAATCCATGCTGTTTCTCTCTGATCAGCTGAAAATGTTCAAGGTCAACCTCTGCTAATAATAGACTCTAGTAATTTTCTGATAACAGATGTGAGGCAAACCGACCTATAATTCCATGGTTTTCCCTCCCTCACCTTCTTGAAATATGTGAGCACACTTGAATTTTCTAATTAATATCCCATCGCTTGAACACAATTAACATCCAATTGATATACAATTAACACATAGGGGCCTCATCAACCTCGTCATTCTGAACATTTAATTCCGCGACAGCTGTTGGACATTGCCACATCAATCCTTTTCCCTCAGACAGAAATGAGAGCTTGAAATTGTAATGCTGAGAAAGGGAAAAGATTGAAATCTGGTTTCCATTGATTGTTCTATTTTTCTGCCACAGTGTTCACCACTAATTGTCCGATGCGCCATAAAGTCAGTGCGAAGGTAAAGTACTCCTTCATAATACTGCTGTCTTAAACATGTTGTTGTGCTTCTTCCTTCAAATTGGCAGGCGGACATTGGGCAACATAGAGCAGCTGAAACAGATCACGCTGGAGGATGCCCTACAAAGTGAAGAAATACAAGCTGCAATCATCAGTTTGGAGAACCAGCTTCATGAGGAGTATGTGAGGTAACAAGGCTTATCTTGAATATACATTATCAGTTGCACACCAATAAAGCAAGCATGCATTTCAGTACGTCTGACAGCATCTGTGGAGAGCGAATAGAGCCAACGCTTTGAGTCTAGATGACCCTTCTTCAGAGCTAAAAGCAAACAAAATCAGAAGAGATTTATACAATGAGGGGCTGGCTGTAATTGGACAAAGGGAATGTAAGTGAGGATGAAGAAGGGTAGGAAAGGTGCTAAAGGTGTCCATTAAGGAATCAGAATATGTGAATGGCAGAACAGAGGTACATAGGATGAAGGCAGTTGCCCTGAAAGGGGGAGTGGTGGGTTGGTGAAAGATGGAGAGTGGGAATGGAAAAGTGGAAGAATGGAGGTGAGAAAGAAGGATGATAAAAATGGATGAATGGGATGAAAAGAAGAAAAAAATGGAAATAAAATAAATGGAAATGGGGTGAGAGAGTTCATGAACATCTGTCTGACACAGGCAGCTGAAATTGCGGTACAATGTAATGCTATCCTGAAGCAGAGACAGAGCCCAACAAAGCTTTGGATGAACTCCTGTTCTTCAGCAACTCTGCTTCCAAATGTCACAAGCCTTTTTAAAGGCCTCGGGAGGAATCAGCCTGCTCTTTGCTCCATTCATGTGAGTTCTGATGGGCACAGGATTCCTGGTATAACCAGCTTTCAGCACAAATTCCGAGCCCCTTATGCATCTCTCCCGATTAAAGTTAGGCTTTTCATCATATATCCTGGAAAATCTCAGCAGGTCTGACAGCATCTGTGGGGAGAGAATAGAGTCAACGTTTTGAGTCTAGACGACCCTTTGTCGGGGTCATCTAGACTCGAAACGTTGGCTCTATTCTCTCCCCACAGATGCTGTCAGACCTGCTGAGATTTTCCAGCTTCTTCTGTTTTTGTTTCAGATTCCAGCATCCACAGCATTTTGCTTTTATTATCCTATATCCACACTGCTAATATTTCAATGTTCTGCCAGTTATGGTGAACTCTCTCTTTCAAATAAGAAAATTTACCTTCATTAGCTTTACCATCATTTACTGTTTTCATAAGAACATAAGAACATAAGAAATAGGAGCAGGAGTAGGCCATCTAGCCCCTCGAGCCTGCCCCGCCATTCAATAAGATCATGGCTGATCTGACGTGGATCAGTACCACTTACCCGTCTGATCCCCATAACCCTTAATTCCCTTACCGATCAGGAATCCATCCATCCGCGCTTTAAACATATTCAGCGAGGTAGCCTCCACCACCTCAGTGGGCAGAGAATTCCAGAGATTCACCACCCTCTGGGAGAAGAAGTTCCTCCTCAACTCTGTCTTAAACCAATCCCCCTTTATTTTGAGGCTGTGTCCTCTAGTTTTAACTTCCTTACTAAGTGGAAAGAATCTCTCCGCCTCCACCCTATCCAGCCCCCGCATTATCTTATAAGTCTCCATAAGATCCCCCCTCATCCTTCTAAACTCCAACGAGTACAAACCCAATCTCCTCAGCCTCTCCTCATAATCCAAACCCCTCATCTCCGGTATCAACCTGGTGAACCTTCTCTGCACTCCCTCCAATGCCAATATATCCTTCCTCATATAAGGGGACCAATACTGCACACAGTATTCCAGCTGCGGCCTCACCAATGCCCTGTACAGGTGCATCAAGACATCCCTGCTTTTATACTCTATCCCCCTCGCAATATAGGCCAACATCCCATTTGCCTTCTTGATCACCTGTTGTACCTGCAGACTGGGCTTTTGCGTCTCATGCACAAGGACCCCCAGGTCCCTTTGCACGGTAGCATGTTTTAATTTGTTTCCATTGAGATAGTAATCCCATTTGTTATTATTTCCTCCAAAGTGTATAACCTCGCATTTCTCAACGTTATACTCCATTTGCCATATCCTCGCCCACTCACTCAGCCTGTCCAAATCTCTCTGCAGATCTTCTCCGTCCTCCACACGATTCACTTTTCCACTTATCTTTGTGTCGTCTGCAAACTTCGTTACCCTACACTCCGTCCCCTCCTCCAGATCATCTATATAAATGGTAAACAGTTGCGGCCCGAGTACCGATCCCTGCGGCACGCCACTAGTTACCTTCCTCCAACCGGAAAAACACCCATTTATTCCGACTCTTTGCTTCCTGTCGGATAGCCAGTCCCCAATCCACTTTAACACACTACCCCCAACTCCGTGTGCCCTAATCTTCTTCAGCAGCCTTTTATGGGGCACCTTATCAAACGCCTTTTGGAAATCCAAAAACACCGCATCCACCGGTTTTCCTTTCACATTTCTGATTCTGGTGGATGTACTTTTGTCTCAGGTTATTGTTTTATTTTCTAGTATTTTGCTCGTAAGGTTTCTGTAAACATGTTTCAATGGAACAGTGTTCAATGATAGAATGTGATTCTGGAGCCAACATGAGGTTCATTCCCAATCACAGGCATCTAGGAATTATCATGTGAAGGACAAGTAATGGAAGAAAACCAGAGGGTAATTCTTCCCAGCCTACTTTTCCGGATATTCCTTTGGACAGGGATGGTATAGTACAGGCTTGTCCAACCTTTTCACTTGGATGGGGGAACATTACCATTTTTTTTCCCACTCAAGGTGCCAAAGTGTACATTTTGAAAAGACAAGGTTTTGCACATTATAAATGAATTTCAAAATAAACTTGACCTATGAAGAAATGAAACAAATCACTTGCTCAAAAATAAAGCAATGTCAAAGCAATGAAATGATCATTTGAAGAGTATTAATACAGATCACCGTCAGAGCATGAGAGGGACAGAGTCTCTTTGCCTGGCTCAATCTCTTGATGCTCACCCACTCACTTTCACCTACCGCGTGAGTGGGTGTGAGTGACTATTGGTGTGTGAAGGTAAGGGAGTGGGAATCCTGGGGCTGTGAGTGCGCCAGACACACACACACACTCCATCTCTCTCTCTTCCCCATGCAGACATTCACTCTCTCTCTCTCCCATACTCACTCAACCCCTCTCCCAGACTCTCATTTCTCCCACTCACAGTGACACAGTGGTTAGCACTGCTGCCTCACAACGCCAGCGACCCGAGTTCAATTCCCAGCTTGGGTCACTGTCTGTGAGGAGTCTGCACATTCACCCTGTGTCTGCGTGGGTTTCCTCCGGGTGCTCTGGTTTCCTCCCGCAGTCTGAAAGGCGTGCTGGTTAGGTACATTGGCCATGCTAAATTCTCCCTCAGTGTACCCGAACAGGCGCCGGAGTGTGACGACCAGGGGATTTTCACAGTAACTTCATTACAATGTTAATGTAAGCTTACTTGTGACACTAATAAATAAACTAAACTTCTCTCAGTCTCTCTCTCTCACACACACTCACTCAGTCTTTCCCTCCCACACACTCTCTCTCATCCTCTCTAGCCCTCTCTCTCACACACTCAGTCTCTTCCTCTCATACACACTCTCTCTCTCATCCTCTCTCTATATCCCTCTTTCCCACGTTCACACACTTTCTCTCCCATGCACTCTCTGCTAGACACACTTTCTCATCCAGAATTTGTCTCCCAGACTCTCCCACACACTCTATTTGTCTCTCTATCACACACGGTCAATCTGTCTCTCCCTCAACCTCTCTCCCCCACCCTCACACATTCTCTCAATCTCTCTCTCTCTCACACTCACTCAATTGCTCCCTCCCACACTCTTACATTCACCCTCCCGCCCTCTCCCACAGCCCCAGTAGTAAAGCTCGTCATCATCACTCCGGGCCACACCATTGCTTCTAGACTCTTCCGGCTCACTGACAGTTAGCTTCCTCTCCAGGCCTCACAGTAGTCTGTGTCCTCCACAGCACAGCCTGGCACAGCAGACTCTCTCTCCACTCTCCCTCCCCCTCCTCCTCCCCCGTCGCCCTACATTCTTTATCACCAGCCAATACTTATTTTTCCGGAGAACATTCACTGTTGTTGTGTTGCTCCTCCTCCAATTACAGATTGTTTCTCTCCTGCATTTGTTGCTGATAGACTCATTAGGTTTGTGATTGGAGGAACAATTTCTTTCAATATCTTCCATGCCACTTAGCAGCATTTTAAAAATTTTCTCCTCGGGCCACACTGGGGGGGCATCGCGAGCCACATCCAGACCACACATTGGACACGCCTGGTAGAGTATTAGCATTATCACTAAGATGGTTCCTGGCATAAAAACTCAACAAGGTAAAGGGTGAAAATTATGATCTGTAAAAAGTATCGTTTCATGTTTATGGCGTGCTGAATTACTGTGAACAGTGAAGGTGTAAGCATTTCAATGAGATGGAAGGGGTGAGCCTGAAGTCCTTCTTCACTCCTCTCTTTGCACACATGTGCATTCAAATGAAATAGGCAATACAACCTTTTGGTTTCTGCTGTATGAGTTGCATGGTCTGTGGGGCCCAAGGTTGCTCAGAAGATAGAATCCCTACAGTACAGAAGGAGTTCATTCGGCCCATCGAGCCTGTACCAACAACAATCCCACCCTATCCTCATAACACCACATATTTAGCCTGCTAATCCCCCCGAAACTAGGGTTAATTTAACATGGCCAATCAACCTAACCCGCACATCTTTGGACTGTGGGAGGAAACCGGAGCACCCGGAGGAAACTCACGAAGACACAGGGAGAATGTGCAGACTCCACACAGACAATGACCCAAGCTGGGAATCAAACCTGGGTCCCCGGTGCTGTGAAGCAGCAGTGCTTGCCACTGTGCTGCAGTGATGACTATGGCAATGAGTACTTTAACCTCTCTACTGCCTCCCTACCCCCTAACTCTCCAAGGGCATTATCTGTAACTTTGCTATCCCTCGCATTGTCTGTGCAGTGCCAGAAAACAAGCTGGATTGTGCTATTCCAAGCGATGCTGAGTTGTTACAGTCTGCAGCTGAGCTCTTTCATGCCTGAGCTCCGAGAGGCTGTGGATCATAAACTTCGAGAGAGTTCTTTAATGAGCCGCCGCAGCTTATCATCTCCCCAACTGCAGCCACTGTGAATCTCCTACAATGTAGAAAAGAACATGGGCGCAGGAGTGACAAAAAGTAGATTACCTTAAACTGCTGGAGACCAGGTTTCTTCAGCATCCTCGCTGTTATCATTCTCTCTCCCGGTGCTCTAACCAATGCAAAGATTAGAAAGAATAGAAAAGAGAAAATAATAACTATCTTATATAAAGAAGTTCATTTTCTGAGCTTGATTCAGTTTGTTCCCAAAATAATCATGGAATTTAATTTGTGATTGAAGTTTTCTTTTTTCAAAAGGAAATTTCTGGATGCAGGGAAGCATGTTTGTGTAGAATACCCACTGGCACTCTCAGTGGCTGCAGCCCGTGAACTGTGGGACCTGGCTGATTCCAAAGGTAATTGGATGAAATGGTTGTAATCAAACAGCACTCAACAATGTCCGGATTAAATGTTGAAAGGTGTATTTCTCTTCGCTTCTCTGCTTTATGCTTTTATTTCACTTTTATAAATATCTCTTCGTTTCATTTGTTTCCAAATAAAATTAGAAACAGCAGGGGAAATAAAGCTTATTGTTAGGGATTTCCTGCCATTTCCAGGTTACTCCCAGTTGTACACAGTAGCTCTGTGTGGGAAATTTAAGAGTGCCATCCTAATCAAAGATTTTCTTCGTGTCAATGATTACTGATAATCTCTAACTGATTATTCAAAAGCAAAATCAGGGCTTACTGACAAGTAGCACTTGTTAAGGGGAATTGTCAACAGTGCAATATGTTTCTTACTAGGGCATTAGCCTTGTATTTTTTAATTTATTCATGGGATGTGGGCATTGCTGGCTAGGCCTGCAGTTATTGCCCGTCCCTAATTGCCCATGTGATAGTGGTTGTGAGCTGCCTTTTTGAATCGTTGCAGTCCATGTGATGTAGATACACTCACAGGAAGAAGTTTGGAGGATTTTTGACCCAGCGACAATGAAAGAACAACATTATAGTTCAAAGTCAGGATAGTTATGACCCAAGTTGATAATACTGGACAGGAAGGCCCCAGAACAGAATGTTGGCTCAAAAAACTGTAACTTTTACTTCTTTCAGAAAACATGGATGAACAGAGTCACAGGACTGATGATTAATTTTTAACAACTGAAAATAAACATTTATTAAACATGAGAAGTTTGACCATAATGCATACTCCTTCACTCTCATTCATCCTCACAAATGTACACAGATTTTAAGAATAACAAAGGTTACAAGAAGTATCTTATGCTCTAATGTTCTCAGTAAAACAACAGGCCAACTGTGGTTAGACACATCCCACTCTGAAACCTAGTGGCAGATGCCACCCAATCGAACTTCTGTAGATTTCTCCTCAAGTCCCCCCAGATGATTGTTATACCGTGAGCCAAATGGTCTCACTGGACTCCCCACGAGTGTTTCCCAATCTCCACTCTCCAAAGACATGTCTTAGATTCTTCTTTCAAAGAATGCTTTCCCTTAGCTGTTTTCAGCAAGAATCTACTTCCAGGATTTTCAACTCTTCTTCCAGTGTTCCTCTGCCCTGGATTGCCACATGCATTCAAGCATCCACACAATCTCTCAGGTACTCAGCCACACCAATCAAACAGTACTGTTTCCCAAGCTGTACTAAGGTCACCAAGCTTATGATTGCTTCAGGTACCTGGATTCTCACTCTCTAACTTCATCGGGTGTGCATCTTTCAACTCTATCTTTAACTTCAGTGACCAGTAACTTGTTCAAATTCCAGTTCCTCTTTTCCCCTATGACTTCAATATTTCTGCAACTTCTCCTTTCATTCCCTGGTTCTTAGAACTATCTGTTCTTTAGTTTCTGGGACTTGCTTTCTCCCCATTTACTTTATTGTCCTGCTTCTGGGAGAGCTGTGAGAATTGTTTCCTCTCTCGCTGCAAAGCTCCAAATGCCTTGGGTCCTGTTAAAACTGAACTCAAAAGGTCTTTCTAACTTACAGGTGGTCCATGGTTGTTAAGCAACAGCTCCATTTTTCTTTAAGCTCTTGTTTGATTTGCACTTTGTAAATCCTCTAAGCACAATATAGACACAGTTTGAAAGAAACCAAAACCCCATACCTGCAAACATCTTTGTTTAACTCCTGTAATAGGTTTCACTCTGTGATCTGACTTGTCCAGTCGAAACATTAACTAGGATCGTAACACTAAACACTTTCTAATAACATCAGTTGACCGTATCATTTTGGAACATGCCTGCCCTAACAATGCCAACTGTTTGATCTGTTTTCAAATTTATCATTGCAATGTTGGGGAAGAAGGTACCAAATGTATCCATAGGACATACCTTTAGTTGTGAGGTTAAAGTGGACACAGGTGACCGTGACAATAAGAGTATCCATACTTAGATTGAACACTGCTTTTAATAAATGGATTATTGAATCAGAATTTTGCAGAATTTAATTTTATTGCTTTGCAAATTTACAGAATCAACTTTAAATAAATTTTTTAATGTTATAAAATGTGGTGCAAGAACCAAAATCTGCTGCATTTAAGACGTACATTTTTAAACAATATAGTAATGATCCTGTAGCTCTCACCTGTAAATATAATTTGGCATCTCTTCATTTACCATTTTAGAAAATGTTAAACATTATAACTAGCCCCCAAATGTGGTGCGCAGTACGCTATAACTTACATTACTTCAGAAGTTTGGGGACAGAAATGAAGGGTCACAAAAGAGTGTCAAAAGCCTCCTGAAACCATAATTAGAATCTGGCATCTGCTCAATATCAATCCTTAAGGAAAGCAAGACACACTCTGATTTTTATTAGTTCATGGGATGTTGGCACCATGTGCTAGGCAGCATTTATTTCCCATCCTCAATTGTCCTTGAGAAGGTGATGGTGAGCTGCCTTCCTGAACTACTTCTGTAGTCTATTTGGTGTAGATACAGCCACCGTGCTGTTAGGAAGGGAGTTCCAGCATTCTGGCCCGATGACAGTGAAGAAACAGTGATATTGTTCCAAGTCAGGATGATGTGTGGCTTGGAGGGGAATTTGCAGGGGGTGGTGGTTCCATGCATCTGCTGCTCTTGACCTTCGAGGTGATAGAATCATATAATTAAAATGTAATATAGAATTGGCACAGCAAACAGAAAACAAATTGAAATTGTATCATCAGTTTAATTTCTACTATTTTTAATTTTTTAATTTTGAAACAACTGTCCTGGTAGTATAACTGCATCACTTTACCAGATGTTTATCAGCAATAATTTTACCCGCGTTTAGCTTGAAAAGTGATCTTTTGTAAAATCAGTATTTCTTTCTCTGTTGTCACTTTTCTCCCTCTCCCAAGGGAGTTGACTTTTACTGGAGTCTGGTTCCAAGAACACTACAAGATCTTCACACTTAATGTCACAGAGGATTAACTAGTTATTGTTTATAGTTAAATAGCAAAACACACAAAAAGTGGAAGTGGAAAAGTACGAGTTCGTTGAAAGGGTTTCTCTGCAATACAGGCTAAGGCCCTACATGACATAATAAGTATGAGGTCATGCATTTTGGTCAGAAAATGGGAAGGGTACTTATTATCTAAATGGGGAGAGACTTTGGGGTGCTCCGATGCAGAGGGATCTGGGTGTCCTCGTTCATGAGTCACAGAAAACTAACATGCAGGTACAGCAGATAATAAAAAAAGTGAATCGAATGTTGGCATTTGTAGCTAAAGGAATAGAATATAAAGGTAAGGAAGTATTGTTGCAACTACACAAGGCATTGGTGAGGCTGCACCTGGAGTATTGTGCACAGTTTTGGTCCCCTTATTTGAGGAAAGATGTAGTGGCATTGGAGGCAGTTCAGAGGAGGTTCACGAGATTGATTCCAGAGATGAGGGGTTTGTCGTATGAAGAGAGATTGAGCAGTTTAGGGCTATACTCTCTGGAATTTAGAAAAATGAGGGGAGATCAAATTGAGGTATTCAAGATGATAAAAGATAAGGATAAAGTAGACATGGAGCGGATGCTTCCTCTTTCTAGGATGAGAGGTCATTGTCTTAGGATAAGAGGTGGCAAATTTAAAACAGAGTTGAGGAGAAACTACTTCTCCCAAAGGGTTGTGAATCTGTGGAATTTGCTACCCCAAAGTCTGGTGGATGCTGGGACAGTGAGTAAATTTAAGGAGGAGTTAGACAGATTTTTAATTGGTAATGGGTTGAAGGGTTATGGGGAGAAGGCAGGAAAATGGGGATGAGGAGCATTTCAGCCATGATCGAATGGCAGAGCGGACCCGATGGGCCGAATGGCCTAATTCTGCTCCTTTATCTTATGAATTTATGAACTTATGACGTAAACTGAGGCAGCACCACTGGCCAAAATGGTATGCATACGGTGGTAGGTTTACATGTGCAGTTGTCATTAAAAATGTGGACAAAGGAATTCATAATGTAAAATTTGTGTCAGGAAGTGCACACGATTAATAATTTTAATATATTGTAGAATGTAACATTGTATTTCATTTCTATGTTCATATAGCATGTGCTGTTTATACAGTGTTGTGTATGTTGCATATGTGGTAATATAATGTATGCTGTGTCCATATTTTTTCTGAAATTAAGGCAAGATTCTGCATGTGGAACACATTGAACTACTGTCAGCAGGATACAAGCAGTTGAAGCAGCAAGTGAACGGAAAAGAGCTGATGGAGGGTACTCTGCATTTCACAGGTAGTCATAAAACAGTTAAAATCCAGCAGAAATTAACAGAATAGTGTTTAAAAGTGCAAACTCCTCCCATAGTTTTCCTTGCATATTATTCAGCTCAGTTAATATAGCAGTTGATAGAGATTAGGGGCAGAATTTAATGCCCTCCCTGAGGTAGGTTTTGTGGCGGGGTTGTCATTTAATCGGGTGGGAGGGTGGTAGATTGGGATCCACCGCTGCCTTTTCATCCTTGTCTAATCTCAGTCTGTGGCAGGAAGGCTCATGGACAGTTTTCCACATTGCTGTAAATTGAGGCTCTTCAGAGTCACATCACCCACTAGTGTGCAGGGGAATGCCTTGCATTAAGCCTCAAAAGTAAGCCCTTTAAATGCCGCCCACGGCCAGATCGCTAGTCCCCTGGCAATTCCTGGGCCCAGCCCCGACTGCCCCCCCCCCCCCCCCCCGCCCCTTCCAGGTCTTCCCCGATCTCCAGCCTCACCCACCACCAATCCCCCCGACAGTTAACCCTCCCTGCAGTGCCAAACCCCCCACCCCCCCACCGCTGTGTCGACTCCCCCAGCAGGCTGAATGCCCCCCCCAACCCCGGCTTACCCCACCCCCCAGCCCACCCCGAACGCTGGCCGTCCCCCACCAATCCCGACTGCAGAGTGGCAGCAGGACCCCCTACCCCAACCGATCACCCCCTAGCAGCCGCCCACACCAGGCCTTGCCCCCTAGGCCCTGCCCCACATATGCCCCGACCCTTGGCTCTTTCCCATGCCTGGTGGGCAGTGCCAAGGTGTCCCCGGGCATTGGCATTTTCACCCTTAGGCAGTGCCAGGGGGCATAGGGTAGCACTGCCAAGGTGCCAATGCCCAGTGTGCACCCCCCGCTGCCCGACCATCTGGGAGCCCTGATTGCCCCCACTTCACTCCAACGGGGTTGGGCCGCTAGCTCCCTGGAAGTGGGGAACTACTGTAAACCCTGCTGGATTGAAATACTCTTATTTAAATGACCCTGAATACGGAGCTGACGGCATCAGAAATCTGGCACTGGGAGAGGCGCACGGGGCCAGATGCCCAGGCCGGATCACGCGAATCTGGCCCTGCTGAAATCTCCCGGCCTACTGCATTAATAGATTAGCACAGCAGGATAGGAGAATCGCCCTCAAGGAATCTGAGAAACAGACAGCTGAATTACAGTGTGGCTGAACATTATAACTGCTCTCACCCTCTTCGGGGAAGGAGGCTAGTTTTCCAATAATGAAAAAAAGTAGTCTTTAAGTGTTCTCATTCCTATTGGTCCTAGAAGGACCAAATCCTACCTCTGGGATCAGATACTTCTCTGTTAACTGTCAATTTAGTTATTCAAATGGGCTCCAAGGTGGTTCTTTCATTTGTTAGTCATAATTCTGAAAATTAACAATACAGTAACACTTCTATAAAAAAATCATTCACAGGATATGGACATTGCTGGCTAGGCCAGCATTTATTGCCCATCCTTAATTGTCCTTGAGTGGCTTTCTTGAACCTGTACAGTGTGTGTGTGATGAAGGCATGCCACAGTGCTATTTTCAGAACCTTGCTGATGTTCCCTGTGAAAGTGCCTCAAACGCCAAAAGACCTGAAACGCTGCTTCTTAGTGGTTACATTTGTTTGGAATAATGTGAGGAACAATGTACATCCCAGCGAGGAACCAGTCCAGTCATTGTGTAAGCAATTAATAAAGAATATTTATTAAAGTAAAAGAAAAAGCTCCCAAGAAAGATATATACTATGACATTTAAGTATATTAACAACCAAACACGCCATTTTATCTGAAATTACCTTTTGTTCCTAAAATATACCCACATTCCCTGGATTCACCAAGACACCCCTTTTCCCAAACAACATCCACTTTAGTAATTCTATAATTCAAATCCAGCTCATATACAATACAGTTTAGATGACCAAGTGTGGGAAAATGTCTTCTGCTGGTTCAGCGAAGGTATGAAACGGCATCTTTTAGAGAAGAATATCTGCCGTGGCTCTAAATGTTAGATGGAAAAGGCCTCTGTGGCTCCAATCATAGAAGGAACTGGCCTCTCTCAAGATTAGATGGAGATGCCTGTCTGACAATTGGATGGAAAACTAGCTTCCATCCTCAAAGAGGGGCTAGAAGCTATAATGTTCAGCCGCTTTGATATGTCCCCCTGTGGATTTGGCTGTCAGACTCAAATTCCTTGTCTTTAAAAGTTATCCTTTTCTATAACCTCGCTGATCTCTGATAAACAGTTTTTCACACCTCAATTTCTCTAAATTCCTGCTAATTTTGTTGTCGGGCAAATCACGTCTCAGTAATCCTCCGGACACCTGCTAATCTTGTTACTTGTTCGTTATTTTGTTTTGATCTCAAGTTCATAGAATCATAGAAACCCTACAGTACAGAAAGAGGCCATTCAGCCCATCGAGTCTGCACCGACCACAATCCCACCCAGGCCCTACCCCATATCCCAAAATATTTTATCCGCTAATCCCTCTAATCTACACATCCCAGGACACTAAGGGGCAATTTTAGCATGGCCAATCAACCTAACCCGCACATCTTTGGACTGTGGGAGGAAACCGGAGCACCCGGAGGAAACCCGCAGACACGAGGAGAATGTGCAAACTCCACACAGACAGTGACCCAAGCCGGGAATCGAACCCAGGACCCTGGAGCTGTGAAGCAGCAGTGCTAACCACGGTGCTACCGTGCCGCCCCGAGTTCACTGTTAACTTCGTTAACTTCCAAATTCCTAATAGCTCTTAGGTAGAGAGTTTCAAGATTTTGAACCAATAACAGGGAAGGAATGGTGTGGTAAAGTCAGATACTGCAAGACCTGAGAAACACTTGCAGTTGCTGGTGTTCCCATATGTAAGCTGCCCTTATTTTTCTAGGTGGTAGAGGTCGCGGGTTAGGAAGATGCTGTCAAAGAAGCCTTAGCGAGCTGCTGCAATGCATTTGTAGATGGTACGTACACACTGCTGCCGTGGTCGCCAGTAGTGGAAGGAGTGAATGTCTAAAATGGTGAAAGTAGTGTGAATCAAGCGGGTTGTTTTGTATTGGATGGCATTGAATTTCTAGAGTGTTGTTGGTGCTGTGGTCATCCAAGCAAGTGGTTTGTGCCTTGTAGATGGTGAAAGGACTTTGAGGAGTCAGGAGATGAGTTACATGATGCAGAATCTCTAGCCTTTGACTTGCATTTGTAACCACAGGATTTATGTGACTAGTCCAGTTAAGTTTCTGGTCAGTAGTGCCTCCTAAATGTTGTTGGTGGGAGATTCAGTGATGATAATTTCATTGAAAGTCAAGGGGAGATAACTAGACAGTCTCTTGTTGGAGATGATCATTACCTAGCATTGTGCGGCACGAGTGTTACTTTTTATTTATCAGCCCAAGCCTCAATGTTGTTTGGGTCTTGCTACATATGTGTGCCTGAACACTGTGCAATCATCTGCGAACACCCCCACTTCTGACCGTACAATATTGGGAAGGTCATTGATGAAACAGTTGGAAATGGTTGTTACTACGACACTACCCTGAGGAACTCCTGCAGCGCCGTCCTGGTGTTGAAATGTTTGGTCGCCAGCAGCTAAAGCCATCTTCCTTTGTGCTAGGTATGGCTCTAACTTGTGGAAAGTTTTCCCCTAATTCCCATTAATGTTACTTTTGCTCAGGTTCCTTGGTGCCACACTCAGTGAAATACTGCCATGATGTCTGAAATTTGGAACTTTTGTCCATGTTGGGACAAGGTTGTAATGAGCTCTGGAGCCTAGTGTAACCCAAACTGAGCATCACTGAGCAACATATTGTTGAGCAAGTGCCACTTTGATAGGACTGTGAACAACAATTTCCATCACTTTGCTAATGATTGATAGTAGGCAGATGGATGGTAAATAGCCAGATTGGATGTGTCTTGCTTTTAATGGACAGGTTGTATGTGGACAATTTGCCACGTTGTTGGGTAGATGCCAGTGCTGTAGTTGTGCAGAAACAGCTTAGTGAGGCACACAGTTAGTTCTGGAGCACAAGTCTTCAACAATACAACTAAGATATTGTTGGGCATGTGGGCTTTGGTGTATTCAGAGCATTCAGGTGTTTTTGATTACACATGGAGTGAATTGAATTGACTGATAACTTGCCTCTGTCAGAGGGACCTTAGGAGGGTGAGATGGACCATCTGCCTGGCACTTGTGGTGAAAATAATTGCAAACACTTCACCTCGTCTTCTGTACTCTGGTGCTTGTCTCCGCCATCATTCAGGAAAGACATGTGTCTGAATTCTTCGGCCTCCCATCAGCGGGTTTCTTGGCAGTGAGAGATTGCACACTGTTCGCTAGAAATGGGATTTTCTGGCCTTGCCGCTGTCAATGAGATTTCCCATTGTAGCCACCCTACACCTCTGGGCAGCCTGCAACAGATGTGCGCTACTAGTGAACAGCCGGATAATTCTGGCCATGGCCATTGAGCCTCCTCCTCTCTTTAGGTGCTTATCTGTTCACCACCATTCCTGATTAGGAGTAGCAGGACTGCAGCACTTTGATGAGGCCTGATGGTTATGGAATTGCTTAGCATGTTGCTTCTGGTGTTTCGCATAGGCATGCAGTTCTGTGTTACATTATAGGCAAGAGCTTCTCATCACAAACTTTTGCATTATTGATATCTTCTGTGAGTAATGCACACTACTAGACAGCTGTCAATAGGATCAGCTTTGTGGATTGTAGGTAATTTAAGTACACTTGGTTCTAAAACAGGAGAACTTAGAGCTCTTGAGGAGGAGTTTATCATGACAATATACTTGGTTGTTATCCACAGAATGCCATAGAATCTCTACAATGTATAAGGAGGCCATCGAGTCTGCACCGACTCTTCAAAAGAGCATCCCACCTAAGCCCAACCCCCTACTTAATCCCCGTGCATTTCCCATGGCTAATACCTAATCTACACAACTTGGGAAACTAAGTGGCAATTTAGCATGGCCAATCCACCTAACCCGCACATCTTTGGACTGTGGGAGGAAACCGGAGCACTCAGAGGAAACCCACGCAGACACAGGGAGAACATGCAAACTCCACACAGTCAGCCAAGGCTGGAATCGACGCTGGTCCCTGCGCTGTGAGGCAACAGTGCTAACCACTGTGCCACCATTTCTTGTTTATTTCAGTTTTAAGTCAGTTTTGTTGTATCAAAGCACATACATTGTTGGTACCTTTTATTTTCTAGGTGGACCACTAGATCGTCAACGCACTGGATTCCCCAGCTTTAGTGGGCTAGCCCGTCTGTCATGGCTTGTGGATCTCTTTGGAGAGCTCACTTTCAAATCTGCTACATTGGAAGAACAACAAGAACAGCAGTACTGGAAGCTGACAACACATTTCCACACTAAAAATAGCAGGTTAGTGATTCTAACACTGGATCTACTAATTCTAGACAAGAGAAAACAAGATATATTTGTAAAGTACAATTAAAGCAGTGTCCACTTCCCAGAAGGGTCAGATACATGAATAGGGTCAGATATTCCGTCCCCACTGGGGTCAAGATTGGAGACGGGCAAGAGATAAAGATAGTGTCCCTGGCTGGTGTTCTGGTTCCCTGTCTTGATCCCACCTCTGGACCATTTGGGATCAGGGTTAGAGAGAGGATAATCAAAAACACGGCTATTTAAGAGCTACTTAAGAACTCTTGAGGCTGAATGAAGGTTTCCAGGCAGTCTCCAGGTCCCCACAAGTGGTGCAGCATAGTTTAGATGGTTGGAGGAAGCTTCCTGGTGACAGACTTGTAGCAGGTCTAGAAGCCTTCCAAACCTTCCTGGATGCAGGAGCAGGCATCTCCACTGCAGGAGCAGCCACAGGCTGCCCTTTAGAGAGGATCCCCATTCCCCCATCTTCCCTTCCTCGCACAGTGGTGACGTGGGTGCAAAATGCATTTTATTGCCTTATATTCTAAAAGCTTGGAAGAAGTACCTGCAGCTTGAAGATCGCTCTCTCTTACTTACCATCTGTTACAGCCTGCTACTTCTCTCAGCTGGAAGGCTTCTGATTGGCCCTCCAGCTTTGAGAGCCCACCCACAGTCTTTAATTGGACAGTGAGTCTCGAGGCCTGTTAAGGGTGGAGGACCCTGAAAATCCCTATTCACCCTCCCAATCTCCAAGGGCAGGTTTGGGACTTAGAAACAGTCCCGACCTTTATTTCCTACCCCCAGAGAGAAAATCCTGCCCAGTGTGTCTTTAAAAGTGTTTGTTCTTGTCAAAAATTCAGTGCTAGAATCAATATCCCAACCCATTCATTGAAGATCTCTTCCTCCACCCAACCCAGGTCACTTCTTACATTACATTTGTATTTAACTTTATTTTCAGCATAAATACCTAATCTAATATACTTTGCCAGTATCATTGCAGTGATGATGGGAAAGTTGTTGAAGATTTGCTTAAATGTATCTATTTCCTGGTGGTTTTAGTTAATAATATTTGTTTGCACATTTCTAGTGATAGAATCAGTCTAAAGTAACGAAGGCTAAGATTCATTTTAAGTGACAGACAGTTGATGCAAAATAACAGGATTAACAGTGCTGTCATTTTGTCGAGGAGTTGTGTGATATGATTACGATATTTGATTAAGCGCCTACTCTTTATTCATTCTTTTTTAGACCCTTAATCTGGATTGAAGAAAGAGGCCCCGGCTTAGCACGCAAAAAATGTATCAATTTCCAGTTCAAATCGGACACTTTGGATCATATTCCAGAAGTGCCTAATAGCCCTATTGGACTATTCATGCAAGACCTCAGTCTGTTTGCCCAGAAGCTAGCAGGGCAAACACTCACCGAGCCCTCTGAAAAGAATCGCATCCTATACTGCCTGGGTCTGGCTGATGAGATAAGAGCTTTCTGTGAGCAGATCCCAGCAAATTAACACAATAATTAAACTTCCTTTCTCCTGCAAATAAAATTAATGCTTTGTTGGTTTGACGGATTGGCTTTTGGGATTAATATAAAGCACTGAAAAAAGTGACGCTGTTGAAGCTTTTCGTCTTGCTCCACAATTCCTCAAAATTGTGCGGCGGGGCCTAATGGGTGCGGGATGATCTGTGGGGCTGGGGGTTCCCACTGCCACTCTCCATTTCGGCTGAATGACAGAGAGAAGGAGGCCAGCAACCAGGGCTGGCTACCGGGATGGCGGCGGCAAAGGGGGGAAGGATGTCAGTCTGTTGGGGGGGGATGGTCGGGGATGCCAGGGGTGGGGGGTGGGGGGGGCGGAGTTGGCACTACGACGGGGGTTGGGGTGGGGGTCGTGGATGTCAGGGGTGTGGGATCGGGAGATCGGGGCTGCGGGAGAAGGGGGACATCGAGGCAGGCTGGGGGGGTGGTAGTGGGTGTCGTGGCTGGCCTGGGCATGTTCAGGGGGCCAGCGATTGAGCTGTGGTGGGGGTGGGGGTCACACGACCAGCGAAGTGGGGGTCGGAGGGCTGGCCAGCGATCGGGAGACTGACAGTGCAGGACCACTGCGCATGCGCCGATCTCAGCGCTGACAGATCGGTGCATGTGCAGAGGCCCGCTTAGCGCTATGCTGCCAGCCTCTCCAGCAGGAATAGGCCCTGTCCATGGATTTTCAGCCTATTTCACACTGAAGTACTCTGCCGTGCTCAGAGTGTGGGAAATTCGTTTTGAAACTCCCGCTGAAAAAACCAGTGAGATTTACTCCAGTTTTCATGCGAATTCAACATTTAGAATTTTTTTGGGAGAATTGTCCCCCATAAAGGATTTGCATATCGCCAGCAAGATTGTTAGCCTATTCACCAGTGTACTGCTCAAGGAAGCCATATATATTTACACCATGTCATTATATGGCAGCACGATGGCACAGGGGTTAGCACTACTGCCTCACAACGCCAGGGATCAGGTTCGATTCCCAGCTTGGGTCACTGTCTGTGCGGACTCTGCATGTTCTCCCCGTGTCTGCGTGGGTTCCATCCAGGTGCTCCGATTTCCTCCCACAGTCTGAAAGACGTGCTGGTTAGGTGCATTGGCCATGCTAAATCCTCCCTCAGTGTACTTGAACAGGTGCTGGAGTGTGACGACTAGGGATTTTCACAGTAACTTAATTGCAGTGTTAATGTAAGCCTACTTGTGACACTAACAAATAAACTTTAAAACTGTGGCATGGCAATCTACACGCATCACCATTGTCTGAATCTATATTAATTGAATTTATGAACTCAGCAACCAACACAGTTGAAATCAGTTTTAACGACAGCATGCATGCCAAATAGATGGTGTTGCTATGAGATCCCCTCTAGGTTAAAGTCCAACAGGTTTATTTGGTAGCAAATACCATTAGCTTTCGGAGCGCTGCTCCTTCGTCAGATGGAGTGGAAATGTGCTCTCAAACAGGGCACAGAGACACAAAATCAAGTTACAGAATACTGATTGGAATGCGAATCCCTACAACCAACCAGATCTTAAAGATACAGACAATGTGGGTGGAGGGAACATTAAGCACAGGTTAAAGAGATGTGTATTGTCTCCAGACAGGATAGCCCGCAAGTTCAGGAGGCAAGCTGTGGGAGTTACTGATAATGTGACATAAATCCAACATCCCGGTTTAGGCCGTCTTCATATGTGCGGAACTTGGCTATCAGTTTCTGCTCAGCGACTCTGCGCTGTCGTGTGTCGTGAAGGCCACCTTGGAGAACGCTTACCTGAAGATCAGAGGCTGAATGCCCGTGACTGCTGAAGTGCTTCCCCACAGGAAGAGAACAGTCTTGCCTGGTGATTGTCGAGCGGTGTTCATTCATCCGTTATCGTAGCGTCTGCATGGTTTCCCCAATGTACCATGCCTCAGGACATCCTTTCCTGCAGCGTATCAGGTAGACAACGTTGGCCGAGTTGCAAGAGTAGGTACCGTGTACCTGGTAGATGGTGTTCTCACTTGAGATGATGGCATCCGTGTCGATGATCCGGCACGTCTTGCAGAGGTTGCTGTGGCAGGGTTGTGTGGTGTCGTGGTCACTGTTCTCCTGAAGGCTGGGTAGTTTGCTGCGGACAATGGTCTGTTTGAGGTTGCGCGGTTGTTTGAAGGCAAGAAGTGGGGCTGTGGGGATGGCCTTGGCGAGATGTTCGTCTTCATCAATGACATGTTGAAGGCTCCTGAGGAGATGCCGTAGCTTCTCCGCTCCGGGGAAGTACTGGACGACGAAGGGTACTCTGTCCACCGTGTCTGTAGGGATTCGCATTCTGATCAGTATTCTGTAACTTGATTTTGTGTCTCTGTGCCCTGTTTGAGAGCACATTTCCACTCCATCTGACGAAGGAGCAGCGCTCCGAAAGCTAATGGTATTTGCTACCAAATAAACCTGTTGGACTTTAACCTGGTGTTGTTAAAACTCTTACTGTGTTCACCCCAGTCCAACGCCGGCATCTCCACATCATCCCCTCTAGGCACAGATCTCGCAAACATCTTTGTTGGATTCCATGAGAAGCACGTCTTTGACAGGATGACACCTAACCTTCTACCCTTTGCATATTTCCGATACATAGATACTGGGTGGAATCCCCTGAAAAAATTCTAAGTGTCGCATTCGTGTGAAAACTGAAGTAATACATGCTGGTTTTTCAGTGGGTGTTCAGAGAAGAATCTCTCTCACTCAGTGCACTGCAGAGGCCACCAGCATGAATATCATTCAATTTCAGGGGGTGGGTTTATTCACACTGGAGAGGCTGAAATCCGCATGCTGAGTGGTCCACTGCGCATGCGTCAATCTGTCAGCACCTAGATCGGCACATGCGCCGCAGTGGCCCTGCACTGATGACCTCCCAATTGCTGGCCAGCTCGATTGCTGGCCAGCCCTGCAACCCCTGCAATGTTGGCTCTCCATCCCCCCACCGCCCAATCGCTGGCACCCCCCAAACCATCCCTGGGCCCAGCCCCGACACCCCCCTCTCCTGGCCCACCTCGATCTCCAGCTCTCCTCTCCTGACCCCCACCCCCACAGTGCCAACACCCCCCACTGCAGTGCCAAACCCCCCAGCAGGCTGCCCAACCCTCTCAGCTGATTCCCCCAGCCCGCCCTGACCGCTGGCCTCCCTGCTTCCCCCACCTATCCCTATGCAGTGTGCCAGCGGGACCCGCTCCCCCACTAATTGCCCCCTAGGCACCGCCCCATCAGGCCCCACCCCCTTCAGTCCTGGGCCAACTAATTATATTTAAATTATATTAAAATGACCACATAAATGGTCTTTGGACCTCCCCACCGATTTCTGGTGCAGAGCAGACGCTGCCGGAAGTCCGGGTGCTGGGAGATGCAATCAGGGCACGAACGCTCGCGCAAAGCCTGCGAGTCGGCCAACGCAAGAATCTTCCGGTCCACTGCACTAAAAATGTAGCGTAGCAGGATGGGAGAATCGCAGACATTACGTTTGCTATATTTAAATCTGCAGCTGCATGTAAGAATTTCCTTACACACCGTAATCCGCCCTGAATACAAATTCACTTTGAAATGGAACAATTAAATGAGTTCTGTTTCTTTGACATGCTTGTTGAGAAATCTGTCAGCGGGTTCTCTATTCCTGTTTATTGCAAGCCTACTTTCATTGGTCATATATGCATTAGGATTCGTACAGTTCCATGGGCTATATAATTGGTCTTATCGGCAACCTTGTAAGTAGGGCGGAGCCATTTGCTCACCATGCAACTTTGATGGTAAAATAGGACATACAAAGCCATCTTGCAGAATAATGGCTGCCCTGATCAGATAATTGCTGGCAATGTATCATGTAAACTCATGAATGGGCTTAAGGCCACCACTTTTGGTCCTGAAAAGTGCCTAGTCTACCTCACATTACAAAGTACTGACCCCACACGCAATCAGCCTATACTTGCAAAAATAAAAACATGGGACAAGGTTTTCCAGTCCCGCCTAAGCTCAGTGAATCTTTCAACGGTCTGTCAAATTTTCGGTCCCACCTGTGATGAATCCCACAGTGAGCGAGACCGGAAAATTTACCCCATAATGTCACCATTAGATGTGATTCTGCAATTGGACAACACTTGCTAAACAATCCTGATTGTGCTTAGAAATACACTTGCAATCAATTTAAGATTAACAGTCAGGTTCACAGTTTGGCTCACTGATGCATGCTAAAAGCTACATATATTCACACACAGGGCTCTGTCTTTTATAGACCAATGTCCATACATTGCACCTTTTTCAACTAAATGAAAGCTTGGAGTCAGCCATTCCCAGGTTAATTCCCCACGGAAATATTTTAGCCAGAGTCAATCTCTCTGGTTTGAATTTAAAGAACAACTTGGCAGTTAACTGCTCTCCATGGTAATGCCTCAACCAATCATATAAAAGCAAAATATTGCAGATGCTGGAATCTGAAACAAAAACAGGAAATGTCGGAAAAACTCAGCAGGTCTGGCAGCATCTGTGGAGAGAGAAAATCAAGTTAACATTTCGAGTCCACGTGACTTCTTCCTCTACCAATCACAGCCCACTTGCCAACCAATCAACACTTTCTTCTCATGCAATATAAATTGTTGTTCACTTTATTTTTGGTATCCTTGCGTATTTTCTCTTGGTAAGTACAAAATGAGAAGCTCTGACAGTATGTCTTGTTTTTCATCAATACTCAAGTTCTGTGCCAGCAAAAGCCTGGTTTTAATAAATTCAGATGAATATAGTTGCAGTCTTCAGACTATTTCACCACTTAACATTCATGATGGAAAGTAAGTTTATTCTGGTCTTAAGATATATATATATATATATATATACTGGTCTAACAAGCAGCCAAGACATTTCTGTCTGATTTCACTGGACTGTACTTTTTGTTTTCTTAATTTAGGTTATAAATTGCTGTAACTTGAGATGAGTGGAGATAGATTTATTTTTTATTATGCACAACCTTTGTATTAAGCAAAAACCAGGGCAAGAATTACAAGTTAAATTCAGAAATATTCTTTCCAATTAATAAGACTCTATACACTTAATATGAGTTGATATCATTTGGCTGTTTCCGTAGAAACATAGTTATTAGTCAGTGTTATCAATGTACTCCTATGTGACCTTGCAAACTGTGAAGAATGCATACTGGGAGATTAACAATTAAAAATTGAATTGTTATTTAATAAGAAAGAATATTCCTTCCCCAAACATTTTGTTGGATCAATGAACTCTATGATAGTGCTAAAAGTACGTTATGGGTAGGATTCTCTGGCCTCCCTGCAGCAATTTTTTCGGCGACAGGAGATAGCGTGCTGTTGGCCAGCGGTGGGATCTTCTGGTCCTGCTGCTGTTAATGGGATTTCCCATTGATTCCACCCCACACTGCCAAGAAACATGTAGCAGGGTTGCACCATCAGTGAGACCAGAAGATCCCACTGGCTTGAAAAGATGGATTTACCATGCTAAATTGCTCCTTAGTGCCAGCGGGGCTAGCTAGGGTAAATGCATGGGGTTATGGGGATAGGGCCTGGGTGGGATTTTGGTCGGTGCTAACTTGATGAGCCAAACGGCCTCCTTCTGCACTGTAGGATTCTATGATTCTATGAAAAGCCAGAAGATCTCGCCTATTGACTTTGGTTCCAAAATGCTGTAATATAGCCAGGGTTTAATAAAATTCTATGTGCTCCTCATCTTAATGTCTTGTTTCCCTTGCTACAAGACAGTTGTTTGATTCTTTAGTTGGGATGTGATCAGATTAGAGAGAAAAAGTGACTAATATTCAAGAGTAATTCATTAGTTTTAATGTGCTTTGGCATGCTCTGAGGATGTGAAAGGCACTAAATAATGTTGTTTATTTTCTTATTGATTTTCTAGACATGGAAAACAATGTTGCAAAAACATCACTGCATCATGATTATGATATTCTATGGCTTCCTTCACTCCTCAAACATTGTTATCATATTCCATTTCCTATGCCAAATGAAAAGGAAAACATGCATTTATGTAGCAACTTCCATAATCTCGTGATGTCCCAAAGTGCCTTACAACCCAATGTAGCACTTTTAGAAGTGCAGTCTCTGCTATGATATAGGAAACACAGCGGTCAAATTTAAAACAAATGTGAATGATAGGGAGTGGGATAGCTTGATCTTGGTTTCGGACAAAGCTTGGCACAACATCGAAGGCCGAAGGGCCTGCACTGTGCTGTACTGTTCTATGTTCTATATTCTATGAACATGCAAACCCAACTGAAGGATCAGTATTCCATCAGGTACACGTTTCTTGTTTAAACTTCTAATTATATAAACACTATATTTCATATTAAAAGGATTTTGAAAGAGACCTATATAAATTCAGGAATTTCCTGGGTCAGATGTACAAGCGATTTCTTGCTCTGTTTTGAGAAGCCAGAGGATTCAGCAAAATTAGAGCTGTTACAGACCTTAAGTGCCTGCATTAATATTAAAGGATCCTGCAGTCTCTTGAGCTATAACAGATTGGAGGGAAGGGCAGCCGCTTAAGGTGCATTCCCTGCACTGAGGAACTCACGACTGTTAATGCAATTTCCTGGAACTTACCACCATCATTCCAATGGTGGACCCAGGATGTGTCAATAAGTGGAGCAGAGAGAAAATAAATCTTACAACCAATTTCCATCACAAATGACAGACAGGGAGCAGCAATTGAACAGCCAGTGGCAATCCTGGTGGGGTTGGAAGGAGGAAAATTCTGCTTGGAGCTGTGATGCATGATTGCAGAGAAAGTCATTCTTCTTTATGTTATAATATTACATCTTGTTTGTGCTCGCCTAACTGTGCTACTATTGAAACTAATATACATATGAAAGTAAAAGTGTCCCAAACATCTCCCCAGCTGACAAATTACTTTCTGAAATGCTGTTACATTGTTGTGTCCATACTTTTTTTCAGATCTGAGCCTTTCAGAATTGTACATTAAGCCAAAATTATCACATTGGTTGAAGCATACATATCAAAAGATGGGTTTGCATTTTGTCTCTAACTACTTAATTAAAACAACAATCTTTGTAACTACTATGTTATTCTGTATTGATATAAATGTGGCCTGGGTTAATATGCCTAACATAAGCCACTTGCAATGCATATGGTTCCTCAATTAATCTCAGACAGTTAAAAGCACATGTATACATATGCACACAGGAAGCTTACGGAGAAGTCATTGGTTAATCTCAACTGCAGACTGCAGTGAAAATGTAAGGTGTAAGGGATTTAAACAGAAAGGAAGGGATTTATCTTGAAAAGGAAAAAACATAAACTACACCTGAAATTTTTTATCCTTGCAAGTTTGTAAAGACATTGGACGAGACTTTCCGGCCCTTTGAACCGATGGGATCTTCTGGTACTGCCAAAGCTAACCCCCCGCGGTGGGTTCCCCAGCAGCAGGGTGGGTGAGCTATGCAAAAGCGCATGAACAAAGAACAAAGAACAATACAGCACAGGAACAGGCCCTTCGGCCCTCCAAGCCCGTGCCGCTCCCTGGTCCAAACTAGACCATTCTTTTGTATCCCTCCATTCCCACTCCGTTCATGTGGCTATCTAGATAAGTCTTAAACGTTCCCAGTGTGTCCGCCTCCACCACCTTGCCTGGCAGCGCATTCCAGGCCCCCCCCACCCTCTGTGTAAAATATGTCCTTCTGATATCTGTATTAAACTTCCCCCCCTTCACCTTGAACCTATGACCCCTCGTGAACGTCACCACCGACCTGGGGAAAAGCTTCCCACCATTCACCCTATCTATGCCTTTCATAATTTTATACACCTCTATTAAGTCTCCCCTCATCCTCCGTCTTTCCAAGGAGAACAACCCCAGTTTACCCAATCTCTCCTCATAACTAAGCCCCTCCATACCAGGTAACATCCTGTTAAACCTCCTCTGTACTCTCTCCAAAGCCTCCACGTCCTTCTGGTAGTGTGGCGACCAGAACTGGACGCAGTATTCCAAATGCAGCCGAACCAACGTTCTATACATCTGCAACATCAGACCCCAACTTTTATACTCTATGCCATATGCCTTCTTCACCACCTTCTCCACCTGTGACGTCACCTTCAAGGATCTGTGGACTTGCACACCCAGGTCCCTCTGCGTATCTACACCCTTTATGGTTCTGCCGTTTATCGTATAGCTCCTCCCTACATTATTTCTACCAAAATGCATCACTTCGCATATATCAGGATTGAACTCCATCTGTCATTTCTTTGCCCAAATTTCCAGCCTATCTATATCCTTCTGTAGCTTCTGACAATGCTCCTCACTATCTGCAAGTCCTGCCAATTTTGTGTCGTCCGCAAACTTACTGACCACCCCAGTTACACCTTCTTCCAGATCGTTTATATAAATCACAAACAGCAGAGGTCCCAATACAGAGCCCTGCGGAACACCACTAGTCACAGGCCTCCAGCCAGAAAAAGACCCTTCCACTACCACCCTCTGTCTTCTGTGACCAAGTAAGAAGTTTAACAACACCAGGTTAAAGTCCAACAGGTTTATTTGGTAGCAAAAGCCACACAAGCTTTCGGAGCTGCAAGCTGGAGAGAGTACAGAGGAGGTTTACCAGGATGTTGCCTGGTATGGAGGGGCTTAGTTATGAGGAGAGATTGGGTAAACTGGGGTTGTTCTCCCTGGAATGATGGAGGATGAGGGGAGACTTAATAGAGGTGTATAAAATTATGAAAGGCATAGATAGGGTGAATGGTGGGAAGCTTTTCCCCAGGTCGGTGGTGACGTTCACGAGGGGTCATAGGTTCAAGGTGAAGGGGGGGAAGTTTAATACAGATATCAGAAGGACATATTTTACACAGAGGGTGGGGGGGGCCTGGAATGCGCTGCCAGGCAAGGTGGTGGAGGCAGACACACTGGGAACGTTTAAGACTTATCTAGATAGCCATATGAACGGAGTGGGAATGGAGGGATACAAAAGAATGGTCTAGTTTGGACCAGGGAGCAGCACAGGCTTGGAGGGCCGAAGGGCCTGTTCCTGTGCTGTATTGTTCTTTGTTCTTTGTTCATGCGCTTTTGCATAGCTCACCCACCCACTCACCTGAAGAAGGGGCTTGCAGCTCCGAAAGCTTGTGTGGCTTTTGCTACCAAATAAACCTGTTGGACTTTAACCTGGTGTTGTTAAACTTCTTACTGTGTTTACCCCAGTCCAACGCCGGCATCTCTACTTCTGTGACCAAGCCAGTTCTCCACCCATCTAGCCACCTCCCCCTTTATCCCATGAGATCCAACCTTTTTCACCAGCCTACCATGAGGGACTTTGTCAAACGCTTTACTAAAGTCCATATAGACGACATCCACGGCCCTTCCCTCATCAACCATTCTGGTCATAGACTTTGGCGGGACCGGGAGATCCCACCAGCAGCCAGTGGCTCTTCGCATCTGCTGCAGGGGCGGGGCTGGGGGGTGGTTGGGCAGAAAATCCCGGCCAAACACTTGAACTGAATACGTGGCTCATCAATGGTTGCTAAAAGGGGCAAATATAAATTCATACACAAGTACCCGTATCTGCAAACAGAAAAAATATGTTCAAACCTTGTGCCTTTTTGAATTACCAAGGAGCTTACAGAACCGATAGGCCCTGCCAGCAACACCCACATCCCACAAAAGAATAAAGTAAAAAAACTTATGATACCCAGGGTTCACAGGAAGTAACTTTTTTTTAAATTAGAGTGACAAAATAGAGAGTCAAGACATCTGTGTTATTGAAAATTAAAACTATGTTTTTTTAAGACTTAAAGACTGACAAATACTTTACTTACATTGGTAACTATGGAAACATAAGAGATTTTATTTTACACTTGGTGCTGCTGTAGTTGATGCCACTGATCGAGATACATTACATCATGATACTAAGTGATTGCAATTATCCGTGGACGAGATATCTAAATATGTTTCCCAGATTGCTTCTGCCTTATCGTCTCCATTGTTTAGAATGACTGGGAATAGCCACAAAAAACCACTTGTTTTATTTAGTCCGAAGTAAACTTTCCATTTTTTTTCAGTCCTGTTCTTCCCACAGCCATTTACTAATTGCAAAGAGAGAGGGAGGTAGGGTGAGTAGTCAGAGCAGCTAGCTTTCCAATTTGGCACTTTTCCTGTCTCCAATTAACACCACTATAACATGGCTCAGATTGTCATCATCTCAGCGTTGCAGCAGATTGAACCTGTTCCCAAAGCCCAGTTGTGCAGTGATGCATCAGCCACCAGCGTTCTCATTATTCCTCTGGCTACAGCATTTCATAGAAACTAAAAGCTGCTAAGCACTGATGGTATTCACAAAAACTTATAAAATTCTAACAGTGTTAGACAGGGTAGATTGAGAAAGAATGTTCCCAATGGTGGGAGAGTCCAGAACTAGGGGTCATAGTTTGAGGATAAGGAGTAAACATTTTAGGACTGAGGTGAAGAGAAATATCTTCACCCAGAGAATGGTGAATGTATGGAATTCACTACCACAAAAAGTAGTTGAGGCCAAAACATTGTGTGATTTCAAGAAGCAGTTAGATATAGCTCTTGAGGCTAAAGGGATCAAGGAATATGAGGGGAAGGCGAGATCAAAATATTGAATTTGATGATAAGCCATGATCGTAATGAGTGGTGGAGCAGGCTCAAAGGGCCAAATGGCCAGCTCCTGCTTCTAGTTTCTATGTTTCTATGGTCCTAGCAAAGTGATAAAGATTTTACAGTCTGATTGGAGTTTCTTAGGATGCAAGTGATCTTGAAATAACAAAAACTATTTGACCATGATGCCTTCCACTATCCTATCTATTTAATCTTCAGCGGCAAAGTTTTACCTAAACTCCCTTAGACCCAAGGATAATCAATAAAATTATGAAATATACTTACACCTTTGCTGAACTGCCCTTAAATACAGGCCTCCATAGATAACATACCCCTCCCCTATAACTGTTGTTATACAGGGTTAATGTTGGACTGAGTACAGATGTGAGGAGGCACTTGACCCAGACCTAAGGTCAGTGTGGTGTTGAGAAGAGATGGGTAATGGAGATAGCTCCTTGCCCATACCTTTTACTGTATCTATGGGCAGTACGGTGGCACAATGGTTAGCACTGCTGCCTTGCAGTGCCAGGGATATGGGTTTGATTGCCTGCCATGGATGAACGTGCAGAGTTTTCACATTCTATTCATGTCTGCTTGCGTTTCCTCCGGGTGTTCCAGTTTCCTCCCACAGTCTGAAGATGTGCAGGTTAGGTGGATTGATCAATGTGTGGGGTTATGGAGATAGGGTGGGGGAGTGGGCCAAGGTAAAGTGCTCTTTTGGAAGGTTGGTGTGGACCCGATGAGCTGAATTGCCTCCATTTGCACTGTAGGGATTCTATGGGATCTGGATATAGTTACAAGTACTTAATAAAGACTTGCTGTTAACCTAGTAAAGACTAGAAAGACTTAATGACACCATTCTGTAACCAACACCTTCTCGACAACTATCTCCTATGAAAATTTAATCATCTTGTCCAATGCATTTCTCTACCATTTAAAACCTCATTACCAACCAGCCATGTATCTAAAATAAGCAAAATACTACGGATGCTGGAATCTGAAACAAACAGAGGACGCTGGAACAATTCAGCAGGTCTGGGCAGCATCTGTAGGGAGAGGGAATGGAGTTAAAGTTTTGAGTTTGTCTGGCTCTTCATCAGAACTGAAAGAGGGGGAAAATCTGTTCAATATTACTGTAGCTGGAAGAGACTGCAACAAAGGTATAGCAAACTTAAGAACAAGAGATAGATGACCAGGAGCCGGGGGGTGGGAAGGGGAGGAGTGTTTTTGCATTGAGGCAAAAATAAATGGGATATTAAAAAATGGGGTTAAGGTGGAGGAGAAAGTTGTAGACTAGGTTGTCATGTGACTATGTGATTACGCAGTCATATCTAGCATCACATGGTGGGAGCGCGCCGGATTTCCCCAGGACCTCGGGCAAACCACAAGTGTTTTCATACGGCTGCAGAGTTAGTTCAATAAACTTACTGTTATTACAATCCTTGTGGTCAGTGTTACAGCGAACCACAAAAACTACATGGTGTCAGGGCTGGCAGCATGGCGCAAAGACTTCAAACTATTGACCCATTTAATCTTCAATAAAAACATAGCAAACAACTGGAAAAAGTTTGATCAAAAGTGGCTCATAGTCTGCGGTGCAGCGCTTTATGACAAGTCAAAAAATGTACAGGCATGCACTTTGCTGAATTTAGCAGGTGCCGAAGCAATAGCAAACTTCCGATCATTAATCTTTGAATTTGATGATGAGAAAGAAGACGCTGAGATAATTTTGAAAAAATTCAAAGCCGCATGCCTTCCGGTTAAGAACCTTTCTCAAATTGCCTTTTTTTTCATTCCGCCACCCAAAAAATACACAAGTCTATTCAATCTAATGTTGCCACTTTGAAAAATATAACGACAATATAAGCATTTGGAAATTTTACAGCTGATTTTCTTGGGGATTTGTGGCATAAACAGTGATGCAGCCCAGAAACAATTACTATGACAAAAAGATTTAATGCTACAGTCTATGGTGGAAATGTGCATGCTCAACAAACAGTCTGAGACATCAAGAAAAGAATTTAGGTGGGAAATGGTACAGCTTGGGTGGGATAATTTGGTTTTTTGCAGTATAGAGGGCACCCTGCACCAAGTGCAGTAAGAGTTTTAACAACACCAGGTTAAAGTCCAGCAGGTTTATTTGGTAGCAAATGCCATTAGCTTTCGGAGCGCTGCTCCTTTGTCCTTTGTGGTTAATGTTCTGTAACTTGATTTTGTGTCTCTGTCTGCCCTGTTTGAGAGCAGATATCCACTCCATCTGACGAAGGAGCAGCGCTCCGAAAGCTAATGGCATTTGCTACCAAATAAACCTGTTGGACTTTAACCTGGTGTTGTTAAAACTCTTACTGTGTTTACCCCAGTCCAACACCGGCATCTCCACATCCCAACTGCAGTGGCCAGCATCCCCCCAAACAGAGCACTGTGTTTTGCATTTGAAAAAAAATGCAATCAATGCAACAAATGGAACAACTTTGCCAACAACTACAGGCCCAAGCAACAACAACCGCTTTCTGTTAATTGCAGCACATCTGATAATTGATCTCCAAGGGTTAGGCGAGTTAGTAAGATCAATGAATTACAATTCAACCCAAGTAGTGTGGTTACGGAACCAGTATCAACAATGTCAACACCAACATTGACATGATATTACGTAAGTGTGGAATCTGCCATTGAAAAGGCGAGATCTTCACTACCCTACATGTACTCTCCAGTAACGCCAGGCTTTGAGTTAAGACCAATGTTGGGGCAAAATGTAATGTTTTTGGCTAGGGAGTTCTAGCCAAAAACTATGGGAGACAGATCCAGATGCGAAATTGAACCCCGAACAGTAGTCTGACCTTGTGGTTTATGATGGAAAGACAATCACTGTTGAGGGTGTAACCACCCTTCGTTGTGAATCAGAATGTAAATCCACTGTTAGGACTTCAAGATAGCATCATGCTAGGGCTCATTCATCTTGGTGCAGCATGCATAAAAAATGGCAGCCCAATAGCCTTTGTCGCCAGGACACTCATTGACATTGAGGTTCATTGTGAGAAGGAACTCCTTGCCTTAGTTTTTTCATGTCAGAAATTTCACAATTTCATACATGGTCGTCCCACAATCATTGAAACAAACCACCAACCGCTCATAACCATCCTGAAGAAGTGTCTGCACAGTTGCCATGCATAATGTTAAAGTTACAGCATTATAATATCAGTGTGGGCCCCACACCTCAGGAAGGACATACTGGCACTGGAGCGGGTCCAGCGGAGATTCACACGGATGATCCCAGGAATGGTAGGCCTGACATACGATGAACGTCTGAGGATCGTGGGATTATATTCATTGGAGTTTAGGAGGTTGAGGGGAGATCTGATAGAAACTTACAAGATAATGAACGGCTTAGATAGGATGGACGTAGGGAAGTTGTTTCCATTAACAGGGGAGACTAGGACGCGGGGGCACAGCCTTAGAATAAAAGGGAGTCACTTTAGAACAGAGATGAGGAGAAATTTCTTCAGCCAGAGAGTGGTGGGTCTGTGGAATTCATTGCCACAGAGGGCTGTGGAGGCCGAGACGTTGAGCGTCTTCAAGACAGAAATTGATAAATTCTTGATTTCTCGAGGAATTAAGGGCTATGGGGAGAGAGCGGGTAAATGGAGTTGAAATCAACCATGATTGAATGGTGGAGTGGACTCGATGGGCCGAATGGCCTTACTTCCGCTCCTATGTCTTATGGTCTTATGGTCTTATGGTCTCGTATACAAAGGCAGAAAGGAGCTTTACCTGGCTGATGCCCTCTCCAGAGACTTCCTACCCACTATGGACCATAAGAACATAATAATAACATAAGAACTAGGAGAAGGAGTAGGCCATTTGGCTCCTCGAGCCTGCTCTGCCATTCAATAAGATCATGGCTGATGTTTTAATAGATTCAGCTCCACTTACCCGCCCATTCACCATTATCCTTAATTCTTTTACTGTTCAAAAGTTTATCTATCCTTGCCTTAAAAGAATAGATAAATAAGGACCAGGCTGATCGTGAGGCAGAAATGGATATAATGGAAATAGAGGCACTGTCCTCTTGTCACATCCAGGAGCTTAAGCAGGCTTTACAAGCAGACATCACATGCACATGACTGCTTGACATCATAAAGAAAGGTTATTCTTCATGAACTGCACATATTATTTGCCTTCAGAAAAGAACTAACCATACGAGATGGCCTGACCCTGCATAGACAACAACTTGTTAGTCCACCTGCCCTCCAGTGGAACTACACCCAACTGCTGGACCAAGGGAACTCTGAGTTGGAAACAGCTAAAGTCAGGGCCAAACAATTACTGTACTGGCCTTCTGTGTATGCTGATATAGAGAGGGAAGTATCAAGATACTCACCTTGTAATCCACTAAAGCTGCTCCAAGCAAAGGAACCCACTACATCTGCATGAGGTCTCAGACCTCCCGGGGGTGTTCACAGCAGCTGGTATTTTTCAGGGGAATGATAAACAGCACTTAGTCCTTACTGACTCATATATTGTGTGGTTCAAACTCGACTACCTTCTAAACATGACCAGCAGTGATTATCCAGCTCAAGAAATACTTTGCCACACATGACATCCCGTAAAGAATCATGACAGACAATGCTCGACAATTCGTCTCTGTGGAGTTTCAAAATTTTGTATACACCAGGACTTCGAGCACATCACAAGCAGCCCCCTTCACCCACAGTCAAACGGGCTAGTAGAAATAACTCTATGCTCAGCCAAACACCTCTTAGAAAAATGTACACGGGACTACATTGAATACTATGTTGCATTACTTAGCCTGTGTAACCTTCCGTGATAGGGTCTGCCTTCATGTGCACAGTGACTTTTTTCCAGATACACGAGGACCATGATTCCCACTACCAAGTCTCTGTTGTAGCCCAAACTTGAATCTTATGTACAAGATGCACAGTTACAGTGCAGACTGCGCAACAAGACACGTTAGAATTGACATGCTCATAGCTTTAGCTTCCTAGCACCAGGCCAAGTGGTCCAGATCCAGACCGCACATGGCCATGACCAGTTGGTACTGGTCAACAGCAAGGCCCCACAACACAACAGCTACATGATAGCATCCAATGGCAATCAGTATGCACATAATCACTGTCACCTTTTGCGAGTTTCAGAGCCATTACCGACAGCTAGCATTACAACTCAACCGTCTTGCCTTGCCCACAGGCCCCCCACAACCACATTACAGTACAGCACAGGAAACAGGCACTTCGGCCCTCCAAAACATTCATGCAGACCCCATCAGAGTCCGATACAGAAAGCTTCACGTTTGTATAACACACGCTCAATGTGTCTCTTGAGTCCAGCAAAATGGACACGGGCCATAGAACAGTATCTCCTTCACTTGTTGGTGTTATCTCATGCTTTGGGCATCTGAGCGATACCGAGATTTCGCCACCACATAGACTGTTTGGACTGATGAACATTGTGTTATCTTCTCGGTGTTCCCTCCCACCATGTGTTGAAAGAAAGGGGAGAAGTACCTACAATGGTCAGTGCACCAAGTTGCAAGAGCCCAATCTGTGCTTCATTGTTCACACAAACTATTGTATGTACACTGTTGAATAGCAAACTGCTTTTGTGCATATGTGACATATATAGTTTTCATTGTGTACACTGTTACATCTCATACCACCAGGGGCCCAAACTAATTGGGGAGGATGTAGACCGGGTCATCACATGACTACATGATGACACAGTCACATCTGGCATCACATGGCAGGAGTGCGGCAGATTTTCCCAGGACCTCAGGGAGAGCACAAGTGTTTTCTTACAGCTGTGGAGTTAGTTAAATAAACTTAATGTTACTAACCTTCTTGTTGTAGTCAGTGTTACAGCAAACCACAAAAAGCTATAAACACAGTCCAAAGTTGTTCAACTCAATGCCCGGAATCTTGTGGCCATCCATGCTGATGGGATTTTCCCATCCCAGTGCAGTGAATGGACATTTGTCTGGGTGTCAAATTCTCTGGCCTCGCTGCAGCGGGAGCATGGTGTGAACGTCTGGTAAGATTGTGCCCAGTGTTGAGTTCAGAGTGCTGTAACCTACTTAATCGGAAGGTGATATGCTGCTTTTCCAGCTTGCGCCAGGCTTCATTGCAGCATTGCAGCAGGCCAAGGATGGACATGTGGGCATGACAGCAAGATGCTGAGTTAAAATGGCACGTGTGAGGAAGATTGGGGTCATGCTTGTGGACTGATTGAAGGTGTTCCAAAAAGCGGCCACCCAGTCTGCTTTTAGCCCCCCGCAATGTAGAGGAGACCACATTGGGAGCAGTGAATACAATAAACCAAACTGAAGGAAGAACAAGTCAAATGCTGCTTAACCTGAAAGGAGTATCTGGGGCCTCAAATGGTGAGATGGGAGGAGGTAAAGGGGCAAGGATTGTACCTTCTGTGATTGCAGGGGGAGTGCCATGGGAAAGGGATAGGTAGTTAAGTTTGATGGAGGAATGGACCAGGGTGCCATGGAGGGAGCGGTTCCTGTGAAATGCTGATGGTCGGGGGGGGGGGGGGGAGGTGTGTTTTGTGGTGGCATCATGCTAGAGTTGGCGGAAGTGGCACAGGATGATCCTTTGAATGTGAAGGCTGGCGTGGGGGGGGGGGGGGAGGGGTGGAAAGTGTGGACAAGAGGGACAATGATGTGGTTCTGGGAGGGAGGAGAAGGGGTGAGGTATGTATCTCGCTCCTTTTTTAGAGGAATTAAGTGATGCGGCCTCAACTGCATTTCCTGAAAACAACTTTCCAAATTTCTTAGAAAAACATAGTAATATTTATTAAAACTGAATGCATTGATGTGCTTAACAAAGAAATTTGTCAAATATGTGTTGATTGTAAATCACAAAATAAATTTAAAATGAAAGGAACCCACATTTTGTCTTCGGGTTTCTGGAGTGGGACTTGAATCTCTCCTCAATCTTGTCCTTTACAAGATTCATCAATCAATTCACCAAACAATCACAAAAAGCTCCTAGTAAAATTATAATACCCATTGTTGGCAACTGGTTACAACTGTCATCCAATATATATACAGCACGTGTCATTACAATTAAGAGCAACAATGGTATGTTCATTTGTGTGTGTTGTATAGGTGAACCCATTGAGACTATTAAACAAACCAGAGAGTATAAATTTTACGATAACAGCATTGTGCAATATTGTTAATTTGACAGGAAAATATCCCAATAGTTATTTATAACACTATGTAGACAATAACACTGATTTTGGCAGCTGCCTCATTTACACGTTCTGCAAATTGCACCATATGTATACCAGTGACAATGAATTCATAATTGGAGGGAAAGATTCAATTCTTTGCAAGAAAACCTTTCGGGTTTTGTTTTAAATATTTCAACTATCTATTCTGTATAAAAAAGAAAGACCATCTCCATACTGCAACTCACATTGTTTCATTATTGGACAGTTGTTGAAGGGAAAGAGGGAGAGAAGGAGGAAGGGAGTGGAGGAGGACAGGGGATGGTCCCATTCACTTGCTGCTACTTAAGCTCGCTCCTTCCTTGCTGGACACATTGATACTGCACTCACCTTGTTCAAGATAACTCAATGTCACTAGAAGTGAAGGTCCAGTTCTGGGAATATCTGGTGCTCTGGCTGCGGATGACAGCTGGATCCGGCTTGGTGTAAGCTGAGTGCCAGTTGCCCCAGTCCTGTTCCAGCCTCGTTATTGGCAAAGACTCTCTCTTGTCCTTTCACTTTCTGTTCCCTCTCTTTGGCCTCTTGGCAGATGTCGTCACAAATCATTCAGTGCAGCCAAAAGACCCCTGCATGGTGACCAGCATGAACAGCTGCAAATTACAAAAACTGTATTCAGGTAATCTTTGTAATAAATTCAGATTAAAAAGAAGCAGACCCTTTGTGTGAGTGAGTGAAATCCATTTCAGACATGACGTGCTTATACATACCTGTTGTTGTTTATGTTTGTGTTCAAATTCTAAACAACCTATAATGTTCAAACTAAGAGGATTGGAGGATCCAATTTTATCTTAACTCACCCAGTAGAGATAGGCTTAGATTGGATGTTCAATTCACACTCCTGCCAAATTTACTCTCCAATGACATTGTTTACCTTTGTAATCAACCCTGCTAATGTCCGGGGCCAGCTCCGAACATTTATAATGTATTATTTCAGGCTGTTACTAATCTGTGGGCAGCTTCATGATTTCCTATTGGGCTTTAAAAAAAAGAATTGGAATTGCAAAGCTACCCAAAGGCAGAAAGAAACAGCATCGCAACTATCATTGAAACTGACCTGACAGCTCTGATTTTGTTTTAAAGCCAGTCTTTCAGGTCTGAAGCTCTAGTTGCTCAATCTGGACAAAAGTACTGAGCAGTGATCCCCCTAGCCCCTGGGCTCTGAATGTTTGTACCTTGTGGACCCCCCTCTTCCAGGCCCTGTGTTTTGATCCCAGTTGATGTTATATTGGATGGGAAGGTCCCAGAATGGAACCCTGGCTTAAAAGCCTATAACTTTAATTTTGTTTTGGAAAACATGGATGAACAGAGTCACAGGAGTGTCTTTAGGTTTTTACAGCAGAAAAATAAACATAGTAAATATGTAAATGTGGACTAAAAGACATTCTTCATTATGACATACAACATTATGGGCAGCATGAAGACACAGTGGTTAGCACTGCTGCCTCACAGCACCTGGGACCTGGGTTCAATTCCCAGCTCGGGTCATTGTCTGTGTGGAGTCTGCACGCTCTCCCCATGTCTGCATGTGCTTCCTCCAGGTGCTCCGGTTTCCTTTCTCAGTCCAAAAGCCGTGCTGGTCAGGTGCATTGGCCATGCTAAATTCTCCCTCAGTGTACGCAAGCAGGTGCTGGAGTGTGGCAACTAGGGAATTTTCAGAGTAACTTCATTGCAGTGTTAATGTAAGCCTATTTGTGACACTAATAAATAAATTTAAATTTAAACTACTCTTCACCCTGTCTATACCTTCTCAAATGTACGCAGATTTTAATAATAACATGGATCACAAAACACATCTTATGTTAAAATGTTCTCAGTAAATATGCAGTCCATGTAAACCAACAGGCTAACTGTGGTCAGACGTATCCCACTCTGAAACCAAGTGACAGATTCCACCCAATCGAACTTCTGTGGATTTCTCCTCAAATCCCTCCAGATGATTGTAACACTGTGGGCCAACTGGCCTCAGACCTTCACATGAGTGTTTCCAAACTCCATTCTTGAAAAGACATGTCTTAGAATCTACCTCCAAACAATGTTTCTCCTCAGCTGTTTTCAGCAAGAATCCACTTCCAGGATTTCCAGCCCTCCTAACAGTATTCCACTGTCTTGAATTTCCACATGCATTTTATCTTCCACACAATCTCTCAGGTACCCAACTCACTGCTATTGCTTCACAGGTTGCAGTAGGATGCCACCAAACGTTTGATTTACCTCTGAAGTCTGGTTCCCCACTTTAAATCTGGTTACTGCAGCTGATTTTTAACTCAGAGCACTTTCTGTGCCTTTCACTTGTATTCCAATTAACAATATCTTGTTCAAATTACAGTTCCTTTTGTCCCTTTGACTTCAATCTCCCTGGAACCTCTCTTTTCATTCCATGGTTTCTAGAACTACCTTTTCTTTAGCTTCTGGGATCTGCTTTCTTCCCATGACTTCATTGTCCTTCTTCTGGAGAAGCTATGAGAGCTGTTTCCTCTCCAGCTGCTAAGCTCCTACTGCCTTGGGTCCAGTTAAAACTAACTTAAATATGGCTACCGGTTGCTAAGCAAGAGCTCAGCCCTTCTCTGTTTTCTTTTCACAGTGTAAACTCTTTATTCATCTATGGAGCCTCAGTAATGGTTAGTCTGTTCTTTCCTTTTTAGATAAAAGGGTTTAGGGAAGCAATAACAAAGGACGGAATTTTATGGGACCCGCAGGAGCTGGATAGGTGATGGGTGTAGTTGTAAAAAATAGGGTATGTGAGCAGTGATGTGCCTGTAACCATCTACCACCATGGCATTTTGCCAGCTGTGGGGAAGCTGGAGAACAATCTTTCAGCCCACAGCCAATTGTGCAACTTAAGTGGCCAATTAAGTATCGCTTCCTGTCACCACTTATATTGTAATAGCGATGAATGGGCCCGATATTGCATGATGAGTCCATCTGGTAAAGACTAGCGGCCACTCTGCATAGAATCATAGAATCATAGAAACCCTACAGTGCAGAAGGAGGCCATTTGGCCCATCGAGTCTGCACCGACCACAATCCCACCCAGGCCCTATCCCCACATATTTTTACCCGCTAATCCCTCTAACCTACACATCCCAGGACTCTAAGGGGCAATTTTTAACCTGGCCAATCAACCTAACCCGCACATCTTTGGACTGTGGGAGGAAACCGGAGCACCCGGAGGAAACCCACGCAGACACGAGGAGAATGTGCAAACTCCACACAGACAGTGACCCAAGCCAGGAATCGAACCCGGGACCCTGGAGCTGTGAAGCAGCAGTGCTAACCACTGTGCTACCGTGCCGCCCTCTGCAGGCCCACCTTTTGTAAAATAAGAATCTGCGTGGGGTGGAGGGACAAAAGGATCTAGGGATACAGATTAACAAATCATCAAAATTAGCAATACAAGAGAACAAGATGATGAAAAGTGCAAATAAAGCATTCATGTTTAATTCTGGTAGAATAGAATTGAAAAGTAGAGAGGTTTTGCTGAATCTCTATAGAACTTATTTAGGGTCATATAAATCAGCAAGTCAGGAGTAACATCTTTATCCAGAGAGTGGTTAGAATGTGGATCTTGCTACCAAAGGAAGTAGCTTCCATCCCACATTTCCAGCAATTTGCCATGCAAAATGTCATGGAAGTTAAATGTGCAAGGGCAAATCCAACTAATTATGAGTGCTGTTGACAGGAATTTTTGGGCCATTTTAGGAAATACCTATATATGCAGCAAAATCTAAGTTCCAATGAAAATTGTAGGGAAATAGCCTGCTTCTTATGTCAAATAATTCAAATTACAGCCAAAAAAACAAGGATGATTGTAAAATGCTGGAAGATCATTTGTCTTGTTCTTGACAGCTTTCTCTCCTATTCTGGACTGCAATGAGTACAATTAAAGTTTTAAAAATTTGAAATGTTAATGGTTCATATACCCTTGGTGAACAGATTTCCAGATTTCTGAAGAACATTGACATTTCCACTTTAGTGTAAATACAATGAGTATGACTGGAAAGAAAAACAGATCAATAGATGAAAATGAGCTTGTGATATGCAGTGAAGCACGACCTATTATCTGCAGACCAGTAGCTTCACTGGGAACTTCAAAGTTGATACAGAAAAAAGCAATGCTGCAATAAGCAGCAACACTGTTCAATTGGTTCTTTGCCTCTATTAAATGTACAGCCATGTACAGAGGGATACTGCACATACAGGTGAATCATAAGTATCTCTGGGTGCTATGAAGCTTACAACCTCACCCCTCAACAACAATATTTTGATCTGAATTATAGCAAGGTGAAAAGAACATCACTCTCGCTATCTCTGGCACAAATTAGGTTGCAAGCATGAATGTGACAGATTGGCCTGGAGCCAACAGACATCAGCATTGACTTTCACCCCGCAGCTGCAGAACAACACACAACATATTGTGACAATATAGCCAATAGCTTTTGGGAATCAAAACAATTTGCACAGTGCTAATTCTTTACTCCAGAATTGTTCTGCAAGTTGCTGTGGGTCCACCTACAAAACTGATGAAGGGTCATCCACACTCAATAGGTTGCCTGTGTTCTCTCCCCACAGACGCTATCAGACCTGCTTAGATTTTCCAGCATTTTTGTTTCTGTTTCAGATGCCAGCATCCGCAATAATTTGCTTTTATCCACCTACAATACTCTCTGGCTTATATCCATTTCAATTCCTCTTCTTCACTCAAACAGGAAAAATGACAAGGTAATTGCCGATGAAGAGGGCCATTTGGTTTGCTTTGAATCATACCATGATCCCTCTTTGTGAAGAAGGATTTTCTAATCTAGGTCTTAAATTTGAATCAATGCCCTTCAGTGATCAGCACTGGACACAGTAAGCTGAAGTTTTGTTCTGTATCAGTTGCATCTTTGGGTCCTGATGCTAATTACCCTTTAGAAGGTGATGGTGAGTTACCTTCTTGAACCACTGCTGTCCATGTGTTGTTGGAATATCCACAGTACTCTTAGAAAGCAGTTTCCAGGGTACCTAATGCCCAACATGATTTTTTTTCTTTCTTTGAAATATTTTAAAAATATTTATTACTTTGTGACTTGTGGGCATTTCTTGCAAGGCCAGCAGCTGCCGCCTATCCTATTGCTCTTGAACTGAGTGCCTTGCTAGGCTATTTCAGAGGGCAGTTAAGAGTCAACCACATTGCTGTGGATCTGAAGTCACATGTAGGCCAGACCAGGTAAGGCCAGCAGATTTCCTTCCTTAAAGGACAATAATGAACCAGATGGGTTTTTACAATAATCAGTGATAGTTTCATGATTACCATTACTGAAGCTAGCCTTAGATTCCAGGTTTATTAATTACATTTAAATGTCATCAGCTGCCATGGTGGAATTTGAAACACAGAGCATTCGTCTGGGCGTTTGGATTACTATTTCAATGATATTATCACTAAAACCACCATCTCCCCTTATTCTTTTAAAAGTTTCACCCAAGTCACAGTGATGGTGCTCACAAGTGGATGCATGTTTTTGTTATTAGCAGGCCAGTCAGTGGCCAAGGTGTGCACTTGCCGCCCAATTAAGAATGCCTCTGAAGACTTTTTACACATTTCAAAATAAAATGAGGCCACAGTTGCCAGGCTGTCAGCACAGAGCTCAAAACCCTGGAATTTGCTTTCTAACAGTACTGTGGATGTTCCTACAACACATGGACAGCAGTGGTTCAAGAAGGTAGCTCACCACCACCTTCTCCAGGGCAATAAATGTTGGTCTAACCAGCAATGCCCGTTTTCCATGAACAAGTGGAAAGATGGTCTCCAGCTTCAGCTCTAGCCATTTTGCAATCATAGCAGCGATGGTGGGGTACAGCGCAAACTATGTGTTGGCACCCCTGCTCTGCCAGTCAGTGCATGCACGGTAGCCTTATAAGGCGCTTAATTGGCGATCTGCTGCTTGCCAGTACAACACAGTGTGCCGGCTGGTAAAGGAAAATTGAGGGCCTGCCTGCCTTCATTCCTGCCACTCTGCCCTTGCAAATTTAAGTTTAGTATCTTAGGTATAGTCTGACAAGAGGACTACTGATTGCAACTCCCTCAGGTTTGTACCTGTTGTTTTGTTCTTCAACTCAAATGTATATTGCAGGTACAATTAAAATATGGGAGTTCACAGGGTGCAATACATATCAATTTAGTTAATTACAATTCATCCCACTCCAAGGTGTGTCACTCCACTTTCACTGTATTTGCATTTACATTACATTAAATATTCCCTGAAACATTCAGCTCAAGGTGTTTGTTAATATGACAATATACAACCCCAAACTGTGGACTTTTCCCTCGGGAGCTACTGCGACAGCTGCATCCAACTTCAGTGCATCCCTCAGCAAGGTAATCCTGGACTTTGGAAAATGTCAGCCAGCAACATTCCGCTGTGGACTGATCCTTGCTAAATTGGCTAAATAACAAAATGCACTAACTAATGTAGCACTTTCTGACCCAGAAGCCCAAGTTGAGGTGGAATAGAACATTCTGCTTATACAGCATGTGACAGGTATGCGCAACATGGTGTAACAAGACACATAGCTTGTTCTTCATCTATTGTAGCTAAATGCATACAAGGCGGCACACCCTATTAGGATACCTGAAATATTCAGAATATTCATTACATGTACCTAAACCTATACATCAGAGGAGCTGAAGGCATGGTACCAATTGAGACAATGGCCAGAATTTTCCACTGTTGTAATTGCAATTCCAAATTTTCCATCATTTTCATTAAAAGCTGACAAAAGCAGATGCCAAATATCCGGGTTTTGGCTTTTGGGTGGCTGAGTTACAAAGTATATCCCAGTGTTGCTAATTAATGAAAGGTGACTGACTATACTTGTGTTGGGAATACTGATACAGGTACACAGTCCATTTATATAACAGCAACCTGCAATCATTAAAAAATACATCACATGGTAACTACATAGACGTGTGCCAGCTATGATACCTATTGTTGGTTTAGTCTAATTCCCGTGGATCAGATACACAGCTGCCCATAGTGGACACAGTACCGTTTAAAGGACAAGTACTGGAAGTTGGTGGATATTGGTAACTGCTACTTTCAGTTGTGTTCAGAAACAATTACACAGCTGCTTTAAACAGATGAATGCGGAAGGACAACTAGAGGGAGCAAGCGAATGTGAATAGGTGAGGCAGCTTATATGGAGAAAAACACCCATATAGGCTTAATGAGCTGAATGACCTATTTCTCTGTAATGATATTTTCTTCTCTCTCGCTCAGAATTGGTTAGGCTCATTAGAAAGTCAGCGTGACATTTGGTACATACTGCAGTGATTTTAATCCCACCCTTTCCAATGAAAAATGGGTTAAAATCATCTGAATCCCCTTACTGGTTTGAGACTGCACCAACCTATCCATTGACATTTAATCTTCATCAATTCTGAAGTTGGTTGGGGCTTCCACTTCTTGACTGGGACATTAACTTGAGCTCTTCTACTAGGGCAGTAAAAGCAATGCTTTGAGGAAAATGAAAAATGGATGCGGTCATCAGCAGGGGGCTACTGGGGAGCAGTCAGAGAGCACAATAACATAAAACAAAGCCTTGGAGCAGTACATGGGCCATTCCTTCATGGTGATGACTTCCTCCTCTGAGGAGAAACAAAAAATAACACACAAGAATTGTTTTAAGTAAAATTATTGATAATCACTACAGTACTGATAGATTCCAGTCCTTGATGAGTTCAGTAGTTACTTGCAGTACAGTTTATATTTTCAATTCTATGTTAATTATCCTGTATTCATTGTGAGGGTCTCTAGTGAATTTAAACAACACAATACACTCAAAACCAATTCTAAGAGATTTGGAATAACATTTCAGATGAGGGTATGTATGTTTAGGAGTAAAGCCTGTGCCAGGTTGCTGATGGCATTTGTAGTTAATTCTGAAAAATGGAGCTGGATTTTCATTGAGTCGGGAAGATTCCACAGACCTTTAAAAGTAATGGGCAGGACCCAGATGGGAAAGTCCCATTTCCAAATCCAATTTTTGCTGGTAGGAAAAGGGAGTAGGGCATGACTCACACAGGAAAGAAACGCAAACTCAGCAGGGCCATTTCAATTCAAACAGATTCCATTTTGGCTGTTCCAACGGCCTTAATCTGCAGTGCCAGAGTCACAAATTGATGGAGTAGATGTAGATGCTCTTGAAGGGTGGATAAGGGCTGTATATCTGTCATGTTTGATGAACTCTCAAGAAAGAAAATTCCCTTTTTAATCGGGGATTGGGACCTCAGAATTCAGGAACTATCGTCCCAGTGGGCCTCAGCAGTCTCTGCATATGTGCTGACTGTGGAATGGCCACATATATAGGCGCAATTCTGTGCAGTACTTTTTTTTTCATTTCGGGGTTTCTGTGCATGTGCTAGTCGGAGAAGGGTCGCCGTCTGGCTTGTGGAACCAGTAATATTGCCTTGCTGAACTGCAAAGTCTCAGTCTGCCTTTTTATTATCGGATTAGTAGCCCCTCAGATAAGAGAGTTCTGGCCTACATTGGACATTTGGTCCCACCTACACTGCTTTTGCTGGAAATTCCGTACTATCACCTACAAGATTGATTCATCTCTTCATACCTATCTCATCGTGTGAAGTCAACACCACCAGAAAAGTGAATTACCCAGCATCAGTTTTTCACTCATTGACTTCTGTGAAGGATAACTCATTGGACTTTGATTCTAAAACCCTCATGAAACAATATTTATTTTCTCTGTGGACTCTACACTGTAAATCTTTCTTTTTGCTATACCTCTTTTACTCTATTAATACAAAGGAGGCAATATTATGATCCTCCTCCTGAATTTTGAGTGTGTGCAAATAAACCCTTTGAGTTCATCCTATCTTGAGTCCATTGTGGGCTTATTAATAGAAAATTGGATCACATCAAAATTGAGTGGCTGAAAAATATGCCGCCACTTATAAAAGGGGAAGCAAATCAAAAACACCTTTCTGTTTGCAGGTGGGTGGTGCAGTCTAAATTAACCCCCCCCCTGTCTATAACAAGGTCTATAAATTTAAAGAGCCTAATCAAAGTGAATAGGAAGAACCTCTTTCCCTTCGCAGCATAGATTTAATGTGATCGCAGAAGGAATAGAGGGGAATTGAGATTTTTTTTTCACCCAGAGGGTGGTTGGATTTTGGAACTCACTGCCTGAAATGGTAATGAAGGCAAAAACCTTCATTGCATTTGTAAAATACTTGATACATACTTCAAGTGCCATGATCTTCAAGACTGGAATAGGAGGTGAAAAGTGAGGTTAGGCTGGTTGCTCTTTTTCAGTCCGTACAGGCACAATGGGCCAAATGGCCCCCTTCTGTGTGGTAAAATTTCAATTAGCCAAGATGTTGTTATTGATTGGGAACAATGATTTCATTACACTGAGTTACATGATTTTTTGATCTCAATGAGAGGTGCTGGAAGAGAGAATAAATGAACAACTTAATATTAAGGGACTTTGCAATACTTTACATATGTGACAAAGAATTAAATTGATTGGGATCTATATTGCATAATTAAAAATGATAAAGAGGTGGAATTACTTAAGCGAAAATTAACAAATATAACATCAATGCAGATTTCCAATTGACCCTTGGTTTTTTGCAAAAGGTATTTTAGAGGAAAGCATATGCTGGAAAATGCAGTACTGAACCTGGATATGTTAAATCTGTCAACTCATGCTTCTGTGAACTGAAAATATTTATAATGCTGCTTTCGCTTTTGACTTGCTCTGCCAGACTCATTACTTTCTGTCTGAATGCTCTCTTATTTGGTAGGTTGCTCCTCTGAGTGTTTTGAGAATGCTTTTGCTTATCCACATTTGTTAATTTTATTCACAATGACTCTTGACTAATTGGATAAATACAAAATGATTTTCAATTTGGCATTAGTAATTTGAATATAAAATTAATTTTTCATGTTGCCTTCCAACACACATTGAAGATTTATGATATATTGTGATAGTGATTTCAAACTTTTCTGTATGGACTCCTTGAAAAGATTACCAAATTCACAGAGACATTCTATTGCTGCTCTCAAAGACCATTGTCAGCCATCCAAAAGAAAATAGTGTTATCATTTCAGAATTAGTAATCTATTTGTTTGCAGTACCACGGTAATGAAATCTAATGATGGATGGAGAGAGACCAGATGAATGTGAGGAACCCTCGAGAACCTCTTGCAGACCCAAGTTTGAAAGTCAGTGAACTATGGCAAGAAAAAAAGATACCTCCATTTAAATTGCTCATCAATTTTGTCTTTGATCGATAAGAGCTGGCATAATTAATTATTTTGAAACCAAAGTTATTGAGGACTTTACTGGACACATTTCCCAGTGGATGGGATGTCAAGTTAGTGTTGAATTATTGCAGTTGCATTTGTTGCTCTTTGATTTTCACGGTGGCAAGATTGTTTATCAAGCTCTAAATTGTGTGTCACACTATGTTTAATTTTCTTCTCTTATTGATGTCTGACATCAGCCTTATATTAATGTAGTATTTTCAATATACTAATCAGATCACCACTTATCCAAATAATGTCTCAAAAAACACTATCAAACAGGTATTCTACTGCATCCAATTCAGAAGACTCCTTAGCCTTTCGGTAACACTCTTCTCCAATCTGTTACAGACAGTTTTTATTCTTTTAATTTTGACTTGACACTTCTCTAATTTTAAACAAGTGCAGCTAGTACTCTTCATCCATTCCCTTAGTTCAAGTTAGCACTTTCCTGTTCCAGTTAAGGCACACACTCTCCTAGCACACTTTGTCCAAGTTAATATCAACAGGCTCCTCCACCCACACCTCAATTCAACATTTCCAGATTCACTCCTCTCACCCAAAAAGCTGCAACTCAGCTTCTGCTACTTTGTACTCTCTTTCACTGCCATATATTTCCTCCTTCTTCCATTTCCTGCCATGCATTTTCCCATCACTTTCCTCTTTGTTGCTATTCATTTACCTGTTTACCACCCACTTATTTCCTTCAATTACCATTTATTCCCCCAAGTAGATGGACATCAGCAACTTGCCAAGGCTTATACAGCAGCACCTTCCAAATCTATGACCTCTACCATCTAGAAGATCAAGGACAGCAGATGCATGGGAACACCACCACTTGCAAGTTCCCCTCCAAGTCACACACCAGCCTGACTTGGAACTATATTGCCACTCCTTCACTGTGGCTGAAACTCCTTAAATAGTACTATAAGGTGTACCTACATAACATGGACTGCAGCCTTGGCTCACCACCACCGTCTCTAATGGGCAATTAAATGCTGGCTTTGCCAACAACACCTTCACATCGTTTTTTAAAATGTAGTTAGGTATCCATTTGAATGGCCCTACCTTATATTAAGTTGATCTTTCTCTACACCCTAGCTGCGACTGTAGCACCACATTCTGCACCCTCTCCTTCTCCCCATGTACTCTATGAACGGTATGCTTTGTCTGTATAGTGCACAAGAAACAATACTTTTCACTGTATGCTAATACATGTGACAATAATAAATCAAATCAAATTTGCTCCCTCTCTATTCCCCCTCAGAGTAAGATGCTGCCATCTCGGCTGAGACTGGCTGGGATCAGCCTGTGCCCAGCTGGCGCGCGCCAAGTGCGCTCCATTCGGGGCGACCGTTGATCGGGCGCGCGGACACGGGAGGCGCGGCCCCGAGCCCGGCTCTGATTGGACACGAACTGGCAGGCTCGCTGCCGCCGCTCGCTCGCGCAGCGCCACCCCCGTCGGGGTTGAAGTCGCCGGCAATGGGAGGCCAGTGAGCCGCTGTGCTGTGGAAGGAAGCCGCTATGCTCCCGAGCCCCAGGCCCAGCTCGGCGGTCAGCTGTCTGATCCTGCTGCTGTTTGAGGTGAGGTACAGCGCCCAGGCCTGACCGGGGGGAGGCAAAGACAGATGCTGCTTTACATCTGACAGCCCCGAGCATCTGTAACGGGAACCGGAGCGGCCGTTAGTGAGTTCAGGGAAACCGAGCAGGGAGATCGGGCTCGGTTCCCCGGGGGGCAGCGGGAGGTTGGGCTCGGTGGTCGGGGGCAGCGGGAGGTCGGGGGCAGCGGGAGGTCGGGCTCGGTGCCTGGGCGCGCCGGGAGGTCGGGCTCGGTGCCCGGGCGCGCCGGGAGGTCGGGCTCGGTGCCCGGGGGCTCCGGGAGGTTGGGCTCGGTGCCCCCGGGGAGGAGCGGGCTCGGAGCCCGGGGACAGCGGGAGGTCTTGCTCGGTGACCCCCGGGGGGATCGGACACCTTGTAGTGGGAGGTCGGACTCGGTGGCGGGGGCAGCGGGAGGTCGGGCTCGGTACCCGGGGCTCCGGAAGGTTGGACTCGGTGCCCGGGGGCAGCGGGAGGTCGGGCTCGGTACCCCGCCCCGCGAGGTCGGGTGGATTGAGTCGCTTTAAACTCTCTCTGATCAGTGGCGGAACGGACGGAACGTTCCCCCCTTGTATTTGAACCCGGTGCTGTCCAGAACCTCTCCCTTTCTCAGCATCCAGCTCCTTCCTCCACCTTCATCCCCCACTCATCAAAACGTGGTTTGTGTAAGGTCAGAAGGTTTGCAGAGAGGATTATAGGCAATGTGATCATAGCTTTAATAAACCACAGGTTGAGTGTCAAAATTACTCCTTTTTTAAATTGTACAAGTTAGAATACTTTTGCCTGTTGTGATCAATATCTAAATTTAGTTTGTGGTACTTGGTGGTTCCAGAAATGTGATTTCAATGAAACTCACCAGTACCCCAAAGAACCACATAACCCACACCCTTTGGGATCATCATAACAGTTTAACTAAGCAGCTGCTTGGTTACGTAAACTGTAAATTATGTAAATTGATTATGGGGCAAGAAATTACTTTGGGCCTACCCTGGAATTTACTGTCTAAACCCATAACTCTCCCCATCTTTAAAAAATCACAACTTAAAAAAATGTATTAATATACCTAACTGCGTTGGCCTGAGGTTGCAGACTAAGCTTTTGGATTTTATACATGTCTTGTAAGTGCTGTCCTCTTCTCTGTACCTTGGTAGTTGTGTCACTGGGGAGGTCCCTGGTGAATGTATGCTTGGGAATTTTTAAGTTCTTTTGTTTAAAACAAATATTTTAATTAATATGAGGAAGAACTTTTATATGTGAAGGGTGGTGGGTGTCTGAAATTCGCTGTCCAAGTTGGTGGTGGAGACAGAGACCCTAAACTCTTTAGAAAGTACTTGGATCTGTACCTTAAGTGCTGTAAGGTACAGGGCTTTGCGCTAGTTGCAGGAAGCTGGGATTAGAAAGGGTACCTTGGGCTGACTTGGACAAGAGTGACCGAATGGCCTCCTTCTGTGCTGTGACTTTTCTATGGTTCTATTAGCAAGGTAACTATGCGGGGTTACAGAGTACGCTAGGGTAAGAGTTGGTGCAAAACTTGATGGGCCAAATGGCCTCCTGCACTGTAGGGATTTTTTGATTCTGAGGCTGCACACATTGTTTTCTTGACCAGCATTGCTGAAGTAATGCTGGAACACTATCTTGAATTAATATGGTCCTCATAGCAACAGTGTTTTCACAGTGGTATTACCTAAGAAATTCTAGAATATTGATGAAGGAATTATGATTTATGCTTGTAAGGATTGTGCAAGAGTGATGAAGGTTTTACAACATTACTGCTCAACTTCCTGGTGGTAGAGAAAGATACTGTTGAAATAACCTTGATGAGTTTTAGGAGATTGTCCTGTAGATAATATATATCTTGCTGTGCTCCAGTGATTGAGATGGATGGATATTGAGTAGATTGTAAGACATCTGATTTTAATAAACTACTTCGCTCTGAATGGTTTTGAGTTTGTTGCAAGTTCAGCTAACCAAGTATGTGGTAATTTTGACTTTAGCCATGTGGATGGTAGTACGGCTTTAAAAAGGCAAGAATTGAGCCACTTGACACACAGTACTCAGGCTCTGCTTTTTGAGTTGCAGTGCTGCTACAGCTTCTGGTCAAACATTACCTTTGTGAGGAGAGACAGTGGCATTGTTGTAATGTCACTGGAATAGTAATCCAGAGGTCCAGGCTAATGCTTTGGGGAAATGGGTTCAAATCCCACCACAATACCTGCTGGAATCTTTTTAATTTTTGAAAAAAATTGAATTTAACATTCGTCTCAGTAATGGTGACCATGACGCCAATCATTGATTATCGTAAAAATCCATCTGGTTTGCTAATGTCCTTTAGAGAAGGAAACCTGCCATCCTTACCTGGTCTGACTTGTATGTGACTCCAGCCCCACGGTAATGTGGTTGACTCTTAAATGGCCGAGCAAATCACCAGTTCAAAAGCAATTGGGAATGGCAATAAATGCTGGTCTTGCCAGTAATACCCAGATTCCACAAAATAATAAGTGAAAGAATACATTTTAGCAGTGTTGGTGCCATCGAAGGTTGGGAAGTGACTGAGTGTTTTCTTGTTTGGGGTGGTTATTACTTGGCATTTGTTTGGTGTGACTTCCATGATGGAGAGGTTATTATCTTATGAAAATCGTGGAAAATGCTATGTTGGATTTGACACTTTTGGCTGAAGATGCTTGCAAATATTTTTGTCTGTGGTTGTAAAAGCAATAACTTAAGATGACATGGCCTGGTGATCTACCTGCAGTATTAATTTTTCAGTATTAAAGTGAATTGATTCCCCTAATACCTCTGCTGGTTAAGGGAGTATTGATGAGGAAGAGTCCTGATGGGCTGCTCTCAGCCAGAATGACAGTAGAAAAGCTACAATTGGCACTAATAATGGCTTGGGGTGGGGGGAGGAGGGAGAGTGGCAACAATCAGCCAGGTTTCTGGTTCTGACAGTACAGCTATCTAGATGGAAGTGCATACGGTGTCGCCTATAATCCAATCCCCTATCTATGCCCTCACATAGAACTGTATAATTCCCAAACAAGGAATCCATATTCAGTGCATCAGGGGTGGGGGTTACGGAGGGTTGGCGGGGTGGTGGGGGAGGGGGCGGAAGTGGTGGTGGAGGGTGTTGGAATTAGAATACAAAGTTTTTCCACTTCAAGTCTACTTCTATAACCAGTTTTAGACCAAACAATGGAAATGCAACGACCAAATACTCTCTGAAGCAACTTTGCAATCTTGCATTCAGACATTGACGCTTGAAATATGTTGGTAAATGGATTTTTTGAGGGTAAATTGTGTTTGATAAAATTAATGGAGTTACTTGAAGTAATGGGTGGGGAGGGGGAGTCTTGAGGATAAAAGCATCACATAGTGAATTTATGAGCAAAATTACAGCCCTTGGATTAAAGGGACCGACAATATGGATATGAAATTGAGGAGCAGAATGCTAGAGAGTGGTGGTGAAAAGTTGATCTTCAGACTGCAGGGTGGTGTCTCCAAGGGATTGGTGCTGGAACCATTGCTGTGGGTTGATCTTCAGATCACAGGGTGGTATGCAGTGGTGTCGTCCAGGGATTGGTGCTGGAACCACTGCTGTTTGATATACGTTACTGGCCTGGACTTGGATATACAGGTTAAAAGTTTGTAGATGATACGAAACTCAAATGTCAAAAACAGTATGGATGATAGTAACAGACTTCAAGAGGATGGGGACATATTGGCAAAATGGATAGACACATGTCAGATGAAATTCAATGCAGAGAAATGTGATCAGAAATACACTGCCTGAAATGGTGATGGAAGCAGATTCAGTAACTTTCAAAGGGAAATTAGATAAATACTCAAAGGGTAATAGCTTGCAAGACTACAGAGACGAGTAATGGGTGTGGAACTAATTGTATGTATAATGCTTTTATAGAGTTGCTATAGCCATGATGGGCTGAATGGTTTCCTGTGCTTTTTGCTTATCTGCAGTCATAGCCTTATGACTAAGGAAAGCTACATTTTGATCAAGGATAAGGTAAATTTTATTACATTGGTGCTTGATAAAGATGAGTTTTTGGATATCTGCAAGTTTACTGTCACACAACACAAGCTTATATCATTGGAGAGTGCAGAGCATAAAAGCTTCAACTCCCAATGGGCCTCGGAGCTTTTGTTTATGCGCAGACCAGAAGTGGGCTTCACATGCACATACTGATGTTTGGCTGGGTTGTTCCGAAATCCATGGACTCTGCCATTTATTGTGTCAAATGGTCTGTTTGACTACAGTTGGCTTTTGAAAGGATGTTGGTGTATAAGATAGATATTGTAAATTGTTTTATCTTTCTGATCTAGTAAGATTTGTTTTTGTTTGTTTAAAACCCATGGAATCTTGTGACTTTATTCTCAGATGGTGAAATTTCAGTTAAATAGAAACTAGAAACGGGAGTAGGCCATTTGGCCCTTTGCGCCTGCACTGCCATTCATTTTGATGATGGCTGATCATATTCAATAGCCTGACCACCCCCCCCCCCCGCCCCCCCCCCCATATTCCTTGATCCCTTTAGCCCCATGAGCTATATCTAATTTCTTCTTGAAATCAGGCAACGCTTTGGCTTCAACTACTTTCTGTGGTAGTGAATTCCACACATTCACCACCCTCTGGGTGAAGAAATTTCTCCTCACCTCAGTTCTAGAAGGTTTACCCCTTATCCTCAAACTATGACCCCTCGTCTGGACTACCCTACCATTGGGAACATTCTTTCTGAATCTACCCTGTCTAACCCTGTTAGAATTTTAGAAGTTTCTATGAGATCCTCTCTCACTCTTCTAAACTCTAGTGAATATAATCCTAATCGACTTAGTCTCTTTTCATGAGTTCAATAAAAAGTCTGGAATCAAATGTCTAATGATGATTATGAAATCATTGTTGATTGTCTTAAAGATCCATCTGGTTCAGTAATGTCCTTTGGGGAAGGAAATCTGCTGTCCTTAGTCTGGCCTACATGTGACTAGGCAACTCTAGACCCACAGTAAGGTCTTTGACTCTTAAATGGCCTATCAAGCCACTCAGTTCAAGGATAATTGGGGATGGACAAGAAATGCTGGCCCATCCAGTAATGCCACATCCCATGAATGAGTAAAAATAACCTTTTTCCTCACAATTTGCAACTTCTTTGTGCTTCTGGTGGAAGATGCACCTGTTGGAAGTGTGCAGTGAAAAATAATATAGGCTCAGCTTGGATAAAAAGCAAGGTCTGTGCCTACTATTCAATCTAGGTGAGCAAGACTTCACATGCCTACTGGATTGGTGTTTCTGAAGCATTCATTCAGCTATTAGAATTTTGTTAAACTTTTATCTTCATGCGTTTCATATGACTGTTATGTTTCACCTCTTACAGCAGTGCAAAATATTTTTCTGTTGTTGCATTGAATTTGTGCTGTGGGGGAGGTTTCCTCTGTGCATTGATGCAGAATTGTAAGCATGCCTTAAGTCAATATACAATGTTATTACAGGTTGTGCAACAGAGATATATTCTATTCCATATTTTTTTCACGGTTTGACCTCACCAATGCAATGCCAAATTTTGGAATATTTTACAGTCCAGTGAACTTTTTTAATTCTAATGTTTGCGTTTGCAATAAGGTAGTTAACAAAAAAAATCACTGGCAGTTGAAGGCTGCACCACTGTGCTCAGAATGTGTGATAGATAAACAAATCTCAAATGCAGCGTGAGACACTGCAGATATGCAATATATTTATGCTTCAACCTTTTATGCTGTCTAATAGCAAAAGATTTCCACCTCCTGCCATGAATATCTAAATGGCCTTGTCTGTTTCCATCTATGTTGATTTTAGACCCTCTTTTTGACTTAACAAAAGGTTAGTCGGCTTCAGATTTCCCAGTAACCTACAATTTTAATACTGTTTGATCAGCCATCATGAGATTAAAGTGAACACTATTAATTCAGCTATCTCCAACTTTCAACTCCATTTGCAACAGGGTGCTAGGGACCTAATGAAAATTACATGTTGGTGTCAAGTGGATTGTTGTCAGCTTTTGAGTCTGAAACTTGAACTGTGCAGATTTGAAGCCAGTAACTTTACTGTAATACAGCTGAAGTGTTGAGCAAGGTGGGGAATAACTGATATGTGGATTTGAATTGCATAATTGTAATTTGAGGCATTCAGATATTGTCTTTGTGAGATGACAATGTGAGATGAGATTGACCTATTTATCAACTTTGCTCCAGTTTATAATTTAAACTGTAGTATTTCAATTGAACACATTACGTTTTTTGTTATTTTTCATTTTTAGTGGTTGTCATTAAATAGGATCCACTGGACCTTGTTACTTAATGACATTCAGAAAATAAAACTCCCCTAAATATCTCTTGATATGTCTGCTGCAAGTTTATATGGAAATAATCTACAGCTTGGTACCAGAAACTTCTGTTCATAGATGTTATATCCCCTGCCCCATATAACAGCTGTTAACAAACTTAGTTGAAAACGCCATATTAAGTCTTGTCATGTTTGCTACCAATTTCTGTTATGTTATAATGGCTGGCTGTATTCACACAGTAAGAACCTTAGTTTGTAATGTTTGTGATGGCAGTGGGGATTGTTTAAATAATCAATATTTAGTTTATAGTTCTGCCATTTCAAAAGAATGGTAAGAGGCAGCCACTAACCTCTGCTTGCTACTGGAATACAGTAAGAAGTTTAACAACACCAGGTTAAAGTCCAACAGGTTTATAAACCAGGAAATAAACCTGTTGGACTTTAACCTGGTGTTGTTAAACTTCTTACTGTGTTTACCCCAGTCCAACGCCGGCAGCTCCACATCATGCTACTGGAATAACAGTCAAATGCAGCAGTTAGAGGTGGATGATTTGTTGCTGTAGCCAGCCTCTTTGATCATGAATGTATAAATTTGTCATGCATAAACACTTGAATATGATGTGTATAATACCTGGACAATGCAAACACTCATTTGTTTGTGCACTCTACACAAGCAGTACTGCATGGAAAATGAAGATCATAGGCCAATGTAGCAGTATTTTAACTTCTTGTAGCTTTCCCAGTGAGTTAAAAACTTGCTAAAAGTATATGCATAGAGAAAACAAATGGGATGTTGTGTGGAATAAAATGAATATATATGTTCACAGAAAAGCCGTTGGTGACACCCTTGGAGGGCGTGCTGGGTTTGGGGGGAGGGGTGTGTGTGAGGAGTCCAAGGCATTATTAAACAAACAAAATTCAGTGAAGAAAAATATTTATATTAACTTTAGTCTTGAGGGAAGTTAAATGTCATTGAGTCTTTTTAATCTAAATTTAAATTATTCCTTAGGAGGCTAATTTTTTTGAATATATATATTTTTTGAAAACTTGATCAAAATAATTAATTTATTCCCTAATCCAACCAGCCCTGGCAAAATTCGAATGATAAGATATGATAATGAGACTTTTGGGTCTCTTATGGGCAGGAATATGCATTTGTAATATATTCACATGGAAAATGTCCTTGATAGACATCAAGATTAATTCCCTCTTAACTTATTTTGAAAAGTGCATATTTTTTATTGGATGGTGTTAGTATAATGTAATTGCACATGTCAGTGTTTTGTGCTATATACAATCAGAGCAAATGGTTAGAGAGACTTGCAGCCAACTGGTTTAGAAAGGGTGTCCCAATTTGCAGCCTGCACAGATTCTTTCAAAAATAAAAGCATGTTCTTGAAATTTTCAGTGCTGAAAAAGGACAGACATTAATGATTAACAGTGTAAAGATAATACATATAGCTCTTTTTTAAACAGAACTTGTATATTAAAAAATCAGTGTTTGATAAGCACGGAAACCTCCCATCAGAAGCTCTGATCTTGTAAGTCCTGCTTTTATTCAAATCTGCCATTTTGGAATTTTTAAAGCAAACTGCAATAAGAGTAATTACACAATTAAAGTGAGTATTTATGATTAGATGTTAAATAGGACATGTAGGAATAGCAATGATTCTTTGGTACAGATGGCATATTTATATTGTGTTCACACTGGACTTACCACAATTTGCTCTTAATAGCCATTGGATGGTATGCTGGAGGTTTTGTAGCTCGATTCAGTCAGAGATATGCTCGCCAGCTGCCATTTCGGGAAAGGGCGATATTAGTGTATTCACTTTAGAAGTTATTTTGATATTACATGATTTGCAAAATAATATTTGAGGAACCACAAAATGACACATGGGTTTGGCAGACTCCTCGCTGCCACGTCCTATTATTTAAATCTAGCCTGGAGTAGTCGATCTTTAATCAAAATAAGTCCTCTGGTGCTTGCCAATTTGAAATTCGCTATGAATCAGACCTCCTACATTAAATCTGCTGAATTTTTATTTTTGAAGTACTATAACCACTGCATCTTAAATACGTTGAATTGTGAATTCAACATTTTACTTGAGTTTTATAAGATTATGTTTTGATTTGTGTTTCTGAATTTTGAATAAAGGAAGTGGGTTATGTGATCTGTTCTGAAGTCTACCTGACAGTAAGCCTGGGTGATTTGATTGTTAGAGAGTAAAGGAAGGCTTGGCTTGTTTTATTGGGAAGAAGATGCAAGGTAATTACTTTTGAAGACAGTAATAGTCTCGAGTTTACAAGTCTCCCAAAGATCTAGAAAGATGCTGAAGATATTGGGTTGTAAACAATTGTGCTGTAAACTGTCCATTTACTTTTAAGATGAAAGACAGTTGACATCAAGAACAGCTAATTAGCATTTCTACCTAGATGCAAGGCTAATGTGTTTGACATTGCAATGGGGGATAGAACAGCGGATTTTATTTTTGAGATCAAGACTTGAACTTTTAGGATGGTGGGAGCTTGGCCCCCTGCCTTGCGAGAGATGGTGGAGAACACGTCACTGCTGATTCTGACTGCCCCACAGCCAATTTACATTCAAATGAGCATTGATTGGTGATGGGTACGGCTTCCACCCCTCATCTGGGAGGCAGTTGTGCCTTGGGGAGCTACTAGCTGCAATTGAAGCTGGGTGGGAAATGGTCCTTAAGTGGCTAGTAATTTCATGTACCTGCCTAAAAAACAGCTGAGGAGGGGAGTGTAAAATTCTGGCCCAGGTTACAGGTTTCTCAGCAAACCAGTGAATATCACAGACAGCAGAGAAAAGTGTCAGCTTGGCTTCCTAAATTACAATAGCCAGGTGCAGTAGGGAGATGGTCTCTAGTCGAGGAGACGTATCCTGCTGTCATCTGAGGATTCTTGGACATTTGTCCTGATATGGCGGGGGAGAGATGAATCATTGGAACAAGTTTTACTGCTGATGGTGGATTAAAGGAACTCTCCGAAAGCAAAATAATGTGGTTAGAGACAGTTACTTGAAGTTAACACGAGGTGGAACGAGGATATGGTAACCCATTGGATGTTGGCAGCAATAGTGGACTGTTTTATTTAATGATTATGATAATGTGGAGAGTGTACTATATGATAAGTACAAAAGGGGAATGTTTCTTTCTGTAGTTTGAAGTATATATTGCCTACATATGAACTAGGATCAGGAGTAGGCCATTTGGCCCCTCGAGCCTGCTCTGCCATTTAATAAGATCATGGCTGATGTGATATTAGCCTCAATTCTACATCTCTCATCCCAATAACCTATTATTCCTTGTTTACCAAGAATCCATCAACCTCTGCCTTTAAAATATTCAAAGATTTTACTTCCGCCATCTTTTCAGGAAGAGAGTTCCAAAGATTCATGACTCTCTGAAAGCAAAGATTTCATCTCACCTTCGTTTTAACTGGGTGACCTCTTATTTTTAAACAGAGACCCCTAGTTTTGGATTATCCCCTCCACATTATTCTTGATTAATGAGCGGATCAGGGATTAAGGGGAAAAGGCAGGAGAATGGGGATGAGAAAAAAAATCAGCCATGATTGAATGGAGGAGCAGACTCGATGGGCCGAGTGGCCTAATTCTGCTCCTATGTTTAATGGTCTTATCCACCCTGTCAAGACTGCTCAGATAAAACATGTCTTCTCTTATTCTTTTAAACTCCAGCAGATTGCTTAGCCTGGCAACCTTTCCTCATAAGACAACCCGTCTATTCAAGGTAGTCTGCTAAACCTTCTCTGAACAGTTTGCATTCGCATTTATGTCTTTCCTTAAATAAGGTGACCATTACTGTACACACAGTACTCTAGATGTGGTCTCACTTGTGCTTTGTCTAACTGAAGTGTAGCCTCCCTATATTTGTATTTGATTCCCTCGCAATAAATGATGACATTGCATTAGCTTTCCTAATTACTTGCTCTACCTGCATACTAGCCTTTTGTGATTCATGCACTAAGACTCTCTGATCCCTTTGCAGTCTCTCACCATTTAGGTAATATGCTTCTCTTTTCTTCTTCCCTAAATGGACAATTTCACATTTTCCCCCATTGTAGTCTATTTGCCAAATCTTTGTCCACTTACTTGATGTGTCTGTATCTTTTTGTAGCCTCCTTATGTCTTTTTCACAGCTTACTTTACTACCTGTCTTTGTGCCATAAGCAAATTTGACAACCATCCCATCCATCTCTTCATGCAAGTCATTTATATAAATTGTAAATAGTTAAGGTCCCTGTGGCACACCACTCATCACATCTTGCCTTAAAAAGACCTATTTAAGACTACTTTCTGTTTCCTTTCCTCTGTTTCTTCTATCCATGTGCTTTTATTTTCCACAGTTACCTTTGGTGTGGCACTTTTACCAAATGCCTTCTGGAAATCAAAGCATAGGACATTACCGGTTCCTCTTTATACGCAGCACATGTTACTTCTTTAAAAATGATTTCCCTTTCACAAAGCCATGTTGACTTCACCTGATTACCTTGAATTAATTCAATTGCCCTGCTATAACTTCTTTAGTAATATCTTCTAACATTTTCCCTGTAACAAATGTTAAGCTAACTGGCTTTCTTCCTCCCTCCATTTTTGAATAATGGAGTGACGTTTACTATTTTCCAATCTAATGGGACATTTCCTGATTCTGGGGAGCTCGGAAAATTAAAATCAATGCATTGACTATCTCATTAGCTACTTTTTTCATGACCTGGACACTTGTCAGCCTGCAGCTCTAACTATTTACTCAATACCACTTCTCTAGTGATTGTAATTTTCCTAAATTCCTCCCTCTCTTCCTTTTCCTGATTTATAGCTGCTTCTGGAATGTTACTTGTATCCTCTATAGCAAAGACTAATGCAAAATACCTGTTCAATTCATCTACCATCTCCTTGTTTTCTATTATCAACTCTCCAGCCTCATTTTCTATATGACCAACACTCATTTTAACTTGTTTCTTTTTAAAATATTTATAGAAACTCATACTTTCTGTTTTTTTTATATTTCTGGTTAGCTTTCTCTTGTACTCTTAATTTTTTCCTCACTATAGCCACCTATTGCTGTTCCTTATACTCTGTCAAGTTTCTGTCCTGCCACTTGTCTTTGCACAGTTTTATGCTTTTGCTTTAAGTTTGCTTCTATCTTTAAATGTTTAGTTAAGCACAAATGGTGTGTCCATCTTTTGGACATTTTCTGGCATGTTGGAATGTATCTATTTTCTGTATCCTGAAATATCCCCTTAACTGTTTGCAACTGCATCTCTGTTGACCTATCCCTTCACCTAATTTACCAATTCACTTTAGCCAGTTCAACTTTCATGCCCTCATTTAAGTTTAAAAACATATTCATAGACCCACTTCTCTCTCTTTCAAACTGAATTTTAAATGCAATCGTATATTGTGTTCGCTGCTGTCTATGAGATCATTAATTAACCTCACAATGCCAGATCTAGTATAGTCTGCTCTCAGATTGGCTGAAGAACATGCTGTTCTAAGAAATTCTCCCTAAACATTCTATGAACTCAAACAGGCCACCTTTGACCATCTAATTTTTCCAATTTACAAAAAAAGAAAATAGTAGGTAGTCAATAGTGCATTAGTCATTTGTTACAGTAAAAGTTTTAAAACACAAAATCTTATCCTTTTCAGCCAATAACTGAAAGTTCAAATTTCTTTTCAAACCTTATTGATTTCTATGAAGATCGTAACAACAGGCCTACTTAAAATATTTATGATGTCTGTGTAGCAATGAGGGTGTGGAGCTTAAATCATTTTAATTGCAGGCAAAGGCCAAACTTACACCAGTTTTTTCCAAACAGCACACTGTCTATAAATACATCACCAAATAGGAGTTGCTGTCTTTGTTATTAACTGTTCGTTCACCTTTTGAATTCCGGATTATTATATTTAACTGATCTTTAGCAAAAGAAATGCTTTAATAATAGTGGCTGTCATAATGTACCATTGTACTGATGCACAGAACACACATACTATTTATTTTTCTTAAAACATTTCCTAGTGGTAAGCAAGTTTGCTAATCCACTCAATCTGCACATATTTAGACTGAGGGAGAAAACTGGAGCACCCGGAGGAATGCAGACTCCACACACAGTCACCCAGGGTCTCTGTCGCTGTGAAGCAGCAGTATTAACCACTGTGCCAACATGCTACCACTCATTACCGGAACATTGTCTCTGAATGGTTTCCCACAGTCTTGTTGCTTTTCTAGTAACTTCCAGAATCCGTTGTTCGAAGGCATTGTTTTCTTTAAATTGATCACCAGTTCCAGTTTCTTATTAAGATAGAGATTTTAAAAAAGAGTCTGAAGCACAATTAGTTTGAGTATGATGGCTGGTGAAATTTTTCACTTTACCACTGGATGGATCATCTGAAAAATCATGCAACATTTCTCTTTTATCAAATATATCTCCTGCTGGTTGAGGAAGGTGAATATTGAAACTGATCATTAAGATGTTCATGACAGAAATCCTATCACAAGGTGGAGGAAGCTGTCCTGGAACTAATTACTCAAATAAGTGGAAAAATTGGGATAATCATTGAAGCCCTGGGAATTAAGGATAATTTATAAAATTTTGATTTCTCCTGAAGTTTTTAAACTTCAAAGTATTCTCATTCTAAAAGCATCTAAATACCAATGTTTCATTATAGCCCTCTTAACTGCATTTCTGATTATGAACCACTTCACACGGCAAATCACCCTGATAGTCAAGTTGATCTTTATAGTATTTCTATATCTTGTGAGCATGCAGTAGTTTCACCCAGCAGACTGGTTACTGAATATTGAGAGTTGTTAGAGTACTCTATTCATTTTCATACAGCATAGCCACAAGGTGGGATGTGGTAATAACAGTGTTGATGATGCATCAAATTTTATTTTCTTTCCTTTCCTTCCATACAAGCCTGCATAAGTTCACTTTGTGGAATTGTATGTCACCATAATATGACATTAGGGTCAACTACCCAAATTGTTGTCAACCTAATTGACTATAAGTTATACTTGTGATTACAACAGGATTACTGCTGTGGAGATTTTGAGATACTGCATTTGTATAATGGGCTGTGAGGAAAATCCGAGTACAGCCAACTTGTTCTCTGTTACATAAGCCGGTTAAAGCCTTCTTGTTTAAAGAGATAAAGTTTGAAATCCCAGTTGCCCACCAGGAGGATAAAGCCACAAGTTTCCACGATTTTAAACAAAATAAACTTTTATGGTCAGAAAAGTAAAACAATCTACAATATCTACTGTATTCTTTAATATTCAGAATTAATGCGAGTTAAATATGAATTAATGGGCAAATTGTGATTGAACACCACGTTGCACATTAAATGGCAGATATGATGAGGACAGATCCCACAGATTTCTTGGCAGCCCACCCAATATCAGTGACCACTGAGTTGTCATAAAATTTTGTTAAAACTCAGGTAGGAGACAGAGGGATTTCAGTGCTTAACTTTGGAAGATGTAGCCTCTAAATTCTCTCAAAAGATTTGGATTGTCTCAGCAACTGCTCAGATCCTAATGGTTCAATCTCTTCTTCTGAGACTGTGTCCCATGGGATTCACAAAGTTGCACTCCGGCTTGGGTTTCTCCAAATTCGAGCAATAAATGGCTTCGTGAATATGCCATGATGAAATGGCAGAGAGTACAGAAGAGCCAGGATGAGTCGAGTACCTTTTGCTGGCATGTAAACTAGGATCAAGCTGTGTCAAACCATTTAGGCATACTAATGTTGCACAGATTAAAATGCAACAAGCAGCTTTGAATAGTAAATGCCTTTCATTTGGCTGATGATGGCTGTAGATTGAAACGTTCTCAGTTATCTAAATGTTTAAGTTTATCTAGTTTCTTTGATTACCGTAATTATTAAGAAAGTAATGATTAGCTGATGTTTTGCCTCCAAAAGCTTTTACTTCAGTCCTTGCCTATATTTAAAGTACTTTTATTTATAAGACTGATACTATGAGTTCTTGAAGCAATTTACATAATACTAATTTGTGATATTGTAGAATAGTTTGATGCTTGTTACACGAGGAATTTGTTCATATGAATTTTTTGGGAAAAACCCTTCGGGAAACTAGCTGTTTCAGGACATAGATCTATATATGAAACATTTGTAATTCCACTGAATGTTTAGAATCATTCTATTTCATTCACACATGGTTTATGATGTTAGGATTTTTTAATGATATGAGGATCCAATTGCTGAAAGAATCAGTAGAGCATTGTTGGAAATCAAAAAGTTAGAGAAAGTTGCAGTGCAAGAGTGATATGTGGAAGATTTTTAAAATTCATTTATGGGACCTGGGTGTTGCTGGCTGACCGGTATTTATTGCCCATCCCTAGTTGCCCTTGTTCAGAGGACACTTGTGAGTCAACCACATTGCTGTGGCTCTGGAGTTGCATGTGGGCCAGACTGATTAAGGGTGGCAGTTTTCCTTCCCTAAAGGACATTAGTTAACCAGATGGGGTTTCCCAACAATTGACAATGTTTTCATGGTCATCAGTAGATTTTTAATTCAAGATTTTTAAAATTTGAATTCAAATTCCACCATCTGCTGTAGTGGGATTCGAACCCGGATCCCCAGGGGATTAACTGAGTTTCTGGATTAATAGTCTAGCGATAATGCCACTAGTCCATCGCCTCCCCTCTAATGTGAGAAAATCAGATATTTTAAAAATGAAGCCTAAGAATTATATCTTCCTTGTGAATTCAGACTTTCTCATTTGTTCAAATGATCAATGAGAATAAGGTGAAGGGGGCTGCTGTTTCAATTGCTTATTTTCTCTTCTAATTGCGTCTCGTGTTTTCATTTCCCCTTTCCTTTTAATGCTGATAGTTCAGGAGAATGTGGATGCATGACAGTGACAGCCAGTGGCTCTTTGCCCATTGTTAAAATTTCTTCATTCTCAGAACGTGATTCTGTCTTCACCCAAATGTCCATGCAAACACAGCCATTTTGCTCCTCTCTAACTTAGAGATATTTGGGTCAGTCCGTTACAAATACATGGGTCTAAACTTGGGAATTTTCTAGTCTGTATGAATTACATCATTCATTTTGTTTAACCACAAAAAAATGTTTGTTCTCAAGTTGAGGGATGTTGCTTGGAGAATATAGCTTGTCTAATTTCATGCATTCCCCAGGCATTTCCAGGTCAGTTGGAACACAACCCACTGCAGAGTAATGCTTCTTCAGCTTTGCTCCATGAATGCACCTTTTTAAAAAAAAAAATTGGTCATAGGTTGTGGACGAGCCAGATCAGCATTTATTGCCCATCCCTAATTGACTTTGAGAAGATGGTGGTGAGCTGCCTTCTTGAACCATGTGTTGTCGGAACATCCATAGTGCTGTTAGGAAGGGAGTTCCAGGATTTTGACTCAGCAACAGTGAAGGAACAGCGATATAGTTCCAAGTCAGGATGGTGACATGAAGGGGAACTTGTAGGTGGTGATATTTCCATGCATCTGCTGCCCTGAGCCCCCACTTCAGAATAACAACCCCCACTACGTTCGTGACTTTTTCCATATCCCACCCCAGCAAACTTGTGGTCTCTAAGGTTGTTAACTAATACTGATTGATGGATGTATTATGATATATTCCATGCCAGCAAATGACTGGACTGAGACTTTTCAAAGTAATTTCCAATAGCTTGCAGACAGAAAAGACTTTCAATGACCCATTTGTGATTGTTTTAAACCCAGGTGCCAGACAGATGAAAAAAAATAATGCCCGACTGCCCTCAATGTATAATTTTACCAAGTGTTAAGAAATTGGTTTTACAACCTAGCTTGTGATTTTTCTTCTTTGCAAGAGGCAGGGTTATAAAATTGGAATCTGTTCATCCTTGGCATGATACCAGAAGTGCTTTTTGAAAATATTTTTATTTGCCAGATTGTCAGTAGCTGAATTGCAGCATTAGAGATTCTGACACCATGAATGCGAAACGAAGTGTTTGCTTTATGGTTCAGGTCCAGAGAAAAGGAACAAACGATGTAATTAAACATTGTTATAATTCAGATCAGAAACTCCAAAGTGTTTTATGAAGTTCGCCTGGATCATAAGTTTTGCATTTTGAATTTGGCTAGGGTAAGCATGAGATATTTTACCTCCGGTTTGATTCAAATACCCCACTAGGGAGTTTTTATCAAACAAAGTTTATTTAAGTATACAGTTAACATGTATAGAAAGAAAATTAGCAATAATTTTTACCAATTACAAACAAGAAAAAAAAAGTCATGATATTGTATAAACCTTAACAGTTAAACACCGTCCCAACGAAACAAATCCCATGAACAAAACCTTTGCTACAGGTTTAATAAAGCAAAACAAGAATGCTCACGTGATGCTGGAACCCAGTTCAGTGGGTGGAGAATTGAAACTCTGACTTCCCAGTCTTGTAACTTCTAGCATGCCTTTGGATATACATCCAGAACAGTTTGAGGTCAGAACAGCTTCACAGAACACCAGGGAGAGAGAGAGACTCTGGGCAAGCCAACCACCAGCAGCAGATATTCCACTCCAGGAAGGCCAGGAAACCTGCTTCCAGTTAGCCAGCAGACTCTATAATATTGGGGAGAAAGAGAGAAACACTGCTTTCGATCTGATGTCCACCCTCTTCTAAACTGAAAGTAAGTCCTTGAATCCTTCTGGGGAGGAACCACCTGACTTTTACTTGTCAATCAATCTTCCCCCTCATAATGCAAGGTCATAAAAGATCCCAGAATAAAAATGAACAAAACCCCATTTAAGCCATTGAAGTAGCAATAAAAGGACTTCTAGCAGATGGCCTGGCAACAATGAAAAAAAATGAAAAGGTCTGCTTACAACTGCAGAGAACATGATTTTAAAAATTTTAAGTGTTTGTTACAAATAACCTTTGGTACTCAAAATTAATTTCCGGTGCTTTTAGCAGTGAGCTTTTGCTCTGTCTCTCAGACATATTTAGGCCACATTTGAAATATTAGGGTTTTGTGCACTCCATTATGGGAAGGTTATAAAAGCAATGGAAAAAGTTCAGTAAATAGTCTCACAACACCAGTGTATCTTCACTAAGATATTACCAGGAGTGAGTGGGTAGAGTTGGGTTGATAAGGTTGAAGGATGGCATGAGGTATTCAGAATTATGAAGATTTGTGATACATTAAATTTGACATTCAGTGGCATTACCATCGCTGAATTCCCCGCTATCAGCATCCTAGAGGTTATTACTGATCAGATACTGAGCTGGACTAGACATATAAATACTGTGACTACCGGAGCAGTTCAAAGGCTAGGAATCCTGTGACAAATAACTTGCCCCAAAGCTGGTCCACCAACTACGAAGCACAAGTCAAGAGTGTAGTGAAATACTTCCACTTGCCTGGATGAGTGCAGCTCCGACAACACTCAAGAAGCTTAACACAACACCATCCAGGACAAAGCAGCCTGCTTGATTGCTACCCCTTCCATAAACATGCCATCGGCAAACAGTGACAGCTGTGTGTACTATCTCCAAAATGCACTGCAGGAACTCATCAAGGTTCTTTAGGTAGCACCTTCTAAACACATAACCACTACCATGTAGAAGGACAATTTAGTAGAGGTGTAGCATGTAGAAGGAATCTATACGTAGGGCCAAGAGGAAATGGGCGAGGTGTTAAATGAGTACTTGGTGTCAGTATTCACCAAAGAGAAGGACTTGGTGGATGATGAGTCTGGGAAAGGATGTGCAGATAGTTTAAGTCATGTTGAGATCAAAAAGGAGGAGGTATTGGGGTTCTTGAGAAACATTAAAGTAGACAAGTCCCCAGGGCTTGATGGGATATACCCCAGAATACTGAGAGAGGCAAGGGAGGAAATTGCTGCGGCCTTGAGAGAAATCTTTGTATCCTCACTGGCTACAAGGGAGGTCCCAGAGAATTGGAGAATAGCCAATGTTGTTCCTTTGTTTAAGAAGGGTAGCAAGAATAATCCTGGTAATTACAGGCCAGTGAGCCTGACATCAGTGGTAGGGAAATTATTGGAGAGGATTCTTCGAGACAGGATTTATTCCCACTTGGAAATAAGTGGACATATAAGTGAGAGGCAACATGGTTTTGTGAAGGGGAGGTCGTGTCTCACGAACTTGATTGAGTTTTTCGAGGAAGTGACTGATGAGGGTAGGGCAGTGGATGTTGTCTACATGGACTTCAGTAAAGCCTTTGACAAGGTCCCTCATGGCAGACTCGTGCAGAAGGTAAGTCGCATGGGATCAGAGGTGAGCTGGCAAGGTGGATACAAAACTGGCTTTGTCAAAGAAGACAGAGGGTAGCAGTGGAAGGGTGCATTTCTGAATGGAGGGCTGTGACAAATGGGGTTCCTCAGGGATCAGTGCTAGGACCGTTGCTGTTTGTAATATATATAAATGATTTGGAGGAAAATGTAACTGGATTAATTAGTAAGCTTGCGGACGACACAAAGGTTGGTGGATTTGCGGATAGCGATGAGGACCATCAGAGGATACAGCAGGATATCAGTTGGAGACTTGAGCATTGAGATGGCAGATGGAGTTTAATCCGGACAAATGTGAGGTAATGCATTTTGGAAGGTCTAATACAGATAGGAAATATACAGTAAATTGCAGAACCCTTAGGAGTATTGATAGGCAAAGGGATCTGGGTGTACAGGTACACAGGTCACTGAAAGTGACAATGCAGGTGGAGAAGGTAGTCAAGAAGGCATACAGCATGCTTGCCTTCATCGGCCGGGGTATTAAGTTTAAAAATTGGCAAGTTATGTTGCAGCTTTATAGAACCTTAGTTAGGCCGCACTTGGAATATAGTGTTCAATTCTGGTTGTCACACTACCAGAAGGATGTGGAGGTTTTGGAGAGGGTACAGAAAAGATTTACCAGGATGTTGCCTGGTATGGAGGACATTAGCTATGAGGAGAGGTTGGAGAAACTTGGTTTGTTCTCATTGGAGTGACGGAGGTTGAGGGGAGACCTGATAAGTCTACAAAATTATGAGAGGCATGGACAGAGTGGATAGTCAGAAGCTTTTTCCCAGGGTGGAAGAGTCAATTATTAGGGGGCATAAGTTTAAGATGCGAGGGGCAAGGTTTAAAGGATATGCACGAGGCAGATTTTTTACACAGAGAGTAGTGGGTGCCTGGAACTCGTTGCCGGGGGAGGTAGTGGAAGCGGATACGGTAGTGACTTTTAAGGGGTGTCTTGACAAGTACATGAATAGGATGGGAATCGAGGGATATGGTCCCCGGAAGGGTAGGGGATTTTAGTTAAATCGGGCAGCATGGTCGGTGCAGGCTTGGAGGGCTGAAGGGCCTGTTCCTGTGCTGTAATTTTCTTTGTTCTTTGACAAGAGCAGCAAATACCTGGGAACACCACCATCTGAAGGTTGCCCTTCAAGTCATTCACCATCCTGACTTAGAAACATATTGTTGTTCCTACAGTGTCATTGGATCAAAATCCTAGAATTCGCTCCCGAACAGCATTGTGGGTGTACCTACACCTCAGGGGCTGCAGCATTTCAAGAAGGTAGCTCACCACTACCTTCTGAAAGGCAACTAGGGATGGGTAATAAATGCTGACAAAGCCAGCAATGCCCGTGTCCTGTAAGTGAATTTTAAAAATGATTGAATTAGAGGTTAGAAAAGTATCTTTATATAGGGGTGGTGAGGATTTGAAATTTTCTGTCATAAACCATGTTGAAACTTAAGCTTTGTTTTGGAAATTTATATATTTTGTCAAACCAGAGGAAAATGAAAAGATGTAACGGGCAAGCAAACAGAGAGTTGAGCTTGGCTAGAGAAAATTTCAGGTATATATTCAGTTTTGTTTTTATGCTGTACAATTCAGTGATGTCTCTTGGGCAATATAAATACTGGGGATCAGTGACCACTATGAAATTAAATGTCTTTTTAAAACTCCTGTTTGTATTTTTAAGCCCATTGAGATCATAATCTGATCAGGCTGTGATGACCTAACTTAAATAAATCCGTGTGGATCACATACTCTATGCTTGTGCTGAGTGAGTTCATGCATCAGGAGATATAAACAGTAAATTAAATCTGCAGGAGAATTATATCAGTTACCCATTGCAGCCTTCTTATGCCCCCTTTATACTGTTGACTTTCACTGTTAAAAAGATATGGAGTGGAAAGAGGTTGGAATCTTTTTTTCCATATTTCAGGCAAATGTCCTGTCCAGTCAGCTATCTTTCCAATAAAGGATTATCTGGACAGCTGAGGGTCGAGTCTGTCATAGTTAGAAGTGTATGATTTAGCTTTCAATCCTGCTAGGAGCAGTGTGAAGATACTTGGTGTGGGAATTCAGGGGTTGCTAGTACTACTTTCACTTACAGAAACACACACACCCTTTCGTAGGGTAGATTAAATATGTTCAAGGCTGGATATGCAGATTTTTAATCAGTAAGGAAATCAAAGGTTTTGGGGATAAGTAGGAAAGTATAATTGAGGATTATCATTCATGCCCACACATCGCTGGAAGTTAAACAAACTTCATACTGTTTTCAAACAAAAATCTTATGGCCATTATCAAAGTGCTGCTTGGAGAAAAAGTGAACTGAAGCAACTTACTGAAATTGAGCTTTTTTTTAACCTTGTCTGATATAATAGACCGTATCAAAGGATTGTGCGTTAAATTTATATCTTTGTAGAGTTGGTTTCATGCCTTGCAGCTCCTGTCTGTCCTTAACGGTCACATGTTGCAGCACTCTTTTGGAAAGATTTGCAATTTTTACAATTAAACCAATAGATCTGTTTTATCAAATAATCCTTAATGGAACTAACCCATGGAATCAATGTGAAATGCTCCATTTCAATAAAGCTAGGTTTGTTTCTAAATATTTAACCTCAAGAAAGTAAACAATACTCGTTTGTATAAAACAAAGCATCGGAATAAGTGCTTTATAATTCTGAATGATTTTGATATTTTGATATTAGCTTTATGGTAAAATATAAAATGTTTCTGGCAGGCAGCTTTAGAAATAAATTATTTATATGATGGCATGGGAAGGGCAGTATGTCATTTTTTAAAAGACATGTCTATCTTTGTGATGTGCTTTAATATAAGAAACAAAACTGAATTTTTTTTAAAAAAGCTGTTTCTGATTTTACAAATCAGAAGTGTACAAATGCACTGCCTAGTATCAGTGCTGCACTGCTCAGTCTCCCGAACTAGAGAAGTTATTTCTTTCCTGGTCTTTGCCAAATGAGCTTATCCCAGTTTGGAGATAGCTGAGGTATTAGGGTTTGCATTGCACTTGAGGCCCATTAAAGGGAAGAATCAGCTACAATTCCAGCTAGAAATTGTAGGTCTGTTTATTCCCATTGGATAATGCTGATAGGTGCAAGTTTGGAGAGGACAGCTTTTGCCTTGACTGTGATGTCCAATATTGTTGAAATAGCTAATCGTCACTGTCCAAACGCATATGAATATTGGCCAACCAGAGAGCAGGACCTAGTATTGTGAAATGAGATGGGAGTAATGAATGATCTCGTAGTGAAGGCCCCCCTAGATAGCTGTGACCATAATACGATTGAATTTTATATTAAGTTTGAGGGAGAGAGGAGTAGGTCTGAAATTATGGTTTTAAACCTAATAAGAGCATTGAGAGGGCATGAAAGCTGAACTGGCTAAAGTGGGCTGGCAAATTGGGTTAAGGGATAGGTGAATAGAAATGCAGTGACAAACATTTAAGGGGATGTTTCAGAATGCACAGAATAGATGCATTCCAACGAGTAAGAAAAAGTCGAAGGGACAGATCCTCCATTGGTGGTTAACTAGAAAGGTTAAAGATAGAATCAAACTTAAAGAAAAAGCATAAAACTGTGCAAAGACAGGGCAGAGCAGAAGAATGGACAGCATATAAGGAACAGCAAAGGATGATGAGAAGATTAATAAGGTGGAAAAAAATAGAGAATGAAAGGAAGTTAGCCATAAATATAAAAACAGATAGATATTTAAAAAAGGAAGTGAACAAAGTGTTTTTATTTTAACTTTAAAAGTCAGTTACCTGGGAGGTTCCCCCTCATTGTTCCACTGGAGCAAGCTGAGAGGGAGTGATTGGAGGCAGCAGTGCTGGTGAGAGATTAATTGAATTGTTTATTTATTTAATTAGTCAGCTAGTATGTGTTTTATTTTGGCCTTTACTTTTGCAGCAGTATTTTAAGTTTAAAGTGAAAACTGGAAGTGGGCTGCTAAGGAGTCTGGGAAGGGTTTTTTAAGCGCGTGAAGTATAAAAGGTAGGCTGCAGTATACAGCGGGCAGCGTCGGGAGCGGGCAGTGTAGTGTGTGGGAAGCAGAGTGTGAGCTATAAGGCTTTGGCTCACAGGGCTTAGGCAGAAAGGGCGAGCAGGGGTGAGTTTAATTCATTTTTGCTGTTTCTACCTGGTACTGGCAAGGTATCTAGAGGGGATGGGTGTGCAGGCAGTGCTATGTTCCTCTTGCACTATGTTTGAGGTGAGGGACGACGACAGTGTCCCTGCTGATTACACCTGTGGGAAGTGCACCCATCTGCAGCTCCTCCAAAACCGTGTTAGGGAACTGGAGCTGGAGTTGGATGAACTTTGGATCATTAGGGACGCAGAGGTGGCCATAGACAGAAGCTTTAGGAATACAGTTACTCCGAGGAATGAAAACAGATGGGTGACGGTGAGAGGGGCTGGGAGGAAGCAGTCAGTGCAGGGATCCCCTGTGGTCGTTCCCCTTAGCAACAAGTATTCCGCTTTGGATACGGTTGAGGGGGATGACATACCAGTGGTGAGCTGCAGTGAGAGGATCTCCAGCACTGTGTCCGTCTCTGTGGCTCGGGAGGGTAAGGGGCAGAGCGGGAGGGCAATAGTTATTGGGGACTCGTTAGTTAGAGGGATAGATAGGAGGTTCTGTGGCAGCAAAAGAGACTCACGGACGGTATGTTGCCTACCGGATGCCAAGGTCCGTGACGTCTCAGACAGTGTTTTCCGGATTCTGAAGGGGGAGGGGAAACAGTCACAAGTCGTGGTACACATTGGTACCAATGACATAGGTAAGAGAAGGGACGGGGATTTAAAGCAGGAATTTCTGGAGCTGGGCTGGAAGCTGAGAGCCAAGACAAAACATGTGGTCATCTCTGGTACGTTACCGGTGCCACGTGATAGCGAGTTGAGGAACAGGGAGAGAGCGCAGTTAAACATGTGGTTGCAGGGATGGTGTAGGAGGGAGGGCTTCAGATACATGGATAATTGGAACACATTCTGGGGAAGGTGGGACCTGTACAAACAGGACGGGGTGCACCTGAACCAGAGGGGCACCAATATCCTAGGAGGGTAATTTGTTACGGCTCTTCAGGGGGGTTTAAACTAATTTGTCAGGGGAGTGGGAAAAGGAGTTGTAGTCCAGAAGTCAGTGAGGGTGGTGAGGTATTGGGGAAGGTATCAGGGTCAAGGGTGGGTACCGGTAGACAGGAAGGTGGGTTGAAGTGTGTCTACGTCAATGCAAGGAGCATCCGGAACAAGGTAGATGAACTTGGGGCGTGGATTGGTACTTGGGACTACGATGTTGTGGCCATTACGGAGACGTGGGTAAAACAAGGACAGGAATGGTTGTTGGACGTTCCGGGGTATAGATGTTTCACTAAGTGTAGGGAAGCTGGTAAAAGAGGTGGAGGAGTGGCATTGTTAATCAAAGATAGTTTAACGGCTGCGGAAAGGCACTTCAAGAGGGATCTGCACACTGAGGTAATATGGGCTGAGGTTAGAAATAGGAAAGGAGCGGTCACGTTGTTAGGAGTTTACTATAGGCCCCCAAATAGTAATAGAGATGTGGAGGAAGAAATTGCTAAGCAGATTGTGGATATGTGTGGGGGTCACAGGGTAGTTGTCATGGGGGACTTTAACTTTCCAAATATTGATTGGAACCTTTGTAGGTCAAATAGTTTGGATGGGGCAGTTTTTGTGCAGTGTGTGCAGGAGGGTTTCCTGACACAATATGTGGATAGGCCGACTCGAGGTGAGGCCACATTGGATTTGGTACTGGGAAATGAACCGGGCCAAGTGTTAGATTTGGTTGTGGGAGAGCACTTTGGAGATAGTGACCACAATTCGGTGTCTTTTGTTATTGCAATGGAGAGGGATAGGGCCATACGGCAGGGCAAGGTTTACAATTGGGGGAGAGGTAATTATGATGCGATTAGGCAAGAATTAGGGGGCATAAGTTGGGAACAGAAACTTTCAGAGAAAGGAACTGATGAAAAGTGGAACTTTTTCAAGGAACAAATACTGGATGTCCTTGATAGGTATGTCCCTGTCAGGCAGGGAGGAAATGGCCGAGTGAGGGAACCATGGTTCACGAAAGAGGTGGAATGTCTTGTGAAAAGGAAGAGGGAAGCTTATGTAGGGATGAGGAAACAAGGTTCAGATGGCTCGATTGAGGGTTACAAGTTAGCAAGGAATGAGCTGAAAAAGGGGCTTAGGAGAGCTAGGAGGGGACACGAGAAGTCCTTGGCGGGTCGGATCAAGGAAAACCCCAAGGCTTTTTACTCTTATGTGAGGAATAAAAGAATGACCAGGGTGAGGTTAGGGCCGATCAAGGACAGTAGTGGGAACTTGTGTATGGAGTCAGTAGAGATAGGCGAGGTGATGAATGAATACTTTTCTTCAGTGTTCACCAAGGAGAGGGGCCATGTTTTTGAGGAAGAGAAGGTGTTACAAGCTAATAGGCTGGAGGAAATAGATGTTCGGAGGGAGGATGTCCTGGCAGTTTTGAATAAACTGAAGGTCGATAAGTCCCCTGGGCCTGATGAAATGTATCCTAGGATTCTTTGGGAGGCAAGGGATGAGATTGCAGAGCCTTTGGCTTTGATCTTTGGGTCCTCGCTGTCCACAGGGATGGTGCCAGAGGACTGGAGAATGGCGAATGTTGTTCCTCTGTTTAAGAAAGGGAATAGAAATGACCCTGGTATTTATAGACCGGTTAGTCTTACTTCGGTGGTTGGTAAATTGATGGAAAAGGTCCTTAGAGATGGGATTTACGACCATTTAGAAAGATGCGGATTAATCCGGGATAGTCAGCACGGATTCGTGAAGGGCAAGTCGTGCCTCACAAATTTGATAGAATTTTTTGAGGAGGTAACGAAGTGTGTTGATGAAGGTAGGGCAATTGATGTCATATACATGGATTTTAGTAAGGCGTTTGATAAGGTCCCCCATGGTCGGCTTATGATGAAAGTGAGGAGGTGTGGGATAGAGGGAAAGTTGGCCGATTGGATAGGTAACTGGCTGTCTGATCGAAGACAGAGGGTGGTGGTGGATGGAAAATTTTCGGATTGGAGGCAGGTTGCTAGCGGAGTGCCGCAGGGATCAGTGCTTGGTCCTCTGCTCTTTGTGATTTTTATTAATGACTTAGAGGAGGGGGCTGAAGGGTGGATCAGTAAATTTGCTGATGACACCAAGATTGGTGGAGTAGTGGATGAGGTGGAGGGCTGTTGTAGGCTGCAAAGAGACATAGATAGGATGCAAAGCTGGGCTGAAAAATGGCAAATGGAGTTTAACCCTGATAAATGTGAGGTGATTCATTTTGGTAGGACTAATTTAAATGTGGATTACAGGGTCAAAGGTAGGGTTCTGAAGACTGTGGAGGAACAGAGAGATCTTGGGGTCCATATCCACAGATCTCTAAAGGTTGCCACTCAAGTGGATAGAGCTGTGAAGAAGACCTATAGTATGTTAGCTTTTATTAACAGGGGGTTTGAGTTGCTGAGCCGTGGGGTTATGCTGCAACTGTACAGGACCTTGGTGAGACCACATTTGGAATATTGTGTGTAGTTCTGGTCACCTCACTATAAGAAGGATGTGGAAGCGCTGGAAAGAGTGCAGAGGAGATTTACCAGGATGCTGCCTGGTTTGGAGGGTAGGTCTTATGAGGAAAGGTTGAGGGAGCTCTGGTTGTTCTCTCTGGAGCGGAGGAGGCTGAGGGGAGACTTAATAGAGGTTTATAAAATGATGAAGGGGATAGATAGAGTGAACATTCAAAGACTATTTCCTCGGGTGGATGGAGCTATTACAAGGGGGCATAACTATAGGGTTCGTGGTGGGAGATACAGGAAGGTTATCAGAGGTAAGTTCTTTACGCAGAGAGTGGTTGGGGTGTGGAATGGACTGCCTGCAGTGATAGTGGAGTCAGACACTTTAGGAACATTTAAGCAGTTATTGGATAGGCACATGGAGCACACCAGGATGATAGGGAGTGGGATAGCTTGATCTTGGTTTCAGATAAAGCTCGGCACAACATCGTGGGCCGAAGGGCCTGTTCTGTGCTGTACTGTTCTATGTTTAAAGTGAGCGTTGTCCTATAGAAAGTGTGTCTGGAGAATTGATAATGGTAAAAGGAGATGGCAGAAAAATTGAATAGGTATTTTGCATCATTCTTCACGATGGAGGACACAAGCAACATCCCAGAAGCAGCTACAAACCAGGGAATGGGAAAGGAAAGAGGTGTTCAGGAAAACAATTATCATATAGTTGAAACTAGTTTGGCAGGGGGGTAGGACCCAAAGCAGTAGGGAGACAGAAGGGAGGTTGAGAATAGCATGCAAGTTAAAGAGAGCACATTAAATAGTAGCAGTGTCAGTAATCCGAGTACTAGACAGTTCAGACAAAAGCGGGGCAGAGAGTAAGGATAGTGCAGAATAAATTGCATTTACTACAGTGCAGGAGGCCTGACGGACAAGGCAGATGAGCTCAGGGCATGGATGGGTTAATGGGACTGGGATATTATAGCTATTACTGAAACATGGCTAAGGGAGGGACAGGACTGGCAGCTCAATGTTCCAGGGTACAGTTGCTATAGGAAAGAAAGAACAGGAGGTTGTGGGGGTGGGGGGGGGGTGTTGATTGGGGAGAACATCACGGCAGTACAGAGAGGGGATATTTCTGAGGGTTTGTCCGCTGAATCTATATGGGTAAAACTGAGAAATAAGAAGAAGGAGACACTTTGATAGGATTGTACTTTATGCCCCCAAATAGTCAATGGGAAATTGAGGAGCTAATAGGTGAGGAGATTACAGATAGCTCCAAGAAAAGTAGGGTGGTAATAGTAGGGGATTTTAACTTTCCCAACATTGACTGGAACAGCCATAGTACTAGGGGCTTGGATGTAGAGAAGTTTGAGTGTATTCGGGAGGAATTTCTCATTCAGTATGTGGATGGCCTGACTAGAAAGGGGGCAAAACTTGACCTTCTCTTGGGAAATAAGGAAGGGCAGAAGGTGCTAGAAATGTTAGTGAGGGATCACTTTCGGACCAGTGATCATAATTACATTAGTTTTAAGATAGCTATGGAGAATGATGGGTCCGGCCCAAAAGTTAAGATTCTAATTTGGGGCAAGGCCAATTTTGATGGTATTAATCAGGAACTTTCAAAAATCTGTTGGCAGGCAAAGAGATGTCTAGTAAGTGGGAGGCTTTCAAAAGTGTCTTGTTCAGGGGAAGCACATTCCTCTTAGAGTGTAGGGCAAGGCTGGTAGATGTAGGGAACTGTGGATGACTTGGGATATTGAGGCCCTGGTCAAGAAGAAGAAGGAGGCACATGACATGCATAGGCAGCTGGGATCAAGTGGATCCCTTGAAGAGTCTAGAGGGTGTAAAAGTAGAGTTAAGAGCCAAATCGGGAGGGCAAAAAGGGGACATGAGATTGCTTCGGCAGATAAGGCAAAGGAGAATCCAAAGAGCTTCTGCAAATACATAAAGGGCAAAAGTGTAACAAGGGAGAGAGTAGGGCCTCTTAAGGATCAACAAGGTCATCTATGTGTGGATCCACAAGAGATAGGTGAGATCCTAAATGAATATTTCTCATCACTATTTACTGTTGAGAAAGACATGGATGTTAGGGAACTTGAGGAAATAAATAGTGATGTCTCGAGCAGTGTACATATTCAGAGAAGGTGGTGCTGGAAGTCTTAAAGTGCATCGAGGTAGGTAATTCCCCAGGACCTGATGAAGCTATCCCAGAATGTTGTGGGAGGCTAGGGAGGAAATTGCGGGTTCCCAGCAGAGATATTTGAATCATCGACAGCCACAGGTGAGGTGCCTGAAGATTGGAGGGTGGCAAATGTTGTGCCTTTGTTTAGGAAGGGCTGCAGGGAAAAGAACCTAACATTTGTAGTGTGTAAGTTGTTTGAAAGTATTTTGAGAGTCAGGATCTACAGGCATTTAGAGAGGCAGGGGCTGATTAGGGACAGTCAGTATGGCTTTGTGAGTGGAAAATAATGTCTCGTGAATTTGATTGAGTTATTGAAGGGGTAACCAAGAAGGTAGATGAGGGCAGTGCAGTCGAGGTTGTCTACATGGACTTTTTCAAGGCCTTTGACAAGGTACCGCATGGTGGGTTGTTGCACAAGGTTAAATCTCACGCGACCCAGGGTGGGGTAGCCAATTGGATACATAATTGGTTTGATGACAGAGATGGAAGGTGGTTGTAGAGGGGTGTTTTTCAAACTGGAGGCCTGTGACCAGTGGTGTGCCTCAGGAATTGATGCTGTGTCCACTGTTATTCATCATTTATACTAATGATTTGGATGCAAAATGGGAAGCATGGTTGGTAATTTTGCAGGTAACACCAAAATTGGTGGCATAGTGGACAGTGAAGAAGGTTATCTAGGATTGCAAGGAGACCTTGATTAATTAGGCCAATGGGCTGATGAATGGCAGATGGAGTTTAATTTAGATAAATGCGAGATGGTGCATTTTGGTAGATCGAATCAGGGCAGACTTACTCAGTTAATGGTAGGGCGTTGGGAAGTGTTATAGAACAGAGAATTCTCAGGGTACAGGTTCATAGCTCCTTGAAAGTAGACTCACAGGTGGACAGGGTGGTGAAGGCGACATTCGGCGTGCTTGGTTTCGCTGGCCAGAACATTGAATACAGGAGTTGGGACGTCTTGTTGAAGTTGTACAAGACATTGGTAAGGCCACACTTGGAATACTGTATACAGTTCTCCTCAGCCTATTATAGAAAGGATATTATTAAACTAGAAAGAATGCAGAAAAGATTTAATAGGATGCTGTCGGGACTTGATGGTTTGAGTTATAAGGAGAGGCTGGATAGACGGGGACTTTTTTTCCCTAGAGCGTAGGAGGCTCAGGGATGATCTTATAAAGGTCTATAAAATAATGAAGGGCATTGATAAGGTAATTAGTCAACATCTTTTCCCAAAGGTAGAGGAGTCTAAAACTAGAGAACATAGGTTTAAGGTGAGGGGGGAGAGATACAAAAGGGTCCAGAGGGTCAATTTTGTTCACACGAGGTTGAAAGTGTCTGGAACAAGTTGCCAGAGGTAGTAGTAGAGGCGGGTACAATTTTGTCTTTTAAAAAGCATTCAGACAGTTACATGGGTAAGATGGGTATAGAGGGATATGTGCCAAACGTGGGCAATTAGGACTCTCTTAGTGGTTTTAAAAAAAAGGGCAGCATGCACACATTGGGCTGAAGGGTGCTTCCATGCTGTAAACCTCTATGACTTTATCAGAGAAGTGGCATTGAGTCAATTTTCAGAGTTTGGGGCTGACAAGAACCTGGGTCTTGATGGACATGATGTTAACTCCCTAGATTCGGGGAAGGTCCCATTGGATTGGAAGATCCATAGAATCCTTACAGAGCAAATTGAGGCCATTGGACCTATCGAGTATGCGCTGACTCTCCGACAGAGCATCTTACCCATGCCCTATTCCTGTAACCCCAAGTATTTAACCCACTAATTCCTGTAATCTACACATCTTGGGACACTAAAGGGCAATTAGCATGGTCAGTCCTCCTAACCTGCACATCTTTGGACTGTAGGAGGAAACTGTAGCACCCGTAGTAAACTCATGCAGACACATGGAGAATGTGCAAACTCCACGCAGTCACCCAAGGCCGAAATTGAACCTAGGTCCCTGGAGCTGTGAGGCAGCAGTGCTAACCACTTTGTCACTGTGCCACCTTTGTGTTTTTAGCAAATGTCACTCCATTATTCAAAAAGGGAAGGAGACAAAGCAAAAAACTACAGGCCAGTTAGTTTAACATCTGTTGTGGGGAAAATATTAGAAGATATTATTGAAGAAGTTATAGCAGGGTACTTTGATAAGTTTAAGATAATCAGTTAGATTCAATGTGGCTTTGTGCAAGGGAAATTGTGTTTAACCAACTTATTGGAGTTCTTTGAGGAAATAACGTGCTGTGGTAAAGGCAAACTAATGGATGTACTGTACTTAGATTTTCAGAAGGCATTTTATAAAGTATAATATCAAAGGTTATTGTGGAAAGCAGTTATTGGGGAGATAGTGGCCTAGTGGTATTGTCGCTATACTAGTAATCCAGAGACCCAGGATGATGCTCTGGGGATCTGGGTTCAAATCCCACCATGGCAGATGGTGAAATTTGAATTCAATAATTGAAAATTGAATTCATAATTAAAAATCTGGAATTAAAAGTCTAATGATGGCCACGAAATCATTGTCGTAAAAGCCCATTTGGTTCACTAATGTCATTTAGGGAAGAAATACCTTGTCCTTACCTGGTCTGACTCGTATGTGACTCCAGATCCACAGCAATGTGGTTGACTCTTAAATGCCCTCAGGGATGAGCATTAAATAAGATAAAGGTGCTCAGTGTTACGGGTAATGTATTAGCATGGATAGAGGATTGGTTAACTAATAGAAAGCAAAGAGTGGGGATAAATGGGTGTTTTTCTGGTTGGCGATCAGTGACTAGTGGTGTGCCTCAGGGATCAGTGTTGGGACCGCAATTGTTTACAATTTACATAGATGATTTGGAGTTGGGGATCAAGTGTAGTGTATCAAAATTTGCAGATGACACTAAGATGGGTGGAAGAGCAAAGTGTGCAGAGGACGCTGAAAGTCTGCAAAGGGATATAGATAATCTAAGTGAGTGGGCGAGAGTCTGGCAGATGGAGTACAAATGTTGGTAAATGTGAGGTCATCCATTTTAGTAGGAATAACAGCAAAATGGACTATTATTTAAATGGTAAAAAATTGCAGCATGCTGCTGTGCAGAGGGACCTGGGTGTCCTTGTGCAGGAATCTCAAGGAGCTGGTTTGCAGGTGCAGCAGGTAATTAAGAAGGCAAATGGAATTTTGTCCTTCATTGCTAGAGGGATGGAGTTTAAAAACAGCGAGGTTATGTTGCAGCTGTATAAGGTGCTGGTGAGGCCACACCTGGAGTACTGTGTACAGTTTTCGTCTCCTTACTTGAGAAAGGATATACTGGCACTGGAGGAGGTGCAGAGGAGATTCACGAGGTTGATTCCGAAGTTCAGAGGGTTGGCTTATGAGGAGAGACTGAGTAGACTGGGGCTATACTCATTGGAATTCAGAAGAATGAGGGGAGATCTTATAGAAACATATAAGATTATGAAGGGAATAGATAAGATAGAAGCAGGGAAGTTGTTTCCAAAGGTGGGTGAAACTAGAACTAGGGGGCATAGCCTCAAAATAAGGGGAAGTAGATTTAGGACTGAGTTGAGGGGGAACTTCTTCACACAAAGGGTTGTGAATCTGTGGAATTCCCTGCTCAGTGAAGCAGTTGAGGCTACCTCATTGAATGTTTTTAAGGCAAGGATAGATACATTTTTGAGCAGTAAAGGAATTAAGGGTTATGGTGAGCGGGCAGGTAAGTGGAGCTGAGTCCACAAAAAGATCAGCCATGATCCTATTGAATGGTGGAGCAGGCTCGGGCCAGATGGCCTACTCCTGCTCCTAGTTCTTATGTTCTTAAATGCTGGCCCAGCCAGTGACATCCGCATCCAATGAATAAAATTAAAGCTCATGTTATGGGGGTATCATATTGGCATGGATAGAAGATTGTCTGGGCGGCATGGTGGCACAGTGGTTAGCACTGCTGTCTCACAGCATCAGGGGTTCAACCCGGGTTCAATTCCGGCCTCAGGTCACTGTCTGCATGGAGTTTGCAGTTTCTCCCCGTGTTTGCTTGGGTTTCCTCCGGGTGCTCCAGTTTCCTCCCACAGTCCAGAAATATGGGGATTAGGTTGATTGGCCATGCTAAATTGACATTTAATGTCAGGGGGATTAGCATGGTAAATGAGAGCTATGGGAATATGGCCTGGGTGGGAATGTGATCGGTACAGACTTGATGGGCCAAATGGCCGCCTCCTGTACTGTAGGGATTTGATGATTCTATACAAGGAAGCAGACAGTCGGTACATTGGTCTTTTTCAGGTTGGCAAGATGTAATGAGTTGTGTGTCACAGGGATCAGTGTTGGGACTCAACTGTTCACACTTCATAGAAATGACTTGGATGAAATGATGAATGGGATGGTTGCCAAATTTGCAGATGGCACAAAGATAGGTGGAAAATAAGTTGTGAAGAGGATATAAGGAGGCTACAAAAACACATAGACAGGCTAAGTGAGTGGCAAAGATGTGGCAAATGGAGTATAATGTGGGAAAATGTGAAAATGTCCATTTAGGCAGGAAGAAAAGAGAAGCATATTTAAATAACGAGACTGCAGAGCTCTGAGATGCAAAGACATCAGAGTATCTTGGTGCATGAATCACAAAAGGCTAGTATGCATGTACAGCAAGTAATTAGGAAAGCTAATACAATGTTATTATTTATTGCGAGGGGAATTGAATATAAAAGTAGAGGTTATGCTTCAGTTGTATAGGACACTATTGAGACCACACTTGAAGTACTGTGTGTAGTATTGGTCATCTTATTTAAGAAAAGATGTAAATGTGTCAGAAGCAGTTCAGAGATGGTTTACTAGACTTGATACCTGGAATGGGTGGGTTGTCTCACGAGGAAAGGTTGGACAGGCTAGGTTTTTGTCCACTGGAGTTCAGAAGAGTAAGAGGCAACTCGATCGAAACATATCAGATCCTGAGGGATCTTGAGAGGGTGGATGTGGGAGGTTGTTTCCACTTGAGAGAGAATCTGTAATTCGAGGGTCATTGTTTAAAAATAAGGGGCCAGCTATTTAAAATGAAAATGAGGACAATTCTCTTGAGGATCATGAGTCCTTGGTAGTCTCTTCCTGAAAAGATGGTGGAAGCGTAATCTTTGAAGATTTTGAACATATAAACTCTGCATAAATCTGTGTCTGTCAGGAGGAAATGGGAAAGTGTGAGTAGCAGATTGTTCTGGGATCACACATTTGCCTTTATGTGAAAGGTTTTGTTTATTCTCAGCCTAGCCATGGAAAGGACACCATTTTTAAAGAAATGCCTTGTGTCAGGTGAACCATTACCACCTGGCTATTAGCATTTTGTTTCATCAACTTCTCCTTGAACCAAATCAAGCAGCCTTGTATCAAACATGAGCTTCTGTTGTAAGGGGGATAAAGCACAAGAAATCCCAACAAATTTTCTGAAATATGAGTACACAGCAACTGCTATCTGTTTTGAAGTCAGATGGGGCATGTGCAAAAAAAGTAGTTAATAGCACAAGGTAAACAAATGTGCATTAGACTAGAGTCTGAACAACAATCCTTGTTCATCACAACTAATACTGATCTTATTGGTTTCACAGACATTGGCCATTAATATTGCTGAAGTTAGAAAAGCAGCAAAAATAACTTAGTGAGTGTAGAATTGTCTATACCAAGGTTAGGGGTCAAAGCCCAAGGTACAAATTGGATCTTTGGATAAATGCCAGTTATTACTCTATGCATCTTCAAGGTCTGTCATTTCTGATTCCAGTTCTTCGAGAATTAGAACATGCAGGAAGACAGTTCTGATTGCTCAGAATGCATGATGGCACATGCTGTGCCTGAAATCTTGCACTTAAGTAACAAAGGAAACTTGTTTTTGTAATTTTATATAATCCTTCTAATCCCTCATGCTGTGCCACCCACGATATACCAGCTGAGCAGTTATTGGGCTGAAAATGTGTTCTAAAGCCATTGTTAAAACACTCTAATTGATTTCCTTCGTTTTCATTTCCTCCCCAATTTGTGGGTTCTCTTGGTGCCAAGACAGCCTAAAATCCAACACACTATATAGAGGATAAAAATAATTTTACAAGCTATCTATACCTGTAAATGGATGTGCTATGTTATTACTGACATAAAAATATAAAACTCCTAATTCAGCTTGGGGCTGAGTTGCCTTTTCCTCTGGTTCTCACCCACACATGCACAAATGTGTGGGCTCTTATGTTCTTGCCTATAAACCCTCACATTCTCTCCAGGCTGTGTTGCCATGGTGCCAACGTCTTACCGATTTGACATTGGTAAGGATGTTGGACCATAAGTTGAAATTGAAAAGAGTAACAGTTTCACCTACACAGTGAAACAGAGGAAAAGGTTGCCTTTTTACCATGATAAAGTAAAACTTGACAACATGTTCCAGTTTTATGTTTTAAAAATGGATCCTAAACAGATGTTATGCTAATAACCATGCCTGTTTGAAAGCCTGGTTTGCAGTTTTGGTCCTAATTGCTGTTTACCATAATATATACTTTCTAAGCAGACACCTGCAGGCTTAGCACTCAAGCACTCTGGTTAGGAAATTTTTGTGGGCCTACTTCTCAGCTCTGCTCACCCAGTTCCACCAAACATGTGGAGTGTGCTGGCTGACATGGGCACATTTAAGGATGGTTTAAGCACCAAGTGAGAGGACGCATTAGGTTTTGGGCAAGGCACTGCTGGCCCTGGTCAAGGAGGCCCAAAGGGAAAGGGATATCCTGTACAGAGAAAGGAGTTCATCTCTCCCTCCTCTATTGCTTTCCTCCAATGGCTGGTGCTGCTCTGCCTGGCTTAATGTTCTCCATCCATTCTTGCTGCAGACCAAGGGGGTAGATGACCAAATGCTTCATTTCTCCTGCTGACCCTTAAATGTTAGAATAGCACACCTTTTTAGATGAAGCCCTCAAATAACTTACAGAATATAAGTTGTGAGAGTGAGATTTCCCAACAAGAATTATGATTGTCAACTGTTTAATGAGAAAGGATATAATTGGAAAAGTACAAGTTTAATGCGCACACCATTACTCATACTCAAATTGTCCAGAAACTTGCTGGCGAGGAAGGGATATCTTTGTATCACCACAAGTTGCAAGATGATTTGCTTCGCTTCGTTGTTAGCCTTGTAAAAATGGCAGTTTCTTCTTGATCTCCCCTCAAGTTCAAGTGTCTGTATCTGTGCTTTAATTGCCAATTAAACTTGCTTCAGAAAATTAGAGTTGCTATTTGTACTTTTTTAATGACCAGATTTATGTTTTTGCTGCTCAACCCCTTGAACTTGGATGTCAGGCTTCAGTAAATCTGGAAATGTGCATTGAGATAGGATTCATTAATGACTTCATAGTGAATGACCATAACATACCTGAATTTCATATTCAGTTTGAGGGAGAAAGGAGTGGATCTAAGACTAGTGTTTTAAACTTAAATAAGGACAATTATAAGGGCATGAAGGCAGAGCTAGCTAAAGTGAACTACGAAATTAGGCTAATGGATGGGTCAATGAAGGTTTGCTCCAGTAGCAGACAAGGAGCAATTTCAGAATACTCAGGAAAGATACATGAGAAAGCGAGAATCTAAAGGAAGGACACCCCATCCGTGGTTAACTAAGGAAGATAAACATAGTATCAAATTGAAAGAAAAAAACACATTCCGCACAGATGAATGGCAGGTCAGAAGATTGGATTGGATGCAAAGAATGACTAAAAGATTAATAAGAAGTGAGGAATTAGTGTGAGAGAAAGTTGGCTAGAAATCTTAAAAAGTAAGAATTTCTACAGACATTTAAAATGAAAGTAAATTTAGCATTGATCCTCCAGAGAGTGAGAATTAGTAATGGGAATAAGGAAACGGCAGATGAATCGAACAGATATTTTGTATCTGTCTTCACGGTAGAGGATACAGATGACATCTCAGAAGTGGTTGTGAACTAGGAGGTTAAAGGGAAGGAGGAACTTAAAACAATTACAATCACCCGGAAAGGGTACTGAGAAAAAGTTTGGAACTTAAAACTGACAAGCCCCCAAGTTTTGATGGATTTCATCCTGAGGCCTTTAAAGAAGTGACTACTGAGATAGTAGATACTTTCGTTTGAATTTTCTGAAATTCCCTAGATTTTGGAAAGGTCCTATTAAATTGAAAAGTAGCAAATGTGACTCCTCAATCCACGAAAGAAGCAAGACAGAAAGCAGGAAACTACAAACCTGTTAGCTTAACATCTGTTGTAAGGAAATTTCAGGAATCTATTACTAAAAATAAAGTTATAGTGAGGCACTTAGAAAATCTCAGTACAATGGGGCATGGTTTTGTGAAACTATTTTATTAGAGATTTTTGAGAAAGTAACAAGCAATATGGACAAGAAAAATCTGTACTTAGATTTCCAGAAGACATTTGACAAGGTGCCACATCAAAGGTTACTATGCAAAATAAGAGCTCACAGTGTAGTGGTAACACATTAGCAAGGATAGTGGATTGGTTAGCTAGCAGGAAACAGAGTAAGCATAGATCGGTCATTTTCAGGTTGGCAAGATGTGGCAGGGGTCAGTACTGGGGCCTTGGCTATTTACAACTTGCATTTGGCCCTATTATCCTAGCCATTGATCTATGATTGCTAAATTTGCTGATAGCACAAATATAGATAGGAGAGTAAATTGTGAAGAGGGTACAAGGGGTCTACAAAGAGATATAGATGAGATTAAGTGAGTGAGCAAAAATTTGGCAGATGGTGTATCATGTGGGATGTGAACTTGTCCACTTTGGCAAGAAGAATAGAAAAACAGCTCATTGTTTAAATTGTGGAGCTCTTGAGGTACAGAGGGAACTGGGTATCCTGATAAATGAATTCCAAAAAGTTAGTGTGTGGGTACAGCAATTAATTAGGAAGGCAAATGGAATGTTGTAATTTATTGCAAGGGGAATTGAGTACAAAAGTAGAGATGTTTTGCTCTTGTGATGCAGGGCATACTTTGTCTCCTTATTTAAGAAAGGTTATAAATGTATTAGAAGCAGTTCAGAGAAGGCTCACTCAACTGATAACCAATTATCCAGGGCTTTGGTGATACCACACCTGGAATATTGTCTGCAGTTTTGGTCTCCTTATCTGAAGGAGGATGTTCTTCCTATGGAGGGAATGGAGCTAAAGTTTACCAGACTGATTCCTGGGATGATGGACATATGAGGAGAGATTGAAGTGATTAGGATTATATTCATTGCCGTTTAGAACAATGAAGGGAGATCTCAAAAATCTATAAAATTCTAACAGGACTAGAAGGGGTAGATGCAGGAAGGTGAGGTGAGGAAGTCTAGAACCAGGAGTCACAGTCTACGGATATAGGATAACATTTTAGTACTGAGATGAGGAGAAATTTCTTCACCCAGAGAATGGTGAGCCTGTGGAATTATCTACCACAGAAAGCAGTTGAGGCCAAAACATTGTATGTTTTCAAGAAGAGTTAGATAAAGGTCTTGGGGTGAAGGTTATGGGGGCGAAAGCGGGAGCAGGTTACTGAGTTGGATGATCAGCCATGATCATAATTACCACACAACAGACCTGTGAGAAAAGTTATAGCTCATAGAATAAAAGGGACAGTAGTGATGTGGACACAAAATTGGCTGAATACTAGGAAGTGGAGAGTAATGGTCAGTGGATATTTTTCAGGCTGAAGGAAGGTGGAGTTCCTGGAGTTGGTATTGGGACCCTTACTTTTCTTGAGATACATAATGATCTCGATCTTGGTGTGCAGGGGGTAATTGCAAAGTTTGCAGATGATGCAAAACTTGAAAGTATTGTAAACTGAGGAGGATGATATGGAACTTCAAAAGGACATAGTCAAGTTAGTGGAGTATGTAGGTAGGTGGCAGGTGAAGTTCAATGTGTACAAGCGTGAGGTGATGCATTTTGGTAGGAAGAACATGGAGAGACAATATAAAATAAGGGGTACAATTCTTAAGGGGGTGTGGGAGCAGAGGGTGTAGATGTGTATAGATCATAGGTGGTAGGACAGGTGGAGAGAGCAGTTAATAAAGCATGTAGAATCCTGGGCTATATTAATAGGAGCAGAGCATATAAAGTAAAGTTTGTTTATTAGTCACAAGTAGGCTTACGTTAACACTGCAATGAAGTTACTGTGAAAATCCCGTAGTCGCCACACTCTGGCACCTGTTCGGGTACGCTGAGGGAGAATTTAGCATGGCCAGTGCACCTAACCAGTTCGTCTTTTGAACTGTGGGAAGAAACCAGAGCACCCAGAGGAAACCCATGCAGACACGGGGAGAACGTGTGGACTCCACACAGACAATGACCCAATCCGGGTCCCGGGTGCTGTGAGGTAGCAGTGCTAACCACTGTGAGGTTATGCACTAAGTTAGACCTCAGCTGGAATATTGTGTGTCATTCTGGGTACCACATTATAGGAAGGATGTGAACGCATTGGAGAGAGTGCAGAAGGGTTTTACAAGAATGGATCCAGGGATGAGAAACTGCAGTTATGAGGATAGATTGGAAAGGTTGGGACTATTCTCTTGGAGAGAAGACAAAGAGGTTGTATGATAGAGATGTTCAAAATTATGAGTGAGCTGGACTAAGGGGGAAGCTTTCCTATTTGTAAAGGATCCAGTACAAGATTGCACAGATTTAAAGTGATTTGCAAAAGAAGCAAATGTAATGTGAGAAAAAGCTTATTCACACAGTCAGTGGTTCAGCTCTGGAATGCACTGCCTGGAAGTGTGGTGGAGGCAGGTTCAATCAAAACATTTGATGTTTCTATTCAAATAATCAATGTGCAAGGGTACTGGGAAAAGGCAGGGGAATGGCACCAAGTTTTAATGCTCATTTGGAGAGCAGGCTGAGTGATGGCTGAATGGCCGTAAGATGTAGGAGCAGACGAAGGCCACTAGGCCCACCAAGTCTGCTCCACCATTCAATTAAATCATGACTGATCTGATAAACCCTCAACTCCACTTTCTCATCTTATCCCCATAACCTTTGATTCCCTTACTGATTAAAAATCTGTCTATCTCGGCCTTGAGCTTACTTAAAGACTTAGCCTCTACAGCTCTCTGCGGTAAGGAATTCCACAGGTTCACACCCTCTGAGAGAAGAAATTTCTCCTCATCTGTCTTAAATGAGCAACCCCTTTGAGATTATGCCCTCTGGTCCTAGACTGTCCCACAAGGAGAAACAACCTCTCAGCATCTATCCTGTTAAGCCCTCTGTGATTCCTATAATCCTCAAGTAGGTCACCTCTCATTCTTCTAAACTCCAATGAGTATAGGCCCAATGTACTTATAAGAAAGTCCCTCCACACCCGGCCAGGATCAACCTACTGAACCTACTCTGGACTGTCTCCAGTGCCAGTATATTTTTCCTTGCATAAGAAGACCAAAACGGTATTCCAGGTGTGGTCTAACTAGTGCCTTGTATGATTTTAGCAAGACCTCCCTATTTTTATACTCTATTCTCTTTGAAATAAAGGCCAACACTCCATTTACTTTCCCTATTCCCTGCTGAACTTGTATGCTGGTTTTTTGGGATTAATGCCCAAGGAACCCCAAATCTCTCTGTCTTGCAGTTTTCCACAGTCTGTCTTCATTTAGATTACATTCAGCGCCTTTATTCTTCCTACCAAAGTGCATAACTTCACATTTTCCTACATTATATTTCATCTGCCAAGTTTGGCTCACTCAGTTAACCTGTCTATCCCTTTGTAGAAATATTGTGTCTTCCTCACCACTTGCCTTACCACCTATTTTTGTGTAATCCGCAAACTTGGCAATAGTATATTTACTTCCCTAATCTAAGTCATTAACATATAGTAAGTAATTGTGGCCCCAACACTGATCCCTGTGGCACTCCACTGTTAGCAAGTTGCCATCCTGAAAATGTCCCTCTTAACTCCCTATCAGTTTGCCAATCCTCTGTCCATGCTGACCTACCCCAAATACCATGGGCTTTTATCAAGTAGCCTTTTATGTGGTACCTTATAGAATGCTTTTTGGAAATCCAAGTATATTACATCTAGTATAATAATATCTATAGGGCGGCACAGTGGTTAGCACTGATGTCTCACAGCGCAAGGGACCTGGGTTTGATTCCTAGCTTGGGTCACTGTCTGTGTGGAGTCTGCACATTCTCCTCATGTCTTCATGGGTTTCCTCCAGGTGCTCCGGTTTCCTCCCTCAGTCCAGAGGTGTGCTGGAGAGGTGTGTTGGCCATGCTAAATTCTCCTTTAGTGTACCCGAATAGGCGCCAGAGTGTGTAAATCATGGGATTTTCACAGTGACTTCATGTAAGTCTAGTTGTGACATTGATAAATAAACTTAATGGTTCCCCTTTATCTAGCTCATAAAATTCTAATAAATTTGTCAGGCATGATGATTTCCCCTTCATGAAGCTACGCTGACTCTGCTTGATTATATGTATTTTCAAATGCTCCGCTATTACATCCTTGACAGCTGTTCCTTCTGCGCTGTAACGATTCTGTTAACTGGTGTCATCTGCTTTGCCATTGGGAAAAAAATCTAAGCAAGTCTTGTCACTACCAAGGATACTGATTAATAGTTTTCATGAAAAAATGGACAGAATGCAATATTAAATCCTGAAAATACTTGCAGTACTCTTGGGAGAATGAAAATAAAATGTTATTTATTCAGTCACAACAAACCAATTAATTGTCAAGTGTGACCCTCTACCTAACCATGATAGAATTCTGAAATGGCACCCCAAACTATTGCTAAAAGTCCTGAAGTCCCAGTTAATAAACACAATTTAATTTATTTACTTTTATGGTGATGATGCTGGTCATTGATTAAAAAATTAGAGACTACTCTGATGACATCAATGTCAATGCATAATGTGCAGGAAAAAAAAGTGATCTTACCAGATATGATCTCTGTATGAGCAGATTTTTAAAAATTGGTTAACACTTATCTCCCATTTGAGGAGCAAGTGGAAGAGAAAGGCAAAGCCTGGGTAGAAGGCTGGATGTGGGGTTGGGACAATGGAAGAGAAGAGTCAGGACACTCCTCCAAGCATATTTGAGAGAGAAAAAAATACAAACATGTCATTACTAACATAAAAGCATTTGAAAATAATCTAGTGATGACGCCTGTGTTTTATGTTGGATAATCTTTCAAAAACAATTACTGATGGGAGAGAAACCATTAGGTGATCTGTAAGAAGAATTTCTTGGGGTGTCCCATTGAGGGGTCTTGTATTCAGCCGATCTCAGCAAACACAAAGACTTGCGAAAGACAGTATGCGGTTAAAGACGTTCTTTATTTGACCAGCTCATTGGGAGAGAGATAGTCAGAGGATTCCAACTTCTCTCTGACCTTACATCACATGGGTATAACAGATATATATTTCTGAAGATTTGATCCTCCCTGTCACCCAACTGGACGGTCCAGTTCCACTAATACACTTTATTTACTTTGGCCAATAGCATTCTACCTTCCAGAAGAATTAGGAATTCATTGGTCAACCGAGCACAGAAAATCTTTTCCCCCGCCACTCCCCGTTGCCTAGTAACTTTCCCTACGCAAATCCGGTAGGTTCAAGGATCGCCCTTAATACCTGCAGTCCTCAGAACCAGAAAGGAGTCACCTTCTCTGGTCTGTTTTCTCTCCTTTTATCAGTGGGGTTGAGTTACAGTTATTCATTACTGAAGCTGAATCCTTTTATTCATTTCAATAACCTTGGTTGCTTGTAGTTGACTGCCCCGATAATAGAGTACACGCTCTATACTCATTGTTCCAAAAGAATGTGGTCTGTCTAATTAAACTTATTTCCCATAATGCTAAGGGGTGAATTGCTTGTAGGCCAGAGCTCACAAGAAAATACAAAAATACAGTTTAAATCTATCAATACTTGTTCAAAAATGATTATATAATGTGCTTTTACAGACAATATCTTTGTACGATATATAAGCGAGGCACATTGTGATACCTTTGGTATATATAAGGCACACTGTGGTCTCTATTTTAAACTAATCTTACTTGCTTTGGTCGTCTCAAAAGCAAGGATTTCTGTATCCCCTGCTACATGATCTTTAAAATTAAATAAACCCCTTAGTTTCAAAATGAAAAGGATGGTGGCCAGAGTGCTGAGATTGCAGATAAACAAGGGTAGGCAGGGAAAGGAGTTGCAGTCATGGCATCAGCTGACATTTGATACATTGCAATGGGTGCTGCTGGAATTGGTGAGGAGAGTCACTTCCTGTAAACAGAATGAAACATCTTCACTGTAAATATATCCTGGACATTTGATTGGATTGTTTGAAATGATCTACATATGAAATGAATCTCTTAAATATTATTTATAAGTAATGTACCTTTTTTCTGGCAAGTTAGCACCTGATGAGTGAAGTACTTAATATGGTTCCCACTGATCTATCGGAAGTCCTAGTGAGAGGATGTAAACAAAGTTTATAATAGGGTGGTAGCTAAGCTTAAATGAAATAGTCTGTAGTGGTAAATAAAAAATATGAACTTCTTAAACTGGCTCAGTAGGAAAAGTATTTGTTGTGTTAAATTATAGGTTTCGATGATTAAGTGAATGTACTTCTATGATTAATGACTTGACAATATGCTATCTTGCAGGGTCCAATGTAACAGTGATGTTTTTATTATTTCCTCAGAGTGCAGCAGCTAAAAGATACTGCTGGTATGTGGATGCAGGATATCCCACTTATTTTATGTAAGTACTCTAATGAGTAGCTTAGTGCATGTTCTGGAGCACAGAACTTATTCTATAGTGGAAGTGTAAAGCTTAGAAGTGCAAAACTCTCAAATGGGCAATATGAAGAGATTAATGTCAGATTGGCATGCTGTAATCAGTTCCTCACTGATTCTGAACATTTTTACATGTTGATGACTTCACTTGCTCAAAACCGTATACATTTCTAACTTTTCCAGTTCTGATGAAAGGTCATCAATGTGAAACATTAGCTCTCTTTCATTCTTCACAGATACCGCTTGAATGTCTGATTATTTTATGGTTTTATTTCAGATTTTTAGCATTTCCAATATTTTACTGTTGTATTAGAACATATTTACATTCAAGACAGTAAGATAGGAATATGAAACAGGAGTCAAACCATTTAGCCCCTTATGCTTATACTACATTCAATGAGATCATAGTTGACCTGTGATCTAACTCCATATATGTGTCTTTGCCCCATATCCCATAAATACCTTTGGTTAGCAATCTGTTCTCAGTTTTAAAATGATCGATTAATCTAGCATCAATTATCTATGCGGAAGAGTTTCAAACTTCTATCGTTCCTGGTCCCAGTTCATTCCTGAAAAGTTTTTTTTTCTGACTGTCCCTACATTATGGTGCAAGATTAGAAGCCCCAAGGTATTTTAAGCCAGACTAGACCCCAACCATTTTTCTATTTTGGCATAAATGTGACAAAAGTATGCTTCGCCTCAAGAGTGATTTCACTGACAAATTAGGGATCTTTTTATCAAAACAAGCTTTAGTCATAACACAGTTTAAATATACCTATAACAAAATGAGTCAGTTTAACTCATAACTGTTGAACATTCTTTAAACATGAAAAGAAATAAACTCTCAATTTCTAGCTTACTATTTAGTTCCAATTAAGCAATATTTCTCTTATAGACTTGAACCTTTCTTTATAAAAAGTTAACAAATTCAGACATACTTGCTTTGCCTTGGATTAACAACTTTGGAGCTTCCAGAAAGATTTTATGGAGAACAAAGAACAATACAGCACAGGAACAGGCCCTTCGGCCCTCCAAGCCCACGCCGCTCCCTGGTCCAAACTAGACCATTCTTTTGTATCCCTCCATTCCCACTCCATTCATGTGGCTATCTAGATAAGTCTTAAACGTTCCCAGTGTGTCCGCCTCCACCACCTTGCCCGGCAGCGCATTCCAGGCCCCCACCACCCTCTGTGTAAAATACGTCCTTCTGATATCCGTGTTAAACCTCCCCCCCCCCCCGAACCTATCACCCCTCGTGAATGTCACCACCGACCTGGGAAAAAGCTTCCCACCGTTCACCCTATCTATGCCTTTCATAATTTTATACACCTCTATTAGGTCACCCCTCATCCTCTCTCTTTCCAGTGAGAACAACCCCAGTTTACCCAATCTCTCCTCATAACTAAGCCCTTCCATACCAGGCAACATCCTGGTAAACCTCCTCTGCACTCTCTCTAAAGCCTCCACGTCCTTCTGGTAGTGTGGCGACCAGAACTGGGCGCAGTATTCCAAATGCGGCCGAACCAACGTTCTATACAACTGCAACATCAGACCCCAACTTTTATACTCTATGCCCCGTCCTATAAAGGCAAGCATGCCATATGCCTTCTTCACTACCTTCTCCACCTGAGACGTCACCTTCAAGGATCTGTGGACTTGCACACCCAGGTCCCTCTGCGTATCTACACCCTTTATGGTTCTGCCATTTATCGTATAGCTCCCCCCTACGTTAGTTCTACCAAAATGCATCACTTCGCATTTATCTGGATTGAACTCCATCTGCCATTTCTTTGCCCAAATTTCGAGCCTATCTATATCCTTCTGTAGCCTCTGACAATGTTCCTCACTATCTGCAAGTCTAGCCAGACAAAGCTGCTTGTAGGCTGCTGTCTTTAAACAGCCCTCTCCAGCAACTGAACCCAGAAAGCTGTTCTTCTCAGCTACAAACCTAGCTGGTCCCATTTCTAGTATCACATGAGTATATGACCCTGTATACCAAACTCACTTTACATTACTTTAATCAAGAAAACACCCCAAGGGTCCTTTTCTTTGGCTCATTAAGCCTTCTGCTAAGTAAACACTTGCATGGCTAAAATGAGTAATTATTCTGCTTTCCAGCATCTGCTGTATTCCTTCCAGACAAACCAACTGCTTATAACAAAATACTGAATCTTAAAGTAGTCCCCCTTAACATAAAATATATTAATAGCAAAGCATCATCACACCTAGTTCTAGTCTCCCCAATGAGCAGAACCTAACTACCAATATATCTTGTCTGTTTCTCTTTGCACCTAAAGCTTAAATTACCACTTAACCATTTAAGTTCCACATAGTACAATTTAAATTGTAAAGATTGCATCAAAGCCCATTATTCCTACACAAATCCTTGAGCCACATATTCAACCCCATGATCTTATTTACTCTATGCCAATTTGCTCGTGGCTCAGGTAGCAATTCAGAGATTACCTTTAGGTTCTGCTTTTTAATTTAGTCCCTAGCTGCTCATACTCCCACAGCAGAACCTCCTCCTTAGTCGTACCTTATGCCATTGTTACTCACATGGACAACGACAACAAAATTTAAAGAATTCATCATTCTACTTTATCTATGCTGCACATCCTCTAAACCCAATACATCCTTCCTAAGGTGTGGTGTCCAGAACCAGGTATTTGTATAACTGCATGACATATACATCTTTGTATCCCATTCCTTTAGATGCAAATGCCAGCATTCCATTAACCTTTGTGATTATCTTCTGTACCTGTTCATGACATTTTAATGACCTATGTACCTGGACCCCACTGTTTCCAGCTTTTCACCATTTAGAAAGTGCCCAGTTTTATCTTGTTTTAGGTTCAAAGCAGATGACCTTTCTTGCAAAAAAAAACAATTTGGCATTGTCTGGATTGAGTGAACAGTTTAGCCTGCTCACTCAATCCAGCAATAGCTCTTTGTAATTTTATGCTTCCACCTACCCCATTTACAATGCCGTCAAATGGTGAGACAGGTAAAGGGATCCAGAAGGTAACAGTGGAAGAGCCTCAACTCTTGCAGTTCTCTAACAGTTTTGAGGTTCTTGCAGTTGGTGTGGACTAGGACAGGAACGACAGGAAGGATGAGTAAACGTGACCATAGATCTGCAAGATATTTAAGTGGGGGAAGTAAAAAAGGAATTTAGTTGTAGTAGGGGACAGACAGTACAGTTATGGGGATAGATACTTCTCTATGCAGCTGAGAGCACAAGTCCTGAAGACTGTATTGCCTGCCCAGTATCAGGGTTAAGGATATCTCCTTGGGGCTGGAGAGGAATTTGGAATGGAAGAGGAAGGATCCAGTTGTCATTGTCCATGTGGGTAGCATTGACATAGGTAGGACTAAGGAAGAGGTTCTGCTGGGGGAGTATGAGCAGCTAGGCACTAAATTAAAAAGCAGAACCTAAAGGTAATCTCTGGATTGCTACCTGAGCCACGAGCAAATTGGTAGAGGGTAAATAAGATCATGGGGTTGAATATGTGGTGAAGGATTTGTGTAGGAGCAATGGGTTTTGATTCATGGGGCATTGGCACCAATACTGGGGAAAGAGAGAGCTGTACTGTTGGGATGGCCTTCCCCTGAACTTTGCTAGAACCAGTGTACTGTCAAAGCATAAAACTAGGACTGTATAGAGGGCTTTGAGCTAAATCGTGGTGAGAGTAGAGGGATCATCATACAAGAGGGTATTTGGAAATTAAAGAGAAATGGCAAGGTAGCGGTGCAGAGCAGCAATGAGGGTAATGTTAACCAGAGTGTGACATAGAGAGGGAGTGTACAAACATAATAGTGCACCAGCAAATAAGGTCAAGTAGGGAAAATACTAAAGACAGAATTAGGGACTCCTTTGACTAAATGTTTGCAGTATTCACAACAATATGGATGAATTGATAGCACAGGTAGAAATAAATTGGTGTATGATATGATAGCCTTTGGCTAAAGTGGACTAGAAAAATAGGTTATAAGGTAAGACAGTAGAGAAGCAGTGGCAGACATTTAGGAAGATATTTTATAACACTCAACAAAGTTAAATTGCACTGAAAAAGCAAGATTCTACGAGAAGGATCTTAAGGAAGGTATCAAATTGGGGGAAAATGATGTACAAAGCTGCAAATATTAGGGGTAGACTAGAAGAGTAGGAACAGTTTAGAAACCAGCTTAAAAAAAAGAGGGAGATTGGAGCATGAGAGAAATGTGGTAAGAAATATAAAAACATACAGTAAAAGCTTCTGCATGTATATAAAAAGAAGAGTAGCAACAGTGAATGTTGGCCCCTAAGAGGGTGAGGCAGGGCACTTAATAGGGAACGAGGAAATGGTACTGACTTTGAACAAGTATTTTGTATCTGTGCTCACAGTGGAAACACAAAAGGCATCTCAAGATTAGAAAAGCAGAGGGCAAAAGGGAGAAAGGAACTTAAACCAATTGCGATCACTAGAGAACAAGTGCTAGGAAAATTAATGGGACTGAAGGCTGACAAGTCCCCTGAACTTGATGGCCTGCATCTTAGGGCCTTGAAGGAAATGGCTGCAAAAATTATGAACGTTGCATTCTAGATGCTGGAAAGGTCCCAGGGGATTGGATAAACACAACTGTAAAATCACTAATCAAGTAAGGAGAAAGACAGAAAGCAGGAAACTGGAGGCCACTCAGTCAAAGAACAATACAGCACAGCAACAGGCCCTTCGGCCCTCCAAGCCTGCGCTGCTCATGTGCCCACTAGACCATTCTTTTGTATCCCTCTATTTCCCAGTCTGTTCATGTGGCTATTTAGATAAGTCTTAAACGATCCCAGCGTGTCCGCCTCAATCACCTTGCTTGGCAGTGCATTCCAGGCCTCCACCACCCTCTGTGTAAAATACGTCCCCCTGACATCTGTGTTGAACCTTGCCCCCCTCACCTTGAACCCGTGACCCCTTGTGTTCATCACCTCCGACCTGGGAAAAAGCTTCCCATTGTTCACCCTCGCTATGCCCTTCATAATTTTATACACCTCTATTAGGTCGCCCCTCATCCTCCGTCTTTCCAGGGAGAACAACCCCAGTTTACCCAATCTCTCCTCATAGCTAAGACCAGGCAACATCCTGGTAAACCTTCTCTGTACTCTCTCCAAAGCCTCCACGTCCTTTTGGTAGTGTGGCGACCAGAACTGGGCGCAGTATTCCAAATGTGGCCTAACTATCGTTCTATACAGCTGCAACATCATATGCCAACTTTTATATTCTATGCCCCGTCCAATAAAGGCAAGCATGCCTTCTTCGCCACCCTCTCCACCTGTGCTGCCACCTTTAAGGATCTGTGGACTTGTACACCCAGGTCCCTCTGTGTGTTTATACTCCTGATGGTTCTGCCATTTATTGTATAGCTCTCCCTTACATTAGATCTACCGAAATGCATCACTTCGCATTTATCTGGATTAAATTCCATCTGCCATTTCTCCGCCCAATGTTCCAGCCTATCTATATATATCCTGCTGTATTCTCTGACAATGTTCATCACTATCCGCAACTCCAGCAATCTTTGTGTCGTCCGCAAACTTACTGATCACACCAGTTACATCTTCCTCCAAATCATTTATATATATCACAAACAGCAGAGGTCCCAGTACAGAGCCCTGCGGAACACCACTAGTCACAGACCTCCAACCGGAAAAAGACCCCTCCACTGCTACCCTCTGTCTTCTATGGCTAAGCCAGTACTCCACCCATCTAGCTAGCTCACCTTTTATCTCGTGAGATTTAACCTTTTGCACCAGCCTGCCATGAGGGACCTTGTCAAACGCTTTACTAAAATCCATATAGACGACATCCACGGCCCTTCCCTCGTCAATCGTTTTTGTCACCTCCTCAAAAAACTCAACCAAATTTGTGAGGCACGACCTCCCTTGTACAAAACCATGCTGTCTATCACTAATGAGATTATTCAGTTCTAAATGCGCATATATCCTATCTCTAAGAATCTTCTCCAACAATTTCCCTACCACGGACGTCAAGCTCACCAGCCTATAATTACCCGGGTTATCCTTGCTACCCTTCTTAAATAATGGGACCACCTTTGCTATACTCCAATCCTCTGGGACCTCACCTGTGTCCAGTGGAGACAAAGATTTCTGTTAGAGGCCCAGTAATTGCATCCCTCACCTCTCTGAGGAGTCTAGGATAGATGCCATCTGGCCCTGGGGATTTGTCTGTCTTAATGTTTCCTAAAAAACCTAACACTTCCTCCCTTGTAATTGAGATTTTTTCTAACGGGTCAACACATCTCTCTGAGACAATACCAGTCAACATGTCCCTCTCCTTTGTGAATACTGATGCAAAGTATTCGTTTAGGATCTCACCTCCTTCCTTTGGCTCTAAGCATAATTCCCCTCCTTTGTCCCTGAGAGGTCCGATTCTTTCCCTAACGACCCTCTTGTTCCTAACGTATGTATAAAATGCCTTAGGATTGTCCTTAATCCTGTCTGCCAAGGACATTTCGTGACCCTTTTTGCCCTTCTAAGTCCCTGTTTGAGTTCTTTTCTACTTTCCCTGTATTCCTCCAGTGCTCCATCTGTTTTTAGCTGCCTGGACCTCATGTTTGCCTCTTTTTTTTCTTTTTGATTAGACCCACAATTTCACTGGTTATCCACGGCTCTCGAATTCTACCTTTCCTATCCTTCCTCTTTACAGGCAACTGTCTGTTGTGGGGAAAATGCTACAATCCATTATTAAACTAAGTAGTAGGACTGTTAGAAAATCATAATTAAATACTTTTTAACATAGAGTAACAGTTTCAAAAGCAGCTGAATCATTTAAATTATCTGGCAATGAGCCAAATTTGCATCATGATTGGCTAAGAAAACTTTTAAGTCAAAGTTTACAGGGACAGCCCGGGAAATTACCGACCGGTGAGTCTAACCTCAGTGGTTGGTAAGTTGATGGAGAGGATCCTGAGAGACAGGATTTATGATCATCTAGAGAAGTTTAGTATGATCAAAAGTAGTCAGCACGGCTTTGTCAGGGGCAGGTCGTGCCTTACGAGCCTGGTTGAGTTCTTTGAAAATGTGACCAAGCACATTGACGAAGGAAGAGCGGTGGATGTGGTCTATATGGACTTCAGCAAAGCGTTCGATAAGGTCCCCCATGCAAGACTTCTTGAGAAAGTGAGAGGACATGGGATCCAAGGGGCTGTTGCCTTGTGGATCCAGAACTGGCTTGCCTGCAGAAGGCAGAGAGTGGCTGTGGAGGGGTCTTTCTCTGCATGGAGGTCAGTGACCAGTGGAGTGCCCCAGGGATCTGTTCTGGGACCCTTGCTGTTTGTCATTTTCATAAATGACCTGGATGAGGAAGTGGAGGGATGGGTTGGTAAGTTTGCTGACGACACCAAGGTAGGTGGTGTTGTGGATAGTTTGGAGGGATGTCAGAAGTTGCAGCGAGACATAGATAGAATGCAAGACTGGGCGGAGAAGTGGCAGATGGACTTCAACCCGGATAAGTGTGTAGTGATCCATTTTGGCAGATCCAATGGGATGGAGCAGCAGTATAAAATGAAGGGTACCATTCTTAGCAGTGTAGAGGATCAGAAGGACCTTGGGGTCCGGGTCCATAGGACTCTTAAATCGGCCTCGCAGGTGGAGGATGCGGTCAAGAAGGCGTATGGCGTACTAGCCTTCATTAATCGAGGGATTGAGTTTAGGAGTCGGGAGATAATGCTGCAGCTTTATAGGACCCTGGTTAGACCCCACTTGGAGTACTGCGCGCAGTTCTGGTCACCTCATTACAGGAAAGATGTTGAAGCCATTGAAAGGGTGCAGAGGAGATTTACAAGGATGTTGCCTGGATTGGGGGGCATGCCTTATGAGGATAGGTTGAGGGAGCTTGGTCTCTTCTCCCTGGAGAGACGAAGGATGAGAGGTGACCTGATAGAGGTTTACAAGATGTTGAGGGGTCTGGATAGGGTGGACTCTCAGAGGCTATTTCCAAGGGCTGAAATGGTTGCTACGAGAGGACACAGGTTTAAGGTGCTGGGGGGTAGGTACAGGGGGGATGTCAGGGGTAAGTTTTTCACTCAGAGGGTGGTGGGTGAGTGGAATCGGCTGACGTCGGTGGTGGTGGAGGCAAACTCGTTGGGGTCTTTTAAGAGACTTCTGGATGAGTACATGGGATTTAATGGGATTGAGGGCTATAGATAGGCCTAGAGGTGGGGATGTGATCGGCGCAACTTGTGGGCCGAAGGGCCTGTTTGTGCTGTGACTTTCTATGTTCTATGTTCTATGTTTAAAAAGGTTGTTTCATATCTTTAAAAGATGTTGGGTGGAATTTTCTGTGCAATCTGCTGCATGCTTGGTGGCCCACCATTGGCCGACGATGGGATCTCCTGGTCCCACCATTGTCAACAGGTTTTCCTGTTGAATGCACCCGTCACTGCAAGGATATGTGCCGTCGACGGGACTGGAATATCCTGCGAGCGTGAATGGCCAGAAAATTCCAGCCAGTGTTTTAATAATGCTGATTGTCATTTCTGAAAGCTGCAAGTAATTTAGACATCTTCACTACAGTTGAGTGACATGGCACAAATCTGACAGTAATTGAGCCTGAAGTGGCCCTAAAATAATACAGTTAAGGTGGAAAACTTAAATTTCTCACCTGTTCACTCAGAAGCATTAAGGCATGTTGGTGAGAAAAAAAAAATGATTTACTAATTGCAAAGCTATGCTATACTCCAACTATAAATTGTTACTGACAGAGTAAAATTTAGAGATTTTCACTCACTACCCTCTGTCATGGACAAAGCACTCGTCTCCCTGAAAATAATGTGCTGCAATAACTGAGAGTTATAAGCGTTCCATATATATTCAATCCTTGTATTCACAGCCCTAACAGGACAAGGGGTCAAATATCTACCTCACCACCCACCCCTCTACCCCTCTCTTTAATGAGGTGAATGCAGTCACGTGGTAGCGTGATATTCTGGATTTGTGTTGATTGCTTTTAGATAGATAAAGAACAAGAACTAAAAACTTATTAAATCATTTTACTTGTAATCTATGGATGCTTTTTAAAAATAAATAAATCTCCTTTATTCTGTTTTCAAAACAACTTCTTACACAGTTGTAATTGCACAAACTTGACAATGAATAAAAAAAAGTAGCTCACTGTTCTATTTTGTCTTCACTTGCTGTTTTGCCATTGACGTGGGCAGGATTAACCCCCAAATGTTAGACTTTTATAACAACATGGAAACAATGACAAAACCTTTACAGATTTTTGTTTATAACATACGAGCCTAAATTAGCTAGAGAAATGAAGAAAAACTAAGCAAATTACAGTCAGTCCAGGGATGAACGACATCACTCCCACAGATAAACTCTTCAGGTGATTATGGATATTAATTTTTGCAAAAAAAACTTCTCTCCCTGGAAACTCAGGGGGAAATAAATAAGACCAACTTTTAAGCCGAGGTGAAGATAAAGTCACCAATATTCTGTACTATAAATATATAGAATGACAGGGGGTGGAGAGGGATAAGTTCAGAGACAAGAGAAAGAAAAGGATTGATGATCTTTAGATGGTAAACATTAGAGCAATAGCATCAACAAGGACACATGACTACAGTGGCGTTAACCCCACCCTCAGTGATAGACAGCTTGGTGAACTATACCAAGTAAGAAGTTTAACAACACCAGGTTAAAGTCCAACAGGTTTATTTGGTAGCAAAAGCCACACAAGCTTTCGGAGCTGCAAGCCCCTTCTTCAGGTGAGTGGGAATTCTGTTCACAAACAGAGCATATAAAGACACAAACTCAATTTACATGAATAATGGTTGGAATGCGAATACTTACAACTTATCAAGTCTTTAAGAAACAAAACAATGTGAGTGGAGAGAGCATCAAGACAGGCTAAAAAGATGTGTATTCTCTCCAGACAAGACAGCCAGTGAAACTCTGTGAAACTCTGTGGGGGTTACAAATAGTGGGACATGAACCCAATATCCTGGTTGAGGCCATCCTCGTGTGTGCGGAACTTGGCTATCAGTTTCTGCTCAGCGACTCTGCGCCGTCGTGTGTCGCGAAGGCCGCCTTGGAGAACGCTTACCCGAATATCAGAGGCCGAATGCCCGTGACCGCTGAAGTGCTCCCCAACAGGAAGAGAACAGTCTTGCCTGGTGATTGTCGAGCGGTGTTCATTCATCCGTTGTCGCAGCGTCTGCATAGTTTCCCCAATGTACCATGCCTCGGGACATCCTTTCTTGCAGCGTATCAGGTAGACAACGTCTACCTGATGTCCCGAGGCATGGTACATTGGGGAAACTATGCAGACGCTGCGACAACGGATGAATGAACACTGCTCGACAATCACCAGGCAAGACTGTTCTCTTCCTGTTGGGGAGCACTTCAGCGGTCACGGGCATTCGGCCTCTGATATTCGGGTAAGCGTTCTCCAAGGCGGCCTTCGTGACACACGACGGCGCAGAGTCGCTGAGCAGAAACTGATAGCCAAGTTCCGCACACACGAGGACGGCCTCAACCGGGATATTGGGTTCATGTCCCACTATTTGTAACCCCCACAGAGTTTCACTGGCTGTCTTGTCTGGAGACAATACACATCTTTTTAGCCTGTCTTGATGCTCTCTCCACTCATGCTGTTTTGTTTCTTAAAGACTTGATTAGTTGTAAGTATTCGCATTCCAACCATTATTCATGTAAATTGAGTTTGTGTCTTTATATGCTCTGTTTGTGAACAGAATTCCCACTCACCTGAAGAAGGGGCTTGCAGCTCCGAAAGCTTGTGTGGCTTTTGCTACCAAATAAACCTGTTGGACTTTAACCTGGTGTTGTTAAACTTCTTACTGTGTTTACCCCAGTCCAACGCCGGCATCTCCACATCAGAACTATACCAACACAGATGGGAGGGGTGGCCCAACTGCTGATAGACAACAACGCATTCTAATTCACATCCAACCCCTCGCCCTTGAACCATAACCACTGCAATTGGATAATCTAGATCTATCTGACCACTGCTAGTGTTTCAGTAAGGCAATAGTGGATTTACTTTTAATTCTGAAATGGTGCTTTACCCCAACCCCCCTTTCTATGTTGTACAAAAGACTTGGTGCACTCCATTGGGTGAAGCAAAGAGGTCAGAACACCACCACCACTCGGACTTCAGGTGCTGCCACTCACTCTCCCGCTGTTTCTCTCCTGCATTTTGGGCTCAGTAGTGAGATGCAATTGAATGCATCAGCATGAAGCGCAGGAGAGAAACAACCTATGATTGGAGGAGCAGATTCTCACAGATTCCTTAACTTCCACATACTTCTCACGTTGGTCACTCAAGTGATTGAATTTTCCTATACCTTTTGAGAGCAAGGGGAAATCTTGTGTCTTTTGAACCCTGAAGATCAGGACACTTCACAGACAATGAAATACCTTTTGATGTGTAGTCACAGATTTTGTGTAGCTAAATCTGGTTACTGAGTTGCACACAAAATGCCACAAGCTGCAAATGAAATGTATGGCCAATTAATTGATGGAAAAATATTTCTCCACAGAACTTCCCCACTGCATGGGATAGTTTCATGGGATCTTTTATCTCTACTCGTCTATCCGGACACTGGTCTAACCTTGGGTTAATGTCTTGTGTTGAAAGATTACATCACCAGCAATGCAACGCTTTTTCAATATTATATTTGTTGTCAGCTTATTATAAATTCTTAAATCCTGAAGTAGGATTGAACCAGAAACCTTCACATTTGGGCCCAAAAGAGCTAACATCTGAATAAAGCTGATACTTAACCCCAGAGAAGTGATGCAGCAAAATAGTTAAGGCTGATATCAACTGCGTTTATCTGTGTTAAAAGGACTCAATGGTAGGGCCGTAGAATAACAATGAGCTATGCAAACTGCTGGTGCATTGACCGATGTATCTTACATAATGTGTTTCTTCATAGATGTCGTGCATATGAGGACTGTTGTGGCACAAGATGCTGTATGCGAGCATTCTCTATTCAACGATTATGGTATTTTTGGTGAGTTTTTAAAAGAACAACTATTATGCACATTAAATTGGTAGATTTGGGGACAGGTAAGAAACCATATATCAGTACCCTCCAATCTTGTGTCTGTCTTCAATTTCCTGGTATAATTTGGAAAAGATTACTTGTACTTTGCATATATGACCATGTTTAATCTGTCTACATTTAAGCTGTGTATAATGCGGAACATCTATAAGAACTCGGCTATAGTTCCGGTTTATTCAAACTGATATTTACAGGCTGCTTATTAATTTAACTGAACTTTTTAAATCTGTAAACTAGAGTTAGACTTTCTGATTTACACATTTATCAAGTATGCAAATTGTAATACAAAGCTTTTGAGTGAAGGAAAGGAGTTAAGTGTGTTATACATTGTGGATCGGAATGGCTAAGAATGAAAGATTGTGCTGTTTTCACTAAAAATTAATAGGTGGAAAGTCAAAGCAGTATCCATTCTTTACTGGCAGGGGTCTTGCCAAGAGAGTGATTTGGTTCAGAACTAGTGGTGTACCCCAGATTTAGTTTCATACCTTCATATTAAGCTTTATTTCATTTTGGCCTACCCTCCCCCTCCTTCACTTTTCCCTTTCCACCTTTAGAAGCCATTTTGAATGTTTATAAAAAACTAAATCATAGCTGGAGGTTTTTTTTGCCTCAGCCATATTGGACTATCATCATCTTGCTATATTACCCTCATTACATGAAGCTCTCAGTCATGCTAAAATATATCCACCTTTCCATGTTATTTTCAAGGGCAGTGTGTAAAAAATTACAATTGTTTCTTAATAAACTTTCCACAATGGCCTCAATGTTTTCTTGCGAAGTACCATTATCTGTTGGTGATAATTGTTCAGTACACTGATGGTTGGTGCCTATAGAATAATAAAAACAAAGTAGATAACTAGGATTGATTTTTAAGGTTGAAACATAACTTCTAGGAGGGGCAGCAGCCGGTTTATTTTGGCAGCTCTGAACAGGAAAGAAATTAGAAATTAAGCTCTCAGGTTCTCACAAGTGGCAAGAGGAGAGAAAGCTGTTGGGGGAGAAACACTTCCTAAGTTTGTTGGCAGGAGTACTTATCCAATTGAAGCAGGCCACATTGCAGTTTCTGTATACTTAGTAAGCCTGAAGACTGTTTTGCATGTCCAGTTAATAGCTGGTTTGAATTGTCATATTGTTTCATGGGGGGTTTGTGAAAAGCTGATTAGTTTCCAATTCCAGTTAAAGAAGTGGTCCGTGATAAAACCAATTACATTATTCTGGTCTGTGAGATTCCAGGTCAAAACAACTTGACACATATTTGCAACAACTGTAACAGTACACAGACTGATGATATAAAATCATAAGATGCAGAAGTCTGCTTGGCCAGTCGTACCTGTGTCAAGCTCTTTGAAAGCGTTATCCAAGCATTCTGTCACCCCGACCTTTTCCTCATATTCCTGCAAATTCTTATTTTTAATTAAAAGTATAAAATATTAAAGCAAATATAATAGCATAGCTGAGTTTATGGCTGGAATTCGCCGGCCTTTCATGCCCCGTCCCCACTGCCAGCGAGGACAGAAATGGAACTCAACCAAATCTCTCTTCACTGCAGCAAGACCAGAGAAACCCGCTGGCGTAAATGGCTAGAGAATCCCACCCTACTTCTCTTTTTATATACTGCCAACTATTTTTTAAACTTACTGTTCTATCCCTGAACAGAAATACATAGGGTGAAATGAGCAAAGATGGTGATACTAGCTTATATATATGATTCCTCAATCTGTTATCCCTTCCTGAAGGTTTCTCTTGATGATGGGGGTCCTGTTTTGTTGTGGCGCTGGTTTCTTTATCCGGAGACGACTGCATCCTCCGCAACTGATTGATGATCCTCCATTTACAGTGGGTTTCACCAGGCAACCTGTTAACACAACTGGATGTCAGACCGCAGGAAGTAAGTATATTACGTTAATTCAAATTCCAGGTCCAGGTGGCCTAAGTTAGAGATTTTTTTTTGCTATAAAAAGGTTTATATCTAATAGAATATTGCATAAACAGTGAAATAATTACCTGATTCAAAGTCCTTACATTGTTGAGTCTCCCTTGCCCAACCAGTTCAGTAGGCTTTTAGCTACAAAGTAATTAAAGTAACAGGTTTGCTCAAATTCTGGGAATTGATTTATTGTAATATTGATAAACTACTAAAATACCAACAAATAATACAAAAAACTGGTGTTCACCATTCTTGCTGACATCCAACCCCCAAAATCTGGTCTCATCTCTGATATCTCAGGAGCTCACTACCTTCACGAGGAAATCCACTTGGTCATAACTGCCTCCTAACTCAACTCTCACTTTGCCATTTCTCCACTCACAAACACGTTATTATCTCTATGGAGCCCACTCCCTGATCCCTGTCCCTCTTCCAATCCAGATTTGACAGGTCAAATGCCGTTTCTTGACTTCATACTCACCAATATTTGTTGACCTCGCATTGTCATTGGACACTGTGCACACCTTTTTAAGAAATGATGTTACAACCCGGGCGGAAGGGTAGCACAGTGGTTAGCACTGCTGCTTCACAGCTCCAGGGACCTGGGTTCGATTCCTGGCTTGGGTCACTGTGTGGAGTTTGCACATTCTCCTCGTGTCTGCGTGGGTTTCCTCCGGGTGCTCCGGTTTCCTCCCACAGTCCAAAGATGTGCGGGTTAGGTTGATTGGCCATGCTAAAATTGCCTTTAGTGTCCTGAGATGCGTAGGTTAGAGGGATTAGTGGGTAAAATATATGGGGGTAGGGCCTGGGTGGGATTGTGGTCGGTGCAGACTCGATGGGCCAAATGGCCTCTTTCTGTGCTGTAGGGTTTCTATGATTTCTATGAACCCCTTCTCAAACAGCCCAAACTCAACCTTTTCACTTTCTTTAACTGCCTTCTCATTTCCAATCTCTCAAAGGTCTTGGACTATATTGTTGCAATACCACTCTCCCTACATTTCACTTAAACTCTTGAATCTGGTTTGAGACCTGTCTACATTAGTGACTGCGCTAGTCAGGACCTCCTGTACTCTTTGATCGCCCTGCACCTTTGCTAGTATTGATAGCTTCATTTTTTCTATCGTCTTTCTTTGTCATGGATTTACATGACACTGAACTCTGTGTGTCCCATTCCCCCAATCTTTGTCCACCTCCTTTGTATTATCGATAGTAAGATCATCAGCTGCCGAGCCATCAACAAATCAGGTCACTCAAGTATGCCATGTGATGGGCACCATTGGCTTTCTGCTTTATCTTGACTTTTTCAACCCAAATGCCAAGATTGAGTTTGGATTGTATTCCATTTTTCCAGCTAATTAAAAGCCTATATGTAAAGATCGATATGGTTGCATTGTATTTGTGACCAAATCTATCTTTAACATGCTTTTTAATGTCTAGATGGGATGATCTGCTTGTTGCAAGTAACTGGGCAATTGTTTTGTGATTATCAGAGGGCAGGGTAACATTTTCTTTTGAAGCTGTTCTTTTTTGTTCAGTGACTACTTTTCCAAATCACGTGCTACCAGCTAGGTGATTTTTCAAGTTCTGACATTGACCTCTGGACAAATCGCATGCAGATTATTGAGAATGACAGTAAATGTTTTGGGTGGTACTATTGATGTGCTGTAAAATACAAGTGATTGTAGCAGGCCCGAGGAATAAGTCAATATTCTCGACTGTTTAAACTAAAATGGCAGGGGGATGGAAACCTATGCAACTGAGTCAGGGAAGAGGGAAACAAGGACAAAGAATAAAAGACAGAAAGGGGAATAAGAAAAGTGATAGGCAGAGAAATCAAGGGCCAGAATCAAGCAAGGCCACAGTGAAAAATAATGGTAACAGGACAAGGAATGTTAAAAAGACAAGTTTTAAGGCTTTGTGCCATGATGCACGGAGAAGTCTCAATAAAGTGGGTGAATTAATTGCGTGAATAGATATAAGCGGATATGATATAGTAGGGTTTACGGAGACATGGCTTTCAGGTGACCAAGGATTAGATTAGATTTATTATTGTTACGTGTATTAGGGTACAGTGAAAAGTATTGTTTCTTGCGAGTTATATAGACAAAACATACTGTTCTTAGAGTAGGGGAGAAGGAAAGGATAGGGTGCAAAATATATTGTGTGTTTTGAAGAAGGAGTTAGATATCGCTCTTGGGGCCAAAGGGATCAAAGGATATGGGGGAGAAAGCAGGAACTGAGGTTACTGAGTTGGATGATCAGCCATGATCATAATGAATGGGCAAAATGGTCTACTTCTATTTTCTGTGTTTCTATGTAGCTTTTGTGCTTTGTAAAATGTAGCAGTTGTATAAATATTTCCATTCAAAAAATTGGTGCGGAAGATCCTCACCTTAAAATCTTATTCACAGTCTTAAAGAATAATCATTATTCATGGTAACCTGAGAATTTACTCAGAATGCTGTTTGCAAGAACAAATCAGATTTATACGGGTACAATTTGGTCTTTTAAAAAGCATTGAGACAGTTACATGGGTAAGATGGGCATAGAGGGATATGAACCTAACGCAGCAATTGGGACTAGCTTAGTAGTTTTATTTTAAAAAAAGGTGGCATGGACAAGTTGGGCTGAAGGACCTGTTTCCTTGCTGTAAACCTCTGACTCTATAACTCTCTACTGCAGGAAAGTCTCTAACTTAATCTGAATTAAAAATTGAATGAAATTCTATATGGAAATTCAGCCTATTTTACTATAAAATTTGCAGATTACATATCTGAAATCTGTCTTGCATTGCGAAGAAAATCAGATTTTCATTTGCAAGTTTGACATTTACTGTACTGTAAAACTAAATTGACGTGCATGTTCACTTGTCACTTTGAGGTTTGTTTATATCTTGCTGATAATGTTTGCTGATGGGCATTAGTAGCTTGACATCAGGAGGATTCCTCAGTGGAAAAGACATGGAACAGAAACTGTTACTTGAAACTTATGAACTCTCTGTCCAGCAGCAGGCAAATATCCTGTTGGAACATTTCTGTAGATTTGAAAGCCAGCAGTCACAGGCTGCAGATCAGGACATAAACTGACTAAAAGGAAATTATTTTGCTTGAGGATAACAAGACTTGCAAAAAGAAGATAATTTTCAAACCCACTGCTATTTCTGTTGTCAAAACTTTACTGTGGTTTTGGCTAGAAAACAGGAAACACATTTATCATCATTTAGCTCTCCATTTTTAAAACTAAACATTTATTAAGAAAATAGTTAGAAAGCATTGCTGTCTCATGGCCATTTCCTCAGATGCTTAATTTGGTTTTCTTTTCTAGAAAAGTGTGTTCCATTTAGTGGATGTAGTTTATATGGACTTTAGTAAGGCGTTTGACAAGGTCCCACACGGCAGACTGGTACAAAAATTAAAATCACATGGGATTCTGGGTGGGCTGGCTAGATGGACACAGAACTGGTTTGGTTATAGAAGACAGAGAGTAGTGGTGGAAGGGTGTTTTTCAAAATGGAGATCTAGAGCTGGTGGTATTCTGCAGGGATCAGTGCTGGGACCTCTGCTGTTTGTAGTATATATAAATGATCTGGAGGAAAATATGGGTGGTCTGATTAAGTTTGCGGATTACACAAAGATTGGTGGAGTTGCTGATAGTGCCGGGGATTGTCAGAGGGTACAACAGAATGTAAATAGATTGGAAACTTGGGCAAAAGAGTTTAATCTGGACAAATGCGAGATGTGATGCATTTTGGAGGATCAAATTTAAGTCTGAATTATATTGTAAATGGCAGAACCCTTAAGGATATTAACATACAGAGGTATCTGGGCATGCAGGTCCACAGTTCCCTAAAAGTGGCAACACAGGTGGCCAAGGTGATTAAGAAGGTATATGGCATGCTTGCCTTCCTCAGCTGGGGCATTGAATACAATCATGTTGCAGCTATATAAAACCTTGGTTAGGTCACATTGGGAGTATTGTGTGCAGATCTGGTCACCAAACTACCAGAAGCTTTGGAGAGAGTGCAAAGAAGGTTCACCAGCATGTTGCCTGATCTCGAGGTTGTTGACTATGAGGAAAGGTTGAATAACCTAGAATTGTTTTCACTGGAAAGACAGAGGCTGAGGGGAGACCCAATAGAGGTCTACAAAATTGAGAGGCATAGACAGGGTGGATAGTCAGGGGCTTTTTCCAAGGGTGGAAGAATCAATTACAAGGGAACACAAGTTCAAGGTGAGAGGGGGAAAGTTTAAGGGAGATGTGTGGGGCAAGTTTTTCACGCAGAGTGGTGGTGCCCTGAAATGTGCTGCCAGAGGAGGTGTGGAACCAGACACACCAGGTACATGAATAGGGTGGGAATAAAGGGATACAGACTGAGTAAGGGCAGAAGGTCTTTTTTAGTTAGGGCATCATGATCAGCACAGGCTTGGAGGGCTGAAGGGCCTGTTCCTATACTGTATTTTACTTTGTCCTTTGGACCCAAGAGCCACCTAAGAAATAAAAACAAAAATGCAGCCCATCATGCTTGTAGCTTTAATTTATATTTATCTTTCATTAAGAATGAAAGAACATAATATCCACCTCAGCACTAAGGCCTAGGTTTTATAATCCTAATCCAAACATAGCCCACTTACTTTAATTGTCGGTGATATAATAGGAGAAGCTATGTCTAAATGTATTAATATTGTTTAAAGATAAAATACTTTACACACTTGTCCCTCCAATAGATATATGGCACTACATAAAACCAAAAGAATAATGACCCTTGCCAGATGTGGCTTGTCCAGATCAGTCACTGTTTTGCATATGATGTGGGAATAAAGCATTTATCCATTTTATGATGCTTTCTCAGTTTAACTGGACTTATGTATACACCTCAAAAGAGCATATACATTGATCAGCTTTGAAATGTCTTTGCTGGAGTGTCTTGAACACATTATTCTATTGTCAAGAAAGAGCAGCAAAATATATTACTCTGAGATGGTAGAAATCTGTAGCTGTTCATTCTTTCTTAGAGTTAATGCATTAAAGTGGCCGGGCTTTGAGTTTACCAATCCAGTACGTTCCTGTTTGAAAAACTGAGAGCACGCAGGAACTTTTTAATAATGCACAATAGAATATCTACCCATAGTCATTGAATTAAAATGGTTATTACACACCACATTGTGCTAAAAGCATCATTAATTAACCGAGCCACCCATCCACCTTTTCCTAGTTTCCTATCCTTTCAGGGTGAAAAAGTTAAAGCCAGGAACACCACCTTCCCCTAATTCTGTCACTCACCCAACTCCCAGCACTCTTCTTCAAAGTTGTACTCCAGTGCTAAACTGCACTAAGAGGTCTGTATTTATATACTCTTAAACTAAAGATCTATCTTGGCTCTAGGTGCAGGGAAAACTAGTTTAAGCTAGTTTATTTAGTTAAGTAACTTAACTGCTCTTCAGTGGAGTGCTAATGTATCCTTGCTTAAGCCTGGATACCTAGTCAAAAAGAAAAGGAAAGCGTACAAAAGGTTCAGAGAGCTAGGCGTTGATAGGGATCTAGATGAGTATACGGCTTGTAGGAAGGGACTTAAGAAGGAAATTAGGAGAGCCAGAAGGGGTCATGAGAAGGCCTTGGCAGGTAAGATTAAGGAGAACCCTAAGGCGTTCTATAAATATGTGAAGAGTAAAAGGATGAGATGTGAAGTAATAGGACCTATAAAATGTGAAGGTGAGAAAGTCTGTACAGAATCGGAAGAAATAGCAGAGGTGCTTAATGAATACTTTACCTCGTTATTCATGGTGGAAAAAGACCTGGGTGGTTGTACTACAGGATTGCGGCGGACTGAAAAGATTGAGTATGTGGACATTAAGAAAGAGGATGTGTTGGAAATTTTGAATAGCATCAAGATAGATAAGTCGCCGGGACCGGATGGGATGTACCCCAGATTACTGTGGGAGGCGAGGGAAGAGATTGCAGAGCCTCTGGCGATGATCTTTGCGTCGTCAATGAAGACGGGAGAGGTTCCGGAGGATTGGAGGATTGCGGATGTGGTTCCTATATTCAAGAAAGGGAATAGGGATAGCCCAGGAAATTACCTACCGGTGAGTCTAACCTCAGTGGTTGGTAAGTTGATGGAGAAGATCCTGAGGGACAGGATTTATGAGCATTTAGAGAAGTTTAGTATGCTCAAAAGTAGTCAGCACGGCTTTGTCAAAGGCAAATCGTGCCTTACGAGTCTGGTGGAGTTCTTTGAAAATGTGACTAAACACAATTGACGAAGGAAAAGCGGTAGATGTGGATTACATGGACTTCAGCAAGGCGTTCGATAAGGTCCCCCATGCAAAACGTCTCGAGAAAGTGAGAGGGCATGGGATCCAAGGGGCTGTTGCCTTGTGGATCCAGAACTGGCTTGCCTGCAGAAGGCAGAGAGTGGTTGTAGATGGGTCTTTTTCTGAATGGAGGTCGGTCACCAGTGAAGTGCCCCAGGGATCTGTTCTGGGACCCTTGCTGTTTGTCATTTTTATAAATGACCTGAATGAGGAAGTGGAGGGATGAGTTGGTAAGTTTGCAGACGACACAAAGATTGGTGGTGTTGTGGATAGTTTGGAGGGATGTCAGAAGCTGCAGCGTGACATCGATAGGATGCAAGACTGGGCGGAGAAGTGGCAGATGGACTTCAACCCGGATAAATGTGTAGTGGTCCATTTTGGCAGGTCAAATGGGATGAAGGAGTATAATATCAAGGGTAAGACTCTTAGCAGTGTAGAGGATCAGAAGGACCTTGGGGTCCGGGTCCATAGGACTCTTAAATCGGCCTCGCAGGTAGAGGAGGTGGTTAAGAAGGCGTATGGTGTGCCTGCCTTCATCAATCGAGGGATTGAGTTTAGGAGTCGGGAGATAATGTTGCAGCTTTATACAGTGTCATCAGGGAGGAAATTAGACGGGTAAATTGGAAGGAGGCATTCTTGGGGAAAAGTACCGAAGGAAAGTGGAGGATTTTCAAGGAATGTTTGTCTGGAGCTCTGCATGACAACGTTCCGATGAGACAGGGGGGTGTTGGTAGGGTACGGGAACCGTGGTGCACGAAGGTTGTGATGAACCTGGTGAATAAGAAAAGAGAGGCGTACAGAAGGTTCAGAGAGCTAGGAGGTGTTAAGGATTTAGAGGAGTATACGCGATGTAGGAAGGAGCTTAAGAAGGAAATTAGGAGAGCGAGAAGGGGTCATGAGAAGACCTTGGCGGGTAAGATTAAGGAGAATCCCAAGGCTTTCTACAAATATGTCAAGAGTAAAAGGATGAGATGTGAAGGCATAGGACCCTTAAAAGGTGAAGGGGGAAAAGTTTGTGCGGAACCGTTAGAAATGGCGGAGGTGCTTAATGAATACTTTACCTCGGTATTCACGGTGGAAAGGGATCTGGGTGGTTGTACTGCTGGTTTGCGGTGGACAGAAAGGATCGAGCATGTGGACATAAAGAAAGAGGATGTGTTGGAACTATTGAATGGCATCAAGGTTGGTAAGTCGCCGGGACCGGATGGGATGTACCCCAGGTTACTGTGGGAGGCGAGGGAGGAGATTGCGGAGCCTTTGGCGATGATCTTTGCATCGTCGATGGAGACGGGAGAGGTTCCGGAGGATTGGAGGATTGCAGATGTGGTCCCTATATTCAAGAAAGGGAACAGGGACAGCCCGGGAAATTACCGACCGGTGAGTCTAACCTCAGTGGTTGGTAAGTTGATGGAGAGGATCCTGAGAGACAGGATTTATGATCATCTAGAGAAGTTTAGTATGATCAAAAGTAGTCAGCACGGCTTTGTCAAGGGCAGGTCGTGCCTTACGAGCCTGGTTGAGTTCTTTGAAAATGTGACCAAACACATTGACGAAGGAAGAGCGGTGGATGTGGTCTATATGGACTTCAGCAAGGCGTTCGATAAGGTCCCCCATGCAAGACATCTTGAGAAAGTGAGAGGGCAGGGGATCCAAGGGGCTGTTGCCTTGTGGATCCAGAACTGGCTTGCCTGCAGAAGGCAGAGAGTGGCTGTGGAGGGGTCTTTCTCTGCATGGAGGTCAGTGACCAGTGGAGTGCCCCAGGGATCTGTTCTGGGACCCTTGCTGTTTGTCATTTTCATAAATGACCTGGATGAGGAAGTGGAGGGATGGGTTGGTAAGTTTGCTGACGACACCAAGGTAGGTGGTGGTGTGGATAGTTTGGAGGGATGTCAGAAGTTGCAGCGAGACATAGATAGAATGCAAGACTGGGCGGAGAAGTGGCAGATGGACTTCAACCCGGATAAGTGTGTAGTGATCCATTTTGGCAGATCCAATGGGATGAAGCAGCAGTATAATATGAAGGGTACCATTCTTAGCAGTGTAGAGGATCAGAAGGACCTTGGGGTCCGGGTCCATAGGACTCTTAAATCGGCCTCGCAGGTGGAGGATGCGGTCAAGAAGGCGTACGGCGTACTAGCCTTCATTAATCGAGGGATTGAGTTTAGGAGTCAGGAGATAATGCTGCAGCTTTATAGGACCCTGGTTAGACCCCACTTGGAGTACTGCGCGCAGTTCTGGTCACCTCATTACAGGAAAGATGTTGAAGCCATTGAAAGGGTGCAGAGGAGATTTACAAGGATGTTGCCTGGATTGGGGGGCATGCCTTATGAGGATAGGTTGAGGGAGCTTGGTCTCTTCTCCTTGGAGAGACGAAGGATGAGAGGTGACCTGATAGAGGTTTACAAGATGTTGAGAGGTCTGGATAGGGTAGACTCTCAGAGGCTATTTCCAAGGGCTGAAATGGTTGCTACGAGAGGACACAGGTTTAAGGTGCTGGGGGGTAGGTACAGAGGAGATGTCAGGGGTAAGTTTTTCACTCAGAGGGTGGTGGGTGAGTGGAATCGGCTGACGTCGGTGGTGGTGGAGGCAAACTCGTTGGGGTCTTTTAAGAGACTTCTGGATGAGTACATGGGATTTAATGGGATTGAGGGCTATAGATAGGCCTAGAGGTGGGGATATGATCAGCGCAACTTGTGGGCCGAAGGGCCTGTTTGTGCTGTGGCTTTCTATGTTCTATGTTTATAAGACCCTCGTCAGACCCCACTTGGAGTACTGTGCTCAGTTCTGGTCGCCTCATTACAGGAGGGATGTGGAAATTATTGAAAGGGTGCAGAGAAGATTTACAAGGATGTTGCCTAGATTGGGTGACATGCCTTATGAGGTTAGGTTGAGGGAGCTCGGTCTTTTCTCCTTGGAGAGACGAAGGATGAGAGGTGACCTGATAGAGGTGTACAAGATGTTGAGAGGTATAGATCGGGTGGATTCTCAAAGGCTTTTTCCTAGAGCTGAAATGGTTACTACGAGAGGACACAGGTTTAAGGTGCTGGGGAGTAGGTACAGAGGAGATGTCAGGGGTAAGTTTTTCACTCAGAGGGTGGTGGGTGAGTGGAATCGGCTGCCATCAGTGGTGGTGGAGGCAAACTCGATAGGGTCTTTTAAGAGACTTCTGGATGAGTACATGGGACTTAATAGGATTGAGGGTTATAGGTAAGCCTATATATAAGCCGAGGTGGGTGGGGACATGACCGGCGCAACTTGTGGGCCGAAGGGCCTGTTTGTGCTGTAGTTTTTCTATGTTCTATGGATGAATATTAGAATTTAAACGGTATACTTCATGTTAAATGTCAAATACAAACAAAACTAGATTTTTAGAAAGAGATTCAGATTCCATCACTCATCCAACTTTCGCCACAGTTACAGTCCAGTGGGACCTTATCCTTCATTATATGCATTCAAGTGTTGCTGAAATACTACTGAAAATAATTAAATCTTACGTTTCTTAGTCTGACTAAACCAGGCAAACAACCTGTTATTGTCACTATATCATTGAATTACATATTTTGACTGATTAACTTTCTACAAGTAGTATTTTTTAGGGCATCATGATTGGCATACGACACAAAGATTGGTGGTGTTGTGGATAGTTTGGAGGGATGTCAGAAGCTGCAGCGTGACATCGATTACAGAGGGCCTGTTCCTGTGCTGTACTTTTCTTTGTTCTTTTGCTTTTGAGTGCTAACTATCTGTGTAACCATCTTTTTCTTTTGCTTACAGGCAGTCAGACAGGAATGCAATATTACACAGAACCTGGGGCACCTGTTGTTAATCCCATTGCATCAACTTTTCAAATTCAGCCAAATTTTCCTCTACTCAACCCAGCCTACCCACCCCCACCAGCCTACTGCAATCAGCCGCCTCCTCCCTACGAGCAAGTTGTAAAAACCTCAAATAAAGAAGGTGAAAGATAAATGTCATGCTTCAGTGGATATCACTCTCAGACTGGCAGCTTGCCTTCTACAGAATTATGGGAGAGGTGCACATCTCTGGGGATATACACTTGACCACAGTGCATCTCACGAGTTGCATTTAGCTCTGATGCTTTTGATAGATTAATGTACTGTAGACCCTCCAGCATTTGTGATCAAAGCTTTGTAAGAAATAACCTGTTCTATTTCAAAACTGAGGATGTAAGATAGGGAATTGTATAATCTTTAGTAAACCTAAAATTCTGTAGAAACTTTGTAAAAAGCTATTTCCCTTGAAGATGGTTTCTAAGTAAATTCTGTTCACTTTAAATCACTATTGTGGCTATGTTTTGGTCAGATTAAAGTAGAAAAAAATGCTTTCTCAGTTTAACTGGACTTATTTATTGGTGGTTAATGTACAATTGCCAGAAGATACCAGTAATGTGGATCTCTGTTAATAAACATACTCAATTCATCAGCCAATCTCGAGACATTTAAAAGATTTATGTGGACAATGTGCTATGAAGAAGTAAGTCAAAAACGTTTTTAACCTATAAACCTTTTTAAAATTCATTTAAATCTCAATCTTGTTCGCATACATCAGCATATTGTTAGACAAAATTCAGGTTTGCTACGACTGGCTACAGATGCTTTATCCTGGATGTATGAGATTACTCCATCCATTTTATTGTAGTGAATGGAGAATGGTTTGGTACTTTGAAATACAGTATGTTCATGAGTGAGTAGATTTTACTGATTTGTTTTGAGTGTTCAATGTGTTTTAAGTTGCTAGTCATCCCAGTGAGGTGAAATTAGTAGTGTTACTAATAGAAAAAACCTTATGATTTTTCAACTGTAGCACAGTGCTGCTCTGAAAGCTGCATGACTCCATTTTGGTTAAACTTTTCAAAAAAAAATTAAAAACAAAACTCCAGAAAATTTGTAGTTTGAAAATGTTCTATTTTAAAATAATAAAATATCATCATTTATTTATAAAATGTTTTAGTGGTTGGCCTGAGTAATTTTGAAAATTAATTCTTCATACAACAGGATTTCATTTGAAGCTTATTGAACAAATGATTTCAAATTTGAATTTTTCCACAATTTTTCATTTAATGCAATAAAAAAGTACTAATTGTTGGAGCCATACAGCTTGAGCTGTTTTGCGTCAATGCTGTTTAGTCATTACAGACTCCTTTGTTAAAGGAACAAGTTGCAAAATAATTTTCTCAAATTCTGAAACTGCACCCGTTCCATGTCTTGTCAATTACTGGAACAGAAATAATCCTGCTTCAGTGCAAAGAATTAACGTTGAATAAATTAATATTTGCACCGTGCTAACACAGCTGCTGCAATAATGTGTTCCAGGAAACAGGATCTTTCAAGAGCAACAGTACTACCAGGTTTTCATATTTTTCTTTTTTCTAAATGGCCTACAAATTCATATGGCATTAAAATAAATCATTCTCGATCATATCACTATTTTTTTACAGGCTGCAGAATTGCTAATAGTCCAATCCTAGAGCTAACACGATGCTGATTAGAAACCTACCATAAAATGATGTGGCTTACAAAAAAACTATACTTCTGTATACATGTTCACACATACACAGTACTAAAGCGATGAATTTTGCACACAAATACAATAATTTGATCACTGTGCAGATTTGGAGGCCTTATGGAAAACACCTTGGTCCACGACAAATGTGCCGATTTACTGGGCTGACAAAGATGAAAGAATAGTTATAATAGGAAAATAAATGTAGGTCTGTCTGGAAAGAGTGAGTGAGACTAATTGCATCACTGTTTTAAAAAGCTGGCAAAGGCACAATTGACTGAATGGCTTCCTGCAGTGCAGTAAGATTCTGAATGTTGGAACCCGGGTTGTATTCACCAAGAGGCTAATGGTGAATGCAGTAGAAATGTTTAAAGTTCTTGAAGTGTTAAGAAGTTAAATGAGAGACAAGGTTTGATTTTGTGCTTCTGGTTGGGAGTTTAGTGCATATCTTAAAATTTTAACATGCCCTAAATACACTTTTTTGACCACTGATAATTGTATGTGGTTTGCCCTAGAATTTATATCATTTGCTGTACCCGAGGGAGGTTCCATGTTGGGAGGACAAAATTAGGACATTAACCTTGTAGTGAAAGGTCATTTCCATTGGGGAGTAAAGCAGTACTAATCCAAAATAAATGTCTCTTACTAAGAACTAAAAGGGAACATTCCCCAATTTGTAACATGTTTTAAAAGTACTTAATTGATTGTGAAGAGCTTTGGGAGAGGTGCGAAATATACAATATAAATGCACGTTCTTTTTTTCTGGCAAAGGTATATTAGGTTATGGAATTCATTGAACTGGAGTCAGTCACACCGTTTTAAAAGGGAATTAGGTGAACACTTGAAAAAGAGGATTTAGGGCAAAAAAGGGAATTTGGGTTAGAGTCGATTTGAATGATCTTGTGCAATTTTTGATTTGCAAAATCAGGAAAATGTCATGTGAGTAAATGGCTCTGAGGTGGTGCTAACATTGCACCAGTATGATGGGCTGAATGATCTTTATCTGCGCTGAAATTTCTATGATTGCATTTCTTTGCATTAATCCATGGTGGTGATCATTTTGTGTGCATGGCTGGGTGGTTTATTGCTGCATGTTTGCTTTAACCTGCGCATCCTCCCCCCCCCCCCCCCCCCCGCCTCTTGTCTAGTTCTGTACAATAACCAAAAGCTTGTTATCTGCCACTTTTCATGATGTAGAGATATGATGAATTTTGCAACTTCATGCTCCTAGTCTAGACTTGTAATTCAAGCATGGAAATTGGTGAAAAATCCTGCAGATTTCTCAATAGTCTTAACTACTATTAGTGGTCACTTTTGCAGTTTTCTTTCCCTCCACTACCTCAATCCAAGCAGTTCTTTTTCATGCAAGGTTAAATGAATTGAGTGTGAACAAGCTATTTAATTATGAAAGGAATTATGGCTGCATCTAATCCTAATCCTGTCCTTATCCAAAGTCCTCGCAGGCATTTCCAACAGGTGAAATTCTTTCGAGAAATGACCACATGAAATATAACAAAAGTTACGCTGGGGATGAAGCGGGGAGCAATTTCGCTTTCAAAATGCTCATTTTCCTTTGCCTGTACTACTACTATTGATGTGAATGACAGCAGTAAAGAGATTACAAGAACAGAGGATGATGGGAAAACTCAGCAGATCTGGCAGCATCTGTAAGGAGAGAAAGCAATTAACATTTTGAATCCTTTTGGCTCTTTGCCAGAAGTGCAGAAAGGGAGAATGTATTAGACTTTAAAGTGTAGCTGAGAGAGATTGCAACAAATCTAAAGAGATTGTTGTTTTGATTATACCCAACTGAGTGGAAGTTTTTATAAAGTTACTGGCTTCCATATATGTGCTGGCCAACTCCATGAGTATCCAGCTTTTAATTTAAATGGACAGGAAAACCACAAACAGACAAGGCTGGGAAGGAAACCTTTTTTCTTTGGCTTAGAAAGCCCAGTCAGGGCTCCAGACTAACTTTTATCTGATAGTATTTGAAATTGTAAATGGTTTTGTAAAATAAAGTTGCAGTTTTTTAAAAACATTTTGGATTAATTGCAAACGTGCACAGAGCTCTTGCAGTTTGAATTCCAAACTCCCCTCTTTCTGAGTTTATTACAATTGTGGGATGCAAACTAAACTTAGTACCTTTTGTAAGGTTGTGTTGAAAATGAATCCACACAAACTGTTGTTCTACTGCAAATTACTTTGGGACAGATGCTTTTTTGACTTACACCACTGAGCAGAGATGTTTTAGTAAAATATCGTTCTGAAGCAGCTTGCTTCCTATTTCTTGCTTTAAAAATATTTTATTTGTTCAGAAACAGTGCTTTCAAGTGGAATAACATTTATAGAAAATAGTAAAATATATTGGATTATGTTAAAATGAATGTGTACAGTTGATTGTCCAATTTCTCAATATTGCTTGCAAAAATTGCAGTTCTGTATAACAATTTTCTTTCCATGATTTGTTCTGTAAAGATGAAAATTGGCCATTGTCCAGATTATTGTTGTTAATATGTAAAGCTCAGGGTGCCCATCAACTCTTTGAAATTGCTAACCTTACATATAAAAATTAGTTTAAGATGTAATATATTTAAAGTTGTAAGTTTAATAACACTGCCTTTAGGGGTAGACCCTAACATTTCTGTATTACTATAGGCTTGAATTCCAGTCCTCAATATTTTTAGATGGAGGGGGAAGTCTGTAGTTTAAATGTCTATTAGAGATGTTAACATTGGACTTAAATGGAGATTTTATGATTAGAGGGTTTAAGGGATGAAGACTTGTAAGAGTAACTGAGGGACATTTTTAGTTTTGAGTGGAAAGTGATTGAGTGCAAGCATAAAAATATGAATCAATGTTCAAGATTTCTTAATTTGTAAATTTTTAAAATTACATAATATATTGATTTTCCAGTTCAATTAAGGCATTCAAGGAAGTTAGGAAAAAATTATTTTCAACAACAATTATTCGTGCCCTGTTCGCATTTCTCCAGGTCACGCTTGCCAGCGTGTAGGTCACCAGTATTTGCCCATGTTTGCATTGACCCAGTGCTAATTATGAACCTAATAGTAAAATTTAGCATTGATGCAATTAGAAATTTTATTAAGTAGAACTTAAATTTTAAAATTCAGAAGAGCTATTTTCTGTTGTGCAGTGTGACTTTTTAACAATCTGGCATTTACATCTCACTTTTAGTGTAGAAAAAAAATCCTAAGGCACCTCACATAAGAATAAGGAGTGGGGGTGGGGTGGGGGGAAGGAGTACTGAGATTTTAGGAGGGATGATGAAGAGTTGGTTAAAGAAGGTCTTGAAGAAGGTGGAGAGAATTGAGGACATCTTTTCAGACCATGCCTCTGACTTGGGTGTTTGAAGACATGGCTGCCATTGGGAGGTGACGGGAGAGGCAGATGCACAAAAGGCCAGAGTCAGAGGAACAGTGTTTGCACTTGGAGGGATGTTGGTGAACTGAATTATATAACAGAGATCGAGAAAGATGAAGTCATTAAAGAATCAAAATGTAAGGCTAAGAAATTTAAAGTTGAAGCTTATCTTTTGGAATTGGTACAGATGTTAGTTTTAGTTACAGAAAGTTGCCTAAACATTGTACTAACAACATTGTGGGTAATGTAACCTGTTAAACCTTAATGCTACTTTTACCTTAATAAAAAAATGTTTGCGCGCATTGATTCTGTTTCTTTTATTCTGTAATGAACTGCAGCAAGAGAAATTAGAGAATGACCCATAACTTTCCAGCTACAGAGGGGGTTAACCCAAAGATATGCTTGGGCATGCTCCCTGCATTGTAGGACAATTGCCCAGTAAGTTCAAACTTCAGTAAGGCAATTGCCATACAATGGGACCGACCCATCTGCAAATACAGTATAAATTGGGAGTCAGTTTAGCTCAGTTGGCTAGACATCTGGTTGGTGATGCAGAGTGACACCAATAGCATAGGCTCAATTCCCTTACCTGAGGTTATTCATGAAGGCCCACCATCTCAACCTTGCTCCTCACCTGAGATGTGGTGATCCTCAGGTTAAATCACCACCAACCAGTTTTCCCCCTCGGGAGAGAAGCCTATGGTCATGAGGGACTATGGCAACTACCTTTACAATATAAATTGCAAACTTTGAATGGGCCTGACTGCTTTAGAGTAAGAGTTAGCCAGAAAAGGGTAGAAGAATTAAAACTACTAACTTCTGGGTAACTAACTAGTGCTGACTAACCCCTGATTCCCAATGTCCTCGCTCCCTCAGACTGTGAATACCCATTACTCTCTTCCACCAGTACCATTATCAACACCCCCCACCACCCCAAGCTTCACGTTTTCATTCCTCTGCCCTCTACAGAAAGCCTCAGGAGCCCACTGCAATATACCATTTTCACCTGACATGAGTTGCAAGGTCGGATGTAAAAGAAACAGCTTCATTTTCAGGTAAGTAACTAGGGATGGAATTCCCCCAACCTGTCTGTGGCAGGCGGTTGCGGAGAATCTGGTAGGAGTTAAAAAGTCGTAAACGTGCCGGCATAAAATCATGTTGCAATTCTCCTAAGGGCAGGTTGGTCTTCCAGCTGGCTGGTAGCATGAACAGCAGTTGCATTCATTTGCATCTGATGAATGCTCATTAAAACAGCTAGCCACCAGAATCCTGTCAGGCCTTCCATTGTTGTGTCACGGCTGCAGGAAATCACATCAGCACCAAACCCAACTGGTAAAGTGGCATTCACAAGGCGACTTCAAGTTAAGTGCAACAAACAGCAACCTGCCAGAGTGCTGCACTGCTCCAGATGTGCTGAACACACCTGTGTTCCGGGGTAGACCAGTTTGTGCTCTCCATCTCCATGCTGAGCTGGTCTTAATGGAGAGTACTATGCTGCTGGACCTGGGGATCCTCCTATGGCACCATCTCAGTTCAGTACTAGACCTGGGGTTGGGAAGTAGGCAAGAATTAGGCGGCATAAGTTGGGAACAGAAACTGTCAGGGAAAGGAACTAATGAAAAGTGGAACTTTTTCAAGGAACAAATACTGGGTGTCCTTGATAGGTATGTCCCTGTCAGGCAGGGAGAAAATGGCCGAGTGAGGGAACCATGGTTCACGAAAGAGGTGGAATGTCTAGTGAAAAGGAAGAGGGAAGCTTATGTAGGGATGAGGAAACAAGGTTCAGATGGCTCGATTGAGGGTTACAAGTTAGCAAGGAATGAGCTGAAAAAGGGGCTTAGGAGAGCTAGGAGGGGACATGAGAAGTCCTTGGCGGGTCGGATCACTTTTGTACTCAGAACGCTTAAACCTTTCTGGTCTTCAATATCTCATATCAGAGAGGAGGCAAAAGTGAGAATGGATCTAGTGGTCCAGGGAGTTTTTCTATGAACCTTCGTTCAAGGCAGGAGGGAATGGTCCCAGCATATGCCTCACTGCATGTGGAACAAGGCCAGTGGAAGCATAAGCATCAACAGGAGGCTGAGGAACAGAGACCAGACAATGGAAACGACTGGCAGCGTCAAGGGTCTATCATCTACAAGTCTCCTTTCTATAAATGAGAGGCAGTGCAGGGCAAGGTTGTGATTGTCCTGAGATTTGGTCCGTCACATATATATATATATGCTTTGAGAAGATATGATACTCTGTGGGTTTGGAGGCTTCCTCCTACCAGTGGCCCTGAAGGTGACAGCAACACTCAATTTCTTTGCCTCTAGGTATTTCCAGGTAGCAGCTGGGGACCTTTGTGGCTTTTCACAGTCAGCAACACATCAGCTTTCCAGCTCTCTCTCGGTTCCTAAGAGTGCAGAGAGCAATGGACTGCACCCATGTCTATACAGGCTTCCTGTTAGCAGACTTTGATGTTCATCAACCACAAGGGTTTCCATTCAGTCCACATGCAGTTGTTGTGTGATCATTGGAAGCACATCCTAAATGTTTGTGCATCGTTCTGTGGGTGTTGCCATGACTCCAATATCTTCGGTCACTTCCAGGTGCCTGGGACATTTGAGGGGCCAGAATGTCTGCAGGGATCATTGCTGGGGATAAGGGCTATCCATTTAAACACTGGCTCATGACTCTGTACGTTACCCTCGGACACTAGCCACGGAAAGATATAAGGTTGCTCATGCCACCAAACACTTCCTCAGAGTAGACCATAAGGAGGCTGCAGATGCGATTCAGACGCCTGGACTGCTCTGTTAGTTCTCTGCAATATATACCAGGGAGGGTTTACTGCATGGTCATAGTTTGTTGGGCCCTTCACAATCTGACTATGCAGAAAGGCAAAATCTATTAGAGGGTGAACTGGAAAATGAGGAGCTCTCTTCAGAAGATGAAGATGAGAAGGTGCAAGCAGCCCTGGGATGTGCTGAGGGACAACATCGGCAGCCTGACATCATGCAGGTTCTAAGAGGAGAGTCCGATCATTAGAAGCCATCTCCTCTAACCTCTAAGCCATTTTGTGACTTCTGAAGGAATAGCCATATCATTGGTGAGCGGACAGGTCCTGCATTCATACTTGGGCCTTAAGTGCTCATAGCTCTCTGGGGGTCAGATCTTAATTGTGGTGATTGGTGTCCTGATAATGCATTTTCTCTGTCAACTTAAAGCCCAGCAAGACTAGCAATGTGCAATGAGGCTGGACATTTTCCATACCATGAAAGGAGGCAACACTGCTGCTAAGGAAGTGTGGATTAGCGTAAGGCTCTCATTCTAAAGTGGTGCGGGACACGAGCTGTAGCATTTCTTGTAAGACACTTTTTAAAAAAGTGTCTTACAAGTGAAAAATTAACATAGCAAGTTAAATGAAAAAAGACAAAAATCTATGCTGGTTATAACCTTAGGACTTCCTAAAGTGCTTCAACAGCCAATGAGTTTGATTTTAAAGTGTAGTCATTGCAGCCAATTTGTATAGTGTTGGAACTATGTTAGAACCTTATTAGCATTTTTGCCATATATTTATACACACTGGGTCAAAAGAATTGAGAGTGTTTTTTCGGACCCCAGAAAATTACGATGGGCTGTTGCCGCTGGATCCACTTCCCTTGTTTCCCCCCTCAAATGATCTACCTGCATGAGCCTCCCATCTGACTGGAAATCCTATGGGAAAACCGAGTGTGGCATCAGGCCTCAAAATTGCAAATTGCTATTCACTGTAAATACTGGCAACTAGCTGGCTGCCCAGGAGTCAATATTAACCCCCACCATGATCATCTATAACATTAAAGGCCTAGACTATTGTTCATGTTGTTGTTTGAGTTTTTGATGGTAGTGGTTGAGGTTTAAATGTTGGCTAAGATGGCAGAACCCCATCTTCGAATAGTGCCAGAGAAACGTGTACATTCACCCAAAAGGGTAGATGATGCTCTGGATATACCGTTCATCTAGACACTGCATCTTCTGACAATACTATACACAATAGTGCACTGAACTTTCAAACTACAAAAGGATCAGAGGGATGCTGATTTGAGTCTATTGTTCTGCCCATTTCACAATCTGGGCTCCACTGCAAAAAACAAATGAGTTGTTCCGTGAATCAACATTTTTATATTTCACTGGACTAATTAGGGTTAAAAGTAAATACAATGGAGTAGTGTACAGAGTATAAAAATAGACCCAATTTTCCTGTGCTAATTCGCAGGGCAGTAACTAACTCAGAGCTATGATGGAGACTGTTTTTAAGGAGCTCTTTTGGGTAGTAGCCAACAGCCTAAAATCATACAAGCTATTTATAATGCTACAAGTCCTTAAAGCTTACAACAGGACCTGTTTTGAGTGAGTGCCATCTCTTTAAGTGATTTGATCCCCATGTGAATCTAGAAAGCATTTAAAGAGCATACTGCAGAACTATATTAGGGCCTATACATTTATACGCACTGGGTCAAGAGTTTTGGAGTGTTCTTCCAGACCCAGAAAATTACTATGGGCCGTTGTCAGCTGGGTCCCCTTCCCTCATTTCGCCCTGAAATGATCTACCTGCATGAGCCTCCGATCTGACTGGAAATCCTATGGGAAAGCAGAGTGTGACATCAGGTCTCAAAATTGTGAACTGTTCTTCACAAAGTACTGGCAACTATTGATTTATTTACAGAATGACATGTTTCAGCTAATCAAAAACAGCATTGAAAGGAAAAAAAACAGAAGGGGATACTTTATTCAATGGACATTCTAAAAATATTTGTGTAAACCCTCTCCTAACAAATGGGTTGACTATATTCATGGAACTCATGATCGAGATTAACATTTTTGCTTTAGCGCAAGTGGCAATTCCTTTTATTAAGGAGAATAAGATGGTTTGGGCTGAAGATATTACATAGGAAATATGGCACAGACATGGATCATTTTGGCCCAACCAGTCCATGCTGGCTGGCGCTAATGCTCCACTTAAGCCTTTTTTTATTCATCTAAATCTATTGTTGTAACACTATTCCCTTCTCCCTTATATACTTGTCTAGCTTGAATGTATTTATGCTATTCACTTCATGCACTTACTATGGTAGCGAGTTCCACATTCTCACAACTCTGGGTAAAGAAGTGTCTCCTGAATTCTCTTGTAGAACTCTTGGTGACATTCTGATGTTTCCTTTGAGCTCTTCCCTACAAGTAGAATCATTCTGTATCCACTCTATAAAAAAAGTTTCATACTTTTAAACATCCCTATGAGGACTCGTCCACTGAGGTAGTTTGGGCTGAGGTTAGAAACAGGAAAGGAGAGGTCACCCTGTTGGGAGTTTTTTTTATAGACCTCCGAAAAGTTCCAGAGATGTAGAGGAAAGGATTGCAAAGATGATTCTGGATAGGAGCGAAAGTAACAGGGTAGTTGTTATGGGGGACTTTAACTTTACAAATATTGACTGGAAAAGCTATAGTTCGAGTACTTTAGAGGGGTCAGTTTTTGTCCAATGTGTGCAGGAAGGCTTCCTGACACAGTATGTAGATAGACCAACAAGAGGCGAGGCCACATTGGATTTGGTACTGGGTAATGAACCAGGCCAGGTGTTAGATTTGGAGGTAGGTGAGCACTTTGGTGATAGTGACCACAATTTGATTACGTTTACCTTAGCAATGGAAAGGGATAGGTATATTCCGAAGGGCAAGAGTTATAGCTGGGGGAAAGGAAATTATGATGTGACTAGGCGAGGTTTAGGTGGCATAGGTTGGGGAAGGAAACTACAGGGAATGGGCACAATTGTAATGTGGAGCTTGTTCAAGGAACAGCTACTATGCGTCCTCGATAAATATGTACCTGTCAGGCAGGAAGGAAGCAGTCGTGCGAGGGAACCGTGGTTTACTAAAGAGGTTGAATCTCTTGTGAAGAGGAAGAAGGAGACTTATGTTAAGATGAGACGTGAAGGCTCAGTTAGGGTGCTTGAGAGTTACAAGTTAGCCAGGAAGGACCTAAAGAAAGAGTTAAGAAGAGCCAGGAGGGGACATGAGAAGTCTTTGGCAGGTAGGATCAAGGAAAACCCTAAAGCTTTTTATAGGTATGTCCGGAGTAAAAGAATGACTAGGGTAAGATTAGGGCCAGTCAAGGATAGTAGGGGGAAGTTGTGCGTGGAGTCTGAAGAGATAGGAGAGGCACTAAATGAATATTTTTCGTCGGTATTCACACTGGAGAGGGACAGTGTTGTCGAGGGGAGTACTGAGATGCAGGCTGTTGGACTGGACGGGATTGAGGTTCATAAGGAGGAGGTGTTAGCAACTTTGGAAAGGGTAAAAATAGATAAGTCCCCTGGGCCGGATGGGATTTATCCTAGGATTCTCTGGGAGGCTAGAGAGGAGATTGCAGAGCCTTTGGCTTTGATCTTTGTGTCGTCATTGTCTACAGAAACAGTGCCAGAAGACTGGAGGATGGCAAATATTGTCCCCTTGTTCAAGAAGGGGAGTAGGGACAACCCTGGTAATTATAGACCGGTGAGCCTTACTTCTGTTGTGGGCAAAGTTTTGGAAAGGATTATAAGAGATAGGATTTATAATGATCTAGAAAGGAATAATTTGATTAGGGATAGTCAGCACGGTTTTGAGAAGGTGACCAAAGAGGTGGATGAGGGTAAAGCGGTTGATGTGGTGTATATGGATTTCAGCAAAGCATTTGATAAGGTTCCCCATGGTAAGCTATTGCAGAAAATACGGACACATGGGATTGAGGGTGATTTAGTGGTTTGGATCAGGAAAAGGCTAGCTGTAAGAAAACAGAGGGTGGTGGTTGATGGGAAATGTTCATCCTGGAGTTCAGTTACTAGTGGTGTACCGCAAGGATCTGTTTTGGGGCCACTGCTGTTTGTCATTTTTATAAATGACCTGGATGAGGACGTAGAAGGATGGATTAGTAAATTTGCGGATGACACTAAAGTCGGTGGAGTTGTAGACAGTGCGGAGGGAAGTGGCAGGTTACAGAGGAACATAGATAAGCTGCAGAGCTGGCAAATGGAGTTTAATGCGGAAAAGTGTGAGGTGATTCACTTTGGAAGGAGTAACAGGAATACAGAGTACTGGGCTAATGGTAAGATACTTGGTACTGTGGATAAACAGAGGGATCTGGGTGTCCATGTGCATAGATCCCTGAAAGTTGGCACCCAGGTTGATAGGGTTGTTAAGGCATACGGTGTGTTAGCTTTTATTGGGATTGAGTTTCGGAGCCATGAGGTCATGCTGCAACTGTACAAAACTCTGGTGCGGCCGCACTTGGAGCATTGCGTACAGTTCTGGTCGCCACATTATAGGAAAGATGTGGAAGCATTGGAAAGGGTGCAGAGGAGATTTACCAGAATGTTGCCTGGTATGGTGGGAAAATCGTATGAGGAAAGGCTGAGGGACTTGAGGTTGTTTTCGTTAGAGAGAAGAAGATTAAGAGGGGACTTAATAGAGGCATACAAGATGATCAGAGGATTAGATAGGGTGGATAGTGAGAGCCTTTTTTCCTCGGATGGTGATGGCTAACTCGAGGGGACATAGCTTTAAATTGAGGGGTGATAGATATTGGACAGATGTCAGAGGTAGGTTCTTTACTCAGAGTAGTAAGAGAGTGGAATGCCCTGCCTGCATTCCAACATTAAGAGCATTCAAATGGTTATTGGATAAACATGGATGATATTGGAATAGTGTAGATTAGAGGGGCTTTAGATTGGTTTCACTGGTCGGCGCAACATCGAGGGCTGAAGGGCCTGTACTGCGCTGTAATGTTCTATGTTCTAACTAGCTGGCTGCCCAGAAGTCAATATTAACCCCATCATGATCATCTATAACATTAAAGGCCTAGACCATTGTTCATGTTGCTAAGCCTGGGTCTCTCATCTATTTGTAAGAATTGGGTATTTTGTCACTGCATGTTGAGAACTCCAATTGAAAGAAAGTTGATTTAAAAAAGATCTTCCAGCACCAGGTGGCACTGCTGCTGCTCCATAATGTGTTGCCAATGTTTATTCCTCAGAGGGTTAGTTCCTATTTTACATTTAATTTTTAACTTCTCATTCTCTGCATGCAAGTTGTTAATTTTCATCCAAAAAAATATTTTACAAGCAGGTTGAGGCCAAATAGTATATGAAACAGGAGTGAGTCTGGATGAGGTAGATTTAGGACAGGAGGTGAGTCAAGGTGCAGCACAAGAAGATTAGGGCTGGGTGGGTATGTGATGTGGCAGCAGTGGCAAGAGATTGAGGAGTACTGCAAAAGGAAAGCATAGAATTACAGAACAAATGGATAGGATAGCAAAAAGGGACGAGGAAGGGACTTAATAGGAGTAACAGAGTAGGATACTGTTGTTGTTCGAAGGGATGGAAAGCAGATTTCTTGCATTCTGGTCAGATCTAGTTCTCTCAGCTCTCACCGTCCCCAACTTGTAATGTGCCTATGTTCCTGATCAAATTCCCCCTGCACCCACCATGTACAGTTTACAGATAGGAGCTACCCTCCACTCACCCCCTTGCCTCGCCCCAACTGAGGCAGGGAGGGGGGAGCATAAAATTGCAAGGACACGATTCTGTCCAGGATCCCGCCTGCCCTGACCCAGAGCAGTTTGACAGTGGGGCAGACAGGGTCTCAGAGACAAAACCCGCCCATAGCTTCTATTAAGGTCTTAAGTGGCCACTTAAACACCTTTTTCCACCTAGCCTCAATTTTGTGGCTGGCGGTTACCAGTTGGATCAGGGTGCCAAATAGACAAAGTTAACAATCTGAGTCTTGGGTGGGTAGGTGCGCAGGGAAGTTGTGGGTGGTGCTTCAAGCTGAAGGCCCCATCAGATTTGGGGCACCCTCTCCTCAGGGACCTGGGATCTCAGGCCCTCCCTTCCTCCCTCCCCCACTGGTTTACCTCCCAACATGGAGATCGCCCCTCCCTCCTGACCCCCCCAGGGCATCCTCTACCCTCCTGACCCCAGGTCTCCTGGTACTGAATTGAAGAGTGGTCCTGGGACTTGGGCTCGGACATAAGACTTTAAGACATAGGAGCAGAATTAGGCCACTCGGCCCATCAAGTCTGCTCCACCATTCAATCATGGCTGATATTTTTCTCACTCCATTCTCCTGCCTTTTCCCCATAACCCCTGATCCCCTTATTAATCAAGAATCTTTCTACCTCTGTCTTAAATACACTCAATGACCTGGCCTCCACAGCCTTCTGCAGCAAACAGTTCCACAGATTCACCACTCTTTGGCTGGAGAAATTCCTCCTCAACCCTTAAGGTTGTGCCCTCTGGTTCAAATTTTTCCCACTAATGGAAACATCCTCTCCATGTCCACTCTATCCAGGCCTCGCAGTATCCTGCAAGTTTCAATAAGATCCCCCCTCATCCTTCTAAACTCCAACGAGTATAGACCCAAAGTCCTCAACCGTTCCTCATACGACAAGCTCTCCATTCTAGGGATCATTCTTGTGAAACTCCTCTGGACCCTTTCCAAGGCCAGCACATCCTTCCTTAGATATGGGGCCCAAAACTGCTCACAATACTCCAAATGGGTCTGACCAGAGCCTTATACAGTCTCAGAAGTACATCCTTGCCCTTGTATTCTAGTCCTCTCGACATGAATGCTAACATTGCATTTGCCTTCCTAACTGCCGAATGAACCTGCAGCTAACATTAAGAGAATCTTGAACAAGGACTCCCAAGTCTCTTTGTGCTTCTGATTTCCTAAGCATTTCCCCATTGAGAAAATAGTCTTTGCCTCCATTCCTCCTTCCAATGTGCATAACCTCACACTTTTCCACATTGTATTCCATCTGCCACTCCTTTGCCCACTCTCCTAGCCTGTCAAAGTCCTTCTGCAGCCCCCCTGCTTCCTCAATACTACCTGTCCCTTTACATATCTTTGTATCATCTGCAAACTTAGCAACACTGCCTTCAGTTCCTTCCTCCAAATCATTAATGTCTATTGTGAAAGGTTGTGGTCCCAGCACTGCCCCCTGAGGCAAACCACTAGTCACCAGCTGCCATCCCGAAAAGGACCCCTTAATCTCCACTCTCTGCCAGTCAGCCAATCCTCTATCCATGCCAGGATCTTACCCTTAACACCATGGACTCTTAACTTATTTAACAGTCTCCTATGCGGCACCTTGTCAAAGGCTTCTGGAAATCAAAATAAATCATGTCCACTGGTTCTTCTTTATCTAATATCTAACTTCCTTGTTACCTCCTCAAAGAACTCTAACAGATTTGTCAGACATGACCTCCCCTTGACGAAGACATGCTGACTCAGTCCTATTTTATCATGCACTTCCAAGTACTCTGTGATCTCATCTTTAATAATGGACTCTAAAATCTCACCAATGACCAAAGTCAGGCTAGCTGGCCTACAATTTCCCGTCTACTGCCTCCCTCCCTTCTTAAACAGTGGTGTTACATTAGCTACTTTCCAGTCCTCTGGGACTCTCCCTGCCTCCAGTGATTCCTGAAAGATCACCACCAATGCCTCCACAATTTCTTCAGCTATCTCTTTTAGAACCCTGGGGTGTAATCCATGCAGTCCAGGTGATTTATCCACCTTCAGAGCTTTCAGTTTCCCCAGAACCTGCTCCTTAGTGGTGGCCACTACACTCACCCGTGCCCCCTGACTCTCCTGGAGCTCTGGCATCCCACTGGTGTCTTCCACCGTGAAGACTGATGCAAACTAACTATTCAGTTCCTCTGCCATTTCTTTGTTTCCTATTATTACTTCTCCAGCCTCATTTTCTGTTGGTCCAATGTCTATTTTTGCCTCTCTCTTACCTTATATATATTGAAAAAAATTCTTCCTATCTGCTTTTATATTACTAGCTAGCTTACACTCATATTTCATCTTCTCCCTCCTTATTGCTTTTTTAGTTGTCCTCTGCTCGCTTTTAAAGGCTTCCCAATCCTCCGGCTTCCCACTAATTTTTGCCACTTTGCATGCTTTTTCTGCAGTGCTGTGCCTGGAGAGGTTGGAGAGCTGCTGGCCAATCTAATTGGCTCTCCAAAGGCAGATGGAAAAGCTGCCTGCTGCCAATCAATGCAGAATTGAGCATGAAATGGCAGTGGGCCTCTTAGAGTTGGCACTTACCATCCTGCTAAATCAGGCCAATAGTATCAGGCAGATTGCTATCCCTCTCACTCCAAAAGAAAAACTGCCAATCTCATTGACCTACAGCCATGAAAGGATTGATGTTTGGAAACTCAGTCTGGTAATGTCTGAGAATTACTTCCCAGCCCAACTAATGTTGCATACTCACTGCAGCTCTCCTTCCCACTTAAAGAGAAAGTAATATAAGAGGAAGAAGGAAGGAAAGAGACACGGAGGGAAACGGCAACAAAGCAGGTAAGAGGCAAAAGATACCCTAGATTCCAATTTATATTGGCTATTCCTGGGGTTGTGTCGCAACGACGATCTCATTTTTCACTGCCTTATGTGGTGGTGGCACGCCATCTTTTTTATATACAACTAAATGGCAATAAGAATCATCTATATGAGATTTGAATCATATGAAGTTCCGATGAGAGTGCTACAATGCATGAATTATGAGTATGTGAATCCTGATGCAAGTCAGGTGATATATGCAAGTGATCTGGACTTGTGTACAGGGCACAATTTTAAAATTTGTAGATGGCACAAAACTTGGAAGTACAGTGAACAGTGAAGAGGATGGTCATGACTTTGAGACAGGCAGGTAGACTGGGAGGATTGTGTGAATGATAACAGGAAGAATTAGTACACATGGGCAAATGGAGAAAGGGTTGTAACAGGAGCAACCAATTTAAGAGTGTGAATGCAAACAGAAATGATTTGAGAACCATGAGAAAGGGAGAATCATTGAATCCCTACAGGGCAGAAGGAGGCCATTCGGCCCATCGAGTCTGCACTGACCACAATCCCACCCAGGCCCTATTCCTGTAACCCCACATATTTACCATGCTAATCCCCTGACACTAGGATCAATTTAGCATGGCCAATCAAGCTAACCTGCATATCTTTCTTATTGTGGGAGGAAACCGGAGCACCCGGAGGAAATCTACGCAGATATGGGGCGAACGTACAGACTCCACCCAGACAGTGACCCGGAGCCGGAATTGAACCTAGGTCCCTGGTGCTGTGAGGCAGCAGTGCTAACCACTGTGCCACCCATGCAAAGACAAAGGTAGGATTCCACACGGCCTATAAGAAGCGAAAGGGACTCTCTGCCTGACACTATTGCCGAGATCATTAAATTTTGTTCACTGAGTTATAGAACAAAGAGATTTAGGGTACAGGTTCATAGCTCCTCGAAAGGGAGAATTGGGGTGAGGGAAGGTGTGGGTGAGTGGAAAACAAGAAATTTACAGTGATTCAATCTGACGCATGGAATGAGATTGATGTAGGATTTGAGAAGGTGTATAAGGCTGGAACATCCTGTGATCCTGGATGGCTTAAGCGATGTCTGCTGGCATGGTCTCAGTGACAGTGGGGCGACACAGTGGCACAGTGGTTAGCACCACTGTCTCACAGCGCCAGGTACCCGGGTTCGATTCCCAACTTGGGTCACTGTCTGTGCGAAATTTGCATGTTCTCCCCATGTCTGCATGGGTTTCCTCTGGGTGCTCCGGTTTCGTCCCACAGTCTGAAAGACGTGCTGGTTAGGTGCTTTGATCAAACAGGTGCTGGAGTGTGGCAACTAGGGGAATTTCACAATTGCAATGTTAATGTTAGCCTTACTTGTGACTAATAAATAAACTTTAGAAAGTGGAGTCACAAGTGGACGGAGTGGTTAAGAAGGCATTCGGCATGCTGGGTTTCATTGGTTAGAGCATTGAATACAGGAGTTGGGACAGCTTGTTGAAGTTATACAAGTTAGTGGTATGGCCACACTTGGAATATTATGTACAGTTCTGGTCACCCTATTATAGAAAGAATATTATTAAACTAGAAAGGGTGCAGAAAAGATTTACTAGGATGCTCCCGGGACTTGATGGTTTGAGTTATAAGGAGAGGCTGGGACTTTTTTTCCCTGAAGCGCAGGAGACTTAGGGGTGATCTTATAGAGGTCTATAAAATAATGAGGAGCATAGACAAGATAGATCGTCAACATCTTTTCCCAAAGGTAGGGGAATCTAAAACTAGAGGGCATAGGTTTCAGGAGAGAGGGGAGAGGTACAAAAGAGGGGGGAGAGATACAAAAGGGTCCAGAGGGGCATTTTTTTCCCCCACACAGAGCATACGGAGTGTCTGGAACGAGCTGCCAGAGGTAGTAGTAGAGGCGGGTGCAATTTTGTCTTTTAAAAAGCATTTAGATATTTACATGGTTAAGATAGGTATAGAGAGATGGGCCAAACGTGGGCAATTGGGACTAGCTTAATGGTAAAAACTGGGCGGCTGGACAAGTTGGGCCGAAGGGCCTGTTTCTATGCTGTAATCTTCTATGACTCTAAGTAGAAGTGGTGAGCAATCCAACTGTGATCGTCACTCTTCAGAAGTTCTGGACTTTCATTTACCATATTACTTTGTCTAGTCTTTCAATAGGTTGGTCAAGCATGGCCTTCCTTGAAATCAGTGCAACTACGCTATTATTTACGATACATAGATGTTGTTTTTATTAATTGTTGAGTAAAAGTTTCATTATCTTTCCTATCACTGACTTTAAGCTATATGATCGATAATTCCCTTGCACTTGTTCAATTCCCCTTTCAAAAATAGGGATTTTCACTGTCCACCAATCCTCTGGCACTGATTCTTTTTCTAATAAACTGTTTTATAGATATGTAAAAATGGCTCATAGCACTGCTATCTCCTAACTTTTAATATGCAGGGATACATTCCATCTGGATCAGTTTTTTATCTTTACGTTCTATTATCTTTAGTTTTATCTATTGCCCTCTCAATATCTGATCTGAGGGCACACAGGCAATAGGGCCTTCTTACTGATTACAGAAACAGAAACTTAAAACACGGAACAAGGCCATTTGGGATGTCAGATTTGTACAGCCCGACAAGGAGCCATCCAGTTTAATCCTACTTTCCAATTTTTGGTCTGTAACCTTGTAGGTCCCAGCACTCAAGTCCTATTAAAGCACTCTTTAAACTTGGCAGGGGGCTGTTTTCAGCCCGTGTTTGCCGTTAGAGAGAACAGTGACTTGCGTGGAAAATCTGGAGGGAATTGGGAAATGTGATTTCCCAACCCCTCGCTGGCGACATCACAAGGTTCACACCCACAAAGGCCAAGAATCTAATTTCAATATTTTGGAATATCGTTATCCAACACCCCCTCGCCCCCCAGCCAGATGGTCTCCCCTTCACTGAATATTCAAACCTCACCGCCAATGACTACCACCTGAATGGCTGTAAATTGGGAGAGGGGAATGTGCACCAGTCACTGAAGGTAAGCATGCAGGTGCAGCAGGTGGTAAAGAAGGTAAATGCCATGTTGGCCTTCATTGCGAGAGGTTTCGCGTACAGGAGCAGGGATGTGTTGTTGCAATTAATCAGGGCCTCGGTGAGGCCACGCCTGGAGTATTGTGTACAATTTTGGTCTCCTTTTCTGAGGAAGGATGTTCTTGTTCTTGAGGGAGTGCAGCAAAGGTTTATCAGGCTGATTCAGGGGATGGTGGGACTGATGTACGAGGAGAGATTGACTAGATTAGGATTGTTTTTGCTGGAGTTCAGACGAATGAGGGGGGATCTTATAGAAACTTATAAAATTCTAACAGGACTAGACAGGGTAGATGCAAGGAGGATATTCCTGATGATGGGAGGAGTCCAGGGCCAGGGGTCACAGTCTGAGGATTCAGGGTAGACCATTTAGAATGGAGGTGAGGAGACATTTATTCACCCAAAGAGTGGTGAGCCTATGGAATTCATTATCACAGCAAGTAATTGATGCCAAAACATTGAGTGTATTCAAGAGGGGCTGGATCTAGCACTTGGGTGGGATGAATGGGATCAAAGGTTATGGGGAAAAAGCAGGATTAGGCTATTGAGTTGGATGATCAGCCATGATAGTAATGAATGGCGGAGCAGGCTTGAAGGGCTAAATGGCCTCCTCCTATTTTCTATGTTTCTATGACATCACAGGGTTTACAACAGCTTTTTAAAAAATGAGATTCTGTCATGGGAATACCCCTGGGGGTAAAAGGTAAATATAGCCCCAGGGGGTGAAAGACATGCCGAGGGACAGGTTGGCACTGACATGTTGGTTGTGTTAAGCTGGTATTGCCAACCTGTGCTAAGGGGGCAGTGCCAGGGCTGGGCCGTCAAATATTTGTTTTCAGAATGTTGGTGATATTGGCATGATCACATTAAATGCTTATTAATAGGCCTGAGTTGATGACAGACCTTTTGCTTGAATCCTTGATAATGGTGCAAACTAGGACTGAGTGGCAATTGTGTTTACACTTGGAGTGGTTTGCTAAGCCCTTTAAGATGACATTAAGAGATTGGAATTATTTGCAAGATAGTGATAATAGGTTCCCTTCCCTCCAGGATATCACTCAACCAATTAGATTTTTTAGAGCAACTAAACAGATTATCTAAAGAGAAATTCTATGTCAATACACTAGAGATTTCCCAGATTTACTGAATTAAATCTTACAAATAAGTCGCCATTGTGGAATTTGAACTAAAACAGAAAATGCTGGAACGACTAAGCAGTTCAGGCAGCATCAATGGGGAGAAAGTGAGTTAACATTACTGGTCAGAACGGATGAAAAGTAAATATTTTCAGCATCTTCGGTTTTTAATTTCAGACTTCCAGCATCCGTATTATTTTGCTTCTGTATTAATGGAATTTGAACTGTTGTCCACTGAATTGCTAGACCAGTGCCATCACCACTGCATTTAATGAAAAATACTACTTTTGCGCAAAGAAAATTAGCTAATGCATAGTTAGATGAGAATTTACAGCAAATGTGAACAGTAGACAGAAATAATCTTGCTTTATCTGTTGAATAACTGCCAAGAACTTTGGTGCTATTACTATAAAACAAAGTGATTTATAACAAGTAAATGCACCTTGAGTTAGAAGGTTATGGGTTCATATCAAACTCCAAGATTTAAGTACATAATCTAAGCTTCAATCTAACACTTCACGTTAATTTAGATTATATACTTCAATTTTAAAGATTTTAATGCACGGTCAGACATGCTGTCTGGTAGACATAATTAGAACCAAGGTCTGCACCAGCTGCTGAAACGAATGTAAAAGATCCCAAGGTACAAATCAAAGAGCACGGAGACCTCCCACTGCTGCAGCAAGCGTTCATCTCTCAAGCAACAGTCATTTATCTTATTGCTACATCGAATACATGTTGTTGGCAAATTCCCTGCTGTGTTTGCCTACATAACATTATCTGTACTTCAAGATTAATTAATATGAAATGACTTGGAGATATTTCACATACACAAGGGGCGGCATGGTGGCACAGTGGTTAGCACTGCTGCCTCAGAGCACCAGGGATCCAGGTTTGATTCCCAGCTTGGGTCACTGTCTGTGCAAAGTCTGCACGCTTTCCCTGTGTCTACGTGGGTTTCCTCCGGGTGCTCCGGTTTCCTTCCACAGTCCGAAAGACGTGCTGGTTAGGTGCATTGGCTATGCTAAATTCGCTGGAGTGTGGCGACTAGGGGGATCTTCACAGTAAATTCATTGCAGTGTTAATGTAAGCCTACTTGTGACGCTAATAAATAAACTTAAAACTTAAAATTAAATAAAGACAAAGTCACCATAGTCTCAGAGGACCATAGGCTGCTCTCGTTTGAAGGGGAAAGCTGACTGGTGGTGATTTAACCTGAGGATCACACCTCAGGCAAAGGGCAAGGTTGAGAAGGCGGAGCCTTAGCTGGTACAGGAATTGAATCCACGTTGTTGCTGTCGCTGTGCAACATGAACCAGCCACCTAAGTTTAAGTTTATCGACTCAAATCTGGTGGATTAAAGATTTCTTTTAAGTTCTAGATAACCTACTTATTATATTCAAATTAAATGCAGCAAAAGATTGTTTTTGGTATTTAAAATTGAAGTACACTGAATTATGTGCATTATGGACACAAATGATCACTTGAATTTATTTATACGGTACCTATAATAAAGTATCCCAAGGCACTTCACATGAGCATTTTGAAACCAAGAACGGACACCAAACCACAAAGGTGATGTTGGGGAGGACAAAAGCTTGTTCAAACAGGTAGGTTTTTATGGCGTGTCTTCAGAGGGGAAGAGCAAAATAGAAAGGTAGGCAGGTTTAGGGAGGCTATTCCAGAGTTTAGGGTCTAGACATCTGAAGGTGTGGTCACCAATGGTGGAGTGATGGAGGCGGAGACCCTCGTAACATTTAAGAAGTACTTAGATATGCATTTGCGATGCTAAGGCATACAAAGCTATGGGCCAAGTGCAGGAAATGGGATTAGAATAGATAGGTGGTTTGTCTTTATTTAAATTTAAGTTTTAAGTTAACCGACACAGACACAATGGGTCTTTTTCGGTGCTTTATGCCTTTATGACTCTAATTAAAATTGGAGTTGCTCAGAAGACCAGGTTTAGATAAACACATATCTGTGGGTCTGGAGATTAGGAGGGGCAGGATGAAGCCATGGACTTTAAACAAGGATGAGATGTTTGAAAATTGAGGTGTTGCTGGATAGGAACCAATATAGGTCAGTGAGCATAGGAACGAGGGGTGAACTGCATTTGGCAGGAACAAGAACATGGGCAGAAGAATTCGGGATGACCTCAAGTTTATTGAGAGTAGAATGTGGGGAACGCTCACCAGGGCGCATTAAGATGGTGAGCTGAGGCAAGGTTGGAGTTGAGTGGTTGTGAGAGGTTGAAATTGACGGTCTTAGGTGATGGCATGAAGATGTGATCAGAAAAAGTTCATTTCAGGATCAAGTACGACACCAAGGTTGTAAACCTGGTCAATCTCAAGAAAGTTGCCACGGCGACCGAATAGCTTCAGTTTTCCAAATGTTTAACTGAAGGAACTTTTTGGTCATCTCTGGTAGTCAAGAAAATGTGGTGGTGAGGTAGAACTTGATGCTGCCAGCAAACCTGAAAACCAATGTTGTGGTTTTGGATGATGTTGAGGACAGTAGGTGCGTGACAAATAGGAGAGCGCCAAGATGAGATCCTTGACGAACATCAAAGCAATGTTGAAGCAGGAAGAGAGATAATTGCAGAATAAGATAGTTAAGAATGGAACCAGGCGAGTACCCAACTGGTTGACAGTGGAGAGGCATTGGAAAAGGATGTATTGTCAACTGTGCCAAAGGCTTCAGATGGTAGAAAAGGATGAGGAGGGAACATCCACCTCTGTCAAATCAGATAAGAGGTAATTAGATACTTTGATAAGAGCAGTTTTAGTACTGTAGCAGGAGATATTGGATCGGATCCAATTGGAGGGATTCAAACATGGGGCTGAATTTTAAGGCTCTCCCTGGGCTTATAAAATGAAACGCATGCACCTCCCATCACCTTGCTGCCCAATCCCAACCTCTCATTTTACAGTGGGCGGTGTAGGTGCTAGGCAGCCTGCTTGTTTTGGAGTCGAATGAACTCCTTAAATGCCCAATTGATTGTCATTAAAAGGCCTCATTCCTCCTCTGTCATTATTTTCAATGCTTGGATTGCTGCTGGTCAAGGAAGTGTGGAAACTTTCTTTTGGAAGGGGGGGTGGGGCCCTCCACCCTCTTTACTGGCACCTCAAATCCATGCCAACCGCCTCAATGGGGTCTGTCAACCAGGCCCATCCAAATTCCTGGACATACCTTGAGCTCTAGGGCCAGCAGTGCCACCACCACTCGAATCTGATGCTGCCAGGACTACAGAGCCAGCCAGATTGGCTGGCTTCTCTTGAAGGTGGAATTTCTTCCTAGATGGGCAGAAGTCTCACACTGAGCTAATTAAGGTCACTCCCAGTGTAAATGGCTGCAAATCAACTAGCCTTTGGGTGGATAGGCTTAAGACTGACTTTACAATTCGGGCGGTGGGCAAAGAATATAGTGTGACACTACATAAAATCCAGACCATGGAGTTGCAGAAAGAATTGGCACAGATTTGGGGGGCAACAACATATTCAAGGGCTTTGGAGAGGGAAATGAGGTTGAAGATGAGGCAGTAGTTTGCAAGACAGATTTTGTGAGAAGGTGATGACGCAGATTTTAAGGTAGAAAGGAACAGTAACTTAGTATCAGCTAACATAAATCATGAAATTCTAAACCCCACCTACATCAGTTACTGTGGGTCCCTCATGACAAAATTGCTGACATTGGCCATGCTAAATTGTCCCTCAGTGTCATTGGGATTAGGAGGGTACATATATGGGGTTACGGGGATAGGACCTGGGTGGGATTGTCTCAGTGCAGGCTCGATGGGCCAAATGGCTTCCTTCTGCACTGTAGATTCTATGGTCACAACAGCCAACTTTTCATATAGGTGAGAAAAAAAGTGGGAGAAGTAAGCCCCATTGTTTCAGCTGATTAAGAAGCAATTCGTTCTTTAATAGTTTATATGTATATTTAAATTGGCAGTACCTGTAAATTGAAAGTCAGAACAAACATTCTCTTCTTATACTATACACAATCCATATGGAATATGGTAAGCTAAATATGGAAGCTTTTTAAAAGTTTGTTGAACATAGCCTTTGGGGACATTAACCAGGACTTCAGTCAGCAGTACCAGTGACACTCAATTGTCTTGCATTTTGCTGTTATAATGATCATTTCTAAAGAAACTCCATTCGAAGATCTAAAGATCTTCATTGTTTATCCCCTTCTCAACTTCACTTAAAAGGAAAGAAAATCAGTGGATGGTAGGTATTTTGCATGCACGGCCACAACTCCATCAGAAATACAAGTGGCGAGCAGCAAGGGTGCTTAGCCTGGGTGAGATGTCATGGGAGTGACAATTTATTTATTTCATAAAATTATGAAATAAGAATATGATATGAAAGGATACTTTGAACAAAATTACTCAAACTTTTCATCCCTTGAAAGCTACAACTTCCCTAACCTTTTTTAGAAAGTACTCACCCATAACTCTCTGGTGTTGCTTTTTCTACACTTTTTTATTGCTTTGTCCGAAAGATATAAGAACCGTTTACATGGAATAATCAATACAGATGGAAAAACAGAAAGTGCTGCAAATACACAGCAAGTTAGTCATCAGCTGAACAGACTTCTCATCAGAAATGTCTCACTGTCTTGAAAATGCACCCTCTTTTACTTTTGCCTATTACAAAAGCATGGATGGAGGAAAATGTGAATGTTAACAGTCTATATGGAGCAATTCAGTTGATAGTGGCCAGATCACAACATGCCTGTCAACCAATACCATCTTTCAACTTGGGTGCATCTCCAATAATCAACAAATGAAGCAGTATTGGAACAGCAGAAGGAAAAATAAACAAATACAACACTCTTGCAGCTTATGCTACTCAAAAGACCTGCATATAAAATCAACACTAACCATTAAAAAAAAATCAAATGACAGCAAACAAATGTCATAGAAGGCTCAGCTTTGGTTTACAGTAAGGACAGTAGCAATGACAACCTACAATATAACTACACTAATGACTGAGTTGATCAGTTCATATGTCACTATTTTTAAAAATGGACTGAAAAGATCACATCAAAAAGATTGAAAATTTGAACCTCTATATTTCACAACATTACTTTACACATTTGGCATTTTATGGTGGAGGAAGTAACTAAAACAAAATTAGTTCAATGGACAGAATTGGCAGTGATGTTTAAAAAGTTGGCTATCTTAACATTTTACCTTAGGAAAAACAAATTTCTCTCCAACATCAATTCACTAACATTAATAAATTTCAGTACGTTATTTTCCTCCTCTCACAAAACAATTGCTATAGGTAAACAAGCTTAGTTTACTGATTTCACAAAAAACTTGAAATTCTGGAAAAGATAGTTCTTGTCCAAAAAAAATCCTTCCTCATATTTCTGTAATATCTGCTCTTTTCCAATCCTTATAAAAAGTTTTGAACCAACTGTTATAATCATGTAACACCAACTGTAATTCAACAAAATAAAGAAAGCAAGAGAGAAACAACAGAGAAAGTGAGCGAGGGATAAAAGTTACTGTTATACAAAGCTAGTGTGTAGGATTATTTTTCCCCTCAACGTAAATCAATTGATAGATTTAGCAACGGTAAACTATGTTTAATCTAATCTTGATGCTAAAGTTTTTTTTTGCAAGTCTGCAATATGACCAACAACTCTGACTAATTGAACAATTTTATAGGTGCATCCAAGCACAAATCAAAAGTAAATTGGTACCAGGAAATCAATGATCACCAGTTATGAGCTTCTTCACATGCACAAAAGGACATAACCACTATAATGGAAACTTTGCCAACAAGATGGATTGCATAAAAACGAGAACAAAGACGGCCACTGACACCAGATTTTAAGCGTGCACACAATCAAACCCCGAAGGAAGGACATATATTAAACTGATGAACTGAAGTGCCACACTAATTTTAAGACAAAGAAGTTATTCAGAGCTTATGTTGCCTCCAATGTCTTGGTTCTTGAGATAGTGATGGTTTTGGCCTGTGTATTCATAAAGGAGGCACTAATATGTCCTGCTCTCCACTGAAAAGAAGTCCTCCTAAATCAGATACAAAATCATTCAATCTTCTTCCAGCATAATATTGTTGTACTTCAGAGTTCCAAGGCTGGAAATCGAGATGTCTCTGGGTTCAGCATGTCCGACAAGAAATGAATAGCTCCAGCCATCCCTGCATTGGTCAAGGCAGGAAAAACAATACAATGCATAATTAATATTTTATTTACACTCAAGATAAAACAGAAAATATGCTTTAAAATGGCAATTAGCAAAATATGAAGCATTCTTTTTCTGAATGTATAGCAATAAAAATGCTGCCTGTTTTAATCGATCATGGTTTATGTAGCACCTCTGTACATGGCAAGGTCATTAAATATCAAGCCTGCGTAAAATAAGTATAATTGAGCAAAAGAATTACAGAACATTCATAGAATCATACAGTGCAGAAGAAGCCCTTTGGCCCATTGAGTCTGCACCGACACGTGAGGAATACCTGACCTCCCATCTAATCCCATTTACCAACACTTGGCCCACAGCCTTGAATGTTATGACATGCCAAGTTCTCAGCCAGGTATTTTTTTTAAAAGGATGAGAGGCAACCTGCCTCTACCACCCTCCCAGGCAGCACATTCCAGATCACCACCATCCTCTGGGTAAAAAGCTTTCCTCACAACCCCTCCCCGCTCCCCCACCAACCCTCCTGCCCATCATTTTGAACCCAAGTCCCCTTGTGACTGACCCTTCAACTAAGGGGAACAGCTGCTCCTTATCCACTCTGTCCATGCCCCTCAATCAGGTTGCCCCTCAGTCTTCTCTGTTCCAACAAAAACAACCCAAGCCTATCCAACCCCTCTTCATAACTTAAATGTTCCATCTCAGGCAGCATTCTGGTGAATCTCCTCTGCACCAACTCCAGTGCAATCACATCCTTCCTATAATGTGGCGACCAGAACCGCACACATTACTCTAGCTGTGGCCTCAAAGTTCTATACAACTCCAACATGACTTCCTTGCTTTTATAATCTAAACTTCAATTGATACAGAAAGTGTCTTTTTCACTATGTGTCTTTGTGCCTATGTATGCCTGTGTCTTTTTCACTACCCTACCATGCCCTCCCACCTCAAGGGATCTGTGGACAAACATGCCAAGGTCCCTTTGTTTCACAGAACTTCAGAGTGTCTTGCCATTCACTGAATACATCTCGTCAAATCATTCCTTACAAAGTGGATCATCTCACATTTTTCAGGGTTAAATTCCATCTGCCACTTATCAGCCCATTTGACCATGCCATCTATATCTTATTGTAGCCCAAGATGCTCAGCCTCACTATTAACCACCCGGCCAATCTTTGTGTTATCCGCAAACTTACTAATCCTACCCCCCACAGTCATCTATGTTGTTTATATAGATGATAATAATAGCGGACCCAGCACACATCCACGTGGTATGCCACTGAACACTGGCTTCCGGTCACTAAAGCAGCCTTCTGTTATCACCCTCTGATCCTACAACTGAGCCAATTTTGAATCCACTTTATCAAATTACCCTGTATCCCATGTGCATGTCATCTTTATTAGTCTTCCACTTGGGACCTTGTCAAAGGCTTTGTTGAAATCCATATAAACGACATCAATTGCACTACACTCATCTACACACCTGGTCACCTAAAAAAATTCAAATTTGTTAGACATGACCTCCCCTCTGACAAAGCTATGCTGACTATCCCTAATCAAGCAGACATTCATCTAACACAATCCAGAGTATTTAAACACACCATTCCTATCTGTACTGATACCAGTTTCCAAATAGTCTTAATCTATATTCTGCCCCTTGCCCCTTTCATAACCAGGTACTTATCCAACTCATTTTAGATTTTGGTTCTGCCAAGTGACGTGCTCAAAGTTTGCACATTCTCCTGGAGTTTGCACATTCTCCTCGTGTCTGCGTGGGTTTCCTCCGGGTGCTCCGGTTTCCTCCCACAGTCCAAAGATGTGCGGGTTAGGTTGATTGGCCAGGTTAAAAAAAAAATTGCCCCTTAGAGTCCTGAGATGCGTAGGTTAGAGGGATTAGCGGGGAAATATGTGGGGGTAGGGCCTGGGTGGGATTGTGGTCGGTGCAGACTCGATGGGCCGAATGGCCTCCTTCTGCACTGTAGGGTTTCTATCAAACACGACAACAAAACTGGAGAGGCTCCGAACCAAGATCTTGAGAAGTTCACAAGCAATTTCATTCAAAGAAAGTATTAAAATGACAAAACAGGACTATAGTAATTAGCTTGAATTTGCAATTAGCATCAGTTCTCAGGTGATGAGTGAAATGGCTACCTTCTCTGAAATTTCTATAATTTGCTGCTGTATTGAGCAATTTCAATGTTTGAAGAGGTAGAAAAGGGAAATAATTCCACGACAAAACATAAATTGGGGTAGGAGGGATGAACATGAACACCTAATCCTTCCCAATGGCTGTTGCTACATGCATGTATTTATATATTATCACAAACCTAGCTGATGTTATCTGCAAGGGTGACCCAACCTGGAACACCGGTTCATGCTGGTGTATAATTTTAGTTTACAGGAATGGTGTGAGGAGTCATATACAAGATCCAGTGAGAACAGTAGCCAGACCAGTATTAATATAACAGTTATTAAAGACTATTTATTCCGATAAAAAGACATATACGAACAGGACTATAATGATCCAAGATAGTTACGTATAGGGACCACTAAACGCACCCATATAGGTTACGTAGAAATTACCTTTTTTGATCCAAAGTATATTTACAAGATCTGAACTTTTCAGGACTTCCATCTTCCCAAACAACATCCAATTCAATAGATAAGTAAAGGCCAGCTTATAGTTACCATACTGTGTATGATTGAGGAGTTATTCTGGGGACCATTTCTTCTTAGTTCAGCGAAGATATGAGGTGGGATTTTATGGCCTTGCTCGACCAGAGATCGAAAAATCCCGCCCGAGGTCAACGGACTTTCCCATTGTCCGCTCCTCATCAGCTGGTTCCCATGGCGGGCGGGGTGGTAGAATTCCAGCAATGGTTTTGCCTGCCCCCACAAAAGGTTTCTCCACTCTTGCTTCTGGTCTGCTAACCAGCACCAGTTTACAGGCTGTTAGATGGAAACTGCCAGTGCTGTTAAGTATGAAGATCTGGGAATTTAATCCAACTAACATGAAGAAACTGTGATACATTTCCAAGAGAGGATGGAAGGGACCAGACAGGTGGTGACATTCCAATGAACCTGCCATCTTATCTTTCTAAGTAAAAGTTTTGGAAGAAGCCGTGGCAAGTTGTTGCAGTGTATCTTGTAGATAGTACGCATTGCAATCTCACCGTGCCAGTGAGGGAAGGAGTGAATGTTTAAGGTGATGAATAATCTGCCAATTATGCAGGCTGTTTTGCCCTGGATGATGTTTAACTTTGAGTGTGATCAGAGCTGCACTTGCAAGTGGGGTATTCAATCACATTTTAAACTTGCGGCTTGTGCCTTCTAGATGATGGAAAGGCTTTGAAAAAAAATCAGTGAGTTATTTGCATCAGAATGACCAGCTTCTGACCTGCTCTTGTAGCCAGTGTTCATATGGCTGGCCCAGTTATGTTTCTGGTCAGTGTTGACTCCCCAGGATGTTGGTGGTGGGGATAGTCAGTGATGGCAATACCATTGACTGTCAATGGAGGGGCTAAATTTGCTCTTGTTAGAAATGATCATTAGTTGACATTTGTTTCATGTGAATGTTACTCTCTACAAGCCTGAATATTTCCCAGATCTTGTTGCATGTGGGTATGTCTTTGTGGCTTCAATATCTGAGGCATTGCAAACAGTACAGAACACTGCAATTAGCAAATATTCTCACTGTGACCATATGAGGGTGGAAGGTCACTGTTGATGATGCCTCCCATAACTTTGCTAATGATTGAAAGTAGGGGGAAGGGACAGAAATTGATCAGGTTGCATTTGTCTTGCTTTTAGTGGATAGGACATATCTGTTCAATTTTTCACTTAAGTTGGCTTGATGTCAATATTATAGCTGTACTAGTAGGGGTATCGCTAGTTCTGGAGCACCAATCTTCAGCACTTTAGCCATTATGTTATCAGAGCCCATAATCCTTGCTGCAACCATTTTGTGATTGCACGTGGAGTGATTGAATTCACTGAAGACTGAATGATATAGACTCAAAACGTTAACTCTTGTTTCTCTCTCCACAGATGCTGCCAGACCTGCTGAATCTTTCCAGCGTTTTCTGTTTTTATTACCTTAGGAAGAGATTGAGATGAACCATCCGCTTGGCATTTCTGGCTATAGACGTTTGCAATGTTTCAGCCTTGTCTTTTACATTAATACTGGACTTCACGATCATTGAAGATAGGGATATTTGTGGAGTATTCTCCTCAGTTTTGTTGTTTAATTGTCCACTAACATTCACGACTGGATGTGGCAGGACTGCAGAGCTTAGATCTGATCCACTGGTTGTGGGATCGCTTTGCTCTGTCTATAGCATGTTTCTTTCACTGTTTAAAATGTACATAATCATATGTTGTATCTTCACCAGGTTGATACCTCATTTTTAGCTATGCCTGATGCTGTTCCTGGAATGCTCTCTCTTCAATAAACAAAAGGCTGGTTCCCTAGCTTGATGATAATAATAAAGAGAGCAGTATGCTGGGTCATGAAGGTGGAATACAATTCTATTGCTGCTGATGGGTGTTTCAAGAAAGCCCAGTTTTGAGCTGCTAGATCTGTTCTGCATCTATCTCATTTTGTATGGTGTTGGTGCCACACAATATTATAGAGGGTACCTTCAGTGAGAAGATAGGGGCTGTATCTCTACAAGGACTAATTGATGGTCACTCCTACCAATATTGTCACGAATAGATGCATCTGCAACTGATAGGTTGGCGTGGACAAAGTCAAGTAGGTTTTCCCCTTGTTAGTTCTCTCACTGCCTGCTATAGACTCAGTCCAACAGCCCTGACTATCATGGCGCTGTCAAGACACTCCTTGTGATGAACATTAAATTCACTACTGAAAGTACATTGCTACCATCGGTGCTTCTTCCAAGTGGCGTTCAATATGGAGTTATGAAATTTGAAGAATTAAATCTGAGTGCAATAAATCTGAACCAAAACTTTAGTGTGACAACCATTTTGTAGTCTGAGCCAATGTTATTTAGCATAATAAACTTAACATGGTCAGAAGTAATTTTATGCTTACACTGTGATAAGATATTTCAAGAACTAAACCAGTTATTCCATTATTGGAAACCAACCATATCATTAAATAGGCAGCCTCAAGTGTGAGACAATTAAAGAACAAGCAATTAATCAATATATGTATTAGTAAGAATAATAATATAATCAGTACAAAGGTTTATAACGTTTTAAAATTATAAATGCTCAACAGTTCCTTTTAGAATAGTATTAAGTTATGAGAATTGTAAAATGCTGACTTCCCAAGCTGTTTAGAAAGATAACATTAATTTTGTCGGCCTTGACTGCATGAATGAATAGGGCTTTATTCAGACTGTCACAATTATAAAAATTGACAAGACAGGTTATGTGAACCGATTATTGTTTGAGTTATAATAAAAGTAATAACGATGGAATGTTCCACTGTTTGCTGAAATCATAGAATCATAGAAACACTACCGTGCAGAAGGAGGCCATTCGGCCCATCGAGTCTGCACCGACAACAATCCCACCCATGCCCTATCCCCGTAACCCCACATATTGGCCCTGCTAATCCCTCTAACCTACGCATCCTAAGGGCCAATTTAGCATGGCCAATGCACCTAACCTGCACATCTGAGCAGATACAAATTTCCAGAGGTTAAAAATAATTTCTTGGAAGTGATCAGAATATGCAATTCCTCACTACAAAACTGTTCAGTCCATAAATTTTAGAAGGGAAATGTAATTGTTTAAAAAATGATTTTAAGAGAACAGGAAATGGTGCCCTTTGAATATTAGTCAACTCTACTGGGAAAAAAATCTTGGATTAGAAAATGTCACAGCATAGAAACAGGCCAATTCCCCATCAAATCTGCACAGTGTCCTTCCCCTTCAGCCAGCAAGTCTTCATTCTCCAGCTCACTCACCAGTACCTTTTAAAGTAATTTTTTAAATGACTACAATTCCCTTCTCAAAGAATTTATGGACTGAACTTTAACAGTTTTGTAGTGAAGAATTGCATATTCTGATTACTTCCAAGAAATGTGATCCAAATGCCTGGATGAATGATTGGAGATCAGAGTTGGGCAGCCAGCTGTTGGGAAACTTAAATTCAGTTCATTAAGTAAGTTTGGAATAAAAAGTGTTATCAATAATGGTAACCTTAGAACTATGAAGTTTTTCATTTCATGTCATTTCAAAATGAAAATCTGCCACCATGATCTGATTTGACCTATATGCGACTCCAGACCAACATCATCCTCTGTAATGACCTAGTAAGCCACTCAATTCTATTAAACTGCTATGTAAAACAAGAATTAGAATAAAACTAGGTGTTTTCCAACTTCACATGACAAACTTAAAAGGTATTGTATTCTTCACTCTGTTCCTATGGAAATAAAATTCCCAGAAAACATCTCCATGTATAGAATTTCAATGATTTTCCAAATTGCATAATTTCTTTTGGTGTCCTTTACATAGCATCATAAAAACTTGCAGCACAGGAGGCCACTTGGCACGCGATACCATTGCTGACTCCTTGAAAGAGCAGTCATGCTTAGTTCCAATATTTACACTTTTTGTCCGTAATCCTGCAAGTTCCTGTCCAACTCCCTTTTAAATTATCCATGGAATCAGCTTCCAAAGCCTTTTCAGGTAACTTGTTCCATATTTCACCAACTCAAAATTCCTTATCTCTCTTCAAGATATTTTGCCAATGTTTCTAAAATTTATTACCTCTATTTTTTGGCCCAGTGTCATGGGAGAACAGTTTTCTCGATCTACTCCACTAAAATCTTATTTCATCTTGAAAATTAAGTTCTCTTTTAATCTTCTCCATTCCAAGAAGTCTTAACTTTTCAAACCACAAGATCCTTATTCTTGGTAGACCTTCTCCATACCATTTCTAAGGTCTGATCTGTGGTGCCCAGAATTGCCTATAATACTGCAGTTGAGGTCTAACTAGTGATTTATAAATCTGTGTTATAGTCTATGCCTCTATCCATAAATCCACGTAATCTATATACATTTTAACCACCTTATCAACTTGCCTCGCCATCTCCAAGGATTTCAGACATGAAAGTCTCTCTGCTTACCTACATTTTTCAAAATCATGCCATTTATGGTATGCTACCTTTCCGTATCCTTCCAAAGTGCATCACCTCACTTTTCTCCTTCCAAATCTGCTGTTTGTCCATTTCACCATTCTTCAAGCCATCATGAAGCTTATAACTATCCTGTTCACTATTTACTACTTTGCTAATTTAAAATGTTATTTTTAGCCTACTTACTAATTTGAAAAAAAAATGGCAACCACATGTAACATGTGAACGATTTACTTTATTTGATTTGCACCATATGTTGACTGTCAATTGCTAGTTTTGAAAAAAAACAATTAATTGGACTTGTGTACACTATTTGTTTCCTAATTGAGTTTTTTCTAATTCAGTTGTACTGTAACTCCTTCAATCCTGCAGCGTGACTTACACTTCAGAAATGTGTATATTCCACACACACCTCAAAGGTCTACAACTGAGTAAGGTTTTTTTTGTACTGTCATCAGAACAACTTGCTGCTTTAGTACATTGGTAACATGTAGTTTGGAGTTACAAGCAATTAATGCTAATAAGTAGTCAAGTTAATTTGGAGCAAAGTTGCAATTCAGAAGCTAAAGTACTTTTCTTTTATGCTTCAGAACACTAATCCAAACATAACATTTCTGACAAACTAGTTAATAAGGATTTACCTATGCCCTAAATAAAACAGCGACAGTAGCATTTGTTTTCCCCAAACATATCACTGCAATGGCAAATCAAATTTGGATTTGGTTAGTCTTAAAACATTTTTTAAAAACCCATATTGCTCAGGGCATTACCTTCAAACAAGGAATATGGTCGGTCAGGGATACGACATCCATGTGTTCCATAATCCAAGCACCATTCAGCAAACTGTAAAAGCAAGCAATATTAAGATGTTTCTTGCCAGAAAAATGAGTATCATTTGAAATATCACAATCCAAAAATCACACTTATTGTTCGGCTCCTCTTTGTACGTTTTAAAACTGTTCATCAAAACTAGGCTGGGAACAGATAGGTCTCATGTAAAATCTCCTTTTCAGCAATTTCATGCACAAGGATAAAGTGTTACACAGAACTAGAATTGCTCATATAGACTAATGGTGGACCATACCACTAGTTTGAGGCTGTCTGCCTGCTGCAAATTTCACGGTGATAGGTCTTATGCTTGAGTTTACCTTCAGCTATTCTATTATCAATGTAGGCGGTGGTTGTCATCACAGCTGGAGAAGAGCAACTAATGCTTTCAGATCTCACTTCTGCAGTTAAGTAATTGGTATGATTACCCTCTCTGATAGCTGCAGCAGGGCCAGCAGGTGAAGTCACCTACACCTAAAGCCAGGAACCAGGTCAGCTAATAAATCAGCTTTACACAACCAGATCAAGCAGGCATTAGCAACAGTGGAACAAACAGTCGGGAATGGCACATCCTGTTGCTTGCACTTTTTGGTTCAAACACCAATCTTCAACTTGCTCCAAATTTCCTAGAAAATTAATTCAAATCTGCTGCAGCAAACATAATATTGAATCAGGAACAACTGGTCCAGCCAGTAATTACATAATCTCCATCAATTAAGTAGGTTAATACTGGCATGACCAAATTCATAGAATTCTGAATTACAAATCACTTCATCATAGCTTGAATGACAGGGCACATATTTAAAATAATTGGCAAAAGCAGCAAAAACGGTATGGGGAAAAACATTTTCACATAGTGAGTGGTTAAGGTCTGGAATGCATTACCTGAGAGTGTGGTGTTATGATCCCAGCTGATGTTACTAGTGGACCAGTCAGATCCCAGGATGGAACCTAGCTTGATAGACCCCAAGTTTTATTTTTTTTGTTTAGAAACGTGGAGGGTGGTTATTGAACAGTCAGAGGAGTTTGATGAACTTTTAACAACAGAATAAAACATTTATTCAACTGGAAAATATAAAGTAGATCATCATAACTTTGATTTATTGTCACATGTATTAACATAGTGAAAAGTATTGTTTCTTGCGCGCTATACTGACAAAGCATATCGTTCATTGAGAAGGAAACAAGAGAGTGCAGAATGTAGTGTTACAGTCATAGCTAGGGTGCAGAGAAAGATCAACTTAATGCAAGGTAAGTCCATTCAAAAGTCTGACAGCAGCAGGGAAGAAGCTGTTCTTGAGTCGGTTGGTATGTGACCTCAGACCTTTGCATCTTTTTCCCGACGGAAGAAGGTGGAAGAGAGAATGTCCGGGTTGCGTGGGGTCCTTAATTATGCTGGCTGTTTTGCCAAGGCAGCGGGAAGTGTAGACAGAGTCAATGGATGGGAGGCTGGTTTGCGTGATGGATTGGGCTACATTCATGACCGTTAGTAGTTCCTTGTGGTCTTGGGCAGAGCAGGAGCCATACTAAGTTGTGATACAACCAGAAAGAATGCTTTCTATGGTGTATCTGTAAAAGTTGGAGAGCGCCGTAGCTGACATGCCAAATTTCCTTAGTTTTCTGAGAAAGCAGAGGCGTTGGTGGGCTTTCTTAACTATAGTGTTGGCACAGGGGGACCAGGACAGACAGTTGGTGATCTGGACACCTAAAAACTTGAAGCTCTCGACTCTTTCTACTTCGTCCCCATTGATGTTCTCTTTTACGCTTCCTGAAGTCAATGATAATCTCCTTCGTTTTGTTGACATTGGGGGAGAGATTGTTGCTACACCAGTTCACCAGATTCTCTATCGCATTCCTGTACTCTGTCTCGTCATTGTTTGAGATCCGACCCTCTACGGTGTCATTGTCAGCAAACTTGAAAATCGAATTGGAGGGGAATTTGGCCAGTCATAGGTGTATAAGGAATACAGTAGGGGACTGAGAACCCAGCCTTGTGGGGCACCGGTGTTGAGGATGATCGTGGAGGTGGTGTTGTTGCCTATCCTTACTGATTGTGGTCTGTGAGTTAGGAAGTTCAGGATCCAGTCGCAGAGGGAGGTGCCGAGGCCCAGGCCACGGAGTTTGGAGACGAGTTTCGTAAGAATAATAGTGTTGAAGGCCGAGCTATAGTCAATAAATAGGAGACTGACATAGGTGTCCTTGTTATCTAGGTGTTCCAGGGTTGAGTGCAGGACCAGGGAGGTGGTGTCTGCTGTGGACCTGTTGCGGCGGTAGGCAAACTGTAGTGGATCTAGGTAGTCCGGGAGGCTGGAATTGACTTGTGCCATGACTAGCCTTTCGAAGCACTGCATAATGATGGATCTCAGAGCCACCAGCCAATAGTCATTAAGGCACGCTGCTTGGTTTTTCTTGGATGGTCGTCTTCTTGAAGCAGATAGGGACCTCAGATTGTTGTAAAGAGAGGTTGAAGATGTCTGTGAATACCCCGCGCAGGATCCGAGTGCTCGTCCGGATACCCCAGCCAGGCCAATTGCTTTCCATGGATTGACCTTCGAGAAGGTTGCTCTGACATCTGCAATGGTGACCCCAGATACAGATTCATCCAGGGCTTCCAGGGTGGAGGGCATGGTCTCACTGACCTCTTGCTCAAAACAGGCGTAAAATGCATTGAGCTCATCAGGGAGGGGTGCATTGGAGCCGGCGATTTTACATGCCTTCATCTTGTAGCCTGTTATGTCTTGCAGACCTTGTCATAGTCGGCGGGGGTTGGTGTGGCTAGCCTGGGTCTCTCTTTCCGGTACTGTCTTTTGGCATCTTTGATGGATCTTCAAACATATCTGGCTTTCTTGTATAGGTCAGTGTCGCCTGACTTGAACGCCTCAGACCTGGACTTCAGCAAACAGTGGATATCACTGTTTACCGGTGGGGAGCACATGCATTTGCTTCTTTGGCACACAGTTTTCTACAGTTACTAATGAAGTCAGTTACTGTAGTGGTATACTCGTTCCGGCTGGTCGCAGAGTTATTAAATACTGACTCCAAGCAGCCCCATAGGAGATCATCCGATTCCTCAGAACAACATCGCACGACTTTCTTTGATGGATTCTCCCACTTCAGCTTTTGCTCGTAAGCCGTAAGCCTTGTGGTCTGATTTGCCAAAGTGTGGGCGGGTGATAGAGCGGTAGGCATGTTTATGTAGCAATGGTCTAGGAAGTTTGGGCCTCTGGGCGGAACAGGAGACTTGTTGGTGGTAACTTGGTAGTACGTTCTTGAGCTTGGCCTGATTGAAGTCCCCGGCCACGACGAAAAAGGCCTCGGGATGTTTCGTCTCAAGGCTATTCGTAGTGGTGTATATTTCGTCCAATGCGATCTTCATGTCCGCACAGGGTGGGATGTAACCTATCAGGATAACGGAGGTGAACTCCCGCAGAAGGTAGTAGGGGCGGCATTTTAATGTCAGGTATTCTACGTCTGGCGAGCAGAAAGTTGCCAGTGTTGCTATGTCTAGGCACCACGAGGTGGTGATTAGAAAGCAGACCCCACCTCTCTTAGCTTTGCCTGAGGCCGCGGTACAGTCCATTTGATGGATTGAGAAGCCCTCTGGTTATAGGGCACTGTCTGGTGAAGCAGGAGTGAGCCATGTCTCCGTGAAACAGAGTACACAGCAGTCCCTCAGTTCTGGTTCTAAGTTCGTCTAGCTTGTTTTCCAGAGATTGGACATTTGCAAAGAGTAAGCTGGGGGGGGGGGGGGGGGGGGGCCTTGGGACTGCGTTGTTTCACTCTCACCTGCAGCCTGCATGTTTTCCACGCTTCCTGGTGTCTGCTTCTTTTCGAGCCTGGTAACTATACCTGTACAGATATATACACATTTGTAAAAGATAGTATGAGTTACAAAATCTAACTCAATCTCTAATGTTCAAAGTATATGTTTACAAGTCCATGTAAACTAATAGATGAACCATGGTCAGACATACCACACTTCAAAACCAGGTTTCCATGGATTTCTCAACAACCATCCTCCAGACACTTGTCACACGCTGAGCCAACTGCTCTCACTGAAACCTTGCGTTTCCTCACAAGGGCTTCCAATCTCCATGTTTGAGGAGCTCACCTTGGAATTCTCTCCAAAACGACGCTTTCACTCTGACGTTTCCACCCAAAAGGTTTCAAACTCTATTTTCAAGGTTCCTTTTCCTGGATCTGTATGTGCATTCAAGCTGTGCCTTCCACACATACTCCCAGATTTTCGGCTGGGCCAAGCAGAATAGCACGGCTCCAAAGGCCTGTAGTAAGGAGTCATCAGATCTTCTGGTTTCTAGCAAGCCCACTTTGCTCCAAGTCTGCTCCCTGCAAGCTCTGTCTCTTTACTTTGGAGGCTTTTCCTCTGCTCCTTACTTTGAATTCTACTGAACAGAATCTGTTTCGGATTCCTGTCCTTGTTCCCTGACTGTTTTTCTGGTACCCTTTTTTGTGCCACTCCCTGGTTTTCAGCAGTTTCTTCTTTTCTTTGGGATCTGCTCCCTGCAGCTCCAGTCCTGCTTCTTTTGGCAATTTTGCAGAATATCATTCTCTTTTAGGTCACCTGACCTTCATTTTCACACGGTTTTGTTTTTGTTTTCTTTTCTCATTCTGTGCAGGTGTGGAGCTGACTTCCAATTTTAAAAAAGCAAAAAGCAATGAAGTGCACGTGAGCAAGGCTGTTTACCGGCCTGGAACCAAAAAAAATGCACCAACACTGCACGTCTGGCCATTCGCCAAACAGCACAGGTTGTAGAGTGGAGGGAAGTTGCAAAGAAAGGAAATTCCATGGAGGCTTGGACAACGAGGATGGGAATTTAAAATTTGAGCCACTGTGCCAATCTAGTCAGTGAGTTTGGTTCTTGGATAGGGAAAGTGAAACAAAAAATTACAATGGGATTGGACAGAAAAATGGGATGGGATGGTACTGGGGTCCAGCGTCTCCTGAAGAGCAAAGCAGCAATGCAACAAGACAGGAGCAACCAGTAAAAACTGGGGACATTATTCGGATAAAGTGGTGAAAGAAAAATGCTGATAGGCAAATGGTGAACAAAGGGACAGAGACTTGGGATTCGCATTGTTGATGCAGGACGACAGTGTACGATTGGTAACAGCCTGACATAGTGCTATGAAGTTGGAAGGATTTTGCTACTCTTCTGAGAAGGAAAGGCTAAAAATAGCTTTCACCAGGGTTGGGGGAGGGGGGTCACATGACGTGAGTGTGGGAATGGCCGTATTTTTGCAAGCTCTGGCACTATTCATCTTTTAATCCTTTCTTTTACCATGATGCATAATCTGTAATTAGTTGATCCTGGCAGATATAATCTGTGCAATGTTTATGGAAGATCCTGGTAACATTTTTGACTGAAGGGAGTTGAATTAAGTTGAAGAAATCCTTGTTTGAGTGTTGTGGTTAGAACGGACTTGGGTGAGACCTGGTTCGCAGTGGTGATGTTGCTGGCGAGCAGGCCCATGCTTAGATGGTGCGGCTGACGTCAAGACCGCCACTTTTATGAATGGAAATGTGGAAGAATGTATACTGCTCCTCGGCACAGATTATATGAGTGCTCACCATAATCAACTGCGAGATATCTGACAAACAATGAATAGTCCAGAGATGATGGTCCTTTCAATCAAGGGGAAAGTTTCCTTGGTGAAGGCTCACCTTTGATCCTTGGAAATCCTGCAGCATGATATGTCGAACATCCTGTTTATTCGAGTGGACATGGCTAGACAAGGACTGCCTGTAAGTTAGTCCCTTCAGGAAAGAGGACCTGCAGTGAGATTCCTGGCTGACTGCACGGTAGCCATTCTTCATTCACAATCGCGATTTGAGGGCTGGGCATCTTGAGTCCTGGCTATTCATCAGCAAGAGTTTTAACAACACCAGGTTAAAGTCCAACAGGTTTATTTGGTAGCAAATACCATTAGCTTTCGGAGCACTGCTCCTTCATCAGATGGAGTGGAAATCTGCTCTCAAACAGAGCATACGGAGACACAAAATCAAGTTACAGAATACTGATTAGAATGCGAATCCCTACAGCCAACCAGATCTTAAAGATACAGACAGTGTGAGTGGAGGGAGCATTAAGCACAGGTTAAAGAGATGTGTATTGTCTCCAGACAGGACAGCCAGCAAGTCCAGGAGGCAAGCTGTGGGGGTTACTGATAGTGTGACATAAACGCAAGATCCCGGTTGAGGCCGTCCTCATGTGTGCAGAACTTGGCTATCAGTTTCTGCTCAGCGACTCTGCGCTGTCGTGTGTCATGAAGGCCACCTTGGAGAACGCTCCAAGCGTTCTCCAAGGCGGCCTTCACGACACACGACAGCACAGAGTCGCTGAGCAGAAACTGATAGCCAAGTTCCACACACGAGGACGGCCTAAACCGGGATGTTGGATTTATGTCACATCTTGCCTCCTGGACTTGCTGGCTGTCCTGTCTGGAGACAATACACATCTCTTTAACCTGTGCTTAATGCTCCCTCCACTCACACTGTCTGTATCTTTAAGATCTGGTTGGCTGTAGGGATTCGCATTCTAATCAGTATTCTGTAACTTGATTTGTGTCTCCGTATGCTCTGTTTGAGAGCAGATTTCCACTCCATCTGACGAAGGAGCAGCGCTCCGAAAGCTAATGGTATTTGCTACCAAATAAACCTGTTGGACTTTAACCTGTTGTTAAAACTCTTACTGTGTTTACCCCAGTCCAACGCCGGCATCTCCAGATTATTCCTCAGCAATCCAGTCATGGCTTCAGTTTTTTCTGGCTTTGTGGTTTACCCTCATTGATCCTGCACATTGTTCCCTTGTGATTTTGCTCCCGACTGTGTGATGTTGTCTTTGATGTCCTTGCTACTGGCTCTGGCGGTGGGGGGGATCACCTTGATCTCTAGCTAGGGGCCCTCTTTTTTTTTGTTGAGGAGCGATCCAAGTGAGTTGTCCATTTTGGGGTCATGCAATACATGTTTGGTTGTTTTTTGTATGCTGCGATCCTTGCATTTGCACGGAAGGAGTACATTCTTTTGTAGTAGCTTTTGCTTTATTTATAGAAAAGGTGAACAGAGACACAGCAGTGTGGTGAGTGGACAAATAGATGTAGAGGCAGTTGGTTATTCCCTTGTTTTGTGAGGAAAGCCTCCCCCCATTCTGACTATTGGTGTCAGGTTTCTCTTTGTTTTTTGTTAGTTATCCTGAGTCAAAGAAATCCTGTGCCTATCCGATGAGGTGCAGACTATATATCCTGGAGTGGACTTCTTTTCCTTGCCTTTGGGACTTCTGGTTGGTGAGAGTGTGGGGGAGGTGTGGTGGTGGTGTACGTCCAAGGACAGTTGAAGATCATCACAGAAACCCCACAGTACAGAAAGAGGCCATTCGGCCCATCGAGTCTGCACCGACCACAATCCCACCCAGGCCCTACCCCCACATCCCTACATATTCTACCCGCTAATCTACGCATCCCAGGACACTAAGGGGCAATTTTAACATGGCCAATCAACCTAACCCGCACATCTTTGGACCCTTTTGAGTTGAGTTTCTATTTTGTTGCTCTGTGAAAAGGAATGTGCCATAATGTCAAGTTTTTGTGGCCCTATCCTATTGTCCGGATTCCTCACTTTTTCTGTTGTCCTTTCAATATCTGTACAGGCGCTGAGCTAATAGCGTGGATTGTGATGTCTGATTTTTTGAATTATTTGTAATGATCGTTGCTGGTCTTCCATTTATATATGTGAAACGACGATCGTTCTGTACTGTGCATAGCGTATTGAATATAAAGTTGAAAATCCTCAAAAAAATTTTAAAATAGCTTTCACGATGGTGATGGCTTTTCAATTTCCCTGTGAGGAAGGAGTTATGAATATCCAATTATATGATTCATATGTTTTAAGAATGTAACTTTTAGTTAGGGGATTTGAACTTTTACACATAACCTAAATGAAAACACCGAATTGTACTTGGTTTGGATCAATTTAACAGAATAGAATGGAATCCCCAAAGTGGAGGAGGCGGCCATTCGGCCCATCAAGTCTGCACCAACCACAATTCCACCCAGACCTTATTCCCATAACCCCACATATTTACTCTGCTAATGCCCTGACACTAGGGTCAATTTAGCATGCCAGCCAACCTAACCCGCACATTTTTGGACTGTAGGAGGAAAACTGAGCACTCTGAGGAAACCCACGCAAACATGGGGAGAACGTGCAAACTCCACAGAGTGACCCGACAGCGGTAAACCTGAGTTTACCAAAGGGTGGCCTATGCTTATTCAATAAAGTCAGAGTTGGAAGTAGGAAAACACTAAACCAAGAGTGGGTGACCCCTCTTAAGCTTCTGGGTCTCCGGCCTCAGGTGACTGTGTGGAGTTTGCACATTTTCTCAGTGTGGGTTTCCTCCAGGTGCTCAGGCTTCCTCCCACAATCCAGAGATGTGCAGGTTAGGTGGATTGACCATGCTACATTGCCCCTTAGTGTCCCAAGATGCGTAGATTAGACAGATTAGCCACAGGAAATGTGTGGGGTTATGGGGATAGAGCTTGGGTAAGATACTCTATCAAGAGTCAATGCAGACTCGATGGGCTGAATGGCCACTTCTGCACTATACGGGTTCTATGATTCTAGCTCATGATTCTCATGAATGGCAAAAAGCCCTGTTACGATCAATTGAGGAGAAAGGGCAAATCCTGACATGTCTCTTCACTGGTTGCAATAGCTGTTGAATTTTACCTGTTTAGGTTAGATGGATTGGCCAGGCTGGATTGCCCCTTTGTGTAGGTTGGATGGATGGGATAGGGCGGGGGAAGGCAGCCTGGTGGGACACTGCCGAAGAGTTGGTGCAGAATCGATGCGCCAAGTGACCCCTTCTCCACTATAGGGATATGATCTTTTTGATAAACAGGCAGTGAATAAATGTGCATAGTGTTACTTAAGAGGAACAAGAGAAATGCATAAAAGATGGAAGTTTACACATACCTACAATTTGAAAAAGGTCTTATTGAACTAAACTCAATTGTAACAAGTTTGTGGCCCCAATAAATCCATGCCCTGGTGCTGATGTAATATGGTTAACTACTACTGCAGGTACTATAAGCTTAATAAACGATGAAAACTGAACTCAACATGCAATTTATTGATTTTAGAAGATAGAATATCCAAATCAAATAAAAAACATTCCGCAACAGTAAAACTGGAGCCAAGAACTTTAAGTAGATCGGTGTAGATGGTTTTATGATTTGCTGTTAGGAGCTGCCCTTTTCCTTTACTAATTGGTCAGCACATGCTCCTCACAAACCTACCCTTGATCCCTCTGATTTTACACTGTGCAACATATAAAATTATAAAAATTAAAGATCTGTACATTTGGTTACTGTGATCATCTTCTTCTCCAGGGAGGAGTGAAGCCAGCTCTGCAGTATTTTATTCTTGCACTAGTCTTTTGAGCTCAGTGAGCCTGAAGTTTTTGTACACTGTGCCCCATACAGTCAGGGTCGCCATGCAGTATCCGAGGACATACACCGAGTGGGACTTTGAAGCCATGGAGATGGTTTGCTTCACTGGCAGTACTGAAAGGGCGTAGCGACTCACTGTGTTAGGGTGAATAAAGCTCTCCGTACTCCCACAGTCAAATAAACAGTTTGTAGTGCGACCGTTTACCTCGATGTCCATCATGGACCTGGCGAGTTGGTGAGGCCTGGATTGGTCCAGCGTAACCGAATCCACCGTTGGGATTTTGCGACGCGGCTGACGGCCTCCAAGATGGCGGCCCGCACGGCTCACCGCGGCTGAAGGCGTCCAAGATGGCGGCCCGCACGCAGCTACTGGTGCCCAAGATGGCAGCCCCCACAGGTCGCACGCGGCGCTACTGGGCTTGGAGGTCGACTTCGCCCTGCATACCTTCGCGTAACGGCCCTTCTTTCCACACCCAGAGCAGATCGCATCCTTTGCCAGACAGCATTGTCGGGGGTGCTTCCCCAGGCCGCAGAAGGAGCACTTCGGGCCTCCGGAGACTGCCGTAGCAGTCGGGTCATTGGTGGGACGTGGCGTGGCGCGGCATAGGCCTGCGGCCCTCCCGAGTACAGAGGTGGTGGCGACTGCGGCGTCCACGATGCGCCCCCGTGGTCGGGGGTGTAGGCCTCGAGATTACGGAAGGCCACCTCTAACGAGTCGACAAGCGCTACAGTCTGTTGTAGATCCAGCCCACCCTGTTCCAGCAGTCGTTGTCGGATATAGTTTGACCTGATACCCGTGACATAGGCATCTCTGATTAAGTCCTCAGTGTTTTGGGCGGCTGTTACGGCCTTGCAGTTGCAGGCCCTGCTAAGTGCTCGCAGCGCACACAGGAATTGGTCGCCCGATTCTCCTGGCTGTTGTCTGCGAGTAGCCAGAAGATGTCTGGCGCAGATTTCATTAGTCTGTTTGTTGTACTGGCCTTTTAAAAGTTTGATCGCATCCTCATAAGTTTCAGCGTCTCTAATCATCGAGAATACTTGATCACTTACCCAGGCGTGGAGCACGTGTAGCTTGTCGGTTTCAGTCCGGGCGACGGAGGCGGAGAGGAAAGTTTCGAAACATCGCAGCCAGTGATCGAAGCTGTTAGAGGCTCCTACGGCTTGAGGATACAATTCTAATCTATCGGGTTTTAATATCTGCTCCATTGCAAAACTTTTTGCGAATAAAATTGATGCACTATCAAGCAAAGACTAGTTTGTATGCAAGAAAAAATAGGCTTTTATTCGCAAAAGACTTGGAGCACACCCATGCTGATGAACTGGTCCGGCGACTGAGGCAGGGGGGTTGGGAGCAGTCACCTTTATACCTGCACCGGGGGGGGGGGGGGGGGAGGAGTCTCAGGCAGGGCCGGCAGGGGCATGCCCAGGCATGTCACACACACAGGCAATAAGCTTAACAGTGGTTTACCACACTCAGCAAGTTAATTGACTGCAAAGAACAAAGATCCATGTCAAATCCTCAGATATGATGTGAAGATGCCGACGTTGGATTGGGGTAAGCACAGTAAGAAGTCTCACAACACCAGGTTAAAGTCCAACAGGTTTATTTGGTAGCACAAGCTTTTGGAGCACTGCTCCTTCATCAGGCGAGTGGGAATTGTGTTCACAAACAGGACATATATAGACAAACTCAATTTACGAGATAATGGTTGGAATGCAAGTCTTTACAGGTAATCAAGTCTTAAAGATACAGACAATGTGAGTGGAGAGAGCGTTAAGCACAGGTTAAAGAGGTGTGTATTGTCTCCAGCCAGGACATTTAGTGAGATTTTGCAAGCCCAGGCAAGTCATGGGGGTTACAGATAGTGTGACATGAACCCAAGATCTCGGTTGAGGCCATCCTCATGTGTGCGGAACTTGGCTATCAGACGTTATCGTGTAGTATAGCAGAAGTGTTTAGAATTTTTTAAAAAATGGAGAAATGTAGATAGGGCACACTGCTCCCAGCAGTTGAAAAGCAAATAACAAAGATTCACTTCTCGGATTAGTGGTGGAGGCAGAAATGATGATAACATTTACTGTTAGACTGGGTGCAGGAAATTAAGTTGAAGGGATATGGGAAAAGGCAGATAAATCTCCAAAACTAGCTGGACCAAAAGGCTTGTTTCTATGTTGCAATATCTTTGTACAATTAATTTACTTAGCAGTAAGAGACTGCCAATATAAGGGACTGCTTGTAAACAGTACACATTAGGCTTTAATGCAGGCTTTTGCAGCCAATAAACCTAGGTCAGTAAGTCTTTCCTTGCAAAAAAATTGAAAACCGATCAAATTTAAACTGTGCCCCCCAAAAAAAGTTTCAACAATCTGATGGAATCATAATAACATTACTAAGTATTAAACAGTGAATTTTCATGGCATCTTATGAAAGAGCTCCCTCAACCCCTTTGTGCCGTCAGACTGCTGGTCCAACAACCAAGTCTGAATGAGCCTCAATTTCCTCCAAGTTAAACATGGGAATCTTTGGTCCCTGCAAAACATCCTGCCCTCACTGCTTCCCGTCTCAGGGTAAACCAGATTTGTTACTTCAACATCTTTCTCCCTAGTAACAGATTAAGATCAATCTAATTGGTTCACAACCTTGGTGTTATATTTTGATCCTCAGATGAACTTCTGAACTCATATCCATGCCATCATTCAGACTGCCCATTTCTACCTTCAAAACATCAGCCAACTTTGCTTCTGGCTCAGTTCATCTGCTGCTGAAGCCCTTATTCATACAATCATTAGCTCTATGCTCGACTCTTCCGATGCATCCCTGGCTGGTCACGTACATTCTATCTTCCGTAGATTAGATGTCATTCCAAACTCTGATGCCCTTGTCTTAACACATACCAAATCCTATTCCTCAGTCACGTCTCTATTTGCTGACTTACACCAATTGCCAGTCAAGCAATGTCTTGATTTCAAAATTTGTATTTTTTTTTCAAACTCTCCATGGCTTCTGCTCTATCCATCTTTGTAATCTCTCCAGCAGTACAACCCTCTAAGATATAGGCACTCTGATTCTGACCTCTTGTGCATCCCATTGCTCCATGATTGGTAGCTGCATCTTTCATTGCCTTTGCCCCAGGATCTGTAATTCCCTCCCCACCTCACTTTCCTGTTCTAATACATTGCTTAAAACCAATCTCTTTTACTAAGAATTTGGTTATCTGATATTATATTATCCTAATCTGGCTCGGTGTCATTCTGTGTTTTATGTTCCCGTTGTGCCTTGGGACATTTCATTCTGCTAAAAGGCTCTTTAAATACATGTTGTTGTTGAATGTCCTATTTGACCTCAAGCTGAGTTTGACACCAGGACTTTATATTTCCTCTCCAAAATTCACAGATCTCCTCCACTGCTTCACCTGCTGCTGAAGCCTATATCCATACTGTTGTCAACTCTAGACTTAATCATTCCAAGCTCTCCTGGTCAGATCCTTCAGTTCCTCATTTCCTATCTTGCTCACCCATCACACCTGTTCTTGCTGACTCCCCATTACCCAAAAGGTGCCAACTTCATATTCTCATTTCAAATATGAACTTGCCCCATCTTTGTAATTTTCACCAGTCTTCCAATTCATCTCCATCTGACCCCAAAACTATCTGTTCCATAGAACATAGAACAGTACAGCACAGAACAGGCCCTTCGGCCCACGATGTTGTGCCGAGCTTCATCTGAAACCAAGATCAAGCTATCCCACTCCCTATCATCCTGGTGTGCTCCATGTGCCTATCCAATAACCGCTTAAACGTTTCTAAAGTGTCTGACTCCACTATCACTGCAGGCAGTCCATTCCACACCCCAACCACTCTCTGCGTAAAGAACCTACCTCTGATATCCGTCCTGTATCTCCCACCACGAACCCTATAGTTATGCCCCCTTGTAATAGCTCCATCCACCCGAGGAAATAGTCTTTGAACGTTCACTCTATCTATCCCCTTCATCATTTTATACACCTCTATTAAGTCTCCCCTCAGCCTCCTCCGCTCCAGAGAGAACAGCCCTAGCTCCCTCAACCTTTCCTCATATGACCTACACTCCAAACCAGGCAGCATCCTGGTAAATCTCCTCTGCACTCTTTCCAGCGCTTCCACATCCTTCTTATAGTGAGGTGACCAGAACTGCACACAATATTCCAAATGTGGTCTCACCAAGGTCCTGTACAGTTGCAGCATAACCCCACGGCTCTTAAACTCCAACCCCCTGTTAATAAAAGCTAACACACAATAGGCCTTCTTCACAGCTCTATCCACTTGACTGGCAACCTTTAGAGATTTGTGGATATGGACCCCAAGATCTCTCTGTTCCTCCACAGTCTTCAGAACCCTACCTTTGACCCTGTAATCCACATTTAAATTTGTCCTACCAAAATGAATCACCTCACATTTATCAGGGTTAAACTCCATTTGCCATTTTTCAGCCCAGCTTTGCATCCTATCTATGTCTCTTTGCAGCCTACAACAGCCCTCCACCTCATCCACTACTCCACCAATCTTGGTGTCATCAGCAAATTTACTGATCCACCCTTCAGCCCCCTCCTCTAAGTCATTAATAAAAATCACAAAGAGCAGAGGACCAAGCACTGATCCCTGCGGCACACCGCTAGCAACCTGCCTCCAATCCGAAAATTTTCCATCGACCACCACCCTCTGTCTTCGGTCAGACAGCCAGTTACCTATCCAATCGGCCAACTTTCCCTCTATCCCACACCTCCTCACTTTCATCATAAGCCGACCATGGGGGACCTTATCAAACGCCTTACTAAAATCCATGTATATGACATCAACTGCCCTACCTTCATCAACACACTTAGTTACCTCCTCAAAAAATTCTATCAAATTTGTGAGGCACGACTTGCCCTTCACGAATCCGTGCTGACTATCTCGGATTAATCCGCATCTTTCTAAATGGTCGTAAATCCCATCCCCAAGGACCCTTTCCATCAATTTACCAACCACCGAAGTAAGACTAACCGGTCTATAATTACCAGGGTCATTTCTATTCCCTTTCTTAAACAGAGGAACAACATTCGCCATTCTCCAGTCCTCTGGCACCATCCCCGTGGACAGCGAGGACCCAAAGATCAACGCCAAAGGCTCTGCAATCTCATCCCTTGCCTCCCACAGAATCCTAGGATACATTTCATCAGGCCCAGGGGACTTATCGACCTTCAGTTTATTCAAAACTGCCAAGACATCCTCCCTCCGAACATCTATTTCCTCCAGCCTATTAGCCTGTAACACCTTCTCTTCCTCAAAAACATGGCCCCTCTCCTTGGTGAACACTGAAGAAAAGTATTCATTCATCACCTCGCCTATCTCTACTGACTCCACACACAAGTTCCCACTACTGTCCTTGACCGGCCCTAACCTCACCCTGGTCATTCTTTTATTCCTCACATAAGAGTAAAAAGCCTTGGGGTTTTCCTTGATCCGACCCGCCAAGGACTTCTCATGTCCCCTCCTAGCTCTCCTAAGCCCCTTTTTCAGCTCATTCCTTGCTAACTTGTAACCCTCAATCAAGCCATCTGAACCTTGTTTCCTCATCCCTACATAAGCTTCCCTCTTCCTTTTCACAAGACATTCCACCTCTTTTGTGAACCATGGTTCCCTCACTCGGCCATTTCCTCCCTGCCTGACAGGAACATACCTATCAAGGACATCCAGTATTTGTTCCTTGAAAAGGTTCCACTTTTCATTAGTTCCTTTCTCTGACAGTTTCTGTTCCCAACTTATGCCCCCTAATTCTTGCCTAATCGCATCATAATTACCCCTCCCCCAATTGTAAACCTTGCCCTGCCGTACGGCCCTATCCCTCTCCATTGCAATAACAAAAGACACCGAATTGTGGTCACTATCTCCAAATTGCTCTCCCACAACCAAATCTAACACTTGGCCCGGTTCATTTCCCAGTACCAAATCCAATGTGGCCTCACCTCGAGTCGGCCCATCCACATATTGTGTCAGGAAACCCTCCCGCACACACTGCACAAAAACTGCCCCATCCAAACTATTTGACCTACAAAGGTTCCAATCAATATTTGGAAAGTTAAAGTCCCCCATGACAACTACCCTGTGACCCCCACACATATCCATAATCTGCTTAGCAATTTCTTCCTCCACATCTCTATTACTATTTGGGGGCCTATAGTAAACTCCTAGCAATGTGACCGCTCCTTTCCTATTTCTAACTTCAGCCCATATTACCTCAGTGTGCAGATCCCCCACGAAGTGCCTTTCCGCAGCCGTTAAACTATCCTTGATTAACAATGCCACTCCTCCACCTCTTTTACCAGCTTCCCTACACTTAGTGAAACATCTATACCCCGGAACGTCCAACAACCATTCCTGTCCTTGTTCTACCCACGTCTCCGTAATGGCCACAACATCGTAGTCCCAAGTACCAATCCACGCCCCAAGTTCATCTACCTTGTTCCGGATGCTCCTTGCATTGAAGTAGACACACTTCAACCCACCTTCCTGTCTACCAGTACCCACCCTTGACCCTGATACCTTCCCCAATACCTCATCACCCTCACTGACTTCTGGACTACAACTCCCTTTCCCACTCCCCTGACAAATTAGTTTAAACCCCCCTGAAGAGCCGTAACAAATTTCCCTCCGAGGATATTGGTGCCCCTCTGGTTCAGGTGCACCCCGTCCTGTTTGTACAGGTCCCACCTTCCCCAGAACGTGTTCCAATTATCCACGTATCTGAAACCCTCCCTCCTACACCATCCCTGCAACCACATATTTAACTGCACTCTCTCCCTGTTCCTCAACTCGCTATCACGTGGTACCGGCAACGTACCAGAGATGACCACATGTTTCATCTTGGCTCTCAGCTTCCAGCCCAGCTCCAGAAATTCCTGCTTTAAATCCCCGTCCCTTCTCTTACCTATGTCATTGGTACCAATGTGCACCACGACTTGTGACTGTTTCCCCTCCCCCTTCAGAATCTGGAAAACACGGTCTGAGACATCACGGACCTTGGCATCCGGTAGGCAACATACCATCCGTGAGTCTCTTTTGCTGCCACAGAACCTCCTATCTATCCCTCTAACTAACGAGTCCCCAATAACTATCGCCCTCCCGCTCTCCCCCTTTCCCTCCCGAGCCACAGAGACGGACACAGTGCTGGAGATCCTCTCACTGCGGCTCCCCACTGGTATGTCATCCCCCTCAACCGTATCCAAAGCGGAATACTTGTTGCTAAGGGGAACGACCACCGGGGATCCCTGCACGGACTGCTTCCTCCCAGCCCCTCTCACCGTCACCCATCTGTTTTCAATCCTCGGAGTAACTGTATTCCGAAAGCTTGTGTCTATGGCCATCTCTGCGTCCCTGATGATCCTAAGTTCATCCAACTCCAGCTCCAGTTCCCTAACACGGTTTTGGAGGAGCTGCAGATGGGTGCACTTCCCACAGGTGTAATCAGTAGGGACACTGTCGTCGTCCCTCACCTCAAACATAGTGCAAGAGGAACATTGCACTGCCTGCACACCCATCCCCTCTAGATACCTTGCCAGTACCAGGTAGAAAGTGCAAAAATGAATTCAACTCACCCCTGCTCGCCCTTTCAGCCTAAGCCCTGTGAGCCAAAGTCTTATAGCTCACACTCTGCTTCCCACACACTCCACTGCCCGCTCCCGACGCTGCCCGCTGTATACTGCAGCCTACCTTTTATACTTCACGCGCTTAAAAAACCCTTCCCAGACTCCTTTGCTGCCCATTTCTAGTTTTCACTTTAAACTTGAAAAACTGCTGTTAAAGTAAAGGCCAAAAAAATACACACACTAGCTGACTAATTAAATAAATAAACAATTCAATTAATCTCTCACCAGCACTGCTGCCTTCAATCACCCCTCTCAGCTTGCTCCAGTGGATCAATGAGGGGGAACCTCCCAGGTAACTGACTTTTAAAGTTAAAATAAAAACCCTTCCCAGACTCCTTTGCTGCCCACTTCTAGTTTTCACTTCCCATACTTTCAGCTATCTAGGGGCCACAGACTGGAATTCCCTCCCTATTTCTTTGTCTCTACACATCCCTCTTCCCCCTTTTAGGCTCTCCAAATGCTACTTTGATCAAATGTTTATTTACCATCTATATTGCCTCCTTTGTCTAAGTACTACTGTCAAGTGCCTTGCAAGGGCTGGTTAGTTTAGTTGACTAGACAGTTAGAGTGTGGTGCAGAATAATGACAACAGCATGGGTTCAATCCTGTACTGACATCCTGAAATATGACATGGGGGGGGTGGGGTGGGGAGGAGAAAGAGAGAGGGGGCGGGATTTTCCAGCCACATTTGCCCAGAAACCAGAAAATTTCACTTAAGGTTTACAGACTTTCACATGTTCCACCCTTTGCCCGCTCCGATTCCCGTGGCAGGCGGAACGGGAAAATTTGTCCCAGAGAGTGAGCGAAATGCCTCGGGAAGTTTTCCTAAGTTAATGTCACATTCGTTAAAATAACTTAATGAAGAATCTATATGTTTCGAATGGGATAATTTTTCATCTTACCTTACAGGCTCTGTAGAGATATTTTTTGTCCCGAGTTAACTTGTATAGAGAGAGGAAAGAGTACCCATTTCCTGCAGTTCCATGGCAGATTCCGTAACCCTTTCGCAGCAGCCCTCGCTGCCAGATAACATCACTACACTCCACTGCATCCTTCAAGTACTTTTCTTCTTTAAAAGTCTGTTTACAAAAAGAAGTGAAACTGTTTAAACTTAAAAATATCTCCTCTCATCTGGTGAGACAAATGTCATAGATGACAACATGACCCTTGAAGCCTCCAAAAATACTTCCAAAAACAGGGGTCGCCTTTTAGACCAAATGTACAATGTTAACCAATGGTGTGGATAATCACCATGCATTTTCAAATGTGGGGGAAAAAAATAATCAAAAATTCATACTAAATTAATATGGTACAATTTATTATACAATTAATTACACATTTAGTAATTATACAAAGATACCAAAGCGTTTTTAAAAAAGAGTCAATTTAATAGTCTTCAGCATCCGATGCTAAGAGTTCATTGGAGTTAAAGTTTTAAAGTTTATTTATTTGTCACAAGTAAGGCTTACATTAACACTCCAATGAAGTTATTGTGAAATTCTCCAAGTCGCCACAGTCCAGCACCTGTTTGGATCAATGCACCTAACCAGCACATCTTTCAGACTATGGGAGGAAACTGGAGCATCTGAAGGAAACCTACGCAGACACAGGGAGAACGTGCAAACTCCACACAGACAGCGACCCATGCCGGAAATTGAACCCGTGCTGCCCTGACTTCTGAATCACTTCGGCTATTCCATCATCATAAGGCTCCAAACTCCATATCAGACTTGATGCTTTCACTTTCGGAATCATCCAAAACAAATCTTCCTGTGACCACTGAATTAGATATTCTGTATTTCTGAATGATTCCCAGACACTTTGTGGCACAAAGGTCGTACCACGATTTGATAATAAAACCACACAAAACATCAAGCAGGGCAACACACATATTTCCAGTCTTTTGTGAAGGATTTTTCTTCATCAACCATCACCAATTCAATTTGGCATGAACACGAAACTTGAATGGCTTGTTGACACCTGCATCCAAAGTTTGAATCAGGGACATTAGACCTCCTGGTATAACAGCAATATGGATGTTATTTATTTGCAGGCATCTCTTGATCTCTTCGGTCATATGGAATCTGAAGACATCCCGCATTCATAAGCTGCATTTTTTTTAAACCTAGGACACATTATGGATGCATAACTTTACTCCATCCAGCTATTGCTACACACATACCCAAAATCTCCTGCAGGGAACTTGGATGTTCGCCAAGTTCGAAAATTAGCATAGGTTTTAACATTGTTCCATTGGCCACGGAGGCCTTCACCACTGACTCTGGTCTTCTGATGTTCTGCTGTTTTCATTGAAACTGTTTTTGAATCTTTCCATTACACATTTTCGCTGCCAGGCGGATCAAAATTCATGGGTTCTTCAGCTATGTTGCCGATGAAGCATAATAGGTACTTATGCTTTTTTGTCATTGTCTGATGACAAAATCATTGGAAACTGGTAATTTTGGCATCAAGGTATCTTCGCAGTCACTGAACAAGGTTGGTCTTCTTTAACAAAAACAGAAAATGCTGGAAAATCTCAGCAGGTCTGACAGCATGTGGAGAGAGAATAGAGCCAACGTTGAGTCTGGATGACCATTCAGAGCTTGGTCTTCTGTTGCAACACTAGAGTGTTTTGTTCCATAAAGCGGCTACACCAACGAGCTGATGGTCTGAAACTTTGTTCAACTAGGGTTTGATTTGGTCCGCTGAAGTCCATGTTTAGGCATTGCATCTCTGATGACAATGTAATCATTCCAGCAAAGGACCCATTTGATAAATGTTTTGCAAGATTAGGCCAGTGGCTGGTCCTTGCCCTGATGGCACATTTGGTCTTGGGCATCTTTATGGCAAAATCCTTCTTCTGTTCTTGTACCAGTTTTTCACTTCTATCAAATTCTCTCGCTATAGCACATTTGACAAGCAAGCACATGCTACTACTTTTAGCTTGAAAGCAGCCTCATACTTTGGTTTTCATCACACATTGGTCTCCGTGTGGGCATATCTTAAACTCCCACACACCTTCGCAACACAATCCACATCTCCTGCTTGATCCCATGAGCCAACTTACAATATATATGGGGCGGCACGGTAGCACAGTGGTTAGCACTGCTGCTTCACAGCTCCAGGGACCTGGGTTTGATTCCCGGCTTAGGTCACTGTCTGTGTGGAGTTTGCACATTCTCCTCGTGTCTGCGTGGGTTTCCTCCGGGTGCTCCAGTTTCCTCCCACAGTCCAAAGATGTGCGGGTTAGTTTGATTGGCCATGTTAAAATTGTCCCTTAGTGTCCCAAGATGTGTAGATTAGAGGGATTAGTGGGTAAATGTGTAGGGATATGGGGGTAGGGCCTGGGTGGGATTGTGGTTGGTGCAGACGCGATGGGCCGAATGGCCTCTTTCTGTACTGTAGGGTTTCTATATAAATTAGCAAACATGCATTTCTGTGGCAAAAAAAATTGAGGTTGACTAATAATGCAAGTTTTGAAAATGAGGTTTGGGGTCTGTTTATGCCATGTATATTAAAAAGCATGATTTTTGGTGCAAAAAAAAAAGGAGTTGCCTCCTTCGCCAGATCAGTCCATCACAATCTACGGTAGGTACTTAAGGTTCTTCCATGAGGTGTGGGAACTACTTGCTAGGCCAGCATTTAATACTGATCCTTCACTGCCCTTGAAAAAAAAATGGTGAGCTGCCTTCTTGAACCGCTGCAGTTCATTTGGTGTAAGTACATCAATAGCGCGGTTAGGAAGGGAGCGCTATAATTTTGACCAAGTGACAGTGAAGGAATGGCAATAGTTCCAAGTCAGCACGGTGAGTGGCTTGACGGGAACCTGCAGGTGGTGGTGTTCCCATGCATCTGTTGCTCGAAGTCACGAATTTGGAAGATGCTGTCAAGTGACTTGGTGAATGCTGCAGTGCATCTTGTAAATGGTACACACTGCTGCCACTGTGTCGGTTATGGAGGGAGTGGTTTAAGGTACTATAGCATACAGGATGTTTTTAATAACACTTGCTTTTGAAGGCTTGAACTGCATTTAAAATGATACAAGATGTCATGTTAATTAGACCATTACATTTCCTGAAATTGTAGAAAATCCCACTTTAAACTGTGGGTGGATGCACCAGACATCTGTTTCAACAAATGCACACCACTAATCCATTCTCTATCTTGTGCACTGCACAGCATTGCAGTATTCACTTTCTTTATCTCTCAATATTACACATTTCTTCAGCCAATGCAGAACATCTATAACAACAGCATAATTGTGTGGACACAGGATATCTCAGTCATCTCCTGTGGAGGATGGATTGGAAAGAATTTCAATTACATCATATTGTGACTAACATTATGCTAATCTATTGGACTCCCAAATGACATACAATGAATGTTTAGTTTGCTCTAGAAAGCAAGGTCATCAGCTTCCACTTGCCCTTCTAGTTGATGCATGAGCCATGAGGAGAAGAAAAATACATTGTTATGATACAAAAGTGACTTTGGGTAACAAATAAAAGCAAAACCAAACGTGAACTTTCCATGCAACCTTCAAATACTAACCTTATATGATTGTATCAACATGTGTATAACACCAGGAGCACCATGGCACCAATGGACCAGTCTGTCAGTTTCATTGCTCAACGAGGAAGGATAATTTCCAGACCTGAACTTTTTATGTCGCACATAGTCTACACTAGGTTTTACGAGTTCCATCAAAGTCTCTTGGTCCAACTTTGAGCCTGGCTGGAATAGGAATACGTTTTTTAAAAAAAATCTAGCAAATGCCACTTAAAGCACACTAGAGTACAAAGAGATTAGATGACACTAGCTACAATTTCATAACACTAAGGAGCAAGAGTGCAGCATGTAAACTGGGAGTTTACTTAAGAGATGGTGGCGGAAAAACTGAAGTACAGCAACATAGAGGGCTTTAGGGAAATGCAGGACAGTGGGATCAGCTTTGGATTGTCCTAGCAAAGAGTCAGCACAAGCATGATAGGATGGATTTCAACTTCACAAGTGAAATCAAGTGTAATGCCTAATGTTTTCATAGAGATGACAGTTAACTTTCTTTATATAGTAAAGACAAAATACAAAAATTCAAGTGCTGTGGATACAATCAGTAGGTCAGTCCATAACTATCTAGCGTGTAGATGAGTTAATTTTTCAGGTCTAGAATCCTGATATCGCCATGGGTGCTGATCAATCTGAATATATTGCAACATCGTGGGCCGAAGGGCCTGTTCTGTGCTGTACTGTTCTATGTTCTATGTTCTATTTCAATTTTGGAAATCTTAGCAGATCCTTTGCACTATTGGCAAATCCTCAACATTTGAAATTGAAAGAGAAAAGCCTGACAAAAGTTTTAGAAAATCATAGTATCCCTACAGTGCAGAAGGAGGCCATTTGGCCCATCAAGCCTGCACCTACAACAATTCCACCAAGGCCCTAACCCCATAACTCCATGCATTTACCCTGCTAATCAATCTAACCTGCACATTTTTGGAGTGTGGGGGGAAACCAGAGCACCCGGAGGAAACCCATGCAGACATGGGGAGAAAGTGCAAACTCCACACAGTCACCCAAGGCCAGAATTGAGCCTGGGTCCCTGGTGCTGTGATGCAGCAGTGCTCACCACTGCTTCCATTTTTGTTATAAATACTAATTTATATGTCATTTTATAGTTACTGAAGGACCTGAATATTACCAATATTTGGAATTTTTAAATTTAAATAAAGAATATGTCACAACTGCTGAGTCTTAGTAGACTTGTAATATTTACTTCTTGGGAGAATCAATTTTTTGTTCTTCTATATTTAATTGTTATGCTCAAAGAATTAAAGGAAATGGCACCACATTGACTCAATAGGTTATACTGTTTGATTGAAGTTGTGTGCCTCAATGATTAGAAGGTAGATTAGCCCAAATTGTGTATCAGTGGCTAACAAATGGCACAGTTTGTTACACTTGCCCACAGAAAGTCTACTGGTTTTTGCAAAGTGATTTTCAATTACAGAAAATCAAAATAGCTTGCCACCTTCTACAGATATGAGACCTGTGAGAGAAGGGCAACTAAGAATGTATTTTCTTTACCAATAGATTGAAGAATCCTCCTGATGCAAATAGGGGACAAACCAGGAAGTGCAAATTAAAATATTTGATTCAAAGTAAAATCATGCATAGAAAGTGAAAGAAAGAAGGAAAGAAAATTGGGATTGACAGAAAGGAAAAGAAAGACACAAAGAAAGTAGATTTCCAAACACTTAAAATTTGAATACGAGACGCCACACTTTCAAGAATAACTTCCAATGTCGGAGAGATTGTTTGGAAATAATTAAGATTCACCACAGCATTAAAAAAAGTCACTTACACTTGATTGGATAAATCCCAAACTTTTCTGGCACGTGTAGTGTGTACCTGGTGGGCAAATACCATAACTTCACACCCTTCGATGCTGAACCTCAGCAGGATACCATTAAAGGGTGAAGCATGTGGGGAAGCAGGGCAATCAGGATAGCAACTTCTAGATTTCCATATTTAACGGTGCATGTATCGTGTTGGAAGTTGGCTGTCCGATTTACTATTTAATAATGGTAGGCACCGATTGCCCAGCATTATTTGTACTGCCAAATCCAAACTAAAATATTTGCTGCATCTTGAGGATTGGGCTGTTTTGACTTCCCATGCATTCATGCAACTGGTCATAATGTTATGGCACTTTTTTTCTAATTTCACTAAACAACATATCACTTGCACTCAATCAATTATTATTGTGTCTATTGGACTAGTGAATTCTGTTAAGATAAATAATGCATTGATGCTGCATGGTATTAGAATTCATCCACTTTGATTAAATTTTTGAGGATAAACAAAATCAATCCAAATTTTACACTTGAAACCAACCTGCATTAGCATATAGTAGATCCCTGCTAAACCATGGGCTGCTCCAACATATTGTTTTTTGTGCCACTGGTAGAGAAGAGGACTGCGTTCAGTTTTGCGTTCTTCCTTGGAAAGATTTTTGCCAGATTCAATAATGGCATTGACCACCTGATGCCAAAATTAGAGTTGGGGGGGGGGGGGGTAGAGAGAGAAGGGGGAATGGAGGCAGAAAATAGAAAATGTGGTTAAAATGTCTAAAGCAGTACAAAAATGTGAGAAACTCTTATAATAAACGATTTGTAAGGCACCCTATCAACTAAAACATTCAAATATTAAAATGAAAATACAAGCATCATATGCTTCAGTCATCAATTCCTATAAACCAAAGGTTGACAAAGGCCTAGGAAACTACTGATCACAGCAAGACAACAGTTTTGAATACTACCCAATTTTTGTCCAAGTTTGCAGGACATAGCAACCTAGGTTCAGTGGCCAGTGTTGCAAATCAACGTGTGATATAAAAAAAATATCTGGGCAGGCATGTCCACTATGTAGAGAGGTGGTGGATAATATCAGTTGGAACTGAGAATATGGATTACATATTCAACATTTGCGATAACAGAACAGGAGAAAGGTCTTTCTCTTTGGTGGATCAGTCATTAAATCATTGGTCCAGCATTTGCAGGCAGTGAAGAAAGCAAACAAAATGAAATGAATAGCTAAGGGCATGAGTTACAAATCTAAAAATATTTGGTCATGGCAAATTAACACTGAATATTTGAGTCATTGACAATAACCAAGAGGATCGTTGGAGATGCACCAATAGATTGAAAACAGGCCAATGTGGTGTCCATATTCTATAAAAGTGCGACAAGACAGACAACTATAAATCCATTCACGTACCAGGAGCAAACTTAAAAATCGAACCACCACCTATTAAGTACCAGTTAACATTGCTTTAGAGGAAGAAACATCTGCCTTAATTAGCTTCCTGAATTTTTTGAGTAACTGACAAACCAAACGCTATGATATTCTGTACTTAAACTTCCAAAAAGCATCCGATAAAGTTTCAAATTAATGGCTGACACTTGAACTTAAATCTGTGAAGTTTCAAGGTAAATTTGGGAATGGATAGGAAATTGGCCGGTGGGAATAAACTAAAGCGTAGTTGGGAACATTTGCAATTTACATCGACTTAGATTTAGAAACTCATGGCAAATATGAACAGTTTGCAGTTTCATACCAGAAGCCAGAAGGAGCAGTGACAAATGAAGGAGATGGCTCAGACATTTCAGAATGAGTTAAACATACGTAGATTGGCAGAATGGGAAATGAAATTTAATATAGACAAATCTGGTATATTTTAATTTTTGAGACATTAATCCATGAAGATTTAGGAGACTTATTAAACATGTAGAAACAATGCAAGATAGCAACCAACTAATCCAATATAACCTTGGGAGCTACATAGACAAAACAGTTGAATAATAGAAAGATTTAGCAATCAGGCTACATCTTGAATATTGTATTCGATACAAGTTGCTGAAAAATCAGAGAGTTATTTAAGTGCAGAAAGTAGTAATAAGGCTAACCCGATGTCAAAGGGCCAATTTACGAAGACGGAAGTGTCTAGAAAGGAGATATCTGAAAGCAATCTTGAGACTTTATGATAATTAAGTGGAAAACAAAAATTTGGAAAACAGATTTCACAACAGGGCTCCTGCAAGGGTCTCTTTGGAGGGATGAATTAATTTGATCAAATCTCAAGCACAAGTATCTGACAATAAATCAAGAATTGAAAGGAATGCAAGGTTGAGATTGAACTAGTGGTCCTCATGAGTGAATTATTTGTGGAGCACAGGAGAGAATCCATACAAAAAAGCACATATTCAGGATCTTGTGATTTTCCAGCAGCTTCCACAACTCATTAATACCAAGTATAAATGTTGTACTGGCATTACAGCATTGTCCCAGAAGCCCAACATCAACACAGCTTTAATATAAACAAGATAGCACTACTGTGCCCAACTGCAAATGTTGTGTCACATGCCTTAATTCTGGTCTATCCAGTATCCACACCAGTTTTCTTCCATTAAAATGTATTTCAACAGGTAAAGAAATTACTGCAATACCTTTATCAGATTCCCAGGGGCTGGGTTATCTTTGTAGCTACTGTTACAAAAGAAAACACTACAGTCAAAACTGCATTATCAAGATCTCATAATGAGCAATTCAAGTGAATGACCAGTCAATGTAGTCATGGAGGCATCCATTGAGGAAACATGTTGGCCAGAATCCTGGAAGAACGCTACTTCTCTTCAAATAGTGCTGCAATATCTTTAGCATTCAACTGAACAAGCAAACAGGATCTCATCTCATCCAAAATAAATGCTTTTCCAACAATGCAGCACTCCATCAGTGTATCACTTAAATGTCAGTTTAAGTATATGCTCAATTGCCTGAGTGACACTTCAACCCTGAACATTATGAATTGAGGAAAGTCGATACTTGTAAGAAATATAACAAGTGCAAAAACAAAGTTGCAGTTAATTAATTTAAAAATTAAACCTATTAAAAAAAGGTAGTTTTCTTACCTCCTGAATAACAGAAAAAGGAACAGCATCGTGCCCAATCTCTGCATTCACATAGAGTAAAGCATATAAATATCCAGCTCGGCCATATAGTAGCTCATCTGGGATATCAGAATCCAAACAAACAACTGTTCTCTGCAGTTGTAATAATCTAATAGGTGCAAGAAAAATAATCAAGAAAAAGTAACCACATGCACCTGAATAACTGCCTTAAGGGTTATGATAAAATATTAAGCCAGTCTTGACAGAAAATTATTCTACACCAATAGCATTTTTACACAATTGGATACTTGTAATGCTGAATCTCACTCCTGACATATTTTGTATGTCCAATATGTCGATGTGATATGTCTAGTGTTTGGGTCAAAAAAGTCCCTGTGGTTTCTTTGCTTTTGAGTGGCAGTTTGCTTCTCATTTTAGCCTAATTACTGGTTAGCAGCAATGTGAAAAAGAAAGCCAAATGTTTAGGTCTCACCTCATGGGGAAACACAAATTGGGTCCCTTGCAGATTCAGGCAAGAGCTTCAGAGGAGGTCCAAAAATGCAGTGTGTAGGCCTACTAGCATGTGGACATGCCCTGGCACTCATGAACAAACTCCCAACTATGGGTACATGCTTGTGGATACCTCAGGAGAGTTAAAGGCTAAGAGATCCCTGACAAAAAAATCTGGAGTTGAGTCCAAAGGCACATTGATGTACAAATAGGTCAGGCTGGATCTTCCGGTCTCCAAATTGTTGGGAGACCCAACATACTCTACAAGATGTGTTGTGCACCCTGCAGAAGTCCCAATGCACTGACCGTAGGAATTCCCCAGGAAATCTGAACTTCCAATGCACAATTCCCCCGCTCCCCAGGGCCCTCCGAAAAAAGTTACCAACTCTGAGTTACCTGAATAGTTATGCGGCAAATGCTATATCGAAAAGTCCCAATTTCACTCCCGGCTAACTACAGAACTGACGACCCAATCACTCACATTGAACCTCAATTTATATGTTCCGACTCTGGGTACTAATGCTAGACCACCTAAACTCAAACACGGGGAACCAGCATTCCTACAGTATTTGCACAAACTTCAGTCATTACTAGTGGGAGGGAACAGTGCCCCAGGATATGCACCGTGCAATGATTGTGGCCATGTACAAGAACAAAGGCAACAACTACTATCGAGGCATCACCCTGAGCATGGTTGGTAAATTATTTGCCGCTATTGCCCTCAAACTGCAAATTTTGACTGAACACATCACCTCAAATCCCAGTGTTTTCAGAAATGGAAAATCCACAACTGAAATGATTTTCTTAGGCCAGCAACTGCAAGAGAAATGCCATGAACAAAGGAGATAATACCTTCATCAATCTCGTCAAGTCTTTGACCATGTGAGCAGAGATGGTCTATTTAAGCTGCTGAGCTGCCTGCCAAAGCTGTTCAAGGTGATCTCTCTCTATGACAACATGATGGGCAAGAGAGCTATGACGGAACCCTTTGAGGTCCACAGTGGAGTCAAAAGGGTTGTGTTCTGGCACTGACACTCTGGCACTTTCCTCCCTTTGCTGTTGCTATATGCCTTCAAGTCATCTACAGAGGGTGCCTACTTACATACAGAACTCTCGGAAAGCTATTAATCCTCGCTCACTTGAGATCCAAGACAAAGGTGCTCCAAATCCTCATCAGAGAATTGCTCTATGCTGATGATACCACACTTAACATTCCTTGCAGAGGCACACCTTCAGTGGCAAATGGACAGGTTGTCTCACACCTGTGAAGAGTTTGATTTAACCATTATCAGGAAGACAAATGCCACGGTCAAGGATGTTGCAATACTGCCACCCATCTTGTGGTTGTTGATAGCTTCACAATCACCAACAATCTGTCACTTGATTTTGCAATCAGCACACATACTGCAAAAACTGCAGCTGTTATGTCTAAGTTGAGTGAGAGAATCTGGAACAACAGCAAACCTGACTGAGAATACCAAACTGAGTGTCTACCTAGCCTGCTTCCTCGGTGCATTCCTCTACAGTGGTGAGACTTGGACAACAAATGCTAGGAAGGAGAAAAAGCTGAACACTGCAGTGATCATCCATCTGCAAAAGGAAGAAGCTGGAGCCAGTCTGTCTTCAACATAGGTTTATTCACAAAACTCAGTATGATAGAAATGCCGACTACTTTCCCCATTCATAGTTTCTCCCACACAGATGGAAACTGGTTCTTATATCTGTACCCCAACTTCCCCCAAGTAATATCAGTTGCTCTTGGCATTCACTAAATTGTCACAGAATTTACAACATTAACAGTTTCCACCTTGTGCATCAGATATATTCTCAGCGTCTCTTTGCAGAACAAGATCACTAATTCACGTAGTCCTGGACCATGCTAATTCAATCAGCACACGACATTGCTAAGCCAACATCTGTGCTAGCTTATCCACATTCAATAGATGGGTGATGGCTTTATACCCAAAGGCTTTCTGTAGTGACCTGGCCAAGACTTCCTGAGCTCACATACCTCTGTTACAAGGACACCTGCAAGCGAGTTACGAGATGGCTGACACTGACAACTGGCAGACAGTCACTGATGACTGTGACCTCTGGTGGCTGACTGTTAAAGAGGTGACCAGAAATGAAACGCTCAACTGGGTGAGAAAAGGGTCCAGGTAGAAGAGAGGCCAGAAAATTATAGCTCTTTTCAACCCACTGAAAAGTCTTCCTCTGCAACAAATGTGGCAGAGATTGCCATGACATAATGCAGCTTTTAAGCCACACCTGGCAATCTTAGCACAGAGTTGACCACTGCAATCCAAGCCATTATATCACAAGATGGAAGGCTGCCACCACCAATGCAGATTGAAAACTTCAGTCAGAATTAGTAGTATGACACTGTTCAGCTAAATGTTTCGATCCTCCATGTCAAATATTAATTAATATGTACCCAATAGTGCTAAACAATCCAGTGTGCCATTGTCTAGAAATGCATTTTCAAATAGGAACTGAAAAATACATAGGATAATGAGTTTTATTAACTTACTTAAAAATTGTAAACTTTTTAAAGTTTCAGATAACTGGACTATTTTTCAAATAAGTTAAATGGTGAACTTGCCAAAAATTAAAATCGATGTCCTTACTTTGTGACACACTCCTGTGATTCAGTTTCATTCTTCAACTTGTGGTGTACAACAGCACCAACAGCTAAAGGTCCTGCATCACCACACAGAAACGTGACTCTCCGGCCATTCAGGTTACGCAGAGTCCTCTTCACATAATATAAAGATCGTTGGAGATGTGCTGTCTCCTGTGTTACACGGAAACACTGCAAATAAAGAAGGGCAATCCCTAGACCAAAATAAAGTTACCTTTGTAGTTAATTCAAGTCAAAATTTTCAATATAAAAACACACATCAACACATCATACTAGACCATGTAAATTTGTGTCATGACTAATTATTAACTTAAATATGTCAATCTATTGACATCTTTCAAAATTAGCAACAGACTTTTAATCTCCAGGTCTGAAGTTAATCTAGAACTTTGAAGGGTCCTAATTATTACATTTTACACCCAGACAAACTTATTTTCATTTTTGATAAATGAAAGTAGGCTTGTTGTGCTCTTCTCGGATTTTCTGTTTTATTTCTATGCATCATAATGATAACATTTAGAGTCTAGAACAAGCTAAATAGGCTCTTTCCCCTGCTGCAACTGACTTTCAGAAATTTTCATTTGAAGTAATTTGCAATTATAGAAATAACTTCTCAACCCATTAATAATCTTTGTTTACAAAAATTTTGATAGATTTCCAATCAATTTTTCTTCAAGGTTTTCAAAGTCAGAGCTCAGAAAGTGGAATGATTTTGACTTGTAGTAGGCTGAAGTCAACTGGAATACCCATCTTGGGGAGGGCAAGAGTCCAGAAGCTGCTGGAAGGACAGAGGATCAGTGGATTCTGATCTCTTTAAGGATTCTCCTCAAAACCTTTTCCAATATACTCTGTCAGATTCCATTCCTGTGTGGTGGCTTGGGAAGCCTTCCTACATTGAGAGGATCAGTACTTTATTCCCAAAGTAATTACCTTGTTTTTCACACACAACACCAAACACACACACACAATGATTATTAACTGGCATCGATCTTACCAGTAGCAAGTAAATGAGCACAAGGACAATCTGCACGCATTGAGATTACTAGTTCAAGGTATAATTGGACAGGAATTAGTCAGGAAGTCAGAGGGGAAAGGGTTAGCAGGAGATGCTTTCTTGGATTGGTTGAAATTAGCAAATCGTGTTCCCAAGCATCTGTGTTGCAGGACACTCTCTCTCTTTATACGTTATACATGATTTGAGAATAGAACATTTACAGAAGATAACAAAGGAAATGTAGTGAATTGTGAATCAAGTAGGAAATTGTAAAATGATGCAGATTAATGTAAATGATATAATTATCACTACAGATACAAAATGGAAATAGAATAGGGGGGGTGGTGTAGGAGCCCAAAGATTCTGCTCATTAAAAACAAGCTCAATTGCAAGAAATGGCATCAAGGTGCCTTGACATAATGCTTTTAATGTCCCAAGACAGACAATGGCATGTGACTAGAGGGATGATCCAAGGTCTAGCAATAGTTCATCGAGATGATACTAAGAATGAAAGAATATCATGACATAAGCTTGGGCTGCATTTCCTAAAGAGGTGTAGGTACAAGAGATGGTCTTATTGAAAAATAATTTAAAAAGGAAAAATAAACTTTGCATTCACATAGTTTCTTTCATGTCCCTGCTATCTGACACTTCAGTGTAATATTAAGCTCACAGGTCCCAGCAGTGTCTAACCAAATCCATGAAGAGAAAGATCCCACAGCTTGTCAGTAAGGCTTAGATACAATCTAGACATTCAGTGAATACTTGTCTAAAAAAAGTTTCATTTGACTCTTTGTTTCAGCTGGAAATTAAGCATTCTATGATACAATTCAAAGGACAAAGAACTCACAATGGTTAAGGTCCTTCATCACCTTGCTTTTTGTTGAGCCAGAGGCAAAAAAGCTAATGCATTTGGATGATGGTAGATTTCTCAAGTACGCCCAAGCCATAAATAATTTTGCGTTGCATGTGTTCTCTCATGACCAAAGAGTCCTTTGCAAGATCGGCATGAACAGCCTCAGTTCTTAGTGGATACCTGCCTTCCAAGTTGTATTTTCTGGAGAGTGGTCTCCATGCTGTTGAGTCCAGCACAACGAAGGATCATAGAAGAATTCCTACATAGCAGAAGGAGACCATTCGACCCATCAAGTCTGCACTGACTCTGACAGAGCATCTTACCCAGGCTTTCTCCCAGCCCTATCCCTGTAACACATTTACCATGGCTAACCTACACATTTTGGGATACTAAGGGACAATTTAGCATGGCCAATCCACCTAACCTGCACATCTTTGGACTGTGGGAGGAAATTGGAGCAGCCGGAGGAAGCCCATGCAGACACAGGGAGAATGTCTTAGACAGTCACCCAAGGTCGGAATCGAACCCAGGTGCCTGGCACTGTGAGGCAGCAGTGCTAGTCACTGTGCCACCCTCATTGTTTGCTATTTTGTCCTGCCATCAAGTTCTCATGATGGAACTCGGGTGTTTTTGGTGGAATCATCCCAGACTTCCTCTGTGGTGACTATGGCATGATGTGGAGATGCCGGTGTTGGACTGGGGTAAACACAAAGAAATCTCACAACATCAGGCTCGCATTCCAACCATTATTTTGTAAATTGAGTTTGTGTCTTTATATGCCCTGTTTGTGAACAGAACTCCCACTTACCTGACGAAGGGGCAGTGGCTTTTGCTACCAAATAAACCTGTTGGACTTTAACCTGGTGTTGAGAGACTTCTTACAGTGACTATGGCATACATGGAATTCTGTGCATACTGCATGATGGTTAGGGCATTAGCCTGGTATGGTTTGATTTTAATCTTCAGCTTAATGCTATCCTGCTTCCAGACATGTTCATAGATTTGGCAGAGCAGAAATGCATTTGTCATGCAACAGAAATTTAATTGAAAAATACAGTTCATTGACAATTTCTGAGCTGGAATAAGGTGCCATTAAAATGTAAATCAATCTTTGTGGCAAGAAACAAAGTGAAAATAAATAGTGAGGTGGTGATATGCATCTGAATAAACGTTACAAGTTCCTATCATACGTGGACAAGTAACAACAGTGAGCTCATTTATTAAAATAAATCAGGAGAATACACCACCTAGGTAATAATGTTAACAATTAACTTTAAAAAGTAGTAATGGAAACATACGAAGAAAAATAAAAGGTAAAAATAACAAACTGATGCAAACAACTTTCAATGATTAAGAGTATGGTTCCAGCACAAGTAAACTGGGATTGTGGACTGGCTAAGCAAACAGCAAATGAGCACTGGAAGGTTTTCAAGGCAGAGGTTCTACAGGCAAATTACCACATGGAGGAAAGTTAACTCCTTGGATGGCAGTGAGAACAATAAATCAGATTTACAAAACAGGCTTATGACAGAAGTCAGTAGGAAACAGTGGAAAAGTGCAGAGAGAATTGAAGAGTATAGAACAAAGGCAAAGAGCTTGAATAAGGAAAAGATAACTAGTAACTTAAGGGGAACCTAAAAAAATCTTTTATAAACAGATAAAAAGTAAAAGCAGGTAAAATGATGATGAGATTAATTAGAGATAAGAGGAAATCTTTTTGTGGAGGAAGAGGGCATGACTGATATGCTGAATGCGTCCTTTGCATCCGTCTTCAAAACAAAACTATCAAGTTAACGTTGCAGTAGCAGATGAAGGAGATATATTGGATAGGATAAAAATAGAAAACATTTCCACATAGTTTGGCATCACTCAAAATGAACAAGTCACCTAGTCCAGATGAGATGCATCTTCAGTTCCTGAGGGAAGCTGGGAAAAAGACAGCATCTTGGACCACAATGTTTCAATACTTTAAGGACATGGGGGTGGTAGCACTGTAAGATTGCAAATAAAAAAAAGGAAAATGGATAAAGCTGGCAACTGCAGGCCATTCTGACTAATGTTAACAATTGTGAAGGGCCAAATCAATTCTTGTTCAGAGAAGCAAACATTAAGAAGTACAATCCTAACATTTCCCATGTATAGTGGATAAATTTGGGAATTTATTTGAACCCATAAAACAGTGACTATAAAGATACTGCAATGTTCTCACCTGTCCAACCAGTATAAGCACAACAGTCATGAGGGTCTGCAGTCTTCAGACCCTCTTCCATCTGTATCAGGAGGTCCTTGATTTTATGTTTAATCCGCTTTATGAAGGCCGGATTGATCTGCAAAAAAGTAATCATTGTATTTTCATGTATTTTTCAGTATTACAACTGTAGTAGTATAGCAAGAAAGCCTTGTAGTTAAACAAACTTTTTATTGCAATTTTTAATAATTGTAAATTTGCCTTCCACATTCCAAAAGAGTAACAGGTACAATAAATATATACCCAATGTAAAGATATGGTGGACCGGGCACAAACATCCTCAACTGGGATGCAAAGAAAATATACAGATTGAAGGCGGCAATTGTGTATGGAATTGCTCATCAGGAGCACTGCAATATTTGAGTCCCCCACTTCAAGATTTGTTATTGGAAAAGTTTCTGCAATAGATTAAAAGTCTCAGATTAAGCTCAGTAATCACAACTGGCTGTGCAACAGAGGGTTGAAGGTTCAATCTCCAATTTAGAGACTCGAGTACATAAATAAGAACATCGGAAATAGAAACAGAAGACCACACAGCCCGTTGAGCCTGCTCATTCATTATGGTGGTGACTGATCTTGGTCTTCAATTCTATTTTCCCACCTGATCCCCATATCACTTAATTCCGAGACCCAAAAACATGTCTATCCAGCCTTGAATGTATTTAACAATGCTAGAAGCTACATATATTACTACAGATGGCCCTGTCCTTTGCGTTTTTTCAACTAAACAAAAATAGGTGACAGCCATTCTCTGCTTCATTCTCCAGGGCCATGCTCTGACCAATCAGAACGAACCTACCTAGCTTGAATTTAAACAAAAGCTCGCCAGTTAACTAGTGCATTCCCTCATGGCAACGCGCCTATATCAATCATACTCCACTTGCCAACCAATCAGCACTCCTTTTCTCATGCAGTATAAATTGTTGTTCCCTTTACATTTGGTATTTTTATGAATTGTCTTGATGCATGCAAGACAAAAGGTTGACGTGTCTTTTTTCTGCACTATGATAATTTGTCTACTATAGCTACTGTACTAGTTACATCCTCAAAAAACTTAAATTTGCCAAAACAGGACTTCCCTTTAATACACGCTGAATTGTTTTAATCATACTATGCTTTTTCAAGTGCATTATTAAGATTTCTTTAATAATATATTCCAGTACTTTCCCAACAACTGATGTTAGACTAATTGGCTTGTAGTTCACTGTTTTCTCTCTCCCTCCTTTCTTGAAAAGCAGTGTAATACTTGCATAATCTAAAATTATGCATTGGTGCAGCATCTGCGGTTGATGTTGTTGCAACTCCTGTTCTTTGAATAAGACATTTCAACGTCCCATCTGCAAATGTAATAGAACCAATGACACTATTTAGGATCCAGGGGACTCACCTAACTTTGTGGCCAACATTTACACAATCAACACCAAGAACAGGAAAACATATTCCCTAAAATGTGATCCATGAACAAACCACCAGTCCTGATAGTTAAAAAGAAAATTTCTAAAGCATTTCAAAAAGGAAATAGACAAGCTGACATCTTAAAAAGGACCAATGTAATATATAATAATTAGTTGATCCTCTGATGTTTCATATAGTCTCATTCCTAAAGGGCTGGTATATAGAATATTGCTGGAGTCATGGGTTAGGGTTCAGAACTTTTAAATTGGGAGGAAACGCCTTGCCCGTTTAATAGAATTAGGAATGAACTGTAGCAAGTTTGGTACAAAATTCCCAAATAATAAGTTGTATAATAAAGAAAATTGTATTTTATCCAATCAGCAAATCAAGGCAGACAGACAAGACTTCAAGACAGTTTTTTTAAAAAAATTATGTGGTACAACATTCTGTGATAAACTCACCCTATGCTGTAACATATTCGAGAGAGGAAAGTGGCAGCCCTTAGGAGTTATATTCTATGATAATGTGCAGCTACCAACACAGTCTGGGAGTTGTAGTACCCTGGTGAATCTCTCAGTTGCAGGGTGAACTATTGGAGTCTCCATTTGATCGAGCCTCTTCACTCAGAGACCTGAGGATTGTAGAACTCAAGGTCCAAGGTCCAGGAAAATTTCTTGAAAGGCATTTTAGTGTACAGCTGCTAATTTGTAGATTATAATTACATACCATTTAAGATAACACGTTTTTTCAGTTATGGATTCAGAGTTACAAAATTAAAAGTGGCAGGTCAAATCAAAAAGCAGTGATGTATAACTGGTTGAAATTGCAACATTTCAAATAGTTGCTTTTCAATTATGTTTTTGATTATCTTTATTCCAAAAAGAAATCAGCATATACAAGTTATTTACTTGAACCTAGATTACTTTTTTTTTTGAGAAAGGCAGATTTAATACGATACCTGAAGCTTTTCTAAAGATTTCCATTTTTCCTCCCTCGCTCAGGGGAATTATGACAGGGGACAGGCAGCTGAGCAGAAAAGGGCAAGGAATTTTTATTTTACTACTACTCATTACTACCCTCTTCACAAGGTTTTTTGCTAACCTTAATAAAAATTGCCAACTGGTCATAAGTGTGGTTGTGCAGCATCATTTTAGCCATATGTGCCAATGTTAGTAGAAATTGCCATACTTGACATAATCTGGGCAAATGCATTTCACATGTTTAAATTTACACCCAGCAATCAGTAGCCAAGGAAGTAAAGCAATCAATGATCAAAAAAAAGTAAGAAGTCTCACAACACCAGGTTAAAGTCCAACAGGTTAATTTGGTAGCAAAATCCACTAGCTTTCGGAGCGCTGCTCCTTCGTCAGGTAAGTGAGTGTTCTGTTCACAAACAGGGCATATAAAGACACAAACTCAATTTACAAAATAATGGTTGAAATGCGAGTCTTTACAGGTAATCAAGTCTTAAAGGTACAGACAATGTGAGTGGAGAGAGCGTTAAGCACAGGTTAGAGAGATGTGTATTGTCTCCAGACAGGACAGTTAATGAGATTTTGCAAGCCCAGGCAAATCGTGGGGGTTACAGGTAGTATGACATGAACCCAAGATCCCGGTTGAGGCCATCCTCATGTGTGCGGAACTTGGCTATCAGTCTCTGCTCAGCGACTCTGCGCTGTGTGTCGTGAAGGCCGCCTTGGAGAACACTTACACGAAGATCAGAGGCCGAATGCCTGTGACTGCTGGAGTGTTCCCCAACAGGAAGAGAACACTCTTGCCCGGTGATTGTCGAGCAGTGTTCATTCATCCGTTGTCGTAGCGTCTGCATGGTCTCCTCAATGTACCATGCCTCGGGACATCCTTTCCTGCAGCGTATCAGGTAGACAACGTTGGCCGAGTTGCAAGAGTATGTACCGTGTACCTGGTGGATGGTGATGTCGCGTGAGATGATGGCATCCGCATCAACGATGCAGCACGTCTTGCAGAGGTTGCTGTGGCAGGGTTGTGTGGTGTCGTGGTCACTGTTCTCATGAAGATAGGGTAGTTTGCTGCGGACAATGGTCTGTTTGAGGTTGTTTGAAGGCAAGAAGTGAGGGTGTGGGGATGGCCTTGGCGAGATGTTTGTCTTCATCAATGACATGTTGAAGGCTCTGGAGAAGATGTCATAACTTCTCCGCTCTGGGGAAGTACTGGACGACGAAGGGTACTCTGTCCGCCGTGTCCCGTGTTTGTCTTCTGAGGAGGCCGGTGCGGTTTTTCGCTGTGGCGCGTCGGAACTCTCGATCGATGAGTCGAGCGCCATATCCTGTTCTTATGAGGGCATCTTTCAGCGTCTGGAGGTGTCTATTGCGATCCTCCTCATCTGAGCAGATCCTGTGTATACGGAGGGCTTGTCCGTAGGGGATGGCTTCTTTAACGTGTTTAGGGTGGAAGCTGGAGAAGTGGAGCATCGTGAGGTTATCTGTGGGCTTGTGGTACACTGAAGTGCTGCGGTGACCGTCCTTGATGGAGATGTGTGTGTCCAAGAATGCAACCGATTCCGGAAAGTAGTCCATGGTGAGTCTGATGGTGGGATGGAACTTGTTGATGTCATGGTATAGTTGTTTCAGTGATTGTTCACCATGAGTCCCCAATGCATGGTGAACAATCACTGAAACAACTATACCATGACATCAACAAGTTCCATCCCACCATCAGACTCACCATGGACTACTTTCTGGAATCGGTTGCATTCTTGGACACACGCATCTCCATCAAGGACGGTCACCGCAGCACTTCACTGTACCACAAGCCCACAGATAACCTCATGATGCTCCACTTCTCCAGCTTCCACCCTAAACATGTTAAAGAAGCCATCCCCTACGGACAAGCCCTCCGCATACACAGGATCTGCTCAGATGAGGAGGATCACAACAGACACCTCCAGACGCTGAAAGATGCCCTCAGAAGAACAGGATATGGCGCTCGACTCATCGATCGAGAGTTCCGACGCGCCACAGCGAAAAACCGCACCGGCCTCCTCAGAAGACAAACACGGGACACGGCGGACAGAGTACCCTTCGTCGTCCAATACTTCCCAGGAGTGGAGAAGCTACGGCATCTTCTCCGGAGCCTTCAACATGTCATTGATGAAGACGAACATCTCGCCAAGGCCATCCCCACACCCACACTTCTTGCCTTCGAATAACCGCACAACCTCAAACAGACCATTGTCCGCAGCCAACTATCCAGCCTTCAGGAGAACAGTGACCACGACACCACACAACCCTGCCACAGCAACCTCTGCAAGTCACGCCGGATTGACACAGATGCCATCATCTCACGTGAGAACACCATCCACACGGTACATGCTCTTGCAACTCGGCCAACGTTGTCTACCTGATACGCTGCAAGAAAGGATGTCCCGAGGCATGGTACATTGGGGAGACCATGCAGACGCTACGACAACGGATGAATGAACACCGCTCGACAATCATCAGGCAAGAGTGTTCTCTTCCTGTTGGGGAACATTTCAGCGGTCACGGGCATTCGACCACTGATGTTCGGGTAAGCGTTCTGCAAGGCGGCCTTCACGACACACAGCGCAGAGTCGCTGAGCAGAGACTGATAGCCAAGTTCCGCACACATGAGGATGGCCTCAACCGGGATCTTGGGTTCATGTCACACTATCTGTAACCCCCCCACGACTTGCCTGGGCTTGCAAAATCTCACTAACTGTCCTGTCTGGAGACAATACACATCTCTTCAACCTGTGCTTAACGCTCTCTCCACTCACATTGTCTGTACCTTTAAGACTTGATTACCTGTAAAGACTCGCATTCCAACCATTATTTTGTAAATTGAGTTTGTGTCTTTATATGCCCTGTTTCTGAACAGAACTCTCACTTACCCGACGAAGGAGCAGCGCTCCGAAAGCTAGTGTCTTTTGCTACCAAGTAAACCTGTTGGACTTTAACCTGGTGTTGTGAGACTTCTTACTGTGTTTACCCCAGTCCAACACCGGCATCTCCACATCAAAAAAAAGCACAGGCACACACTGCTTTTTGGCTCAAATAAAAGCAGAAAACTCTGGAAATACTCAGGAGGCAAATTTGTGGAGAAAGAATTCCTGTTACTGTTTCAGGTTTATGACCTTTCATCTGAACTGCTTTCGTCTTATCAGTATACCAACACAAAGAATTAAAATGCACAGAATACACCATGTGAATGACCATATAGATTACATTCCCAACTGTACCCATTTCTCTTTTTATATACTCATCAGAAATGCAATGAGCCACATGTAGTGGTTAATATAGTGGACAACAGTAATCTAGTAGGTGGCCACATCTTATTACTGGGTTGCATGGCTCACTATATTAGTACCTATACAGTTATTAGTGCCAAGAACCCAAGGTACTTGTTAGCAATTCTGACCACCACATTGTAGATGGGATTGACCAACCTTGGACAAAGTGCAGTGTAGATTTACTAGAACAATAGCTCTACTCCAAAGGTTAAATTACGAGGAGGGGTTACACTAGTTATAGTTGTATTCCCTGAAATTTAGAAGGTTTAGTGGTGATTTGATCAAAGTTAAGATATCAAGGAGAACATTTAGAGTAGATAGAGAGAATTGATTTTCGTTGGTTGAGGAGTCTAGAACATGGGGGCAAAATCTAAAATTTAGAGCCAGACCTCTCAGGAATTGAATTAGGAAACTCTTCTACACATAAAAGTGTGACCAGAAGTTTGGAACTATTTTGCAAATTCAATTGATGCTCGGTCAATTGTTAATTTCTAATCGGGATAACAAAAACCTAGCAATCTACAAGATATTAAGGGGTATTGGACAAAAGTGAGTATGTGGAATTAGACTGCAAATCAGCTATGGTCTCACTGAATGGCAGTACAAGCTAGAGACACGAAATAGCCTACTCTCGTTCTTACGCTATTCATTAAATAGCCATCCAATTTCGCTGAACAATTATCAAATACATTGTCTTTATGTCAATGAAAACAAATGTGATCAATGCATTACATGTGCACTTAAAACAGAACACATGCAAAAATGTGTGTATTTTGGAGAGTGTAATTAAATGAAAGTCACCACCATCTGTGAGAATCAAAACTCTTTGGTTGTTTTCTTAAACCAAATATAGCTCATGTTATGGTAAGAAGCAGATGGATTCTCATAGTCCCCAGTGGTTATTGCAACAGGCAGCAAATGTTCACCAAGCTGGATATTCATCTCCGATTTTATTTTTTTTAAAAGTACCTTTCACAAAATAAGGGGTTGGAAATAGATGTCAATAATTTTGGATTACAACTGGTTGAATTGTGGTATAACTTTAAGAATTGAAAACACTTAATTGCAAAATAAATTAGCCTATTAGAAAGCACCAAACAGAAGGCTAAGGCAGCAATAAACCTTAATGATATTCTTTGCTGTAGGTTTTGATGAGTCTGAGGAATACATTTCAAAACCAAAGGATACGATTGCGCTGAAACAAGCATTGTAAATATGTGCCAAGTTACAAATAAACCCAGGCTGTTTACTTCGATGCAAGTGGTTTGTATTCCAGAATCTGTTATCATTTCAGTTAGATTACAGATCTTACTTCAATTCCATATTTTGCACTATATACACTAACCAGGTATTAGATACTTAGTTAGAAAGATGAAATTTATCAGAGTGGATCATCCATTTTTTGCTATTAGAGCTTGAATGTTCCTCACATTGCACAAATCACTTTTGACTTTGTTTTTCTATATACTGGGGTTATCAATGCTGCGGATCTTCTCTCAGTTGCATTGTGGGTTAGGTTTCATTGGACTGCCAGCAATACAAAAAAGAAAACTGTGGCCATTATAGTACTTTCTGGCTGCTGAATCCTCTCTGATGATGGGAGAAGAATGTCTCTAGAGGCCAGCACTTTGAAAATTGCATTGCTGATGTTTAGACGTAGACGAAATGCAAGTGGGGAGGTGATGGCCTAGTGGTATTATCACTAGACTCTTAATCCAGAAACCCAACTAATGATCCAGGGACCTTAGTTCGACTCCCGCCACGACAGATGGTGGAATTTGAATTCAATTTTTTAAAAATCTGGAATTAAAAATCTACTGATGACCATGAAACCATTATTTAGTGTCGTAAAAACACTTTCAAGGAGCTATGAACCTGTACCCTTAGATCTCTTTGTTCTGTAACTCTCCCCAATGCTCTACCATTAACTGAGTAAGTCCTGCTCTGGTTCAATCTACCAAAATGCATCACCTCGCATTTATCTAAATTAAACTCCCTCTGCCATTCATCAGCCCACTGGCCCAATTGATCAAGATCCCGTTGCAATCTGAGATAACCTCCATTGTCCACTATGCCACCAGTCTTGGTGTCATCTGCAAACTTACTAACCATGCCTCCTATATTCTCATCCAAATCATTCATATAAATGATAAATAACAGTGGACACAGGCATTTAGAGATGCAAGGACTGATTAGGGACAGTCAGCATAGCTTTTGAGTGGAAAATCACGTCTCACAAATTTGATTGAGTTTTTTGAACGGGTAACCAAGTAGGTAGATGAGGGCAGTGCAGTTGATGTTGTCTACATGGACTTTAGCAAGGCACCGCATGGTAGGTTGTTGCACAAGGTTAAATCTCACGGGATCCAGGGTGAGGTATCTAAATGGATACAAAATTGGTTTGATGACAGAAGCCAGAGGGTGGTTGTCGAGGGTTATTTTTCAAACTGGAGGCCTGTGACCAACGGCGTGCCTCAGGGATCGGTGCTGTGTCCACTGTTATTTATCATTTATATTAATGATTTGGATGAGAGTATAGGAGGCACGGTTAGTAAGTTTGCTGATGACACCAAGACTGGTGGCATAGTGGACAGTGAAGGTCATCTCCGATTGCAACGGGATCTTGATCAATTGGACCAGTAGGCTGATGAATGGCAGAGGGAGTTTAATTTAGATAAATGCGAGGTGATACATTTTGGTAGATTGAACCAGAGCAGGACTTACTCAGTTAATGGCAGGGCATTGGGGAGAGTTACAGAACAAAGAGATCAAGGGGTACAGGTTCATAGCTCCTTGAAAGTGGTGTCACAGATGGACAGAGTGGTGAAGAAGGCATTCAGCATGCTTGGTTTCGTTGGTCAGAACATGGAATACAGGAGTTGGGACATCTTGTTGAAGTTGTACAAGACATTGATAAAGCCACACTTGGAATACTGTGTACAGTTCTGGTCACCCTATTCCTAGTTTAATAATATATTTTCTATAAGAGTGCAGGAGAGATTTACTAGGATGCTACTGGGACTTGATGGTTTGAGTTATGAGAGGCTGGATAGACTGAGACTTTTTTCTCTGGAGCGTAGAAGGCCGAGGGGTGATCTTATAGAGATCTATAAAATAATGAGGGGCATAGATCAGCTAGATAGTCAATATCTTTTCTCAAAAGGGAGGGGAGTCTAAAACTAGACGGCATAGGTTTAAGGTGAGAGATACAAAAGGGTCCAGAGGGGCAATTTTTTCCACAGAGGGTGGTGAGCTTGGAACAAGCTGCCAGAGGTAGTAGTATAGGTGGGTACAAGTTTGCCTTTAAAAAAGCATTTAGACAGTTCATAGAATCATAGAAACCCTACAGTTCAGAAAGAGGCCATTTGGCCCATCGAGTCTGCACCGACCACAATCCCACCCAGGCCCTACCCCCATATCCCACCCGCTAATCCCTCTAATCTACGCATCTCAGGACACTAAGGGGCAATTTTAGCATGGCCAATCAACCTAACCCGCACATCTTTGGACGATGGGAGGAAACCGGAGCACCTGGAGGAAACCCATGCAGACACGAGGAGAATGTGCAAACTCCACACAGACAGTGACCCAAGCCAGGAATCAAACCCAGGTCCCTGGAGCTGTGAAGCAGCAGTGCTAACCACTGTGCTACCGTGCCACCCATTTACCCAGTTCCATGGGTAAGATGGGTAGAGAGGAATATTGGCCAAATGTGGGCAATTGGGACTAGCCTAGGGGTTTTTTTAAAAAAAGGGCAGTATGGACAAGTTGGGCCGAAGGGCTTGTTTCCATGCTGTAAACCTCTATCACTATAACCTGAGATTTGAATTAGCAACAACTGCTCATATTTGCTACCACCTGAAGCAGAACAAAACCAAGATTTGAAATGGCTCACCATTCTTTATTAACACTACAGCATTAATATGGACAAATGCTCAAGATAGGACACCCATTCATTTTTATTTGGGAATGTTCATGACTTCGCAAAGTAATTAGGAATCTCGTTCATGAATTCAGAATGATGCTGAAGCTTCACCATTGAAGTGCTTAATTTGTCCATAAATAATTCCAGGAGTTTTGCCTGTGGAGTTCTTGTCATATTTATCAGTGTGGAGAGGAATTTCTTAGTGCCTTTTAGTTTGCTGTTCAAACAAGTCCAGACATATTTAATCCATTCTTATCCAAGTCTAAAATCCATGTCTCCTGCTTAGGGCTGTATTGTTTTATGGTAAGAAGTCTCACAACACCAGGTTAAAGTCCAACAGGTTTATTTGGTAGCAAATACCATAAGCTTTTGGAGCGCTGCTCCTTCGTCAGATGGAGTGGAAATGTGCTCTCAAACAGTGCACAGAGACACAAAATCAAGTTACAGAATACCGATTAGAATGCGAATCCCTACAGCCAGCCAGGTCTTAAAGGTACAGACAATGTGGGTGGAGGGAGCATTAAACACAAGTTAAAGAGATGTGTATTGTCTCCAGACAGAACAGCCTGCAAGTCCAGGAGGCAAGTTGTGCGGGTTACTGATAAGGTGACATAAATCCAACATCCCGTTAAATGTTTAAAGGTTTTATGGTACCATAACATAACGCTACAGTGTTCATATTTATGGATGATATCTAAATTGCCCTACAGTATTTCATTCAGTCTCTCCTTTGTTCAATGTTTTTCTTCTTCTTCCTTCTGAAAACTGAGGTACATGGGCCATTCTGACATGTACAGTATTATGTGGGAAACTTTTTTTGGGGGGAGGTTTACATTCCTCCTGTGCAGGAACTTTGCTCATCATGCCACCACACCCGGAAAAACTTGGCTCAAGTTTTAATAAAGAAACCATTTGTATTTAATTTGTGCCTTGCACATTCTCCAAACATCCCAAAGCTCTCTCAGCCAATGAACTACTTACTTGTAGTAAAGTACGGAAACACAGCAGCCAATTTACACAAGATCCTATAAGCAGAAACTAAATTAATTAAGAGATAATGTTTTAGTGCTGGGGTTTGAGGGATGAACGTGAATAAGAAAGCTTTCATTCTAGGAGCCTGTGCGTTTTTCTAACTCAAAAAATGGCATTTCCTACATTGCAGTAGTCCAGAACTACAAAAAAATGTCAGCCTAGATTCAATATCCCAGAGGATGGAATGAACCCTTGACGCAGATTCAAGAACACATAACATTTTCATGACTAATGCTACTTTTATTCAAATTCTAGGAAAAAAGGCCACAATGTAGGCAAATGAATATTTACAAAATGACAATTAAGTTTTAATAAAAGCTACTGCCAATATTATGAACTGCTGCATTTGTTATCATCAGTTGTAGATTCAAGTGAGAAGGGTCAAATAATCTGCTTGCTTTGTTCTAATTGTCACCAAGAAAATCATGTTGGTCCTTTTGAAAAATTTTTGAGCAGCCTAGAAGTTGAAGATACTACTGGAGTACATGGGTCTGTAGCAAGCTGAATTGCTTAGTTTCAAGATAATGCTTTGCAATAAGCCCAAATAGTTTTTTCATTTTTGGAACATAATGTCTAAAACAAAAATGGGCTTTTAAGTGTCTCATGCCAAGTTTGTAAAAGAAGAAGTCAACATGCCAGACATCAAGGAAATTAACACAATCAGGGTCAAGAACTTACCAAAATTAATGCAAGTGACAATAATAAAAACAAAAACGATACCAGAGAATGACAACTTCCCAGGACCAGATTTCCTCGATTTCCATCCTAGACTTTAAAGCAAGTGGGTGAGAAGATTGAAGATGCCCTAAATTTGTCAAGTTTTCTTTGTGAGGGAACCATTTTTTAAAATTGGAAATTTGCACACCACTCCGCTATTTTAAAAAAGGTGAGATGGACAAAACAGAAAATTAGACTAGTTAGCCTAACTCCTCAGATGGGTAGAAAACATTTGTTAAAGTATTGGGCAGAAAGTGGCAGTGTACATTGAAATGTAACATCAAGAGATATGATAGATTAAGTGAATGAGCACAATTGAAGCAAATGGATTTCAACACAGGCAAATCTGAGGTTATCCACTTTGGGCCTAAAAATAATGGAAGAAGTTACTTTCTAAAAGGCTAGAAATAATGGTAGGCCAAAGAAAAACTTGGGAGACACAGCTACAATTTATGACATTTTAACAGTGAGACTGTGCATGTCACATAACTGATGTTAGCAACAGTTAACATATTTACTGTGCCCACAAAACAATGCATCAAAATTTCTGTGGTGAGCAAAATGCTGATTTTGTATCCACACAAACTGCAGCAAAAAATAGAAAATTGCTTGACTTCCAAAAGGGTATTTCATTAAAGTTCCAAAGCTGTGGCATTCAGGACAAAACTTGGGTATGGACAGGGAACTGTCTGAAAGGTAGAAAATGACAAAAGGTTAATGTCAGCTTGGGTGGCAAACACTGACGCTGAAAAGGTAGGGCATCTCAAGGATCAATTTTCAATTCATCACTGCTTCTTGACTATAATCAATGCCTTAGAATATAAAATACAATGCAAGTTGGTTAAATTTTCAATTAATATTGGAGTTGAAGGACTACAGGATGAGCTAGAAAAGTACAGCAAGAGCTATTTAGTCTTGGTCACTGAGAAAATTCAAACATTGGCAGTGCAGAGGGCAGCCAAATGGCTGATATTTAGTTGTATGCATTTAATTTATCTGGAAAAACTTAAGATCCTTGGGCTTTTCAGTCTGGGACAGAAGGCAATCGAGATGTGATCTTATAAAGCTATACAAAAAAAAAAATAGCACAGTAAGAATTAATCCAAAACACTGCTTTAAATTGAAAAGTGGAAACAGGACAGAGGCAGGGGTACAAGTTAAATGGTTATTTTCTCAGAGGAAGTTCATGAAAGGATCAACCAATATTTATCCTAGAATCCCCTTGCTAACAGTACTGTGGGTATACCTACACCACATGGATTGCAGCGACGCAGCTTATCACGATCTTCTCAAGGGCAATAAGTCTTGACTGAGCCAGCAACATCCAATTCCGATGAATGGATATTATAAAAAAGTTTAACTTTTCAAAAGCAAAGTGTCAGGGCAAAAGATCCCAAAATTGTTTAAGACATGACAAGAAGTTTGCCTACAGTTACAGATATCATAGAATCCCTACAGTGCAGAATGAGGCCATTTGGCCCATCAAGTCTGCACCAACAACAATCCCACTCAGGCCCCATCCTCGTAACCCCACACATTTACCCCGTTGATCCCTCTGACCTACGCATCCTGGGACACTGAGGGGCAATTTAGCATGGTCAATCCCCTTAACCTGTTGTTCTGGATTGATGAATTTAGATGTTCCAAACCTTCCTCATCTGTAAATATTTTTTGTGATCATTGATCTGAGCCAATTTCCCCCTTTTCTTCTCCCCCCAAATTAACATGATTTATTTAAAAAAGTTGCCTCCTTTAACATTTTAGTGTTGTGTAAATAAATGTCCCAAGACACTGGAATATGATAAAGCAACATTAGACGCCAAATTACACAATATTGGGGCGACATGGGGGCACAGTGGTTACCACTGCTGCCTCTCAGCTCCAGGGACCTGGGTTCCATTCCCGGCTTGGGTGACTGTCTATGTGGAGTTTGCACAATCTCTGTCTGCATGGGTTTCCTCCAGGTACTCCAGTATCCTCCTACAGTCCAAAGATGTGTGGGTAAGGTTGATTGGCCAGGATAAATTGACCCTAGTGTCAAGGAACATTAGCAGGGCAAATATGAGGAGTTACAGGCTGTTCTCTGGTAAGGATGTAAAATGGAAAGTGGGAGGCCTTCAAAAGGAGAAATTTTGAGAGTGCAGAGTTTGTATGTTCCTGTCAGGATTAAAGGCAAAGTAAATAGGAATAAAGGAACCTTGGTTCTCGAGGGAGATTGTAACACTGATTAAGAGGAAGAGAGGATGTATGAAATGCACAGGCAGCAAGGAACAGATCAGATGCTCGAGGAGTATAAAAAGTGCAAGAAGCTACTTAAGAGGGAAATCAGGAGGGCTAAAAGAAGACACGAGGTTGCTTTGGCAGACAGAGTGAAGGAAAATCCAAAGAGCTTCTATAGGTATGTTAGGAGCAAAAGGATAGTGAGGGATAAAATTGGTCCTCTTGAAGACCAGAGTGGTAGACTGTGTATGGAACCAAAAGAGATGGGGGAAGATACTAAATGGTTTTTTTTGTATCCGCATTTACTGAAGAAACGGGCATGGAGTCTACGGAAATAGGGCAAACAGGTAGGGAGGTCATGGAACCTTTACAGATTAAAGGGGAGGAGGTGCTCGCTGTCTTGAGGCAAATCAGAGTGGATAAATCCCCAGGACCAGACAGGGTATTCCCACGGACCTTGAGGGAAGCGAGTGTTGAACTGGCCCTGGCAAACATATTTAAAATGTCAGTATTCACGGGGGAGGTGCCGGATGATTGGAGGGTGGCTCATGTTGTTCCGCTGTTTAAAAAAGGTTCCAAAAGAAATCCGGGAAATTATAGGCCAGTAAGTTTGACACCGGTGGTGGGCAAGTTATTGGAAGGTGTGATAAGGGATAGGATCTACAAATATTTGGATAGACAGGGACTTATTAGGGAGAGTCAACATGGCTTTGTGTGTGGTAGGTCATGTTTGACCAATCTATTAGAGTTTTTCGAGGAGGTTACCAGGAAAGTGGATGAAGGGAAGGCGGTGGATGTTGTCTACCTGGATTTCAGCAAGGCCTTTGACAAGGCCCCTCATGGGAGGTTAGTTAGGAAGGTTCAGTCGCTAGGTATACATGGGGAGGTAGTAAATTGGATTAGACACTGGCTCAGTGGAAGAAGCCAGAGAGTGGTTGTGGAGGATTGCTTCTGAGTGGAGGCCTGCGACTAGTGGTGTGCCACAGGGATCGGTGTTGGGTCCATTGTTGTTTGTCATCTATATCAATGATCTGGATGATAATGTGGTAAATTGGATCAGCAAATTTGCTGATGATACAAAGATTGGAGGTTTTCTTAAATGTTAAAAGTGACCCTGCAGGAAGGTTTTCAAAGCTTGCAGAGGGATTTGGACCAACTAGAAAAATGGGCTGAAAAATGGCAAATGGAATTTAGCGCAGACAAGTGTGAGATATTGCACATTGGAAGGACAAACCAAAGTAGAACGTACAGGGTAAATGGTAGGACTCTGAAGAGTGCAGTTGAACAGAGGGATCTGGGAATACAGGTACAGAATTCCCTAAAAGTGACATCACAGGTGGATAGGGTCGTAAAAAGTGCCTTTGGTACATTGGCCTTTATAAATCGGAGTATCGAGTATAAAAGCTGGGAGTGTTATGGTAAGGTTATATAAGGCATTGGTGAGGCCCAATTTGGAGTATTGTGTACAGTTTTGGTCACCTAGTTACAGGAAGGATGTAAATAAGGTTGAAAGAGTGCAGAGAAGGTTCACAAGGATGTTGCCGGGACTTGAGAAGCTGAGTTAGAGAGAGATTGAATAGGTTGGGACTTTATTCCCTGGAGCGTAGAAGATTGAGGGGAGATTTGATAGAGGTGTATAAGATTTTGATGGGTATAGAGTGAATGCAAGCAGGCTTTTTCCGCTGAGGCCAGGGGAGAAAAAAACCAGAGGGCATGGGTTAAGGGTGAAAGGAGAAAAGTTTAAAGGAAATATTAGGGGGAGCTTCTTCACGCAGAGAGTGGCGAGAGTGTGGAATGAGCTGCCAGATAAAGTGGTAAATGCAGGGTCACTTTTAACATTTAAGAAAAACTTGGACGGGTTCATGGATGAGAGGGGTGTGGAGGGATACGGTCCAAGTGCAGGTCAGTGGGACTAGGCAAAAAATGGTTCGGCACAGACAAGAAGGGCCAAAAGGCCTGTTTCTGAGCTGTAATTTTCTATGGTTCTATGGGGACAGGGTAGGATTGTTGTCAGTGCAGACTCGATGGGCCAAATGGCCTCCTTCTGTACTGTAGGGGTTCCATGAATATCAGAGCAGAAAGCCATAAGCTTGGTCAAGAGATGGTTCTTAAGAAAATCTTAAAGGAACAGAAGGCATCCAGCTTCCAGAAAAAAAATGATCAAGTTGCCTAGGAGGTAAACAATAGAACAGGGTCAACCAGAAGTTAATTATAGGGTTGTGTAGGTTCCTGGATCTGTGTTGCAAGCAGTTCGAGTTTAGTTAGTTTTGAGCACAATAAATGCAGGGGACATCTCTTTCCCAAAGAGTTCAGAGGAAATTGTGTTTGCGATGGTTTTTTAAAAAAGCTGCTTTTTAAAAAAACAACAGATAACTGAAGGACTTCATTACTTGATAGTTGAACTTTTGGGATAACCAAACTGAGAAAGAGATTAATATGCAAGACTCCAGAGTTTAAGAATATTAGAATCAGGAGTGTTCTGACCAAAGGTCACGATGTTGAAAATGCAAGCAACACCCAGGCTAAATAAGGAGTCAACAACCATGGGACAGTTGAAGATTTAGAGGGGAAATCTTACTAGAGGTAAGCAGCAGGCCCAAGAAATCTCAATCTTTATATAAACTTTTGAAATAGTACTCAGACCAAATGGTTAATCTTCCAATTTCTGACAAGTACATGATTTGAGTTACTGCGAGTGCAAGTCAAATGTGTAGAGTAGCAGACAAGGCTATGGACCAAATGCTAGAAAATGGATAAGAATAGATCAGTGCTTGATGGCCAGCACAGACACAATGGACCAAAGGGCCTCTTCCTGTGCTGTAAAACTCATGATGGAGAAGGAAACTAGTCTAGATTACAATTATGTTCATAATACTCTTAAAACCTATACTGAATGTGGTTATAAATATTTTTGTTCCTTTGGTTTCTGTCTAGTAAAAATATTTTTGCTTTAAACTAGAATGTTGTGGCCTCATTCCTTTAGTAAATACCAAAGTGGCAGAGTGGTTAGCACTGCTGCCTCACAGCACCAGGGACCCAGGTTCGATTCCTGGCTTGGGTCACTGCCTGTGTGGAATCTGCATGGGATTCCTCCGGATGCTCCAGTTACCTCCCAAAGTCCAAATTGGCTATGCTAAATTCTCCCTCAGTGTACCTGAACAGGCGCCAGAGCATGGCAACTCAGGGATTTTCACAGTAATGTCACTGGTGTTAATGTTTGCCTACTTATGAAACTAATAAATAAACTTAAATATTTCAGATGCCCCAATCATGTGGAAAAAATGCTGTGCTATCAGATGTCATAGCATGTCGATGAGAAATAGGAAGGATCTATCCTTGGCAGACACCGGAGGTTAGCAGTGTAGAAGCATGAAGAGAAACAGGTGATATTCTGGTTGTGATCAGATGGATAAGAATGGAACTAGGTGAGAGTGTTTCCACCTAGCTGCATGACAATGGGGAGGTGTTGGAGGAGGATGGCATGGCCAACAATGTCAGAGGCTGCAGTCAGGTCCTGGGGAAGGAGGAATATTTTACCTTTGTCCTCTTTTTAGGTCAAACCAAACCAAATAAACAAACTCAGATTAAATCAGGACAAAGTAAAAGGGGCAGCTACCCAAAAAGGAGGGGGAACAGCCCGAACAGAAATCAAAGTACAAAGGAAACTTAAAAACATCAAATTAAAATGTGATTATTAGAGTCAATAATGCACCCCAACCCCTGCAAACCATAGGATTGTATTTGTGACTTTAACTGTGTACACATTTAGTCAGACATCCCACTGCAGCCCTGGAAGAATTCGACAAGACGACCAGAACACCCCAGTGTGCACTGGCATCAAGGCCAGCTCCAGGGGTTGGATAATGTTTTGGGCTGCAGTAACTTCACATTTCCTGTAACATTGCCAGTCACCAGTTTCAGCGGCCGATTTAAAAGAAATAAATACAGGATCCCCCCCGTTCCTCCTCCCCCTTCAATGCCGAGAAGGGAGGGAGTCGCGGGGACAAATCACAAACCCAAAAGGGACGGGCTGCGGAGGGTCAGCGGCGATGTATATATTTTCCCTGTCGGGAGTTGGGGGGGGGGGGGGGGGTGGGAAAGAGAGAGACAGCTCCTCCCGCTCGCCCGGGCGGTCAGAGGCCTCCCCGCCATCCCCTCTTTAACAGTGTTGTGATTGTGCCTCCATTACCTTGCCCTGCGGGTCGAAGCAGTCGGCCGCCTCCTCTTGCTGCTGCTCAGCCCCGGCTGTGGTGCTGCTGCTACTGCTGCTGCTGGCGGCCCCATTGCCCCTGCTGTCCGGGTACGGGTTACAGAACGAGCGCTCCTCCATCTCCATCTCCGACTTCAACCGTTTGGACATGGTCTCTCCCATCACACCCCGGGGCTACGGGGGCCCGAGCGGGACAAAAGGGGCGGCTCGCGAGCGGGGCGGGCGGACCGACCTGGCTCGCGCTCTCCTTCCCTCCGCCCCGGGGACAGGCAGCAGCGACAGCGCGAGGCGCCCAACCGCCCGCCTGGGACACTGTCCCTCTCGCGCCCAAACGCCCGCCTGGGACACTGTCACTGTCCCTCTCGCGCCCAACAGCCCGCCTGGGACACTGTCGCCCTCGCGCCTCTCACTGCCACTGGGAGGAGGAGGTGCTCCTCTACAGCGGGTGCACCGTCTGCTCTCTCTACACAACACAAAATCAGCAGCCACTCCCTCTCTCTCCTATTTAATGTGTTCCTAAACCCTGGCTAAGTGTCAGACTCCGCACACACAAAGCCAGGTTGTAAACAGTCCTGACCATCACCCCCACTCAATTAATTTGCAAGTCAATCATTCGTAACCTTTGAATCAACAACCTCCTCCCAAATTCACTTATTTCCTCCTGGCTTTAATCACCTTCACGCAATTAATATGCAAGTCAATCGTTCCTAACCTTTGAATCAGCACCATTCCCCCCATTCACTTATTTCCTCATGGCTTTAATTAAAATGCGCTGGCCACCCCCAAATTATTTCACCCCTCGTATTTTGCACTGCAACATAGTATGCCCTTCAAATGTGTGTCGGTGAGCTGTTTTATATCAAAAGAATACAGCTAGTGCACGTTTATTCCGTTTCTTCCTTACTAAATACAATGCAGCATGCACAAGTCACCATGGTTTTCCACAGCTATTAAGTGACTATATTAGGTTTAATTTTCTCAACATATACTACAGCATTTTTCCCTATCAGTAAAACATAACCCGTGTCGCTAACACTTTTTTCATAATTAAGACAGTCTGCATAAAACGATGTGCTTTATTCTCCCACATCCTTTATTTTAATAAAAACTCGAAGAATTGTGTTTGCATTTTTTTAATGCTGGTTTCTTCAAAGCAGGGTCGTATTACAATCTGCTCTTTCTTATGCTAACAGAACACCACAGTCCACTTTCTAGCGCAGGAACCGTATCGCCTGTTGTATTGACAATGCAAACAAGCCCTTCCATTTCTATTTAATCTCACATCAAACACCCTAGAGATCATAGTGACAGATCGTTCCGTTTTAGAAAACTAATTGAGGTACGAGATATTCAGGAAGGATTTTCACGAATTACTTTTCTATCTTGTTTTACTGTTGTAATACAGATGAGTTAGTGAAGGGGGTTGGGCAGCTTCACAGAGCCATCAAGCTGTATGAGGACAGACATTGCTCGACCGCTGGACCACTCACTACTCAACTGGACAGATGGCGCTTTTCTTATTTCTAATGCATCACTCTCAATTCTACCTCAAGCAGTAAATTCATTTTTTTATGTTTTTTGCGCTGAATAAATTTTATTTCATCCAAATACAACAATTTTTTGTTTTTTTTCCTCCAATTTTCTTTCTGATTTTCTTCCTTCTCCTTCCTCTTCTGAAGATGATCGTTTATAATAGGGTAAAGTTTCAAGGGCAGCAGCAACCTTTTGCTACCTCACTTCAAATTAATGGAAATTGAAAGATTTTTGGGCTATGGCACCTATTACAACCGAACCCGAAACTGTACTTAACTGTGGTCCACGTGTGTGGTCTTTCAGCTGTGCTGGCTAGATACTGTGTCACATTTTCCCCATCTGAGTAGCACCGAGGTTAACTGAAGCATCATTCTATCTTATCTGAATAATTAACAGATTAGACAATTAACTGGGATTTTATGGGGTTTTAATTTGTTTTTTCAGGGGAGGAGGGTGTAGTTGGTTAGGCCAGCATTTATTGCTCATTCCTAACTGCCCTTGAAAAAGTGGTGATGAACCATTCTCTTGAGTCACTGCAGTCCATATGGTGTAGGTACACCCACAGTGCTGTTAGGAAGGGAGTTCCAGGATTTTGACCCAGTGACAGGTGAAGGAGCGATGATATAGTTCTAAGTCAGGATGGTGTGTGGCTTGGAGGAGAATTTGTAGGTGGTGCTGTTCCTGTTCATCTGTTGCCCTTGTCCTTCAAGGTGATGGAGATATGTGTGGCTCACTCACATCAATTATCAGTCCACTTAATCGTTCAATCTTTATGGCTACCAAATAATTTATGGCAAAACTATTGTCTGCATTTTCTACTGAATATTTAACTAGCAAGACTGTTTGCAGTAGAATCAACAGCAGGGTTATATGATTAGATTGGCATTCAACCAAGAACCACTGTAGTATTATAAAATCAGAATTTGTAAATTCACTTTGATTTCGTCCCTAACATCAGTTCAAAGGATTGATTGTACATTCATATATCGGTACATAGTAATAATATATATGAACATAAGTTAATCTACTGAATGGCATCAGTCTAATCTGTTCTCGGACTTTCAACTCATACCATTAAGTAGATTTTCAATGCGTCTGACTGTTTGAATAAAGTAAGAGTTTTAACAACACCAGGTTAAAGTCCAACAGGTTTATTTGGTAGCAAATGCCATTAGCCACTACCAAATAAACCTGTTGGACTTTAACCTGGTGTTGTTAAAACTCTTACTGTGTTTACCCCAGTCCAACGCCGGCATCTGCACATCATGTTTGAATAAAGCCACTTATGGCACGTGAACTATCTCAATGCAATCCAGAGCATATTTTTTGTTGATAGGAATGTTGAACTCTATGGGTGCAATCTTCTGGCACTTCATGCCGGGCAGGATCTTCAGGTTACGCCGACAGCACACACCCGCCACGTGTATCCCAGCAGTGTGGGGTGGAATTGACAGTGGTGGGACCAGAAATTCCTACCACTAGCATGACACCTCCTGCTGCCGAGATAAACGCCGTGGGGAGACTGGAGAATCCCGGTGTACGGGCGCGAACTTCCGGCTCTGTGGTTTCCCGGCGTGGGTGGAATCAATGGGAAATTCCATTGACAGTGGTGGAACCAGAAGATCCTGCCGCCTGCCAACAACATGACACCTCCCGGCACTGAGAAGAATGCCGTGGGGAGGCCAGAGAATCAAGACAACAGGTTTTGAAGGAAACTCTGGTGTATAAGGGTATCATTTCAGTCCTCTATGTTTTAATTCCGCTGAGCTAAAATAAGTGGATATGAGGTGATTTTGTGCTCTACTGCATCATGAAATTCACTCTAAGGAAACCTTGATCTTATTTTCCTGAGCAACATGAACATTTGTGTCTCTACAGCTACAATAACATCTTTATATATTGCTTTTAACAATATAAAACATCTCTGGGTTCTGTACAGGATCAATATAAAACAAAATAGGACATAGGAGACACATCAGGCAATATTAAGTTAGATTACCAAAAAGAAGTAATTAACACATGTCTGAAAGGTAGCAACTAAAGCTTGAGAGGCCTGAGGACAGATACCTTGGAAGGTTGTGGAGTCAGAGAAGATTACAAAGATAGGGAGAGATTTACAAAAAAGGATGAGAATTTAAAAATCAATATGACTGGGTGCCAATGTAGGTCAGCGAGTACAGAGATTATAGGTGAACATGACTTGGTGTGAGTTAAAATATGGGCAGCAGAGTTTTGGATGATCTCCACTTTACAGAGGGTAAATGTGGGAGATCAGCCAGTAGTGCATTGGAATAATCATATCGAGAGGTAACAAAGGCATGGATAAGATTTCAGCAGCAGATGAGCTGAGACAGGGGCAAAGTCAGGCAATGTTACAGAGATGGAAATAGATGATCTTGCTGATGCTGTGACTATGTGAATGGAAGCTAGTTTTGGGGTCAAATAAGAGACCAAGTTTGCAAACAGACCAGTTTATTCTGATTGGGAGAGGGATGCTGTCACAGAGATGTGGATGAAAGTAATTAACCAAAATTAAGATGTTGCAGATTTCTTTTCATGAGCTCAATATCAACCATTAGCACCGCTGGGGTGCGCACGGCCTGAAAATCCCACCCAACTGTTGTTTCTGATTCTCAGATTAACAATAGTAACACGTCAGGCATGATCTAATTGAATGGTGGAACACGCTCAAGAGGCTTCTGTTGCTTTGCTCTTCTAGCCATGGTTAGATGTTGCTTTCCTTATTATACTGTGACTACCTTTATAAACATTAAGGAGAGAAAAGAATTAGAGAGGGAAGGGTATTGAATTATGATCCTGACTATATTGACGACTTATTCTTTGAATTGAAGTGTGGCTAATGATGTAAATAATAGAATCACTTATTCCATGTCTTGTACAATGTCTTACTATTGCTTCTTAAATTTCCAATTAGGTGCAAGATCAAAATTTGAATTAATCTTGAAATGAACATAAGGAGGCCTGTGACCAGTGGTGTGCATCAGGAATCAGTGCTGGGTCCACTGTTATTTGTCATTTATATTAATGATTTGGATGAGAATATAGGAGGCATGGTTAGTAAGTTTGCAGATGACACCAAGATTGGTGACATAGTGGACAGTGAAGAAAGTTATCTCCGATTGCAATGGGATCTTGATCAATTGGGCCAGTGGGCTGATGAATGGCAGATAGAGTTTAATTTAGATAAATGCGAGGTGATGCATTTTGGTAGATTGAACCAGGGCAGGATTTACTCAGTTAATGATAGGGCATTGGGGAGAGTTACAGAACAAAGAGATCTAGGGGTACATGTTTATAGCTCCTTGAAAGTGGAGTCACAGGTGGACAGAGTGGGGTGAAGAAGACATTCGGCATGCTTGGTTTCTTCGGTCAGAACATTGAATACAGGAGTTGGGACGTCTTGTTGAAGTTTTACAAGACATTGGTAAGGCCACATTTGGAATACTGTGTGCAGTTCTGGTCATCCTATTATAGAAAGGATATTATTAAATTAGAAAGAGTGCAGAAAAGATTTACTAGGATGCTACCCGGACTTGATGGTTTGAGTTATAAGGAGAGGCTGGATAGACTGGGACTTTTTTCCCTGGAGCGTAGGAGGCTGAGGGGTGATCTTATGGAGATCTATAAAATAATGAGGGGCACAGGTCAGCTAGATAGTCAATATCTTTTCCCAAAGGTAGGGGAGTCTAAAACTAGAGGGTATAGGTTTAAGGTGAGAGGGGAGAGATACAAAAGGGTCCAGAGGGGCAATGTTTTCACACAGAGGATGGTGAGTGTCTGGAACAAACTGTCAGAGGTAGTAGTAGAGGCAGGTACAATTTTGTCTTTTAAAAAGCATTTAGATAGTTACATGGATAAGATGGGTATATAGAGATATAGGCCAAATGGGGGCAATTGGGATTAGCTTAGGGGTTTAAAAAAAGGCGGCATGGACAAGTTGGGCCGAAGTGCCTGTTTCTATGCTGTAAACCTCTATGACTCTATGACTCTAAGACACTTAGATAATGATACGGTGTGATTTCAGATCTAAAGTTGGCTTGCACAAAAATGCAGACAAATCCAGACCTCTCAGTTAATAAACTGACAATAAAAATATAGTAAGAAGTCGCACAACACCAGGTTAAAGTCCAACAGGTTTATTTGGTAACACAAGCTTTCGGAATGTTGCTCCAAAAGCTTATGCTACCAAATAAACTTGTTGGACTTTAACCTGGTGTTGTGAGACTTCTTACTGTGCTTAATACCCCAGTCCAACGCCGGCATCTCCACATAATAAAAATATACCCACTAAGGAGGTAAACATTCTGAAGATAGTCAAAACAAATATTGCAGTGTGTTAGTTATTCAGATAAATGATCAATTCAAATTCAATGCTATAACTTCTCCTGATACATAGAAGACACACTATTCTTTATTTTTTTATACCCAAGATGAGCTTCTGACCTCATATTTGTGCCATTGCTAAGACCGTCTATTTCCATCTCTATAACATTGCTTGACTTTGCCTCTGTCTCAGCTCATTTTCTGTTGAAAGTCTCATTCAAGCCTTTGTTATCTCTACGCATGATCCTGGTTGGTCTTCAATGCTCTACCCTTTGTAAACTTGAGGTTATCCGAAACTGTGTTATCTGTGCCTTAACTTGCACCAAGTCCCATTCACTTATCACCACTGTGCTCACTGAACTACATTAATTCCCAATCAGGCAATTATTGATTTAAAATTCTCATCTTATTTTCAAATCCCTTAATTCTTTCCAACCTCCCTATCTCTGTAATCTCTTTCAGCTCCACAACCCTTTGAGATAACTACAGTCCTTTAATTAAGCCTCCAAAGCATTCCTAATATTGATTACTCCAGCATTGATGGCTGTCATCAGTTGCCTAGGCCTTAAACTCTGGAATATCCTGTCTACACCTCCTCTGTCTCTCTATGTCACTTGCTTTCTTTAAGACACTCCAGACAACCTACCTCTTTGACCAAGTTTTTGGTCCTAATATTCCTTACGTGGCTCAGTGTCATGTAATGCTCTTGTGAGGTGTCTTGGGATGTTTTATTATGGTAAAGGCATTATATAATTATAATTTGTTTTGTTTTATAGATTCTATTTCAATACACCCCTCTACAATAATTTTCCAAGACACGGGAAAACTGTCCCTCCTTTTCTTCACTCAGGGTTGCTAATTCAAGCCTGTTAAACTTGTAAGCCCGTGTTTTATTAATGTTTACAAACCAAAGCCATCTTGCCATCTAGAAGATCATCTGATTTTCTCATTATCTTATTCTTTTCCATAACTGTATAAGAATACAGCCATACAAACAATACATAACAAATCTTTGTCTTTGTCCTGTGTTATTCTTACTGTTCATTCTTATACCATAGTGGGGTTTTTTTTGAATAACCCTGGTTCATATTTTATAATTAAGTAATGAGGATTCTGCATCAGTAAAACTGCCTGTTTTCCCATTCTCAAAATCATACCATTTAAAACCAGTAGAACTGCAAATTAAAGAGAAATTTTAAACAATATCTTCAAAATATGAAGTAGTTTGTAACTCCTGTAGGCACAGAGGAAAACTTTGAGAGGGATTCTGATCACACTGAAAAGTACGTTTTGCAGAGTATGAAAGAGTTTTCCAGCATTTCCTGTTTTTATTTTGTTATGAAAGAATTAATCCTCCCTGTCTGGACTCTGGTATCTGTGCCCTCTTCAGTGGAGGTTGTCAAAATAGTTTTTCCTTTAATCAGAAATGAAGACTTCATTTTATTGCCCTAGTAGGCAGCACTCTCAGACTTAGTCATGCCAATGTCCAAAGGGCATAGTTTAAATGCAATATTTCCAGGTAATCAAGCTGGATTTGAAACCTACAACCAAGGCTTTGAATTTAGAGAAAGACTGCACCAATACATTATAACATGGGGAAATACTGCTGTGTCATTGTTGGTTGCTCAAAGTTAACAGCTTCTGCTACAGACCACTGCAGGAGAAAAATCACACTCTTAGGTATAGGTTTTAACTGGGCTTTGCTTGCTTTTAATAAAACAGTTTAGATTCCCAAATGTCTTCGTCTGTTTCAAATGAAGGCACATGGTTTGACTGACATGATTGCTTCAACAATCTTTGACTCTGCGAACTGTACTATTGATTTAACAAATTTCAATGAATGTGGTTTGAAATCCTCTGACAATTTTAGTTACGTTCTCCCAGTAGTGTACAAGACTGAATGTAATTAAACATTTGAATAATTTAAGCACAGTTGACAGTATGAAGGGCAAATCGTGCCTCACAAATTTGGTAGAATTTTTTGAGGAGGTAACTAGGTGTGTTGATGAAGGTAGGGCGGTTGATGTCATATACATGGATTTTAGTAAGGCGTTTGATAAGGTCCCCCATGGTCGGCTTATGATGAAAGTAAGGAGGTGTGGGATAGAGGGAAAGTTGGCCGATTGGATAGGTAACTGGCTATCTGATCGAAGACAGAGGGTGGTGGTGGATGGAAAATTTTCGGACTGGAGGCAGGTTGCTAGCGGAGTGCCGCAGGGATCGGTGCTTGGTCCTCTGCTCTTTGTGATTTTTATTAATGACTTAGAGGAGGGGGCTGAAGGGTGGATCAGTAAATTTGCTGATGACACCAAGATTGGTGGAGTAGTGGATGAGGTGGAGGGCTGTTGTAGGCTGCAAAGAGACATAGATAGGATGCAAAGCTGGGCTGAAAAATGGCAAATGGAGTTTAACCCTGATAAATGTGAGGTGATTCATTTTGGTAGGACAAATTTAAATGTGGATTACAGGGTCAAAGGTAGGGTTCTGAAGACTGTGGAGGAACAGAGAGATCTTGGGGTCCATATCCACAGATCTCTAAAGGTTGCCACTCAAGTGGATAGAGCTGTGAAGAAGGCATATAGTGTGTTAGCTTTTATTAACAGGGGGTTGGAGTTTAAGAGCCGTGGGGTTATGCTGCAACTGTACAGGACCTTGGTGAGACCGCATTTGGAATATTGCGTGCAGTTCTGGTCACCTCACTATAAGAAGGATGTGGAAGCGCTGGAAAGAGTGCAGAGGAGATTTACCAGGATGCTGCCTGGTTTGGAGTGTCGGTCTTATGAGGAAAGGTTGAGGGAGCTGGGGCTGTTCTCTCTGGAGCGGAGGAGATTGAGGGGAGACTTAATAGAGGTTTATAAAATGATGAAGGGGATAGATCGAGTGAACGTTCAAAGACTATTTCCTCGGGTGGATGGAGCTATTACAAGGGGGCATAACTATAGGGTTCATGGTGGGAGATATAGGAAGGATATCAGAGGTAGGTTCTTCACGCAGAGAGTGGTTGGGGTGTGGAATGGACTGCCTGCAGTGATAGTGGAGTCAGACACTTTAGGAACATTTAAGCGGTTATTGGATAGGCACATGGAGCACACCAGGATGGTAGGGAGTGGGATAGCTTGATCTTGGTTTCAGATGAAGGTCGGCACAACATCGTGGGCCGAAGGGCCTGTTCTGTGCTGTACTGTTCTATGTTCTATGTTCTATGTGAAGCTGCAGCTGAAGATGATAAAGGACCCAGAGTTGAACCATTAATTCATTTAATTAATCATTTTTGATGCAGTAAACATGTCCTGTGGTTTCTAAAGCAATCTTATTGGTCGATTATGTAAAGGAGTAGTAAATTTGATTTACATAACTTAATGTACATGCAAACTTTATCTGTTATGTCTATAATAATTGTGAGCATAATGTGCTCTTCTCCCATTGAGAATAAAATGTAAAAGAACACACTTTCAGCGAACAGGTCAGGATTTTCTGGTATAGATGCAATTAATCACAGATGGCTCAACATGAGTGCAAAGATCAACTGAAGTATGGTGAGCTGATTGCACATAATTTTCCTTGGTCAACATATTATTGTAATTATTCATAACTGTATTACCACGCAGGTAGCTTAGCAGTAGAGTTGGACAATTGAAATTCAGGTGAAATTCAAAGATATGAGGATTTGGGGAACATTTTTTTTAACAGCCTTTGGTAAGGCTCAAAAGACATTTCAACTTTGTGACTGCTTTGGTAAGCTTAAAAGGGGAAAGAGATAAACAGTGACAGACAAAAATGAGATGTCAGGAAACCTAACGTGCAGGCATAAAAAAAACAGAGTCTGGAAGCATGTGACAGGACAGTAAAGTACAATAGCTGACCTACTGTTTGATGGCTTGAAATGGAGAAACTTGTGAGAATGGTAGTGCTAGTTCCATATCAGGATACTGCCCAAAAGATCAGTATTGCAGCAAATCTGGAAGGAATTGGAGGTAGATTTGATGTTGCAGCTCACTACCTCTGATGGTGGAAGTAGCAGGAAGGCCCATTTAAAAGCCACGTGCTGTCACCACTGATTTTAATCCAGTGATTGGGTGATGGTGGTTCACACCATGCGGGCGGTCGACAAGCACATCCTGAAGCATTAGCTTGCAGGCTCACGATGGGGGTCCCTCGTTCAAAGGCACTCTATACCTGAAAATGGACCCGGCATCAGCAATGGGGTGGCCCATCGAGTGGGCTGCTGAGACAGGCCCCCGCCCTTGTTGCTGAGCTCTGTGAACTACCCTCTCTGAGACAGTCTTCCACAGCATTCATTTGTGCCTGGGTCTCTCCTTGTTCAGAGGCTTTGGGTGGGTGTAGCACTGGCAACATCACTGCCTCACCAGTGGCACTGTTGAGCACAGGAGTCGGGATGCCCTCCACCTCCACAAGATTCTACCCATAAGAGTACAAAAGCAAGTAAATCATGACTAACCTTCACCCTCAATTGAAGTCTTGTGTCCAATTCTGTGCACTACACTTTCGGAAAGATATGAAGGCTTTGGAGAGGGGGCAGGAGACTTATTCCAGCTTCTAGAGATGACCAACTTCAGTAATGTGGATGGATTAGATGAGTTGGGACTATTGTCCCTCGAGAAGAGAATGTTCAGAGGAGATTTGATAGATATATTCAAAATCATGAGTGGTCTGGACAGAGTAGATGGGGAGAACTTGTCCCTCTTGGCAAAAGGATTGAGAAACAGAAGGCACCATGTTAAGGTGAGCAACAAAAAAAAAGCAACATGAAGTAAAATCTTTTTCACACAATGGTTGGGATCGGGAATGATCCACCTGAGAATTTGGTGGAGGCAGATTCAGACATGGCTTTAAAAAGGGAATTGGACAATAATCTGAAGAGAAAACTTTTCAGGGCTACAGGAAAAAGGTCGGGGAGTGGGACTTTTTGAGTTGCTCTTTCAGAGAGCCAACAAAAACATGATAGGCCAAATAGCCTCATTTTTTTGCTGCATCATTCTATAATTCTATAAGTGTCCTTGGCTGCATGCTTGCTACAAGGTTTTGCAAGAAATGATGAGGTCTGCCTCTTGTTTTTGCCATCTTGTGAAGGCAACTCTCTTTGGATATTGTCATGAATGTTGAGACGTACATATCTAAATTTTTCATAACCTATCTCTGTTGTGCCTTCCAACCCTATAATCAAACCTAAAACTCCACATTCAAGATTCCTCCACTCCTGTTTTTGCCCTAGCATTGGCAGATGTGCCATCAGAACACAAGGTGCAATCCTCTAGAAATTCTTCCCTAAATCCACTCATTTTCTCCATCTCCCTTTGTCCCTTTGAACCTCCTTGAAATGTACATACAGATTTTTGATCTACAGAGGAGTTTAGGGTTATGGGGGAAAGTGGTGATAAGGCCACAATCAGACCAGCCATGATCTTATTGAAGGGAAGAGGCAGCTTGATGGACTGAATGCCTTCCTATGCTTCTATTTCTTATCCTGATCATTTATTTGACCAAGTTTTTGGTCAAACAAAGCCTTCATTCTTTGGCTCAGCATTAACTTTTGTCTGATTGTGCCTCTATGAAATGTCTTTAAAGTTTTTAAATGTTAACAGTGCAATATCAATGTAAGTTGGTGTTTGTTGTTGATGATGTTTCCTACTTTACAACAGAAAGCATCACATACAGCAATTGATTAGTCTTCTCCCAAAGAAAATCAGCATTGACATTAGTACAACCGAATTTTACCAAATTAGTTCAAAGTTTATGCATTTCTTTTTAAAAATGCCTCAATAACATTTTTAATGGAATTTATCCAGATGACTATTAACTAACTATAATGTGTTTTACTAGACTTGCCTAATTAAAATTTTGGACTTCTTATTAAAGCTATAAAATTTAATAATTAAACATTTTTACATCAGAACTTGAATATTGCAGAAAAGAGACATATTACCAAAGTTTTTTGTCTTACATTCATCAGAGCAAGCAAAACAAATTACAAATGATCACAACAATTTATAACACAAGAGGAAAGGGTGCTGGTTGGTTGACAAGTTGATTCTGATTGGATAAGGATTTGTCATGGAGAAAGCAGGGAACTATAGGTTCCCCAAGCTCCCAGGTATGTCCAAAATTTTGCAAGGCTTGAATATATTAGTCAGAATTTTCCAGCCGTTCACGTCCTACCACCACTGCAAGCAAGGACGGAGAATTTGGCGCTCAGCCAAATCTCCGTTCACTGCTGCAGGACCAGAGAATCTCACTGCTGTTGAGCGGCTGGAAAATTCTGGCCATTGTTTTAGTTTGCAGAGAACAGTTCCCTGCTGTGAAAATATGTTGCTTCTAGCTAGTGGGGGAGGCGATGGCCTAGTGGTATTATTGCTAGACTATCAATTCAGAAACTCAACTAATGTTCTGAGGTCCTGGCTTCGAATCCCACCACGGCAACTGATGGAATTTGAATTCAATGAAAAATATTAGGGATTTTAGTTAAGTAAGGCAGCATGGTCGGCACAGGCTTGAAGGGCCTGTTCCTGTGCTGTAATTTTCTTTGTTCTAAATGAGCTATGTTATGACCTTGACTGATTGCTTTAAACTGGTTGTTAGTGTAGCGATAGCGCACTTAGGATTGTTCAGCATGTGTTTCCAAATTACAGAATCACATCCAACACTAGGTGTCGTGTTTTGGGTTTTGCAAGTGCGGGTTGGTTGAGTACAGTCTGTACTCTGTCTTTTACTAATAACCAAAGGATCACAAAGGGTCTCAGTGATTCGCTGATCAAATCAGACAGCATGTCCCTTCGGTTGCTCATAATAGGCAGGGTAGAGGCCACACTCAACCAGCCCATGCTTTTAAAACACAAAAGAAAACATCTACTGAAAGATGTGATTCTGTGATCTCCACATCATTCTGTGATTGGACAGTACTTGCTGAATACTCCTGGGTGCACTAATAGCTACACTAACAGCCAATTTAAGATAATCAGTCAAACCCATAAAGTGGCTCATTTACATTTACTAGAAGCAACATTAATTCATATGCAGGAATATTTTCTCTGCTAACAAAAGGAAGATATTCAAACCTTATGCCTTTTTGGAATTACCGGGGAGCTTGCTACAGTTTCTCATTGCTTTCCCAATGGCAACACCTCTTATCAAACAATTAGCAGGCCTTTCTTCTGCAGCATAAATTGTCGCGATTGTTTGAAATTTGACATTCTTGCATTTGTCCAGTTGAGTGCAAGATAAAGAGCATCAGCAAACTACCTCTTTTTTTCATAAGTGTTCTGATCAGTGCAAATTAATTAAAGCAAAAAAAAGGTCAATTCACCAATTCTCCTTCCAGCAGATAGCAGTTCTCAAAGGGAGCCAAAGTGGAACTAAGATAAAAAGCAAAATACTGCGGATGCTGGAATCCGAAACAAAAACAAAAAATGTTGGAAAATCTCAGGCAGGTCTGACAGCATCTGTGGAGAGAGAATAGAGCCAACATTTCGAGTCTGGATGACGTTGCCTCTATTCTCTCTCCACACATGCTGTCAGACCCGCTGAGATTTGTCAGCATTTTCTGTTTTTGCGTCAAAGTGGAACTCCATCGCTGTAAATAAGAACATAGGAATGTAAGAAATAACTGCAAGAGCAGGCCATTCAGCCCTTCGAACCTGCTTTGCCATCATGCCATCATACGATTATGGCTGATTTTCTACCTTGCTGCTCCAATCCCATATCCCTCAATTCACTGAGTATCCAAAAATCTGTTGCTCTCCGCCATGAATATATTCAACATTTGAGCACCCACAGTTCCCTAGGATTGAAATTTCCAAAATCTACAACCCTTATAGTGAGGAAATTTCTCCTCATCTCAGTCCTAAATGCCCCTTATTCTGAGACGATGGCCTCATGTTCTAGACTTGCCAGTTAGGAGGCATCTTCCCAACAACCACCCTGTATTTTTTAAATCCTTTTTTTGGGCTTTAAATGTCACTAGCTAGACCAACATTTACTGCCCATCTCTAGTTGCCCTTCAAAAGGTGGTGGTGAGCTGTCTTCTGGAACTGCTGCAGTCCCTGAGGTGCAGGTACACCCAAAGTGCTGTTCAGGAGGGAATTCTTTGATCCAGCGACAGTCAAGGAATGGTGATACACTTCCAAGTCAGGATGCTGAATGACTTGGAGGGGAACATCCAGGTGCTGGCATTCCCAGGTATCTGCCGCTCTTGTCCTTCTAGATGATAGTGAGTTTGGAAGGTGCTGTCTAAGGAACCTTGGTGAGTTTCTGCAGTGCATCTTGTAGATGGTACACACAGCTACCTGTTTGTCGGTGATGGAGGGAGTGAATGTTTATGGAAGGGTTAGCATCAAGCTGGCTGCTTTGTCCTGGATGTTTTCAAGGTTCTTGAGTATTGTTGGATCTGCACTCATCTGGGCAAATGGAGAGCATGCTATTACACTTCTGAATTGTGCCTTGTAAATGGTGGACAGGTTTTGGGGAGTCAGGAGGTGAGTTACCCGCTTGCAGGATTCCTTGCCTTTGACCTGTTCTGGTAGCCACAGTTTCTGGTCAATGGTGACCCCCAGGATGTTGATAGTGGGGGATTCAGTGATGGTAATGCCATTGAATGTCAAGGGGCAATGGTTAGATTCTCTTATGTTGGGAATGGTCATGCCTGGCACTTGTGTGGCGAGAATGTTACTTGCCACTTTTAAGCCCAAGCCTGGAAATTGTCCAGGTCTTGCTACATTTGGACATGTATTGCTTCATCCCTGAAGAGTCACAAGTCATACTGAACATTGTGTAGCTATCAACGAACATCCCCACCTCTGATCCCACGATGGAAGGAAGGTCATTGATGAAGTAGCTGAAGATGGTTGGGCCTAGGACATTACCTTGAGGAACTCCTGCAGTGATATCCTGGAACTGAGATGATTGACCTCCAATCACCACAACCATCTTCCTTTGTGCCAAGTATGACTCCAATTAGTGGAGGGTTTTCCCCCTGATTCCCATTGACTCCAGTTTTGCTAGGACTCCTTGATGTCACACATTCCGTCAAATGTTGCCTTGATGTCAAGGGCAGTCACTCTCACCTCACCTCTGGCATTCAGCTCTTTTGTTCATGTTTGTACCAAGGCTGTAATGAGTTCAGGAGTTGAGTGACCCTGGTGAAACCCAAACTGAGTGTCCGTGAGCAAGTTATTGTTGAGTAAGTGCTGCTTGGTAGCGCTGTTGATTACCCCTTTTATCACTTTATAGATGATTGAGGTTAGATTGATGGGACGGTAATTGGCTGGTTAAATTTGTCCTATTTTTTGTGTACAGGACATACCTAGGCAATTTTCTACATTGCTGGGTAGATGCCAGTGTTGTAGCTGTGCTCGAACAGCTTGGCTAGTGGCGCAGCAAGTTCTGGAGCTCAAGTACTATTGCTGGAATATTGTCAAGGCCCACAGTCTTTGCAGTCTCCAGTGTCTTCAGCTGTTTTTTGATATCACATGGAGTGAATTGAATTGGCTGAAGTCTGACATCTGTGACATTGGGGACCTCGGAGGAAGCCAAGGTGGATAATCCACATGGTACTTCTGGCTGAAGATTGTTGCAAATGCTTCAGCCTTATCTTTGCACTGATGTGCTGGGCTCCCCAATCATTGAGGATGGATTTGTGGAATCTCCCCTCCAGTGAGTTGTTTAATCATCTACCACCATTCATAGCTGGATGTGGCAGGACTGCAGAGCTCAGATCTGATCCGTTGGTTATGGGATCACTTAGCTGTATTACTTGCTACTTATGATGTTTGGCACTTATGTAGTTCTGTGTTGTAGCTTCACCAGCTTGACACCTCATTTTCAAATATGCCTGGTGTTGCTCCTGGTATGTTCTCCTGCACTCTTCATTGAACCAGGGTTGATCATGGTGTAATGGTAGATGGGGGATATGTCAGGTCATGAGATTGTGGTTGAGTGCAATCCTCCTGCTGTTGATGGCCCATAGCACCTCATGAATGCCCAGTCTTGAGTTGCTAGATCTGTTTGAAGTCTATGCCATTTAGCATAGTTGCAGTGCCACATAGCATGATGGAAGGTGTTCTTAATGTGAAGATGGGATTTTGGCTCCACAAGGACTGTGCTGTGGTCACTCCTACTGGTACTGTCATTGACAGATGTATCTTCAGCATGCAGGTTGGTAAGAATGAGGTAAGTATGTTTTTCCCTCTTTTTAGTTCTCTCATCACCTGCCACAGTCCCAGTCTAGCAGTTATGTCCTTTAGGACCCATTCAGCATGGTTTGTGGTGGTACTACTGAGCCATTCTTGGTGATGGACAATGATGTCCCCCACCCAGAGGACATTTTGCGCCCTTTCCACTCTCAGTGCACCCCCCAAGTGGTGTTCAACGGTATGTGATAATCACCGGAAGGTTTCCTTGCTCATGTTTGAGCTGGCACAATGAGACTTCACAGGGCCCAGAGTTGATGTTCAGGTCTCTCAGGGCTATTCCCTCCTGACTGTACGCCACTGTGCCACCACCTCTTCTAGGTCTGTCTAGCCGGTGGCACAGGTTCTACTAGGGAATGGTGATGGTGGTGTCTGGGACATTATCTGTAAGGTACGAGTCCATGAATATGAATATGTCATGCTGTTACTTGATGAGTCTGTGAGACAGCTCTCCCAATTTTCGCACAAATGCCCAAATGTTAGTAAGGATGACTTTGTTGTTGTCGATGTCGGGTTCATTTTTGTTCCATTTGTATGGCTTACTAGGCCATTTCAGAGGGCATTTAAGAGTCAACCACATTGTTGTGAGTCTGGATTCACCAGACCAGGTAAGGACGGCAAGTTTCCTTCCCGAAAGGACATTAGTAAACCAGATGGGTTTTTACAACATTGTTAGACTTCTAGATGTTTTATTGAGTTTTTAAATTCCACCATCTGCCGTGGTGGAACTTGAACCCGAATACCAGAGCATTCCTCTGAATTGTTAGTCAACCAATAATACCACAGTTCCACTACTTCCCCTCAAGAAGCCTCTTAAGAATTGTGTATGTTTGAAAGAGATACCCTCTCATTTTTCTAAATTCTAGGAAACAATAGTCCAACCCATTCAATAAAAGCAAAAAACTGTAAATGCTGGAAGACTGAAATAAAAACATAAAATGTTGGAATAACTCAGCAGGTCTAGTGGCAAGAGAGAAACAGTGTGTTAATAGTTTGAGTCCAATATGACTGTTCTTTGGAGATAGATCCTGGATACATCAGTGAAATCTTGTTACACCCCTTCCAAAGGTAGTATATCTTTCCTTTGGTAACAAGACCAAAGCTGTCCTCAGGTAAAGGTGTGATCTCAACAAGGCTTCACTCAATTATAGTAAGACTTCTTCACTCATTTTTTTTTCATTTACAAGATGTGGGCATCGCTGATTAGGCCAGCATTTATTGTGAATTCCTAATTGCCCTTGTGAAGATGGTGATGAGCTGCCTTCTTGAACTGCTGCAGTCCCTGCGGTGTAAGAATTGTGTGTCTTTTTCTTCTGAAGCAATTGAATTTGGTAAAACCTAACAATTAAGATGTGTGTGCCAAGTGGCAGAGGAGAGCTGTGCAAAAATGATGAAATCAGCCTGTTAAAATGGAGGACAGAGTTGCACATGCAAAGAATTAGATCAAGAAGATAGCCTTATTGTGAGATTTTGAACTAGTGTCCTCTGAATCAAAGTGTATGTGTGTAGTTTTTATTTTTAGAGGGAAAATATTGCCAAAGATGCCCAGCACTTCTACTTTGTTTGAGCTCATCAAGGAGAATTTACAGATTAAAATCAACTTCTTCCCTGTATCTGTATCATGCCTCTGACTCTTTTTGCCTGCCTTTGCTGCATTGCACAAGATATTCTTGTAAAGTGGCACAAAAACATGAGACATTCAGCCAAGTCCCTAAGCCAAGTACTGTTCCTTATTTACCTGCTGTTCCCCAGTTGGTTGCTACAGTCTTCAGGCTTGCTGTAGGCTTGCTAAAGGCAGATTTCCAACTTTCCATTGCATCTCAGCAGGCTACTCCCATTTTATGCTGCTTTTGTGCCAACTACTAGTTGCTACAAATGAACTGACCAAGGAAATACCAGTGTAAGCACTGAGACAGGCACAATTCATCATTCAATGATGTAAAAAATGTTAAAGTTATCAAATGGAATATTTAGGCCCTTATGTCTGCAGTGATATTTTGTGTTGTCCAGTGCAATTGACTTTTTATGCTTATTTGAATGGTGGCATCTAATTTACAGAGATCAGTTGCCTTTACCTTGCACTGGCATCACTAACAGCATTAGCACCTTTGGCAACAGTGTTGTTACATACTTAATATGGTTGTGCTGCCAGGAGCAGTGTGAATAACCTACCTCGAGAAACTGTTAACCAAACTATGAGTGGCAGCAGAACTGGAGCAGCATGTGAAGGAGCTGCCAACGGCAGTGTAGGCCATATGGAGAGGTTGTACATTGAATATTAGACCTTTCCAAACATTATCTGGTCATTATAACATTGCTAGTTTGTGGGACCATATCATGCCCTAAACAGCCTCCCTGTTTCCTATGTTACAAAACTGATTCTACTTCAAAAGTACTTCATTGGCTATGAAACAGTTTGCAATGTCCTGAGGTCATTTTAAATGAAAGTCTTTTTCTTTGTCTTCCTTTCAGATTCTATAGCACCAACATCCAAGAAACACAATCACTTCTACTTCAAGTGGTTCTGCATAAGTCAAGATCTTTCTTGAAAATCATTCTTTTTACCAGTTTACACTGGAGTAACTCCTAAAAACCTATATCTAGATGCTTTCAACCTACTTCCTGCACATTTTGGTAAGCAGGCACAATGAACACCAATTCTTCCCCAATATGTGTCTGACCTATCTTGCTATTTCTGGCCTGAATCATTGAGTCAATTTTAGAGAAATATATTTTCCTCTTGGGAGGAAGCTTTAATTCGTACTATGTTATTTGAATGCTTCATTTGTATATTTCCTTTGGTTTACCATTCACTCTTGCACTTGCTGTACTCCAGTGATAATTTAAAGCGTTCGATTTGAGCACAAAGTTGTGGTGGTTATCATTTACATTCTTTAATTATGATATTCTGGTAATGATCTAAAATTGTATAAAGATGTAGAAAAATTAACATGGGTGAAATTGCCCAGTCCATCACACAAACCAGCCTCCCAGCCATTGACACCGTCTACACTTCCCACTGCTTCGAAAAAGCAGCTAACATAATCAAGGACCCCAGGCACCCAATACATACTTTCTTCCACTTTCTTCCGTCAGATAAAAGATACAAAAATCTGAGGTCACCTACCAACTGACTCACGAACAGCTTCTTCCTTGCTGCCATCAGACTTTTGAATGGACCTACCTCACACTAAGTTGATCTTTCTCTACACCCTAGCTTTGACTGTAACACTACATTCTGCACTCTCTCTCCTTGCCTTCTTTATGTACGGTATGCTTTGTCTGTACACAAGAAACTATAATTTTTACTGTATACTCGTACATGTGGCAATAATAAATCAAAATGAACTGTCTTTTTTTAGGTGTTACATGGTGACCTAAAAGATCATGAACTACTTAAAGTTTAGTTGCTGTCTGCCTCACGGTGCCAGGCACCCAGGTTAAATTCCAGCCTTGGGTGACTGTCTGTCTGGAGTTTACGTGTTCTCCCTGTATCTGCATGGGCTTCCTCCAGGTGATCTGGTTTCCTCCCATACTCCAAAGATGTGTGGATTAGATTGATTGGCCATGCTTAATTGCCCCTTGGTGTCAGGGGGATCAGCAGGATAAATACATGGGGTTAGGGTGATAGGGTCTGGGTGGGATTGTTGTTGGTGCAGGCTCGATGGGCCGAATGGCCTCCTTCTGCATTGTAGGGTTCTATAGTTGTAATTTTCTGCTATTTTGTAAAGTTTGAATATTGTCTCGAAGGAGCTGTCTGGCTGGTGCTGAAGTACAGGTGCATGGGCAGCAGTGGAGTGACAGGAATTCTCCATGGATCAACTGCTACCCTGCTAGGGCAGCATCTCAGGAATTTTATTGATTGTTGGAGAGAGGCTGATGGACCACTATAAGCCCTATTCAGAGCCAAGTGTTTGAGTTTACGAGGTAGCAGTCTCAGTTTCCACTTCAGCACTCAGATCTTGGAGAGAGGCTGCTGGTGCTACAATGGAACCAAGTGGTAGCAATCATCACATGCTGCATCATGGTGAGATCCACAGGTGACATGTTGGAAAGAATGGGCTCTAAGCATTGTGCAAAACCCTGTGCCAAGTGGGAACTGGATTCCTCCATCCTCCTTGACACTGAGTGCTGACGTTTTGGCCAGCTTTCCAGTGTGTCGTGCATGCATTTGTACACCCATCTGCCTGCTCCTTAACTTGACCCATTGAATTTCTCACCTGAGTCCTCTGCAGCAAAACTAATCTCTGACCTCGCCTATTGTTGGGCTTGTATATTTCCCCATCCCCAACTCCCCAAAATTTGGCTCCTGTACACCTGTTTCCACTGTCTCGGGCGGCACGGTTACACAGTCCAAAGATGTGCAGGGTAGGTGGATTGACCATGCTAAATTGTCCTTTAGTGTCCCACGATGGGTAGGTTTAGGGGATTAGCAGGGAAATATGTGGGGTAATGGGGATAGGGTCTGGTTATGATGCTCAATTGGAGGGTTGGTGCAGTCACGAGGGACCAAATGGCCTCCTTCTGTACTGTAAGAATACTACTGTAAGAATTCTATGTCTATGTCTCAGTATGTGCAGATCCCTCCTCTATCCAGCCTCTAAAACAGTAGTGTCACTCTCTGAGCTGCTAGTTGAAAGTGTAAGATCAAGTAACGATGTATCTTTATTTTCCCTGTCTTCTTCCTCCACTAACTCGGAAGCTTCCAGTTCTTTGTGATTTGAATTGATTTGGGCTTCCAGTTCTTTGCTATCTGAAATGGAAAATGGGCAAGGATTTGATTGTGGTTAGGGAAGAGGAGAAAGTAAGGTGGTTAAAACATTCAGAAACAATTGTCCTCCTCCACGTCTGCCTACTGTTTCCTGTTATATGCCACTTTCTCTTGCCAGAGAGAAGGAAATGTGTCAGAGACTGGCATGCAATATGCTTGAGTGATATGACTGTCATGGTTCATAAGTAGCTAATGGATGGAATTTAATCTGGCTCCCAGGAGCAGGCTGGGAGGTGGGAAGCTGCCGGCCGCGGGGTTGGAGGGTAGGGCATTTTGTGGAGTGCTCATCTACCTTCCAACTCCTGCAGTTCGGTCCAGGATGGAGCAGGTTGAGGACAGCTATCCCAGTCAGATACCACTCAGAGGCCTTCCTGTGGTTAATTAATGGGCAGTTAATTATGCCCATCCTAGCGCCACGTACTAGTGGTGGGTCTTATGCCACATGGCGAGGCTGTCCTAACAGCTGGCAGCATGCTTCTAGGCTCAGGAAGGGAGGGCTCTTTTGATCAGGCACCCTGTGTCCCATGGCGGGCCTCACCTGTAGGTATGGCCATCATCTTAGAAAGTTATCTCTTGCCTATCCCAATGACTCCACACCACTGGGGCCTGCTTGACCAGCCCCATTGAACCTAACACACTTAGAACATAGAACATAGAACAGTACAGCACAGAACAGGCCCTTCGGCCCACGATGTTGTGCCGAGCTTTATCTGAAACCAAGATCAAGCTATCCCACTCCCTATCATCCTGGTGTGCTCCATGTGCCTATCCAATAACCGCTTAAATGTTCCTAAAGTGTCTGACTCCACTATCACTGCAGGCAGTCCATTCCACACCCCAACCACTCTCTGTGTAAAGAACCTACCTCTGATATCCTTCCTGTATCTCCCACCACGAACCCTATAGTTATGCCCCCTTGTAATAGCTCCATCCACCCGAGGAAATAGTCTTTGAACGTTCACTCTATCTATCCCCTTCATCATTTTATAAACCTCTATTAAGTCTCCCCTCAGCCTCCTCCGCTCCAGAGAGAACAGCCCTAGCTCCCTCAACCTTTCCTCATAAGACCTACCCTCCAAACCAGGCAGCATCCTGGTAAATCCCCTCTGCACTCTTTCCAGCGCTTCCACATCCTTCTTATAGTGAGGTGACCAGAACTGCACACAATATTCCAAATGTGGTCTCACCAAGGTCCTGTACAGTTGCAGCATAACCCCACGGCTCTTAAACTCCAACCCCCTGTTAATAAAAGCTAACACACTATAGGCCTTCTTCACAGCTCTATCCACTTGAGTGGCAACCTTTAGAGATCTGTGGATATGGACCCCAAGATCTCTCTGTTCCTCCACAGTCTTCAGAACCCTACCTTTGACCCTGTAATCCACATTTAAATTAGTCCTACCAAAATGAATCACCTCACATTTATCAGGGTTAAACTCCATTTGCCATTTTTCAGCCCAGCTTTGCATCCTATCTATGTCTCTTTGCAGCCTACAACAGCCCTCCACCTCATCCACTACTCCACCAATCTTGGTGTCATCAGCAAATTTACTGATCCACCCTTCAGCCCCCTCCTCTAAGTCATTAATAAAAATCACAAAGAGCAGAGGACCAATCACTGATCCCTGCGGCACTCCGCTAGCAACCTGCCTCCAATCCGAAACTTTTCCATCCACCACCACCCTCTGTCTTCGATCAGACAGCCAGTTACCTATCCAATCGGCCAACTTTCCCTCTATCCCACACCTCCTCACTTTCATCATAAGCCTTACTAAAATCCATGTATATGACATCAACTGCCCTACCTTCATCAACACACTTAGTTACCTCCTCAAAAAATTCAATCAAATTTGTGAGGCACGACTTGCCCTTCACGAATCCGTGCTGACTATCCTGGATTAATCCGCATCTTTCTAAATGGTCGTAAATCCCATCTCTAAGGACCTTTTCCATCAATTTACCAACCACCGAAGTAAGACTAACCGGTCTATAATTACCAGGGTCATTTCTATTCCCTTTCTTAAACAGAGGAACAACATTCGCCATTCTCCAGTCCTCTGGCACCATCCCCGTGGACAGCGAGGACCCAAAGATCAAAGCCAAAGGCTCTGCAATCTCATCCCTTGCCTCCCAAAGAATCCTAGGATACATTTCATCAGGCCCAGGGGACTTATCGACCTTCAGTTTATTCAAAACTGCCAGGACATCCTCCCTCCGAACATCTATTTCCTCCAGCCAGAAGGTGTTAGCCTGTAACACCTTCTCTTCCTCAAAAACATAGCCCCTCTCCTTGGTGAACACTGAAGAAAAGTATTCATTCATCACCTCGCCTATCTCTACTGACTCCATACACAAGTTCCCACTACTGTCCTTGACCGGCCCTAACCTCACCTTGGTCATTCTTTTATTCCTCACATTAGAGTAAAAAGCCTTGGGGTTTTCCTTGATCCGACCCGCCAAAGACTTCTCGTGTCCCCTCCTAGCTCTCCTAAGCCCCTTTTTCAGCTCATTCCTTGCTAACTTGTAACCCTCAATCGAGCCATCTGAACCTTGTTTCCTCATCCCTACATAAGCTTCCCTCTTCCTTTTCACAAGACATTCCACCTCTTTCACAGGTTACTCTTCCCTGCAGGGGCAAGAGAGCGGGAGAGATGGCTGTGGCTGGTAGTGTACCAGTGATGGTGTATCCCTTTACAGGCCCAGCTTGGTCCTTCTCCAGTGTCTCCTCTTGGACTTGTACTGATCTTGTTGCCGGTTTTCATGCGGATCCACTGTGGAATCGGCCGGTTCTGTTTCATCTTCTTAGCGAGGAATCGCTTCATCCTGAAGGTTTTGTGGGAAGGCATGGCCGCACCTCCACTCCAGCAGGAGGGATTCATTCCTCCGGGGGGAGGAGGGATCCCCCGCAGAGTGGCGGTGGACCCCCCGCCCCCTCCCTCCCCACCGATCGGCCGCAGACTGGCAGCGGACCCCTCCCCCGACCAGAGGATGATCTGGGTCCCACCCCCCCCTCCGTGCCCCCCTCCCCCCAGAGGATGATCTGGGTCCCGCCCCCCCTCCTCCTCCCACCGCCCCCCCCCCCCCCCCCCCCCCCCACCCCCAACTAGAGGATGACCTGGGCCAGAGAGCTGTTGCAGGCTCTGACCTCGTTCTTCGGAAGCTGCAACGATGACTTCAGACTTTTATTTTGCAGGTTGCTTACAGCGCGGATGCGGAACGGGCCAGAAGACAGTAAAGTGGGATTTGGCGGTAGGGTTGGGCGTGGGATTCATTAAGTCGATTTAAATGCATGCAAATGCATGTAAATTGTCGGGCTGCCCAATTCGGGCATGGGCCGGACCCGCGCCGAATCGGGTGTCGGTAAAGCTGTGATCTGCTCGGAATCGGGTGCAGATCGCGGTATAGGCCCGACGCCCAACTTTACCGCGATTTCGGGCGCCAAGTTTTGGTAAAATTGGGCCCAGTGAATTGCCTGATGGCTATGATGGTTTGGGGCCTTCAGGAATGGGCTGCAGCAGGATTGTCCCAAGCTTTCCTGACCACTATCGGGGCCACCACTGCCACAATTAAATTCAGCTCAATGTGTGTGAACTTTGAGTGTGAGTCTTGCATGTGAAGGTGAGATAAAGCATATGAATTTTGTGGTTGACTACTGTTAGAAATTGTCAGTAGATGGGTGATACAAGGGAAATGAATTTAGCAGTGGTTGAGGCTTGTGGTGTAGTTGGTAGGTGTAAAGATGCTTGTTCACCAGTTTAGGGAAAATAAACTCATTCATTTACAGGTTAAAACTATATAGAGGCTTGCAGTCTCATGGCTGCAATCTGCTCCTGAAATGACACTGAGTACAGAAGCCCACGCTTACTTGCTCCTTGATTTGGTTTCCTGGGTTACATGATCCTTACTCTGCACATTGATCCTTAAATGAACAATCACCACAGTAGGATATAGCATTTAAGATAAACTTACTCGTTTTGATAACTCATGTCCGATTGTTAAACTTCTTCTTGCACTGCATCCTTGTTCTTGCAGCAATAGTTCCATCAACAGTCTCTTCCACTACTTGTTCCCATGATCCCTCTGATCATTTATATAGATAGCGTCTTGCACTCTTGATGTTTCTCCTTCTTTTCACCTCTTCCACCAAAAGACCTCCAATGCATTGTCTGAAACTTTGGTGATCGTTCTCTGGCACGTTTGACCATTCTTCAAAGTATCACAAACCGGTTTGAATTTTGGGAAAACATCCATCACTTCTTGAAGTCACAACGCATCACTCCCTTAAAAGGTTCTGGCTACTTTCATGGTGTGCTAGCCAGTCGTGATGCCAGGTACCTCCCAAGTGAACAGCAAGGAGAGCACTGGATGCATGCAGCAATCATTTAAAGAAATAGGCAGCATAAATGTAATGTAACAAACATAATTCCAAATGTGTGCATGATATCACAATTGTATTAGGAATTTAAATTTGACCAACATCCCTTATTGAGATTGCACTATGATGATTACAGGCCCTTTGCTTGTCAAGAAGCCAAAAGGCTTCATATTTATTGAAAAATCCATTGTGCTTAGTAAGCTAGACTGTTATAAAACCAGCTGGCTTTTCAAAAATGTGTTCTCGAAGTCTTCACTTGTCACAAGGAACAGAGCCATCTGGCAGCCTATTTAAAACATTAGATACAAAATAAATGATTGCTGTTGGAAAAGCTGAAAAATATATTACGAGGATGAACTTATACACACCTATTTGTCAAACTTACCTCTATTATTGATATGTGGAGTTGAGATTTCATATTTATAGATCGAGCCTATTCATTGTTCACTATATTGGCAAATCTTCTTCCTTCATCTCATTGCTGTCTGTGTGCAAAACAGTTCCACATTTGCTTATATAAAAATAGTCACAGCACTTTAAAGTGATTTGTAGCAGATAGTCTTACTTTTAAAGTGCAGGAGAGATAAGTAAAATTACCCAAGGCACCATTTGACCAAACATTGCAGAACAGTACTGAAGCAAAATTGAGATTAATGAGGATCGCAAGAAAAACCATTCAATGACTAGAGCCATATCCGGCACAAAGGAAGATCATGAAAAGGTCATGAAACTTAGAAGTTGCTCTTTAAATGCAACCTCATTCTCTGCTCCAGCGGCTGATTTCCCCACCATCAACATCTTGGGGTTTGACAGTGATCTTAAGCTCAGCTGGTCCAGCCATTTCAACATCCTGTTTACAAGAGAAGGACAGATGCAGCACTCACTGCTTACCTCAATGGTGCAGCTTGAACAACAATCAAGAAGTTCAACAACATCCAGGTCAGAGTATTTACTTGATTAGCACTCTGACTGCTGGTGCACAGTGCTGCAGTATGCACGATTAGCATGGTGCATTGCTGCAACTCACCAAGGTACCTTTGACACCACCTCCCTAACCTGGGACCTTTACCACCAAGAAGAACAAAAGCAGCGAGTAATGGGAACACCATCATCACCTGCTTCACTCGAAGTGAGGCTAATTTCTGTAACTGCTTGCTTCTTCTGGAACTTGTGTGGAATGTATCTTAAAGCTGTCAAATTTTCACATTCAAGGCAAAGATACATAAGAACATAAGAACATAAGAAATAGGAGCAGGAGTAGGCCATCTAGCCCCTCGAGCCTGCCCCGCCATTCAATAAGATCATGGCTGATCTGACGTGGATCAGTACCACTTACCCGCCTGATCCCCATAACCCTTAATTCCCTTACCGATCAGGAATCCATCCATCCGCGCTTTAAACATATTCAGCGAGGTAGCCTCCACCACCTCAGTGGGCAGAGAATTCCAGAGATTCACCACCCTCTGGGAGAAGAAGTTCCTCCTCAACTCTGTCTTAAACCGACCCCCCTTTATTTTGAGGCTGTGTCCTCTAGTTTTAACTTCCTTACTAAGTGGAAAGAATCTCTCCGCCTCCACCCTATCCAGCCCCCGCATTATCTTATAAGTCTCCATAAGATCCCCCCTCATCCTTCTAAACTCCAACGAGTACAAACCCAATCTCCTCAGCCTCTCCTCATAATCCAAACCCCTCATCTCCGGTATCAACCTGGTGAACCTTCTCTGCACTCCCTCCAATGCCAATATATCCTTCCTCATATAAGGGGACCAATACTGCACACAGTATTCCAGCTGCGGCCTCACCAATGCCCTGTACAGGTGCATCAAGACATCCCTGCTTTTATATTCTATCCCCCTCGCGATATAGGCCAACATCCCATTTGCCTTCTTGATCACCTGTTGTACCTGCAGACTGGGCTTTTGCGTCTCATGCACAAGGACCCCCAGGTCCCTTTGCACGGTAGCACGTTTTAATTTGTTTCCATTGAGATAGTAATCCCATTTGTTATTATTTCCTCCAAAGTGTATAACCTCACACTTATCAACGTTATACTCCATTTGCCATATCCTCGCCCACTCACTCAGCCTGTCCAAATCTCTCTGCAGATCTTCTCCGTCCTCCACACGATTCACTTTTCCACTTATCTTTGTGTCGTCTGCAAACTTCGTTACCCTACACTCCGTCCCCTCCTCCAGATCATCTATATAAATGGTAAACAGTTGCGGCCCGAGTACCGATCCCTGCGGCATGCCACTAGTTACCTTCCTCCAACCGGAAAAACACCCATTTATTCCGACTCTTTGCTTCCTGTCGGATAGCCAGTCCCCAATCTACTTTAACACACTACCCCCAACTCCGTGTGCCCTAATCTGCCTAACAAATTTGGCAAAAGATTTGACACAGATTAGTGAACAAACAATGAACGTCCATTACATTTGGTTGGATCCATATAGAAAGTCTTTCCTGTAATGTGTACATATACTCGTGTTAACAATCATCATATGTCATTGGCAATCTGTTGAAAGGCTGTTAACCTAATGCAGACACGGTTGTCTAATGTAAAATATAATGCGCACTGGAAATACTCAGCAGGTCTCGCAGAATCTGTGGATTTTACAAGTTGATGATCTGTCATCAGAACTGGAAAAAAATTAGAAATATTAGGGGCGGAATTCTCCGGAAGTTCATGCCCTGACGCTGCTGTCAGAGAGGATGGAGAATTTGACGAGCAGCCAAATCTCCGTTCACTGCAACGGGACAGGAGAATCCCGCTGGCAAGATCGGCTGGAGAATCCTGCCCTTCAGCTTTTAAATGAGTGAAAGAGGGAGGGTGATTAAAGAGCAAAATGGAAGGTCTGTGATAGGGTGGAAGACAGGAGAGATTAAATAACAAAAGGTTTCATGCCTCCTGCAGTCTTCTGATGAGGACCAACACCAGCTCGAGGAACATCACCTCTTCTTTTCATTAGCCATATTACAGTCTGCTAGACTCAGCAATGTGCTGACCATAATCCCTACCCCCATTTCCTTCCTTTTTCTTTGAGTTTTCGGTTTTACTCGACTTTATCTCTCGTTTTTGCTTTTGGACAGCAACTGTTCATCATTCTGACATTCACACCTCCTCTTGGCCATGCACCACCAGCCGTTTTGTCATTTAACTTTACTTGCTAAAACCTATTTTTTTCCAGTTCTGCTGAAAGGTCATCAATCTGAAATGTTAACTCTGTAACTCCCTCCACAGATGCTGCATTATCTGCTGAGTATTTCCAGCACTTCAGTTTTTACTTCTGATTTCCAGAATCAGCAGTTATCTAATGTTTTTTTCTTTAGTGTTTCTTCAGCTGCTGGAGGCAAGTGATTTATCAAAATATTTTAAACTTTTTGATTGGTTTCTTGTCCTCGGTCTATGCAAACTCTGAAGTGGCCAGGTCACTTTAACTTCCATGCCCCCTTGTCACCTGGCAGGATTTTAAATCATTGCAGTATTCCATTCAGCAAATTTCCTTTTCTCCCTGTCAGAAGCTGTAGGTGTAAGCAATCCCCTTTGAAGTCCCCTGACAGAGAGAAGGTGTAAACTTCACCTGGGGGTGAGGGGGGCGGGTGGAGGGATGTCCAGTCTGCACAGCTGTGCACTCAGCCCCAATGTATGCACGTAGTTTTAATTTGAAGTTGCTGAGGCTTCCCAGAAAGCTGAAGTTGCTGAAACTCTCTCCATTGCACATGAAGCCTTTGATATTTAATAAATTCAAAGTGCAGTGCCTTGTAAAAGATTCAGCTACCAGCCCAATGGACTTCTATCATCCTCCAACCAGCTGTGTTTATCTTTATTTCCCTTCACAATTGAATGTACCTCAAGTATCCCATTGATCCTGACTGCAATGTTGACAGAGTCTAAGCCTGGTTGACAATCTGTGGTTTAATTTCCTCTTTTGAAAACCATTTCAAAGAGGAAGTGAAATATCTCACCCAAAATATTTCTTCCCCTGCTTCTGCGATTCCCTCATTCCCCATGACAATTTCACCTATCTCTGCTTCTAAGTGGTCAATGTTTACTTTAGCTACTGACTTCCTTTTTATATACTTATAAAAGCTCTTACAATTTGTTTTTATATTCCTGGCTAGTTTACTCTCATGTTCTATATTTTCCCATTTTATAAATTTTTGGTGGCCCTCTGCTCGTTTCAAAAACACTCCCAGTCCTCAGATTTGCTATTGATTTTGGGACATTGTAAACCTCTTCTTTTAATCTAATACTATCCTTAAATTCCTGAGTGAGCCATGAATGGGTACTTCTTGTCTAGGTTTTGTTTTTTTGAATGCAATGTGTATTTGTTGACCATTTTGAATTGTCTCTTTGAAATGTTTCCCATTGTTCATTTACCTCCATACCTTTTAGTCTATTTACATAATTAACCTTAGTTCTTCCCTAAAATGAATGTAATGGGCTTTGTTTAAGTTTAGGCACAGTAAGTAGTCTAACAACACCAGGTTAAAGTCCAACAGGTTTATTTGGTATCACGAGTTTTCAGAGCGCTGCTCCTTCATCAGGTGAACTTGATGAAGGGGCAGCACTCCGAAAGCTTGTGCTACCAAATAAACCTGTTGGACTTTAACCTGGTGTTGTGAGACTACTTGCTGTGCCTACCCCAGTCCAATGCCGGCAACTCCACATTTAAATTTAGGATACTTGATAGTGATTGAAATGTTTCACTTTCAAATTTAACATGGAAGTCAATGGCATTGTGATCAAGCAGCTTTGTTTACAGGGCTCTTTGGCTTTGTTTAACAGTGACATACCTGTTGCTAATAAATAATGAAAGTCGTGTTTGACGAATTTACTGGATTTTTATGAAGGTGTAACGAGTGCGGTTGACAGAGGGGAGCCGGTGGATGTGGTGTTTTTAGATTTCCAGAAGGCATTCGATAAGGCGCCTCACAAAAGGTTGCTGCAGAAGATTAGGGTACACGGAGATGGGGGTAAAGTGTTAGCGTGGATTGAGGATTGGCTATCTAACAGGAAGCAGAGAGTTGGAATAAATGGGTGCTTTTCTGGTTGGCAGTTGGTGACTAGTGGCGTGCTGCAGGGATCGGTGCTGGGGCCTCAACTGTTTACCATATACATAGATGATCTGGAGGAGGGGACCGAGTGTAGGGTAACAAAGTTTGCGGATGACACAAAGATGAGTGGGAAAGCGAATTGCGTGGAGGATGCGGAAAGTCTGCAGAGAGATTTGGATAGGCTAAGTGAGTGGGCGAGGATCTGGCAGATGGAGTATAACGTTGACAAGGTTATCCACTTTGGAAGGAATAATAGTAAAATGGACTATTATTTAAATGGTGAAAAATTACAACACGCTACTGTGCAGAGGGACCTGGGGTCCTTGTGTATGAATCGCAAAAACTCAGTTTGCAGGTGCAGCAGGTGATCAAGAAGGCAAATGGAATGTTGGCCTTTATTGCGAAGGGGATGGAGTATAAAAGCAGGGAGGTCTTGCTGCAATTGTACAAGGTACTGGTGAGGCCGCAACTAGAGTACTGTGTGCAATTTTGGTCCCCTTATTTGCGGAAGGATATATTGGCCTTGGAGGGAGGACAGAGAAGGTTCACCAGGTTGATACCGGAGATGAGGGGGTTAGCTTATGAGGAGAGATTGAGTAGATTGGGCCTGTACTCGTTGGAGTTTAGAAGGCTGAGGGGAGATCTTATAGAGACATATAAGATAATGAAGGGGCTAGACAGGATAGAGGCAGAGAGATTCTTTCCACTTAGAAAGGAAACAAGAACTAGAGGACACAGCCTCAAAATAAGGGGGGAGTCAGTTTAGAACAGAGTTGAGGAGGAATTTCTTCTCTCAGAGGGTAGTGAATCTCTGGAATTCTCTGCCCATTGAAGCAGTGGAGGCTACCTCGTTAAATATGTTTAAGTCACAGGTAGATTGATTTCTGATCAATAAGGGAATTAAGGGTTATGGGGAGTGGGCGAGTAAGTGGAACTAAACCACTATCAGATCAGCCATGATCTTATTGAATGGCGGGGCAGGTTCGAGGGGCTAGATGGCCTACTCCTGCTCCTATTTCTTATGTTCTTATGTTCTAATCATGCTGCACATTCTTCCTAGTGTCATTTGTTTTTCAACCATTCTGATCTTCTCTACATAAGTCTGGTAACTATACATAGTTAGCAATCTCCCAAATCCCAAGCCTGCCTGTCTCATCCTGTAGCTCAATGTTCCATTGCAACATACTTACTTATTTTCCCAAAGTGAACATACTTCTTATCTTCTAACCACAGATCCCACTTCCTTATTCATTCATCCACTCACAAACTTTGAGCAATTTCCTGTCATACAACTGCAAAACAGTAATTAGGCACCAATTAGTCACTTTAAGACATTATGGTTTTTGGATTGGATTATCATGTTTGCGAAATAAAACAGAATTTACACCAATATAAAACAAAGCACAGTACTAAACAAGTGGATTTATTCATCAATCATGTTAGCTGGGGCATTTCTTCTGTTGCTCTGGTTAACCTTTTCAACACTGCTCCATTAATGTCTCAAGTTCTATTAGCTGTGATTTGAAAAAAAAATTCTTTCATGGGGTATAGGCATCACTGCCATGCCGGTATTTGTTGCCAATCCCTAATTGCCCTTGAACTGAGTGGCTTGATAGGACATTTCAACAGGAGTTAAGTGTCAACCACATTACTGTGAATCTAGAATCTCATGCATGAATATGCATAAAGTATTTTGGATGGTGTTATGTTTTTGGAACTTTAGTGATAAGATAATTGTATATTCAATAAATAATGATATGGATCATTAAAAGAAAAAAGAAGCACGCTCTCTGTTCATTTTGTAACTGGGATTTAAATTTAGTGTTAAGAACCCTGCTGATGGTAAATGCTGAGTTTGTTCAAATCCCAGAAGGGAAACTTAAAACAGCTACATATTTTGCAATTTGTAAAGAGGTTTGAAATCCAGAAAATAATGTCCTGACTCTTTGTGATGATCTTAATAAAGTAAATGCTTATTAAGAATTAGAAAAAATAACAATTAAGTAAACTAGAAGTACACTTAACTAATATAATGGCTTTACATGGTATCACTATTTTAAACAGTTCCAAACAATCTTAACTACATTCAGAGCTAATTCTCCCAAAATTGTTCCACAATCTTATAGATTTTGAGATCTATAAAAATCTGGTAATTGTTACCACACAGAGCATTTATATCTCTTGATGCTTTTGAGGTAAACCAACAGCTTTCTTTCCAAATCAAGCTTTCTTCTTACACACTGCTTGCTGGGAGGTAAACAGTTATTTCTGCTGTTAGCTGAGATCTAAAGAAACAGCTCCCTGCACAAGTTTCAGTATGTCCTTAAATACATTTCTCCCCCCGACTTAATCATTTTCATCTCTTTATTTTAGCTTTTAGAGTTTAAAAGCAACGCAAACTCAGTTTATGCAACTTCCCTTTGACATCTTTCCTTCACACCTAGTATTTCTTCTTTTGATTCCTTAACAACCTATTCAAACCCATTCATGTTCTGTCACCATTGTTACTAAATTGTCTTAGGTTGACATCTGTTTGCAGTATTGCTAGGCTCATGAACATATTAAATTTCACAGTCCCTGCCGCAATTATCTTGCAATTTCCACAGTGTAATATATAAGTAGCAGCAGAAAATATTCCAATTTCTTGGATTTCTTTGATATTTCCCTGACACTAATCCATACTGATGGAATCAACGTTTTCTTGCTATACGAAGGTTGAAATGAATCTTGAGCATCGTCAATTCAGTTCCGAATGGTCAAAGTTCATAGCACAACTTGCTTAATCACTAGAACAAATGGATACTAAGTTGACAGTTCAGCTCATATCTATCCATGTGAATGGTGTGAGAAATTGAAAACTCCCATTGTAAAAATAGGGATATTATTCAATGTTGTGGCTTAAAAGGAGAGCATCAGGGCAGAGTAAAAGAGTTATATGTGAACTGGGAGTGCTTGACCCAGTCTCTGAGGAACAAAAATGAGCTGCCTCTTTCCTCATAAAAGAAATCAAACAAAACTTCAGCAAAAAAATGAAAGTGATTACTGGATTGCACATAGCAGTGCAACACAATGAATATTGAAGAATATCTCGAGGGGAGCCTAGTACGCAGTAGAATGTCAACATGTTGTGCCAAGAGTAGCGTGATAGTGAGTTGGTAATTCTTCAAAAGAGTATCCAGTCAGTACTGAGTGAAATTGATAATTGGGGATGAACAAACATGGGTTGATCTTATGTATCTGCTTTGGTTCATCACATAGGAGCATTGGCAGGAGCTGGGGTAAGTTTGCTATTCACCCTTGGCATATATGAAGAGACAATAGCCCCAACCTTTGCTGAGGTGAGATTTCCAATTATTGAAGGAAAAGTTCTGGATGGGGATCACCATGAAGTTTTAACTCCAGAGTGTGCATTGTTTTTTCAACATGTTCCTGCCTGGAAGCCAGTCTGATTGCCAGACTTAGAAACATAGAAATAAAGAAACATGGAAAATGTATGGCACAGAAGTAGGTCTTTCAGCTATCTGAAAAATAACTATTCAAACTAATCACTTTCCAGTTCTTGGTCCATGGCCCAAGGTTACAACTTCAATTGCTTATCCAAGTATTTTTATGGTAAAAGCAATGAAGGATCCTACATTTCTGCACTCCCTTCCAGGCAGTGAGTTCCAGAACATCAGGTGGAAAAGTTTCTCCTCAACTCCCCTTTAAGCCTTCTGTCAATTATTTTCTCTGCCCCTGACTATTGACCTCTCTGCTATAGGAAATAGATCTTTCTTAACCACCTCATAAATAGCCCTTTTTAAAATCTCAGTAGAATCTTTTTTCAACCTCCTCTGTCCCTAAGAAAACAACCTCAACTCATAGAAATCATAGAAACCCTACAGTGCAGAAGGAGGCCATTCGGCACTGACCACAATCCCACCCAGGCCCTGTCTCTCACATATTTACCCTGCTAATCCCACTAACCTACACATCCCATGACACTAAGGGGCAATTTAGCATGGCCAATCAACCTAATCTGAATATCTTTGGACTGTGGGAGGAAACTGGAGCACCCAGAGGAAACCCACGCAGACACAGGGAGAATGTGCAGACTCCACATAGACAGTGACCCAAAGCTGGAATTGAACCCGGGTCCCTGGAGCTGTGAGGCAGCAGTGCTGACCACTGTGCCACCGTGCTACCCTCATTCAATCTTTCCTGATTGCTCAAATTCTCCTTTCCTGGCAACATCCTTGTAAATCCCCTCTGTTCCCTCCCTATCGTGATCACGTCGATCATATAATGCAATGTACTGTACACAATACTCTATGGCCTAACTCGCTCTAGCATAACTGCTTTCATATTCTATGCCTCAGGTAGTGAAAGAAATTATTCAGTATAAGTTTTCAACGATCTTACCTATCTTTCTGCTATTTTCAGGGATCTGGGGTTATGAATGCAAAGGCCTTCCTATCTCTATACTTCTCAGTATCCTACCATTTATTTTGCATTCCCTTGCTTTGTTTGCAACCCCCCCATCCCCACCCCCCCCCACAATGCTTACCTCAGGCTTCTACAGTGTGAATTCCATGTACCACTTTGCTGTCGACCTGACCACTTCATTGATATCTTCCTGCAGTCTGCAGTTTTTTTTCTCACTTTCAACCAGATGGATTAGTTTTGCATCATTCTGCCCCCCGTTGAGCTCTGGAGAAGAAGCCATGGCCCAGGAGCAAGAGGTTTTATGCAGCTTGGCGTACAGATTGCAGAAAGGTGTAGGGAAAGAGCTGGGGGGAGGCTGATTGTGGTGGTTGGACAGATATTGAAGGGAGAGATAAAGTGTTCAGAGAGAGATTTGAGAAAGAGATAAGGCTTAGAGAAAGATAAGAAGAGACGAAGTTTAGAGAGACATTTAAATCATGTGATGCTAGTGAAACTTAAGAAATGTTTTTTTAAATCATATTCTTTGAAGTTAAGCAGCTTTGGTTTTTTTATTGTTGCTGAGGTGTCTGCTTAAAGTCCTTTTATTGCTGCTTCAATGATTTAAATTTGTTTATTTTTAATTTGGGTCCAATGCACTGACTTGGAATTTATGACTGGTTGGCAGGTCACGTATTTTGGACAGTTTTTTTGTTTCTTCAGTTGGAAAGAGTTTGGACTTTAAACTAAAAAGCAGTGTTTCTCTCGCTCCCTGGTATTGTAAATTCTGCTAGCTAGCTGGAAGCAGGTCTCCTGGCCTTCCTGGAGTGAAAAGTTTGCTGTTGGTGGTTTGCTAGCTAGTGCATAGAGTCTCTCTCTCTCTTTCCCTGGTGTTTAGGGAAGCTGTTCTGACTTCAAGTTTGTCTGTGTGTATCAAGAGAACTGAAGCCTCCAACCAAAGGACTAAGTTCCAGCATCACGCAAGCATTTGTATTTTCTGTGCTAAACCTGTGGCAAGGGTTTTGTTGATGGGATTTGTTTGATTGGAATGGTATTTAGCTGTTAAGGCATTTACAATATCATGGTTATTCTTTATCTTGTTTGTAAATTGGTAAAAGTTTTTGCTAATTTTCTTTCTATACATTTTAACTGTATTCTTAAATTAACTTTGTTTGATAAAGCTCCCTAGTGGGTCATTTGAATCATACTTGAAGCGAAACATCTCATGCTTACCCTAGCCAAATTCAAATGGCAAAACTTGTGATCCAGGCGGACTTCATAAAACACTTTGGGGTTTCTGACCTGAATTATAACAGTCTCTAAATGTATTCAAGAAAGAGATAATTTTTTTTTAGATTTTAATGACATCACAGACTATGGAGAGAAAGCAGGAATATGACATTGAGAGAGGATCAGACATGATCACATTGAATGGTGGAGCATGTTTGAAGGGCTGAATGGCCTACTCCTGCTCCTAGTTTCTATCTTTCTATTGGAGGAAGAGATGGGGTCAGGGAGAGATCTAAGAGGGGATGAGGGATCCTAGAGAGATCCGAGGGAGAAATGGAGCATTAGAGAGAATGATCAGAAGGCGCGATAAAGAGTCTGATGAGAGTGATTGATCGTAAGGAGGAATCAATGATCGTGAGGTTGTGGGGGGAGCTCATTGAGGTGGGGAGGTTTTACAGGTCAGCTTGTTAGGCCTGGAGGAAACACACTTGCTCCTCCTGCTCCGTTAGTAGTGCTGTCAATGTAGTTACCTAATGGTTCCAATTCTTCTTGTCTCCTATCTGTTGCTCAGAAAACTGAACAATTATGGTTAAAAATAGAAGGATTGTTAAAATTGAGTCACAAAGTCCCCTTAACAGATTTCAATGAGCTCACAGTCATAGACTCATAGAATCCTACAGTGCAGAAGGAGGCCATTTGGCTCATCGAGTCTGCACTGACCACAATCCCACCCAGACCCTGTCCCCATAACCCCATGCATTTACCCTAGCTAGTCTCCCTGACACAAAGGGGCAACTTAGTATGGCCAATCCACCTAACCCATACATCATTGGACTGTGGGAGGAAATCAGGGCACCCGGAGGAAACCCACGCAGACACGGGGAAAATGTGCAAACTTCACACAGGCATTGACCCAAGCCAGGAATTGAACCCAGGTTCCTGGCGCTGTAAGGCAGCAGTGCTAACCACTGTGCCACCATGCCACCCAGGTTTGGAATGTAATGTGGATTGATAGGATGGTAGACGCCTACATTTATCAATATTGGGCCCATTTTTATGGGCCTAAAGCGGACACAGCAATAATCAATTTAGTAGTGCATTTTGGCCACAGTGAGATTGGTCAGGGACATTTGAACAAATGGCCCTAGAAGCCACTTGAAATGAACCCAGGCCTCGTTTCAATGCTGAAATGAAACCTTGCCAAGAATTCAAACTGGGGTTTATAATTTCATATACACACAAACTCTGGCTGAAATTTCTGGGTCTTGAATAGCTTAGTCCGTAATCCTCAAAGGAGGTAGTGCAAAAAAAATCCCAAAATCTTTAAACAGTCTTGTTCTCGTTTTGTGGATTTGTGCCTTCACAAAACAAACAGCAGGCCATCATTGGCCTGCTCTTCCCTCATGGCCACCCCCAGCACCTACACATGGCATGAAATTGCTAAGGCTCTGAGGGGCAAGCTGTATCTCTGTACATGATTAATAATTTTGGGAGACTCACATAAGCATGAGTCCACATCGTATATCTGCCCAAAATTTATGACCATTTGTGAGCCTCTCCCAGAGTGACTGGTGCAGAAAAACTGGTCAGAATAAAGAAGTTCTGATGAAGGGTCATCCAGACATAAAATGTTGGCTCTATTCTCTCTCCAAAGATGCTGTCAGATCTGCTGAGATTTTCCAGCATTTTTTGTTAAAGAAGTGGGAGAGTGTTCATTCTGTAGCTGCGAGCTTTTAGAACCTGACCTTGATTCTGACAATGCAGACAAAGTGTGAATTGATTTTGACAAACAAACCTGAAGGATAGCTATTACCATATTTGATAAATGTTTTTAAAAGTTGTAACAGCAATACAATACTTAGCAACCGTCCTTACAAAATTTTAAATCAGAACTCGGCTGCTGCTTAGTATAATCATGAAGATTTATTATAACACTGATGGTGTTCCCTGCTGTGTAACATGTTATGCTGATGATATTATTTAATTCAGCTACTTCTAAACATTCAATTCACTGGCTTCCCATCTTGGTTGCAGAAATTTTAACAGCCTGCTTAATCGAAAGTTGTCAGTTTTTAATTTGCTGTGAGACTTCCAAGATGAATTACATTGCTTGTTACTCAGAAATATATTAGTGCTCAGTTCTTTACCGCATGTTCCTCGGAACCCGCTGCAAAAGGTTCCAATTCTGGGTTAGAGTCAGTCTTCAGACAGTTCTGATGTCTTTACCTGGATACTTAACTTACCTGGATAGAAAAGTCTTATTAGAACTATAGAAAAATTACAGCACAGAAGGAGGCCATTTGGTCCATCTTCTCCATGCCAGCCCGAGGACACCCAGGTGCCCTTTCTAATTCCACCTTCCTGCACCCAGCCCATAGCCCTAAGGTGCAGATCAGGTACTTTTTAAAAGCGTTTAGGGTCTCTGCCTCCACCACCAACTTGTGCAGTGAATTCCAGACACCCACTTCCCTTCGCCTAAAAAAAGTTCTTCCTCATGTCCCCCCCCGCCCGACCTGACTACCCCTCCCAACCCGACCATCGCCCCCTCACCAGACTACCCCTCCTGACCCAACCACCCCCCCCACCTGACTACCCCTCCCAATCTGACCATCCCCACCCCGACGTGACTACACCTCCCAACTTGACCACCCCTCCTGACCTGACCATCACTCCCTGATCTGACTACCTCTTCCAACCTGACCATCACCTCCTGACCTGACTACCTCTTCCAACCTGACCATCACCCCCTGATCTGACTACCCCTTCCGACCTGACCATCACCCCTTGACCTGACTACCTCTCCTGATCTGACCATCACCCCCTGACCTGACTACCTCTCCTGACCTGACCATCATCCCCTGACCTGACTACCCCTGGTAAATCTAGGACATTCAGCCCAGTTCACATACGGACAGGTCCTGGTGGAAACATCAGAATGGGTTCCCTTGGAGCCCATTCAGGTGCACCGCAACTTCTGAATTGTGTGCAAGTTGCAGTGCTGTTGCGGCCCTCAATCGTGGCAGATTTCTCAATGTTGACCAGGTATTGGGAAGCACACGATACGGCATTAACTTACACTCCTCAAAGTGAATTGCACCCACAAAATGTTTTATGGTGATGTTCATTCATTGCTGGGTGAGTTTTATAGCATAAAGAATTCAAAGTATGTGGTTGATTAAGAAGAGCAATTATCACCTGGAATGCTCGTGTTTAATGTGGCCAGTTCATCTTTTAATTCAAGAGGAAAAGTTTGCTATCCACATAATGGGATCAAATTGGTTTCCAGCTTGCAATGGGCAGGTAGTGGGCAGCTAGTGGGCAAGTTGCCCACCCAAGAATAGAATCTTCCCCTCTTCCATCAGCAGGATACGTGGCAGGTGGGTACGAAAGATATAGAGGGAAGCAAAAAATCGGTTTCCCGATATCCGGGAACCAGGTCGGAATTGTTTCATTCTGAAATTCATGGCAGGCTGACTGTAGGTCAGGACTCCAGCTTCAGCTTGCTGGGAGCTCATTTTGTAACTCATGTATGCTCATTAACATTCCAACAGACCGGAATTGCGTTGGTGGATAAAAAGTGGTGAAGACAATTTGAAATTAAACATGTACCGTCCTGAGACAGAAGCAGCTCCAAACCAAGGCAACGTTCTCAATGCCCAACAGAAAACATCAAGGTGTGTGGAGGGTCCGCTCAGGTGGATGGAACTGAAGATCAGCACAACTGGGCAACTACAGGGAAACCCAGTAATCATGTGGAGAATGGACGGGAACTTTCTCATTTGCCATTCCTCACGATTTGGTGAAGGCCACATGGCAGCAGGTCTGGTCCAGAGAGTTCCCATAGCAACAAGATCACAGCAAGGTGCAGAGCTGCCGTTCTCTCTGAGCCACTGGCTGTTGGCTCCAGGCAGAGTTATGGAAGAAGGGGAAGGAATTGGAGGGATACATACAATGGGCACACAGGTGAATTATAGCCCACTTGCCCACTGTGAATCTCCATCCTCATTCAGGGGACGTGGGCATCACTGACTGAAGCAGCATTTAAATGCCCTTGAACTGAATAGTTTGCTAGGCCGTTTCAGAGTCAACCACATTGTTGTGGATCTGGAATCACTTTTTTTATTCATCCGTGGGACATGGGTGTCGCTGACTGGTCAGTATTTATTGCCCATCCCTAGTTGCCGTTGGAGGTCAGTTGAGAGTCAACCACATTGTTGTGGCTCTGGAGTCACATATAAACCAGACCAGGAAAGGACGACAGTTTTCGTCCCCAAAAGGACATTAGTTAACCAGATGGATTTTTACAACAATTAACACTGGTTTTAAGGTCACCATTAGACTTTTTAAATTTAATTCAAATTTCACCATCTGCCGTGGTGGGATTTGAACCCGGGTCCCTAGAACATTACCTTGGGTCTCTGGATTACTAGTCCAGTGACAATGCTAAATATGCCATTGTGTCCACTTAATCCTAACAGCCCATTGTTTCTTATTGATTGTTCCTTATCCTGTCCAAACATTATAACAACTGGAGGAATTGTCTAACAATCACAGGTATGACAAGATTTCTACCATTAGTAAATATAATGCTTCAGAATTCCAATAAGTTTCTAGAGTGACGGAGGCAAAAATTGACCTGGGTTCTCATTCCATATCACTATCCAATTATTTCTGCTGGGTTGTGTATTTGTTTGTGTAAATATAGGTTAGGTGAATGTAGACACGTAGAATCAGCGTGAAGATTCATCCTTTGGTGAAATTTCAGGGGATGAAAGAAATCCATGAAAACTTACTCTGGCATGGAACCAAATTTTCAGGAGGGGATGAGTTAAAAGGTAAAGAATTGAAGCAAATGGATAAGAGAATATAAAAGGTCGTCAAACAACTGCCTTTGACATTAAGGCAGTATCTGACTGAATGTGGCATCAAGGAACTTGAGCAAAACTGAAGTCAATGGGAATCAGAAGGAAAACTCAGTTCCTCAGGGTAGTGTCCAAGGCCCAACCACTTTCAATGGCTTCATCAATGACCTTCCCTCCCTCATAAGGTCAGAAGTGCGGATGTTTGTTGATGAGTGAACAGTATTCAGTAGCATTCATGAATCTTCAGATACCGAATCAGTCTGTGTCTGCATGCAGCAAAACCTGGACAGCATTCAGGTTGGGCTGATAAATGGCAAGTAACATGTGAGTTGCAGAGAAGAGAGAAGTTCAGGGTAGGCATGACAGATAGATATGTTTAAAACTGGAGCACTGAATTATGTAGCACTGTTATCACTGCAGCATTTGTACGTACCTATGAGTTGAATGTGGCTATATGTGAACAATTTTGCGGGTCTCCTTCCATTAATCCTTACATTCATACAATTGCTTGCCGAAGGTAATCCCATGACAGTAATGTTTACATGACTGGTTGTGTTATCTGTTTTCCCCATTATGAGGAAAAAGACAGACTTTTGTAGATTGGAACTCAAGGTCTCAAGAGCTCTGGGCAAAGCTTTAATGGTGGAAGTGATGTTTGAGCTTGGACCTCAGCCAAGAAGAGCTCTGCTGATGAGACCAAAGCTGCCCAGGTTCTTAGGAAGTAAGGTGAAATTGATAGATTCCTGTAAAGATGCCCCAAACTGTACAGGCTGCTTGGCACACTCTCAAACAACCACATAAATGCTGATGCTGATCGAACTAACAACTTACAATCGCTGACGAGCTGGAAACCCTGTGCTCAGCACATGTTAGTCTGCTCCTCTACCAGAAGGCTGTGACTCCTCTTATTCTATTTATGGTTTATTATCCTCGATAAAGTTTTGAGGTCAACAAATGTTCTCTACTGTAATTTACTGACTGATTTCCTCCCCACTCCCCCCACCACCCTTCATCCAGACTGAAGGATTTCTTTCAGCCCCCTTTCTCGACGATACAGCTCCTAGTTGGAATCATATCGCTATTCTTTCACTAATACTTGGTCAAAATTCTGGAACTCCCTCTTGGAGAACACCATGTGTAGCCACATAGACTGCAGTGATTCGATAGGATGTCTCACCAGCACATTCTCAATGATAATTACTCTTACTCCTCCGTCTGTCTTGTGCAGCTGAGCCACACACACAGTGCCATGAACTTGGCTCTGGCTGCACTCCCCAGAGGAACTGTTGCTCTCACCCTTTTCCAACACAGATAAATGGTTCATGAATGAGATGCACTCTGGAGCTTTCCTGACTACCTGCCAGTCCTCCTTCTTCTGACTGGTGGTCTCACATTCCCTCTTTGACTGCACTTCCTTAAGCTGCGGGGTGACAAGTAAGGCACAAGGAACCATATATATGAAGCATGAAACATTTTGCATTTATGAACATATGAACATATGAAAGAAGAGCAGGAGTAGGTCATTCAGCCCCTCAACCCTGCTCCACCATTCAATAAGATCACAGTTGATCTGATTGTGGCCTCAACCCCATTTTTCTTCATATCCCCCATAGTCTTTGACTCCTTTGCCAATCAAGAACCTACCTGATTCAGTCTTAAAACATATTCAATGACCATGCCTCTACTACTCTCCAGGGAAAAGAATACCACAGATTCACAACCCCCAAGGGAAATAAATTCTCCTCATCTCCAAAGCCTATCTACCATCTACAAGGCACAAGTCAGGAGTGTGATGGAATACTCCCCACTTGCCTGGATGGGTGCAGCTCCAACAACTCTCAAGAAACTTGACACCATCCAGGACAAAGCAGCCCGCTTGATTGGCACCGCATCTACAAACATGAACTTCCTCCACCATTGATGTTCAGTAGCAGCAGTGAGTACTATCTACAACATGCACTGCAGCAATTCATCAAAGATCCTTAGACAGCACCTTCCAAACCCATGACCACGTCCGTCTAGAAGGACAAGGACAGCAGATACATGGGAATATCACCACCTGCAAGTTCCCCTTCAAGCCACTCAATGTCCTGACTTGGAAATATATCACTGTTCCTTCACAGTCGCTGGGTCAAAATCCTAGAATTCCCCCCTAATGGCATTGTGGGTCAACCCACACTGCATGAACTGCAGCAATTCAAGGCGGCTCACCACCACCTTCTCGAGGGCAACTAGGGATGGGCAATAAATGCTGGCCAGCCAACTTTGCCCATGCCCCATGAATGAATACAAAAAAGGGAGACCTCTTATTTTGAAACTGTGTCTCCTAGTTCTGGTCTCTCCTATTAGAGAAAACATCCTTTCAGCATCCACCCTGTCAAGTCCCCTCAGAATCTGATACGTTTCAATAAGATTTCCTCTCATTCTTCTAAACCCCAGTGGATACAGGCCCATACTTCCCCTATCAGTCAAGTGAATTTTCTTAGAACTGCTTCTAATCCAATTATGTCCTTTCTTGTTACATGTACCTAGACACAGGGTAGGTGGTTTGGAATTTTAAGAAACGTTCTAGTAGAAAATCTCAAATATATAACATCTGGACACCAAGGAACTTTGGGATCTCTATCTTCAGAAATCATCCTAAGACTTCAATATGAAAGTAAAGGGTCAGCTGACTAAAATAAACTATTTTGTTTCATCTCTGAATCAGGCTGTGGAATGAAGACCATGTGGCCAAGGCTGACACTCAGACACACTACTGAAGACATGCTTCACTGTCATCACTTAGAAAAGATGTTAACTCCAGATCTTGCTCAGGTGATCCAGGTACAGGTTAAAGGCCCATCAGCACTATTTCCTTCTTGATAATTGGTGACCATTCATCCATCAGCCAGCACCACCAAACAGTTGGACCTTTTCTTGGGGCTCCTGTAATTTCAGTGGAAATCCCATTTGCATTTGTAAATGTGATTCCTGCTGAATGCTCACCAAAGTTCGGACAACAGCGAGGAATAGCCCTGATGAGCTTTACCCTCTTGAGCTTTCATTGCAGCCAGCATAATCAAGGACCCCATGTACCCCGGACATACTCTCTTCCACCATCTTGCGTCGGGAAGAAGATACAAAAGCCTGAGATCTGAGATCAACCGACTCAAGAACAGCTTCTTTCCTGCTGCCATCAGACCTTTGCATAGACCTAGCATATATTAAGCTGATCTTTCTTTGCACCCGAGCTGTGAATGTAACATTATATTTGGCACCCTCTCTTTTCCTTCTATCCTATGTACTCTATGAACTGTATGCTTTGTATAGCATGCAGGAATCAATGCTTTTCACTGCACCCCAATAAATGTGACAATAATAAATCAAATCAAATCATTGTTGCATCTTGTTGTGTGGCAATAAATGGCATGTTTGTCCAAGTAACATTGCTATTGTGCTTCAAAGTTGTGAAGCGGTGAGATGCTTTATAAATGTAAGTGTCTCTTTATTGAGTACTTTTATCTCAGCAAGATCATTGTTTGAAAAATTCAATGTTGTATTTTCAGTGAGAAAGCTATGCTGCTCTCTTATATTTGAGTAAAAGCCTTAATTATTGATAAGGCGTAGTTCCTATGTGGTCAATTAAATTAAGTAACAGCAAAAGTTCAACAATTAATAAAGGCAAAATAAAAGTGAAGTGCAATGTCAGGCTGGACCCAAATGGAATAAAAAAGCTGTGCAAGCAAAAATGTTTTTTTCCCCATTAAATTTCTCTCTGCAGTGATTTCTCAGAGTATGGTTTCCCTAGTACCTTGCTCAAAATGACTATTATCCTTAGCCTTGATAGCAGGTACAGTCAGGCTATTATATCACGGTTAGCATTACAGCTGACTCTAATGTTTGCACACATGCACTGCAGTAGGGGTCACTGGGAAGTGATTGATAGCGAGAACTTTACCCAGTTTTCTTCCATCCATATCCCGAGACACTAGAGCCTCATTTAATTTAATCATCGCTCAGCTGACAGTCACTAACTCAGCACAGAACCTGAAACCTACCCTGTGTGTGTGGCTTAGCCACAACTAGATAAACTTCACTGCCTCACCAGGGGAATTGCACAAGTGCTATTTTGATTTCACTAATGCAACACAAGGTTAGCAAATCAAGTTAATATACCAAGTCACAGCAGGCCATTCCATCGTAACAGGAGATGGCATAGCATGGTGGCTCACTGAGATTCATTATAACAGAATAATGAGGAGAGCAGATTTAGGTAGATAAAATATACAGTGCTTGAACTGTATAGAAGGAAATGCTGCAAATTTCACTCGCAAGAAGACAGCAATGAGAGACAATCAATGTCTTCTTTATCCCTGTTCATATGAACCCTCTCAAAACAAATATTAAGGTGAAGCAACTGCAGTTCTGTGGAAAAGAACAGTTTCACAAATGACCTGATTTTCCACTTTTTGTGTTGATGATACCAGCCGTACAAATTTGGCACGACAGTTTTTAATTAAGGGCGCCTTTCATTTTGGGCATATCTGGAGTTCTGTCCTAAATGAAATGTGATGTTCCCCCCACCCCAGAGGAAATGCAAATTGTAGTGATTTTTTTCAATTTGATATTGATATCATAGCACTGACAATACTGAAGTTTGATGAGTACAAAATGTTTTCCATTTCTCTTGGTTTGACTTGATTAATGGATCATGCATTAAAGAAGGATTTAAGTAAATAAAGTGAGAGTGAACATCATGGTTTCAAAAATGAATTTCAGTGACAGTGCAATGCCAGGTACTTCAGCCATATGTCCCAAAACTAGTAGATCATATCAAAAAGCACATTACATCCCTTTGGCTGTTGACAATAGTTAGAGTATTGGCCATACTCAACAAACCCATACTTGCAAAACCCATAATGTCTACTGTTAGATGTGGTTTTGTGATTGGACAGTACTTGTTGAACAATCCTGAGTGCATTAAGAATTACACTAACAACCAATTTAAGATTACCAACTGAACTTGCAATGCATGCTAAAATATATATATTTATACAGTAGACTGGGAGACCTCCTCCCTCCTCCCATGGACATTGGGACCTCACCCTCATGGCAGCTTGTTCCCCCACCCCCTCCCCAACATGGGCCACCGACATCGGAGAATTGGAGCCTTCCTGATGGGTCCCCTGCCTAACCCCTGACATGCCTCCACCAATGATCTCCGACATGCACCCCCATCATGAACCCTGACATACCTGCCATCAAGACTGACTTCATGATCCACCCCTTTACAACCCCTCCATCAGATCCTGCCCCCTTACATCCCCCCTTCATGACCCCCATTCAGCCCTCAACCCAACTGGCACACTGCCAGGGTGTCCGATCACCACTCCCGGAGTGCAGGCCAATGGGCACTTCCCAGCCAAGTCCCCAACCACCCGGGGTTTCAATGGCCCCTGAGCCCCCTGACGTGACCATCGCATGGAGATGACACACATCTACACATCATGGCTACCATCGACACCGCAAACAGCCGGCTCCAAGTGGAGGGGATCTCCAAGAAGATCGCGCATATCGACACAGACATCAAGTGACCATTGCGCCAGGTCTCTGCTAGTAGTGATTCGCGGCAATGTGACCTCCTGCCGGAGAGATGGGAACATTCCGGGAGGGGGTGATCGCGTTCTAAACTCACTAATGAGATTGAAATGCAGTCAATCTCATGCTAATTTGCATCACGCCTTTTTTGGGCGTGATCTTGTTCGCACCAGTAGAAAGGCATCGGGACGATTACAAACTATTTGGCGCTGGGCAAAAATCGATTCTTAGGTCCGGATGCTATTTTCTGGGATCAGTGTGATCTATGCCAGGCTCAGCGAGGTCAGAAATTCACCCCCACATTGGGCCCGATTTTACCAATCGGAGCCTAAGGGAGGGATCCGGGCGTAATACGGATCCGAGCCCGGAATCCTCTTTCCAGCTCGCTCATATGCGTTTTGCCGGCTCCGGTCCGATTCGTGCTGTGGGTGGGGCTTAGCGCTGCCGGAACGATCGGCGCTCTGAACTGCGCACGCGCAGTTCGAAAAAAATCTGAAGCTGCGCGCCCGGGCACGAAAGAAAAAAGCAGAGAAAGCGGCTCTCTGACACAAACCATCTGGGCGGGGGGGGGGGGGGGGGGGGGGGAGCTGTGGGAGGAGAGGGGGTGTGACGTATCATCCTCTGGGGGGGGCGGGGGAGGGGGTGTAACCGATCATCCCCGGGGGGGGGGTTAGGAGGGGAGGGGTGTGACTGATTATCCCCGGGAGGTGGGGGGGGGTGGAAGGGGAGGGGCTGTGACCGATCATCCCCTGGGGCGGGTGGGGGGGGGGGGGGGGGGAGGGGGGGGGAGGAGAGGGGGTGTGATGTATCATCCTCTTTGGGGGGGGGGGGGGGCGGTGGGGGGGGCGGCTGCCACTCTGCGGCTGATTGGTGGGGAGGGAGGAGAAAGGGGCTTCCGCTGCCACTCTGCGGCCGATCCCTCCTCCCCACCGGAGGAACGAATCCCTCCTCTCCGGAGTGGCCGCATAGTTCAAACACCACGACTGTCATTATTCACCTCAGCGGAACCCCCTGCCTCCTCCCTCCCCACCGATCGGCCGCAGAGTGGCAGCGCCCCCCCCCAGAGGATGATACGTCACATCCCCTCCCCCCCCAAGAGGAGGAGCTGGGTCAGAGAGCCTTTGCGGGGTATTGTGGGAAGGGTGTAGGGTTTTTTTTCAGCGGGGGAGGGTTAAGAGCAGGCCGCACTACCCAGCGGGCAGTGTCGTTAGCGGGCAGCAGAGTGAGCAGGTAGCAGAGTGAAGGCAGAAGGGCTTTGGCTCAACGGGCTTAGTCGGAAACAGACGAGGCATGTTAGGTTCATCTCGTAGTTTTACCAGTGTACTTGAAGAAAGGGGAATTATGAGTGAAAGTCCAGTTTGTTGTTCTCGGTGTCGGATGTGGGAGTTCCTGGGGTCAGCTTGCCTCCCGGACGTCCATATCTGCGCCGGTTGCATCGAACTGCAGCTCCTAAGGGACTGCGTTACGGTCCTGGAGCTGTGGCTCGATGACCTTCGTCTGGTCAGGGAAAATGAGGAGCTGATAGATAGGAGTTACAGGCAGGTGGTCACACTGGTGCCACGGGAGGAAGACACGTGGGTCACAGTTAGGAAGGGGAAAGTTCAGGTACTAGAGAGTACCCCAGTGGCTGTGCCCTTAAAAATAAGTACTCCTGTTTGAGCGCTGTTGGGGGGAGCAGCCTACCTGGGGGAAGCAACAGTGGGCGGGCCTCCGGCGCAGAGTCCGGCAACTCAGAAGGGTAGGGAAAGGGAGGGTGAGCAAACTGACCACAGCACCATGGTACAGGGAGCCGTTCAAGTGGGGGGAGAAAAAAGAAATGTAGTAGAAATTGGGGATAGTACACTTTTGGATGCTGTTGGGGGGAACGACTTAGCAGGGGTAAGCCATGGTGTACAGGTCACTGGCTCAGAGTTTGTCCTTGTTGCTCAGAAGGGAAGGGGGGAGAGGAGTAGAGGATTAGTCATTGGGGACTCCATAGTTAAAGGGACTGGTAGGAGATCCTGCGGGAACGAGAAAGACTCACGGTTGGTGTGTTGCCTCCCAGGAGCCAGAGTCCACGATGTCTCGGATCGTGTTTTCGAAATCCTTAAGGGGGAGGGGGAGCAGCCACAAGTTGTGGTTCACATAGGCACTCAAGACATAGGTAGGAAAAGGGATGGGGATGTAAGGCAAAAATTCAGGGAGTTAGGGTGGAAGCTCAGGGCTAGAACAAACAAAGTTGTTATCTCTGGTTTGTTACCCGTGCCACGGGATAGTGAGAAGAGGAATAGGGAGAGAGAGCAGTTGAACACGTGGTTACAGGGATGGTGCAGGAGGGAGGGTTTCAGATACCTGGACAATTGGGGCTCTTTCTGGGGTAGGTGGGACCTCTACAAACAGGATGGTCTGCACCTGAACCAGAGGGGTACCAATATCTTGGGGGGGAAATTTGCTAATGCTCTTCAGGAGGGTTTAAACTAATTCAGCAGGGGGGTGGGTACCTGAATTGTAGCTCCAGTGTACAGGAGGTTGAGAGTAGTGAGGTCATGGATGCGGTTTCAGGGTCGCAGGAGTGTACTGGCAGGCAGGAAGTTGGTTTGAAGTGTGTATACTTCAACGCCAGGAGCATCTGGAATAAGGTGGGTGAGCTTGCAGCATGGGTTGGTACCTGGGATTTCGATGTTGTGGCCATCTCGGAGACATGGATAGAGCAGGAATGGTTGTTGCAGGTTCCAGGGTTTAGATGTTTCAGTAAGTGCAGGGAAGGTGGTAAAAGAAGGGGAGGTGTGGCATTGTTAGTCAAGGACAGTATTACGGTGGCAGAAAGGACATTTGATGAGGACTTGTCTACTGAGGTAGAATGGGCTGAGGTTAGAAACAGGAAAGGAGAGGTCATCCTGTTGGGAGTTTTTTACAGACCTCCGAAAAGTTCCAGAGATGTAGAGGAAAGGATTGCAAAGATGATTCTGGATAGGAGCGAAAGTAACAGGGTAGTTGTTATGGGGGACCTTAACTTTACAAATATTGACTGGAAAAGCTATAGTTCGAGTACTTTAGAGGGGTTAGTTTTTGTCCAATGTGTGCAGGAGGGTTTCCTGACACAGTATGTAGATAGACCAACAAGAGGCGAGGCCACATTGGATTTGGTACTGGGTAATAGGCCAGGTGTTAGATTTGGAGGTCGGTGAGCACTTTGGTGATAGTGACCACAATTCAATTACGTTTACCTTAGCAATAGAAAGGGATAGGTATATTCCGAAGGGCAAGAGTTATAGCTGGGGGAAAGGAAATTATGATGCGATTAGGCGAGATTTAGGTGGCATAGGTTGGGGAAGGAAACTGCAGGGGATGGGCACAATTGTAATGTGGAACTTGTTCAAGGAACAGCTACTACGCGTCCTCGATAAATATGTACCTGTCAGGCAGGGAGGAAGCAGACGTGTGAGGGAACCGTGGTTTACTAAGGAGGTTGAATCTCTTGTGAAGAGGAAGAAGGAGACTTATGTTAAGATGAGACGTGAAGGATCAGTTAGGGCACTTGAGAGTTACAAGTTAGCCAGGAAGGACCTAAAGAAAGAGTTAAGAAGAGCCAGGAGGGGACATGAGAAGTCTTTGGCAGGTAGGATCAAGGAAAACCCTAAAGCTTTCTATAGGTATGTCAGGAGTAAAAGAATGACTAGGGTAAGATTAGGGCCAATCAAGGACAGTAGGGGGAAGTTGTGCGTGCAGTCTGAAGAGATAGGAGAGGCACTAAATGAATATTTTTTGTCGGTATTCACACAGGAGAGGGACAGTGTGGTCGAGGAGAATACTGAGATACAGGCTGTTGGACTGGACGGGATTGAGGTTCATAAGGAGGAGATGTTAGCAATTCTGGAAAGGGTAAAAATAGATAAGTCCCCTGGGCCGGATGGGATTTATCCTAGGATTTTCTGGGAGGCTAGAGAGGAGATTGCAGAGCCTTTGGCTTTGATCTTTGTGTCGTCATTGTCTACAGGAACAGTGCCAGAAGACTGGAGGATAGCAAATGTTGTCCTCTTGTTCAAGAAGGGGAGTAGGGACAACCCTGGTAATTATAGACCGGTGAGCCTTACTTCTGTTGTGGGCAAAGTTTTGGAAAGGATTATAAGAGATAGGATTTATAATAATCTAGAAAGGAATAATTTGATTAGGGATAGTCAGCACGGTTTTGTGAAAGGTAGGTCGTGCCTCACAAACCTTATTGAGTTCTTTGAGAAGGTGACCAAAGAGGTGGATGAGGGTAAAGCGGTTGATGTGGTGTATATGGATTTCAGCAAAGCGTTTGATAAGGTTCCCCATGGTAAGCTATTGCAGAAAATACGGACACATGGGATTGAGGGTGATTTAGTGGTTTGGATCAGGAATTGGCTAGCTGTAAGAAAACAGAGGGTGGTGGTTGATGGGAAATGTTCATCCTGGAGTTCAGTTACTAGTGATGTACCGCAAGGATCTGTTTTGGGGCCACTGCTGTTTGTCATTTTTATAAATGACCTGGATGAAGGTGTAGAAGGATGGATTAGTAAATTTGCGGATGACACTAAAGTCAGTGGAGTTGTAGACAGTGCGGAGGGAAGTGGCAGGTTACAGTGGGACATAGATAAGCTGCAGAGCTGGGCTGAGAGGTGGCAAATGGAGTTTAATGCGGAAAAGTGTGAGGTGATTCACTTTGGAAGGAGTAACAGGAATACAGAGTACTGGGCTAATGGTAAGATACTTGGTAGTGTGGATGAACAGAGGGATCTGGGTGTCCATGTGCATAGATCCCTGAAAGTTGGCACCCAGGTTGATAGGGTTGTCAAGAAGACATACGGTGTGTTAGCTTTTATTGGTAGAGGGATTGAGTTTCGGAGCCATGAGGTCATGCTGCAACTATACAAAACTCTGGTGCGGCCGCACTTGGAGTATTGTGTACACTTCTGGTCACCGCATTATAGGAAAGATGTGGAAGCGTTGGAAAGGGTGCAGAGGAGATTTACCAGGATGTTGCCTGGTATGGTGGGAAGATCGTATGAGGAAAGGCTGAGGGACTTGGGGTTGTTTTCGTTAGAGAGAAGAAGGTTAAGAGGTGACTTAATAGAGGCATACAAGATGATCAGAGGATTAGATGGGGTGGATAGTGAGAGCCTTTTTCCTCGGATGGTGATGGCTAACACGAGGGGACATAGCTTTAAATTAAGGGGTGATAGATATAGGACAGATGTCAGAAGTAGGTTCTTTACTCAGAGAGTAGTAAGGGCGTGGAATGCCCTGCCTGCAGCAGTAGTGGACTCGTCAACATTAAGAGCATTCTAATGGTTATTGCATAAACATATGGATGATATTGGAATAGTGTAGATTAGAGGGGCATTAGATTGGTCGGCACAACATCGAGGGCCGAAGGGCCTGTACTGCACTGTAATGTTCTATGTTCTATGTTCTTTGGAGGCTGCAGCGGCAACTTCGGATTTTTATTCGGCAGGTCGATTGGAGCGCGGATCTGCATCGGACCAGAAGACGGTAAAGTGGGATTTGGCGGTAGGATTGGGCGCGCGGTTTATTAAGTCGATTTAAATGCATGGAAATGCATTTAAATCGTCGGGCCGCCCGATTCGGGCGCGGGCCGGACCCCCACCCGAATCGGGTGTTGGTAAAGCCGCGATCTGCTCGGAATCGGGTGCAGATCACGGTATAGGCCCGACGCCCAACTTTACCGCGATTTCGCGCCCGAAAACGGGCGTGAAGCTTTGGTAAAATCGGGCTCATTGTCTCTGCAGCTATCTCTTTTCGAACTCTAGGCTCATCAGATCCCAAAGATTTGCTGGACTTTAGTAGCTTAAATTGCTCCAATACGTTTTCTCTGCTGATATTAATTTCCTCATGCTTTTTTGCCCCATGGCTTTGACAATTTCTGGCATGAAACTTGTCTCTTCTGTTGTCAAGACAGACATAAATATTTGTCTCCGCCGTTTCCTCATTCCTCACGATAATATTTCCTGCCTCTGCTTTGATTGGGAGGGGTGGAACAATTACTTTAGCTACACATTTAAAGCTCTTACAACTTGTTTTTAGACTAGTTTGGCTAGTTTCTGGCTAGTTTGCACTCACACTCTATTTTTATCTGTTTCATCAACTTTTTGATGGTCGTTTGCTGGTTTCTAAATCACTCCCAATCCTTAGACTTACTACTATTTATAAGTATCTTTTAAAAATCTAATTCTGTTCTTACCTTCCTGAGTGAGCCACGAATGAATTTTTCTTGGTGATTTTTTGTTTCTCAATGGAATGTGTTGAACATTTTGAATTATTGTTTTAAATGGCTCCCACTGTTCATTTACTACCATGCTTTTTGTCTATTTACCCAATTAAACTTAGCGAGTTCTCCCTCCATACCTATGTCATTAGCTTTGTTTGAGTTTGATTCTTTGTGATTGGAGTATCTTACTTTCAAACTTCGGTGTTATTATGATCACTATTTTCTAGTGGATCTTTTACTGTGACATTACTAATTAATTCTGCCTCATTACACAACAACAGCTCTAAGATAGCTTTATCCCTAATTGGTTCCACAATGTAATGCTCCAAAAAACTGTCACAAAAACATAAACAAAACCTTCTAGACCACTCTAGCCAATTTGATAGATCCAGTCTATATGAAAACTAAAGTCCCTCACAATTGTTACATTGCCTTTGTTACAAGCTTCAATAATTGTTTATTTAATGTCACATTAATGGCATAGCTACTGTTAGGGGGGCTACAAACTACTTCCACCAGTGTTTGTCTATGTTTGCTAATTTCCACCCATATTGATTCTACTTCATGATCTTCTGAGGACAGGTCCTTTCTCATTATAGAGTTGGGATTGCTGCAGCTTGAGTCATCGAGGATTGAGTGAGCTGCAGGCAGGCCAAACGTAAAGGATGCATCATTTATCAGCTCACTGGAGGGCAAGATCACAGATGAGTTCTCTTGCAGAAGACTCTGATGAAGATCTCAATGGGGTCACAGACAGGAGTATGCTGATTGACTTACACACTGAAGTACTGGGTACATTGGCTGGCGTGTAAGGCCACTGCTGCTTGCCACTGTCAAGGAACATGAGGAGTCCGACCCCAAGTTGGCAGAGTGCATGGAGCACTGCTTGCCCTCCTCACAGCCTCTGCTCCATCTCTCAGTTGTGTTGTTGACCAAACAGCACGATTAATGCTGCTCCTAAACCTACTGCAACCTACTCTTCTACCCAGTCAATGTGAGCCTGTGGGCAACACTCCATGGCAAATCCAAGAACTCATCATAAAACCTCCAAAACACAACACTCCTAAAAGCACTCCAGTGTATTTTAAAACACTTTGCAATAGAAAGAAGTTCTTTAAAATCATCTTACCTCCAATTTGGGTGTGTGGCCCTATAAGCAATAGGTGTTTTTTTGTAGCAGAATGCCTATTGTTTGCAGAAAAATGTGAATTTATTACATGGACCTACATGGTGCAGATTTGCTATCCTGCAGACACATTTAATGGCACTATTTGTAAGAAAGTTTCACTCCCAGAAAGTCATTCTGCAATTAGTATTTTGATAATGAGAAGATAGTGTGTCTACTTTGACACCGATAGGAATAATGAGAAGAGTAGTTTATGTGAATGATGGTTATAAAATACTCTTATCTTTTTTCTTTGAGATGTATTACAGATCTCACCCAATGTCATATTTAAATAATACTGCTGTCAATACCATTAGCTTCATTGCCCTATTTACCCAAGGTTCATGGGTAAAGATTCTAAAAGGACTGCAGCTATTTGCGCTGAGTAAGTATAAGGTTTTCTGGCCTATCATTGGATGGGAGCCCATGGAACACAGTCTCCAAAATCTCAAGCTGCTTGATTCAGTAATGGCCTTGTGAGTTTGACGTACTGTATGTTTAAGCAGGAACAATGTTTACCAGATCAAGGTGAATCAAACGGTAGCAAAACTTTCGTCAGGGAAATTAAGGTCAACTGATAAAAGTCTTAACCAGCCAATGCAAAAATCTAGGTACAGAAAAATAGCCATATATAATAAGGTTGAAATACTGCACGAAAAACTGATAGCCCAAGGGACAACTCTTCCTGAAGAGTAAACAAACTGCTGTCTGAGGAAGAGACTGGTCATTGATCTGAACGGGGAAACCTGCTGACACACATCCCAAACTCTGTCATCAGTGTTTTAGTCATTCATTTAATTCATGTGTTGATGTAACCAATACTTTAAAAAAATTAATCTAACTTATATATATCTTTATATATATATATATATACAGTTATTCTGTATGATTTGGTAGAATGGGCCTGGTTGGGTCCAAGGAAAAGAAATCCACGATTGAAGGTAAATAGTTCTTATCTGTAAAATAGTGCCACAATTATATTGCACAGATGGAATCTTCTCCCCGGGTTTTCCCTAACACATTTTGAAAGATTCAGCATAGGTACGATGAGCCTCTTCCTATGCTACATGGTTGTATGAGCAGCAGGGTTGTGGTCAACAAAAGCTTTCCAAGAAATGCATGTTGATTAACAGCAACTATGTTGGACATCAAACTTACCACTCTATATCTGAACAAACCAGCACTCCCTAGAGCAGCAAGTCACTCCTGGTCACATGGCGAATATGCTCCCCCACTGCCTCAGCAAGATTATTTTTTTAAAATTTCTACAACAGCTAAACATGTTTTGTTCTCTGTAATTCAAAATGGTCAAGGCCATCCAAGTATGTTATAGATGATCAAACTGGCTTTTAATTAAAGCTTGGAATTTAATTATCTTTGGTTATACAAAAACAATGGTAGGGAAGTTGTTGGAGAGGATTCTTAGAGACAGGATGTATGTGCATTTAGAACGGAACAATCTCATTAGTGACAGACAGCATGGTTTTGTAAGAGGGAGGTCGTGCCTTACAAATTTGGTGGAGTTTTTTGAGGAAGTGACAAAAACGGTTGATGAAGGAAGGGCCATGGATGTCGTCTATATGGATTTCAGCAAAGCATTTGACAAAGTCCCACATGGCAGGTTGGTTAAGAAGGTTAAGGCTCATGGGATACAAGGAGAAGTGGCTCAATGGGTGGAGAACTGGCTTGGCCATAGGAGACAGAGGGTAGTGGTCGAAGGGTCTTTTTCCGGCTGGAGGTCTGTGACCAGTGGTGTTCCGCAGGGCTCTGTACTGGGACCTCTGCTATTTGTGATATATATAAATGATTTGGAAGAAGGTGTAACTGGTGTAATCAGCAAGTTTGCGGATGACACGAAGATGGCTGGAATTGCGGATAGCGAAGAGCATTGTCGGGCAATACAGCAGGATATAGATAGGCTGGAAAATTGGGCGGAGAGGTGGCAGATGGAATTTAATCCGGAGAAATGCGAAGTGATGCATTTTGGAAGAAATAATGTAGGGAGGAGTTATACAATAAATGGCAGAGTCATCAGGAGTATAGAAACACAGAGGGACCTAGGTGTGCAAGTCCACAAATCCTTGAAGGTGGCAACACAGGTGGAGAAGGTGGTGAAGAAGGCATATGGTATGCTTGCCTTTATAGGACGGGGTATAGAGTATAAAAGCTGGAGTCTGATGATGCAGCTGTATAGAACGCTGGTTAGGCCGCATTTGGAGTACTGCGTCCAGTTCTGGTCGCCGCACTACCAGAAGGACGTGGAGGCATTAGAGAGAGTGCAGAGAAGGTTTACCAGGATGTTGCCTGGTATGGAGGGTCTTAGCTATGAGGAGAGATTGGGTAGACTGGGGTTGTTCTCCTTGGAAAGACGGAGAATGAGGGGAGATCTAATAGAGGTATACAAGATTATGAAGGGTATAGATAGGGTGAACAGTGGGAAGCTTTTTCCCAGGTCGGAGGTGACGATCACGAGGGGTCACGGGCTCAAGCTGAGAGGGGCGAAGTATAACTCAGACATCAGAGGGACGTTTTTTACACAGAGGGTGGTGGGGGCCTGGAATGCGCTGCCAAGTAGGGTGGTGGAGGCAGGCACGCTGACATCGTTTAAGACTTACCTGGATAGTCACATGAGCAGCCTGGGAATGGAGGGATACAAACGATTGGTCTAGTTGGACCAAGGAGCGGCACAGGCTTGGAGGGCCGAAGGGCCTGTTTCCTGTGCTGTACTGTTCTTTGTTCTTTGTTCTTTGTTCAATGACAGTGAGGTTCAGGAAGTCGCATTGTGTTATGTTGCTTTCTCTGATGGGAATTTCAAAATGTATTACCAAGGTTATTTTAACAGTTTCCAGTGAATTCAAAGGGGATCAAATGAAAGAGAAAGCTTCTATTTGCTTTTTGTGGGGACTTATTATGTGAAATTTAGCTTCTCTAGTAATCTACATAACAAAGGATTGTATTTCAAAAGCAACAAATTGGTTGTAAAATGTACAGAATATTTTGATGTTGTGCTAATTCTGCCCTTTTTTTCTCTCTGTCCCCTCCTCTACCCCCTCCACCTGTGCAGGCATCACTGACTGGGCCAAAAATTATCACACATCCCTAATTGCCCTGGAAATTGAGCGGCTTGTTAGGCCACATAAGAGTAAACACAGTAAGAAGTTTAACAACACCAGGTTAAAGTCCAACAGGTTTATTTGGTAGCAAAAGCCACACAAGCTTTCGAGGCTCTAAGCCCCTTCTTCAGGTGAGTGGGAATTCTGTTCACAAACAGAATTTATAAAGACACAGACTCAATTTACATGAATAATGGTTGGAATGCGAATACTTACAACTAATCCAGCGCAGAGTCGCTGAGCAGAAACTGATAGCCAAGTTCCGCACACACAAGGACGGCCTCAACCGGGATATTGGGTTCATGTCACAATATTTGTAACTCCCACGGTTGCGTGGACCTGCAGAGTTTCACTGGCTGTCTTGTCTGGAGACAATACACATCTTTTTAGCCTGTCTTGATGCTCTCTCCACTCCCATTGTTTTGTTTCTTAAAGACTGGATTAGTTGTAAGTATTCGCATTCCAACCATTATTCATGTAAATTGAGTCTGTGTCTTTATAAATTCTGTTTGTGAACAGAATTCCCACTCACCTGAAGAAGGGGCTTAGAGCCTCGAAAGCTTGTGTGGCTTTTGCTACCAAATAAACCTGTTGGACTTTAACCTGGTGTTGTTAAACTTCTTACTGTGTTTACCCCAGTCCAACGCCGGCATCTCCACATCACATAAGAGTAACCCAGATCACTGTGAATCTGAAGTCACATGTAGCAAGACCAGATAAGGATGGCAGATTTCCTTCCCTAAAGGACATTTGTGAAACAGATGGGTTTTTATGACAATCGACAATGGTTTCATGGTCATCATTAGACTATTAATTCCAGATTTTTACTAAATTAAAATTGAACCTTCTGCTGTAGTGGAATTTGAAACCAGGTCCCCACAGTATTACCCTGGATTACTAGTTCAGTGACAAGACCACCACACCACCACCTCGCCTGCTGTGCTCAGAGAAGCAATAAGAGACAATATGTTCTTATGACTGATTTCTGGAAACCTGTGGTTCCAGTTCTTCAGTAAAAGATGTGACAGGGCAGTGAAGGTTTAGGAAAGGCTTCTAGAATCACAACAGCAACCGCTTGTATTTTATATAGTGCTTGTAATGTAATCAAACATCCTGAGACACTTCACAGGAGCATTATAAAATGACACTTGAAATTAGGGCAGATGGCATAGTGGCACAATGGTTAGCACTGCTGCCTCACAGCGCCAGGGATCTGGGTTTAATTCCTGGCTTAGGTCACTGTCTGTGTAGAGTCTGCACGTTCTCCCCGTGTCTGCATGGGTTTCCTCCAGGTGCTCCGGTTTCCTCCCACAGTCCAAAGACGTGCTGGTTAGGTGCATTGGCCATGCTAAATTGCCCCTCAGTGTACCCGAACAGGCACCAGAGTGCGGCGACAAGGGGATTTTCACGGTAACTTCATTGCTGTGTTAATGTAAGCCTACTTGTGACACTAATAAATAAACTTTAAATTTTAGATAATGAAAAGCTTGTTCAAAGTGGCAGGTTTGAAAGTGTGTTGGAGCAAGTCAGAAAGTTTCAGGGAGGGAGTTCCTCAAGTTGGCAGCTGAAGACGTGGATAGTAACGATGGAGCAATTGCATGGAAGATTCTCAAGAAAATTTAATTGGAGGAGTCCAGATATCTCAGAGAATTGTGGATTGGAAGAGATTGCAGGAAAAGGGAGGGCTGGAGGAATTTGAAAATAGGGATGAAAGTTTTAAAGTTGAGGTGTCGCTTGACTGGAAGCCAATGTAATTTGGTGATCACAGGAGAAGGGTGAACAGGACTTTAGGATTTTAGGATATGGGAGGCAGAGTTTGGGATGACTTCAAGTTTACAAAAGAGAGGACACTGGAGGCCAACCAAGAGTGCATTGGAATAGTCAACTCTCGAGGTAACAAAGGCATGAATGAGGTTTTAACAGCAGAAGAGTTGGGGGTGGAGTTGGGTGATGGTACAGGGGTGGCCTCAGTGATGGTGTGGATATGTGGCTGGAAGCTCATCTTGTAGTCAGATAAGACTTGCAAACTGTCTGGCTCAGCCTTAGACAGTTATGAGGGAAAAGGATGGTGGTCAGGGAATAGAGTAAAGGAATAGAATAATAGAATCATTCAGTGCAGAAGAGGCCCTTCAGCCCATTGAGTCTACATCAACACACGAGAAACACCTAACGTCCCACCTAATCCCATTTGCTAGCACTTGACCCATAGCCCTAAATCTTATGACATGCCAAGTTCTCATCCAGGTACTTTTTAAAGGATGTGAGGCAATCTGCCTCTACCACCCTCCCAGGCAGTACATTCCAGACTGTCACCACCCTCTGGGTAAAAAATGTTTTCTTTACATCTCCCTAAACCTCCTGCCCCTTATCTCATGACTAAATAAGAGGAACAGCAGCTCCTTCACCACACTGTCCATTCCCTTTGTAATCTTGTACACCTCGATAAGGTTGCCCCTCAGTCTTCTCTGCTCCAATGAAAACAACCCAAGAAGACGATCATAATACACCTAAATTAAAAGAGAAAATACCTTGTATCAGTGTCTAGTTGCATACTTTTTAATGAACCATATTTAGATAATGTTACGATCAATGGTTTTATATCAGATCATAAGAAATAGATGCAGAATAGACCATTTGGTCCATCAAGCCATCTGTGCCATTCAACAGCTTTATGAAGACAGAAAACAGTCAAGGGGTTCCTGCCGGGCCCTCTGGGGAGCCCAACTGAAGGGGGTTCCCATTATGTGTGGTGGAGGGGGTGGAGCACCGAGGCCTTTGAAGTGGGGGGGCACTTGGCTTTGATGGGGGAGCGGCCATTGAAGGGGGAACATGCATGAAACCATTGTCAATTGTCATAAAAACCCATCTGTTTCACTAATGTCCTTTACGGAAATCTGCCATCCTTACCTGGTCTGGCCTACATGTGACTCCAGATCCACAATAATGGCTTGACTTTTAAATGTTCTGCAGGGAAATTGAGGATGGGCAATAAATAATGGTCTGGTCAGCAACGCCCACATCCCAAGAATTAATAAAAAATAATTCCTTTTTTCCTCCCTCCATTTGAATGGCACCCTGCACCATCATGCTGTGGTCAGTTCGCTCACCCTCCCTGCAGATCCGACTCTTGTCCTCGTAAACTGAAAGAACATTGAACTTGTTGCTAGGGCTGGGCCTCCTCCATTGTTATCTTCTGGATCCCCAAAACTGCCTTTCTTACAGTCACATCCACCTTTTCCCAAGCACCACCATATTTGAAGAAAGCATTCGGGGGCTGTGACTGTCTCCTGTAACAAAGTGGCCATATTCAGATAACTATGAACCATCAGATATTATACCCTTGTGGCAGATTCTGAATAGATTCAACACTTACATAAATTATTCCTAAAACTTTACTAAGGTAGAGAAACAATTCTATAGGAGTGAAAGCAGCCTCAAAAATTAAAATAGTGTCTATCATAGAGGATATGAATCATAGAATCCCCACAGTGCAGAAGGAGGCCATTCGGTCCATTGAGTCTGCACCGATCGTAATCCCACTCAGGCCCTATTCCCGTAACCCCACATAGTTACCCTGCTAAGCCCCCTGTTACTATGGTCAATTTAACATGGCCAATCAACCTAACCCGCACATCTTTGGACTGTGGGAGGAAACCAATGGGGAGAAAATGCAAACTCCACACAGACAGTAACCCGAGGTCAGAATTGAACCAGGGTCCCTGGCGCTGTGAGGCAGCAGTGCTAACCACTGTGCCTACTATTCAGTATTATAATTTTTCTGTTTGGTATTGTAGCTAATATCTAATCACTCCTGTAATCTGCACCCATTTTTCGAGCTCTTGCATTAAACTGTCGCTGTTTACATGCTGTATTTTGACATCCCACATCGATTGAAGATATTCTTTGTATTTACACTTTGGAAGAGTTCCATGGGGGGGGGAAGGGGATTCTCCAACCTCGCTGCACCATTAGTAGATCGCACTGATCATGGAGAATACCACGCGGGCCTAAAAATCCGTTTCGCATCCGATGCCAAACAGTTTGCGATTCTCCCGGCCTCTTTCTAATGATGTGAACTGGTTCATGCCCAGAAAGGTGTGAGGCTGATTAGCATATTTAAAGTAGCAATTAAATATACATAGCCTGTTCAAATCCCAACCAATGGAACTCACTGGCCTTTGGGCGCGGCTCGACAGTGGTGAGGATCACTACTGGCGCAATGGTCATACCAGGGAGGTCAGAGGCCACTGAAGCTGTTGGGTGGTCAGGGGCATGGTGGCACAGATGGCAGTGCCTAACTGGTGCACAGATGGTGCCCAGCAGTGGTCACTGGACAACTTGGTAGTGCCAACTTGGTAGAGCACTGCCAGTGTGCCAGGGACAGTGCTGAGGTGGTGGGGCCTGAGTGGAGGCCAGCATGGGATGGCTATGCGGTAGGGGGAGGATATGATGGGGATGGGGATCGTGCAGGGGTAGATTGTGAAGGCGGTCTTGATTGGGGGGGCATATTGGGGGTCCTGATGGGGATCATGTCAGGGCTGGGCAGGGGGCTCATCCGGAGGGCCCGGATGCTGGCAATCTGTGTTGGGGAGGAGGACAAGGATAATGTTGTTGATGAGGGGAGATCCCAATTTCCAAGGGGGAACGAAGGGGGTCTCCCAGTGCACTGTGAGATCGGAGCGCTGTTGCAAAACATTGCCTGAGCACTCAGAAGCCAGGCTCACCAGTGTTTTTAGGGCCCCCCTTGCCCCTTCCCCTCCACCACTTCCCCAGTAGCAACACAAACCTCCCGACTCTCCAAACAAGTGATGTAGTGTGGGAGGACTGCGCTGCAGAGCCCGCCTGAGAGACCGCCCCATGTCTTTATATCACATGGTTATTCCTCATGTGAAATTACTTATAGCACCTCCTAATTCTGGAGCAAGGGCTAAGTGATTTATTTCGGAATAGGCAGTTGCAGGAACTTTATTGGAAACAGTCTTGGTGAATTTGATAGTTTACATTACCAAGCCCAATAGTCCTGTTACTGTAAATGGTAGCTGCATATAAATTTAGGAATATGAAATAAACAACAAAAAGCTCCTCCAATGCTTTAATAATTTTATGCAGTTACAAGCTGAGACAGGGTAGGCTCCAGGTACAAACCCAGGTTTGTGTTGCTTTTGTGGGTTCAGTTACAGCTGTAAGCTTTTGTCTGAATGTTACAGATTACCTACAAAAGGACTTGAAGTCATGGATGATTTGAAAGCAGTTTACTAAGAAGCAGCCGTGTAGATATGAGATTTAAGGTAAGTGATGCACTATCAATCGAGTCAAGACTAGTTGTGAGCAAGACAAATAGGCTTTTATTAGCAAGAACTTGGAGCCATCCCTGTCGGTGATCTGGTTTGTACTGAAAGCTAGGGGGAGGAGCCACCGCCTTTGTACCCGGACCAGGGGGAGGAGTCTTGGGCGGAACCGACAGGGATGTGCCACATATACAGGTAATAATAAATACTAACTAACAGTGGTTAACCACCACAGATAACAGTGGTTTACCACAGTAAGTAGTCAAACAACCACCCTTTTCTGATTGGTTGAAAACTGGGAACCCTTGCATAATAGGCAGGAGTAGTGGCAAAGAGCAGGAAAGGGAGGAAACTGGAGGATTAGTGAGCAGGAGGATGTGGAATGGGGAAAGGGGAAGTTGTGATTGGTGGATCAGCAAGCACAGCAGGGAAAAGGAGATTGTGATTGGTGGATCAGAGAGCACAGAGAGGATGGGATTGCTGTCAATGATGCATGTATGTGGAGAGGAGGTGTGGGCAGGGTCAGTAAACAACTACTTCACTACATTCCCAGAGTTTCAGATTCATCTGTGGAAACTTTAGGCACTTGTGGAAAGTTGCTCATATCATTTTAAAGCTCTATGCAGTTTCAGTTCAGTTTTTTGTTGCCCTAGTTTGCCTGGTGATTGCACTGGCCTTGCTAGTTTGGCACATATTGAATCAAAATTGAGAAGGAAGAGTTCATAGGAATTCACAGACATGAGTGTTAGGGATTGTGTTTTGTTACTGCTTGGGGCTTCTTGAAGTTCATAGCTGCAGGCTCACTGTCCTGGCTGGAGACAATACACATCTCTTTAACCTGTGCTTGGCCCTCTCTCCACTCACATTGTCTGTACCTTTAAGACTTGATTACCTGTAAAGACTCGCATTCCAACCATTACCTTGTAAATTTAGCTTGTGTCTGTATATGACCTATTTGTGAACACAAGTCCTCACTCACCTGATGAAGGAGCCTGAGACTCCGAAAGCTAGTGCCAAATAAACCTGTTGGACTTTAACCTGCTGTTGTGAGACTTCTTATGATGTCAATAGATCCATGGCATTCAAGCATGTCTGCTGATCTGTCTAGAGCACTTTTATTTTCAAGGTTTGGAATTGAGCCAGGCATGTGGAAGAACTCTCAATAGCCGGCACAGCAGAGTTTCTGATGTTGGACATGTAGATCATGTGGTTGAGTAGATTCAATGTGGTTATCTCTTAAAACCCTCAACACAAACACAGATGGGCAATAAATCCCAGGTCTGAATTACTGCAAGGGAAAAAAATAAAAATGAGCAACTTTAAGGATTTTACATCACTGGTTGAGGAGGAGGTTTAGTCGGTGGAAATGTGCAAGTGAGTGAAAGAAGGAAAACTTTTATTACACTCAAATGTTTTGCAGCCACATTAACATAATAAAGCCTAACTTTGGCACTGAAGTGGGAAACCACCAAAGAGCTTGTATAATTGTGACATTTGATAATCTGAGGTTTTGTTTGCAAGGTCTTATAATTAGAAGTTGTTACAATTTTTGGGGCGATGTGTTTTATGTTTTTGAGGAAGACTGTGAGTGTTGCACTGTATCGGATTGCATATAGCAAGTGAATTGTTTTAGTATTCATTTGTAATCCCAACACGGACAGCCAATGGCACAGTACAACAGATGGTACCGATTGAAGACAGAAGTTTGCAGTGGAGGAGGGGACAATGTTGCTTCAGAAATACTAACTTTTTTTCTGTATAAATTTGGCAGAAAAATTTCTTTTTTTCCTCCAATCTCAAATGGCAGATTTGGTTGCAACAGGAAAAAGCCAACATAATACATAATACAAAAGGGAAATACTGCAGACACCGGAATCCATAATAAAATCAGTCAGTACTCAGCAAGTCAGGCAACGTCTGTGCAGAGAGAAAAACCAGGGTTAAAATTTCAGGTCTTTGACCTTTTATTCAAACTCAATTCTAATGAAAGGTCACAGGCCTGAAATGCTAACTTTGTTTCTCCCTCCACAGAGACTGCCAGATTTGCTGAGCATTTCCAGCATTTTCTGTTTTTATATTAAGTTTTAAAGTTTAAGTTTTAAGTTTATTTATTAGTGTCACAGGTAGGCTTACATTAACACTGCAATGAAGTTACTGTGAAAATCCCCTAGTCGCCACACTCCGGCGCCTGACTGGGTACACTGAGGGAGAATTTAGCATGGCCAATGCACCTAACCAGTACGTCTTTTGGACTGTGGGAGGAAACTAGAGCTCCCGGAGGAAACCCATGTAATACAGGGAGAACGTGCTGACTCTACACAGACAGTGACTCAAGCCAGGAATTGAACCCGGGTCCCTGGCACTGTGAGGCAGCAGTGCTAACCACTGTGCCATCTAATTATATAATTAGTGCCTGAATTCCATTATCACATTGGTTTCTAGTTTTCTCTTACTTGGACTAAATGATACAGGAAACCATCTAAAGATGGGCCAACTTGGACATACTGAAATTGGAATCAATATAACAGACACCCTGCCAAGAGACCTTAATATTCTCAATGAAGGTACAGAGGTCATGATGGGAATTACGTTTTAGTGAACTCTCATGGGACATTGCATTAAATATTTATCATGTCTCAACTGGAAAGGGAGAGACAGCAAAAGAAATGAAGCAGTTGGCAGGATAAATTAAAAATGTGATATATTTCAAATGTTATGTGATTTAAAGAAAGTAATATGAAATTAACTTGAACAGAGATAAGTCAAAACATAGAATATGAAGTGTTCTGGGAATGAAGGTGGGTAAGGCAATTTGTTGTTATAATTCATTGCTCATTCCCCGAGTAAAGGAGGAATCTGGATGTGGTGAACCATTGTTGGTTCCCACCAGGTAGTGCTGAGCCATGGTCTGGCCAGTACTATGAGTCAGTAGATATGTTACTGTTGGGGTTAGGGTTGGGCTGTTCTACCTGTTAATATAGTCCTATGGTATACCCCAGTTGGCTCCGCCTCCTGTGAGAGGTATAAAGGTCACTGCTCTGCCTGGTGACCCTTTAGTCTGGGATCGTATACTGTATATAGTAGCTCTGTTATTGTTGGCAATAAAAGCCTTTATTTCCCGAGTACATCCAGCCTCTCGTGTGTTATATCGCGCATCAATTTTATTGCCAACAAGTAAATTCTTTTATTTTGAAAAAAAAACGACAAAAGAAAACATGGAGCAAATGCTTAAACCCGAACGGCTTACGTTGGACCCACGTGCGGCGGGAGCATCGAACACTTTCGACCACTGGTTGAAGTGTTTCCAAGATTACCTCGACGCCTCCACAGCAGTCACCGACGACGCCGACAGACCCCGGGTCCTCCACGCGAGGGTAAGCGACGCTGTATACCTAGCGATCCGTGGGGCCACCGACTACAAAGGGGCCCTCGAGCTTCTCAAGAAGCGATACAGCAAATCGCTGAATGAGCTCCCTGCTCGACACCTTCCAGCCACTCGACGGCGGCAGCCCGGCGAAACGACGGAACAGTACGCGTGCGAGCTTCAGCAGCTAGCCAGAGCCCCTGCAACTGCAAGTCAGTGTCGGCAGACCAGTACATGAGCGACCTAGTTCGAGATGCGTTCGTGGCGGGAATCGGCTCGTTGTACACCCGCCTTCGGCTGTTGGAGCAAGGTAACCTCGATCTCACTAAAACCATAGAGTTAGCTGACGCTCTAGAAACGGCCTCCAAAAGTCTGGAGATGTACCCCGACGACCACGTGGAGACAGTGTGGCGGGGCAGTTGCAGACTCCACTTTATTCAGCGGGACCGAAAAACTGCGCGATTGCGTTCCCAGCCTCGGACCTGACGACGGCAGCAGCTCCAGGTGGCCCGCGGTGTTACTTCTGTGGGGGGGGTGAAGCACCCTCGGCAGCGATGTCCAGCTAAAGCGGTGTTGTGCTCCGCCTGCGGCAAGAAGGGACATTATTCCAAAGTATGCCGGTCCAAACCTCCATCCAAAAACAGCAGTGCGGCGTGTGACACCCCGGTGCCGGCCTCCTTGTCTTCTGCGTCTTCAAGGTCTTCTACCACGTGCGATTCCAGGACGTCGCCATTTCAAACGACGGAGTCGCAAGACACGTGCGACCTGCAGGGGCTACAGGTTTTGGCGCCATCGTCCACGTGCGACCTATGGGGGCAGCCATTTTGGTCGGCACCGACCGCGAATGACCAGCAGGGGTCGTCATCAACCATCTCAGTTGCCTGCAGTTGCACCCACGAACCAACGGTGGCGTCGATCATCCTGGACCAGGCCAAGCCTCACAGACTCGACAAGTCCATGATGGACATACAGGTAAACAGACGCCCGATTTATTGTTTGTTTGACAGCGGGAGCACGGAGAGCTTCATTCACCCGGACACCGTGAAGCAGTGTGGTCTCCAGATTCGGACTGTCAAGCAGACAATTTTGATGGCGTCAAGGTCCCGGTCTGTCACCGTGCTAGGGAGCTGCGTGGTCAATCTGATGGTGCAGGGCACGGTTTACGAGAACTTCAGGCTCCTTGTGTTACCGCACCTTTGCGCGCCGATACTCCTAGGACTAGATTTTATGGTCCACTTGAAGAGTGTAACCCTGCAGTATGATGGGCTCCCTCCTCTTTCAGTGGGAGACCCGCAGCCTCTAAATTGCCCAACGCGCTCCACATGTAGTCTCTCAATGCTTAGGATTACCACACCCTCCCTATTCTAGAATCTCGTGCCAGGCTGCAAGCCCATCACAACAAAGAGCAGGCGTTACAGCGCTGAGGATCGGATCTTCATTCGATCTGAAGTTCAGCGGCTCCTCAAGGAAGGGATCATCCAACCTAGCGCTAGTCCTTGGAGAGCGCAAGTCGTGGTGGTTAGGAATGGGAACAAACCCCGGATGGTCATAGACTATAGTCAGACCATTGACAGATACACGCAGCTGGATGCGTATCCCCTCCCGCGCATATCTGACGTGGTCAACCAGATTGCGCAGTACCGGGTGTTCTCCACCATCGACTTAAAATCTGCTTATCACCAGCTCCCCATTCGCCCAGAGGACCGACAATACACGGCCTTTGAGGCGGATGGTCGCCTGTACCATTTTTTAAGGGTTCCTTTTGGTGTCACGAATGGGGTCTCGGTCTTCCAGCGTGCTATGGACCGAATGGTGGACCAGAACTGGCTGCGGGCTACCTTCCCGTACCTGGATAACGTCACCATCTGCGGCCATGACCAGCAGGACCACGATGCCAACCTTCTTAGATTCTTACGCACTGCAACTCGCCTGAATCTGACCTACAACAGGGAGAAGTGTGTATTTCGCACGCGCCGCCTAGCTATCCTCGGATACGTGGTGGAAAACCGGGTCCTTGGCCCTGATCCAGACCGTATGCGTCCTCTCCTCGAACTTCCCCTGCCCACTAGCATCAAAGCACTGAGAAGATGTTTAGGCTTCTTCTCATACTATGCACAGTGGGTTCCCAATTACGCGGGCAAAGCCCGTCCGCTCAAGTCTACCTCTTTTCCCCTAGCAACAGAGGCTCGCTTAGCCTTTGCAAGAATAAAAGCCGACATTGCGAAAGCCACAATGCACGCTATTGATGAGTCCATCCCCTTCCAGGTGGAGAGTGATGCATCTGATTTTGCCCTGGCCGCCACACTTAACCAGGCGGGCAGGCCCGTCGCCTTTTTCTCTCGCACCCTCCAAGTCCCTGAAATTCGACATTCGGCGGTGGAAAAGGAGGCCCAGGCCATTGTGGAGGCCGTTCGGCATTGGTGCCATTACTTGGCGGGAAAACGGTTCACTCTACTCACGGACCAGCGGTCCGTGGCGTTCATGTTCAACAACACGTTACGGGGTACGATCAAGAATGATAAAATCTTGAGGTGGAGAATCGAACTCTCCACCTACAATTATGATATCATGTACTGTCCAGGGAAGCTCAACGGGCCCTCGGATGCCCTGTCGGGTGAAACATGCACTAGTATGCAGGAGAATCGATTGCAGGCTCTCCACAATGACCTCTGCCATCCGGGGGTCACTCGGCTCTTCCACTTCATAAAGGTCCGGAATCTACCCTACTCGGTGGAGGATGCCAGGTCCATAACCAGAAGCTGCCGGGTATGCGCGGAATGCAAACCGCACTTCTACCGACCTGACAGGGCACACCTCGTTAAGGCCACTCGTCCCTTCGAAAGACTGAGTGTGGACTTTAAGGGCCCCCTTCCCTCGACAGATCGGAACGTGTACTTCCTCAATGTGGTTGATGAGTACTCATGATTCCCTTTTGTCATTCCCTGTTCTGATATGACCGCTGCCACGGTTATCAAGGCATTTCGTTATCTTTTCACCCTGTTCGGCTACCCCTGTTATATCCACAGCGATAGGGGCTCGTCGTTCATGAGCGATGACTTGAGGCAATACCTGCTCTCATATGGGATTGCCTCTGGTAGAGCCACGAGCTACAACCCAAGGGGTAACGGACAGGTTGAACGAGAGAATGCTACAGTCTGGAAGGCTGTCTTACTGGCGTTGAGGTCTAAAGGTCTTCCAGTCTCCCGTTGGCAAGAGGTACTCCCTGATGTGCTCCATTCTATTCGCTCACTCCTGTGTACAGCAACCAACGCTACTCCTCATGAGAGAATGTTTTCATTCCCTAGGAAGTCTTCCTCTGGGACCTCATTACCGTCTTGGTTGACGTACTCAGGACCTGTCCTCCTGCGGCGGCATGTTAGGACCCGCAAGTCCGACCCTTTGGTTGAACAGGTCCATCTCCTCCACGCCAACCCTCAGTATGCCTACGTGGCATATCCTGACGGGCGAGAGAACACGGTCTTGATTCGAGATCTGGCGCCAGCAGGGGGCTTGGAAACCCCGGTCGCTCCCACACCTCCTGTTAGGGACCCCCCAACCATTATTTCCCCTCCTGACACGGCGCGGGCAGTATCGGGACCACCACTTAACCCTCTTACTCCCGTGTACAGCTTGCCTGAGTCCAGGAGATGGTCGCCACTTCAAGGCGTGCCCGAGTTCAGCGGATTGTCACCACCTCGTGGTCTACCGGCCCGTGAGGCACTGGAGGAGTCGCTGGACACCGCCTTGGAGAGAACGTCACCGCGATTGCCTGAACCGGTGTCATCGCCGGTGTTGAGGAGGTCACAGCGACGGTGCGGTCCCCCAGACCGTTTGAACTTATAGACAGATGAACAATTGTTCTGTGTTTTGTGCCCCACCGGCCTTTGTTTTCAGAGGAGGGGTGAATGTGGTGAACCATTGTTGGTTCCCACCAGGTAGTGCTGAGCCATGGTCTGGCCAGTACTATGAGTCTGTAGATATGTTACTGTTGGGGTTAGGGTTGGGCTGTTCTACCTGTTAATATAGTCCTATGGTACACCCCAGTTGGCTCCGCCTCCTGGGAGAGGTATAAAGGTCACTGCTCTGCCTGGTGACCCTTTAGTCTGGGATCGTATACTGTATATGGTAGCTCTGTTATTGTTGGCAATAAAAGCTTTTATTTCCCGAGTACATCCTGCCTCTCGTGTGTTATATCGCGCATCACTGGAGACAACCTTTCATTAACATAGGTTTATTTACAAAACCCAGAGAACACAGCCACAAAATCCTTTTTCTTCGCACCTCCCCCCACCCTGCCCTCCCCCCCCCCCACACACACACACGTGGAAACCGATTCTTATATATGCTTAAGAATGATGCCCCGACCTTTCACCAATCAGTCGCAGTTGCTCTCACTTACAACTAGAGCATTCACTTCGTTGTGACAGGATTGCAACATTAACATTTGTTAGTTTCGTACTAAAAGGAAACTGGATGTCTATAGAATTGCCAGAAAGAGGTCATTCAGCCCGTCATTTCTGTGCTGGCTCTGTGTGAGATCAACTGATCTGGTCCCACTCCTGCATCCTTCCCCATAGCCTGCAATTTGTTTTCTTCAGGTAATTATCCAGCTCACTTTTAAAAGCCACAATTTAACCTGCACCATACTCTTAAGCTGTGCATTCTAGATCCTAAACACTTGCTGTCACTGTGGGCTTCTTTGCCAATCATCTTAAATCAGTGTCCATTGCTTCTTGACCCTTACACCATCGGGAACAAGTTCTCCTTATCCACACTCTCCAGATCCCATGTAATTTTGAACAACTCTATCAAATCTCCTCTCAACATTCCCTTCTGCAAGAACAGATCCAGTTTCTCCAATCTATCTATGTAACTGAAATCTCTGATCCATGCAAGCACATGTGCAAATCTTTTCTGCACCCTCTTCAAAGTCTTCACATTCTTCCTAAAGCGTGGTGCCCAGAATTGGACAGACTACTCCAGCTGTGGTCAAACCAGTGTTTTAGAAATGTTCACCGTAATTCATTGCTTCTGTACTCAAGGGCAGGATTTTATGACCCAGCTCGTCCCGAAACTGGAAAATCCCACCCGAGGTTAACAGACCTTTCCATGGTCAGCCCCTTGCCCGCTCCGATTCCCGTGGTGGGTAGGCCAGTAATATTCCGGCCAATACCTCTATTGTGAAGCCCAGGAACATTTTTTACCCAATTTATCAACCTGACCGTCCACTTTTAATGATTTACATAGAGACATAGAAAATGGGAGAAGGAGGAGGAGGCCATTCAGCCCTTCAAACCTGCTCCATCATTCATTATGATCATGGCTGATCATCCAGCTCAGTAACCTGAACTCACTTTCCCTGCATATCCTTTGATCCCCTTCACCCCAATAGCTACATCTAACTCCTTCTTGAAAACATACACTGTTTTGGTCTCAACTGCTTTCTGTGGTAATGAATTCCACAGGCTCACCACCCTCTGGGTGAAGAAATTTCTCATCATCTCAGTCCTAATTTGTGCGCACACAGCCTGTGAGGGATTTTTCACTCTCTGTGGCGTGTTTGGTGGTGGAAGGTGGCGCACTGCTCGCTCGCAGCAGGTTCTGATGTGGTCAACAGGGTTTCCCATTGAATGTATCCCTCGCTGCTGGGGAACCCTTGGTGGGTGTGCGCCGTGGGAGGCACCGCAAGATCCTGCCAAAGTGAACGGTAGCAAGATTTCAGCACCTGAGTCTCTTTGCTCCTACTCCCTCCTTGGAATTGTATCCTTTAATTTATATTGCCTCCCTTGTTCTTCCTGTATCACTTCACACTTCTCCACATTAAATTTCATCTGTTACATGTCTGCCTATTCCACAAGCCTGTGTCTTTTTGAAATCAAACCCATAGATTAACACATTTAAACACAATAAAGCAGATTAAAAGAAAATATTCTCCAGGTTTATACTCTGCTGACTGAAGACGAATTTGAAATAAAAATAGAAAATACTTCAAATGTGCACTGGGTGAATCATGTTTAAAAAACTAGGTTTATTATGCTACAATGTCATACCCATTTCACTGGCAATGATTTTAGAACATAGAAAAAATACAGCACAAACAAGCCCTTCGGCCCACAAGTTGCACAGGTCATGTTCCTACCTACCTAGGCTTATATATAGGCTTACTTATAACCCTCAATCCTATTAAGTCCCATGTACTCATCCAGAAGTCTCTTAAAAGATCCTATCAAGTTTGCCTCTACCACCACTGATGGCAGCCGATTCCACTCACCCACCACCCTCTGAGTGAAAAACTTACCCCTGACATCTCCTCTGTACCTACTCCCCAGCACCTTAAACCTGTGCTGGAAATTAATTAATTAGAATTTAATCTCATAATCCAAGCAGTGCTTTTCCCAGGGTGGAGTTTAGTTAGCAGTAGAATTCATTGCTGGTGAACTGCGCTGGATTAAAAGCAAATGCAATTCTCAAGCATGTCTTGCACCATAACTTTAGTATTTAATTACCATATTCAACTATTTGGTGCCACCCAGTGGTTATCTTTTAATTACTTCCAATAGATGGTTCCACAGCAACTGCATGGGATGGATTTTCATTTTTTAGGGAAATTTTGGGGCATTTAAATTATAAAATGCTGTGGAAGATCTACCAACTGAAATGTGCCAAGGAAATTGTACCAGAACTTTTCTCAAAAATGCCATCAACCCCTTTAATGCCAGCTCAGAGATGAAAATCTCTGCGGGCAGCACGGTGGCACAGTGGTTAAGCTGCTGCAGGGACCCGGACTCTATTTCAGCCTTGGGTCACTGTCTGTGTGGAGTTTGCACTTTCTCTTCATATCTGCATGGGTTTCCTCCGGGGTCTCCGGGTTCCTCCCACACTCCAAAGATGTGCAGGTTAGTTGGATTGGCCATGAATTCCAGAGGTGAGGTGAGAGTGACAGCCCTTGACATCGAGGCCGCAATTGACTGAGTGTGGCATCAAGGAGCCCTAGTGAAACTGGAATCAATGGGTATCGGGGGCAAACTCTCTGCTGGCTGGAGTCATACCTGGCACTTGGAAAAATGGTTGTGGTTGTGGAAGGTCAGTCATTTCAGCTCCAGGACATCTCTGCAGGAGTCCTTCAGGGTGGTGTCCTAGGCCCAAATATCTTCAGCTGCTTCATCAATGACCTTCCCTCTGTCATAAAGTCAGAAGTGGGGATGTTTGCTGATGATTGCACAATGTTCAGCACCATTCATGACTTCTCAGCTACTGAAGCAGTCCATGATCAAATGTAACAAGATCTGGACAATATCCAGGCTTGGGGTGACAAGTAACATATACACACGCACATAAATGCCAGGCAATGACCATCACCAATAAGAGTGTTATAATTCAGGTCAGAAACTCCAAAGTGTTTTAAGAAGTCCACCTGGATCACAAGTTTTGCACTTTAAATTAGGCTAGGGTAAGCATGAGCTGTCTCACTTCAGGTATGATTCAAATGACCCACTAGGGTCCTTTTATCAAACGAAGTTTATTTAAGAATACATTTAGAATCATAGAATAGAATCAGAGAATCCCTAAAGTGCAAAGGAAGGCCATTCAGCCCATCAAGGCCGCACCGACCAGGCCCTATTCCCATAACCCCACATATTTACCCTGCTAATCCCAGTGACACTAGGGTCAACTTATCATGGCTAACACACCTAACCCACACATGTTTGGACTTAAGAATGTATAGAAAGAACATCAACACTAACTTTTATCAATTCCAAACAAATAACAAAACAACCAAGATAATACATAACCCTAACAAAATATCTAAAATGTTCCAATCAAACAAAACTTCCAATAGACAAAAAAACCCTTTGCACAGGTTTAACACAGCAAAGTCTAAACTCATGTAATACTGGGACTGAGTCCTTTTGAACAAATGATGCAATTCTCTTGAGGCACACACAGACAGCTTGGAGTCAGAACAGCCTCCCAGTGCACCAGGAGGGACTCTGGTTGAGCCACCAACAGCAGATTTTGTACCCCAGGAAGGCATGAAGCCTTGCGTTCGGCTAATCAGCAGAATTTCCAAAAAAAAGAGATAGAGAGAGAGAGAGAGCCACTTCGTTTCAGCTTGATGTCCCTTCTCAAACTAAAAGTGCTGCCAGCCAAACAGAAAATGAAACCTTAAATTCACTAGGAAGGAAAAACAACTATCCAAAACACATGACTTTCCTCCTAAAAATACAGGGTCATAAAAGATCCCAGATTAAAAATCAACAACCCCCATTTAAATCACTGAAAAAGCAATAAAAGGACTTCTACAGACAACTCGGCAACACTGAGAGCTGCAGAGAACATGATTTTAAAAATAACATCTCTTAAAGGTACACTAACATCACAAGAGACACTCTAACCACCACCCCTTGACATTCAATAACGTTACCATCACTGAATTCCCCACTGTCAACATCCTCGGGTTGCCATTGACCAGAAACTCAACTCGATTTGCCATATAAACACAGTGGCTACAAGAGCAGGGCAGAGGCTAGGAATACTGCGGCGAGTAACTCAGCTCCTGACTCCCCAAAGCCTGTCCACCATCTACAAGACACAAGTCAGGAGTGTGATGGAATACTCCCCACTTGCCTGGATGGGTGCAGCTCCAACAACATTCAAGAAGCTTGACACCATACAGAACAAAGCAGCCTGCTTGATTGGCACCACATCCACAAGCATCCATTCCCTCCACCACTGATGCTCAGTTGCAGCAGTGTGTACTATCTACAAGATGCACTGCAGCAATTCACCAAAGATCTTTAGACAGCACTTTCCAAACCCAGGATCACTCCCGTCTAGAAGGACAAGGGCAGCAGGTACATGGGAACACCACCACCTTCAGGTTCCCCTCCAAGCCACTCACCCTCCTGACTTGGAATTATATCGCTGTTCCTTCACAGTCGCTGGGTCAAAATCCTGGAATTTCCTCCATAACAGCATTGTGGGTCAACCCATAGCACGTGGACTGCAGCAACTAGGGCAATAAATGCTGGCCAGCCAGCGACCCATGTCCCACAAATTAATTTTAAAAATTCTAAATTGCCCCTTAGTGTCCGCAGATGTGTAGGTTAGGGGATTAACCATGGTAAATGTGTGGGGTTACTGGGATAGTGCAGGGGACTGGGCTTGGGTAAGATGTTCTTTTGGAGAGTCGGTGCAGACTTGATGGGCTGAATGGTCTCTTTCTTACTATAGGGATTCTATGGTTATGATAGGGTCAGGCAGACACAGCCCACCATGCCATTCCACATCCCCTCGTTAACACCACCAGTATATAAAATATAGTATGTGCAGCATAGGTGTAAAGTGTAATCTAAACAAGAAGGCGAGTGGTTTCCAGTCAACTGGTACTGCTACCTTCCAGGAGAGCTTGTATGAAAGTTTTAGCTATAATAATTTAGAATTCACCAAACCTTGAGGCGGACAGACACAGGGGATGAATTAGCAACGCAGTTGGAAGGTATAGTGGTTCATGGATTCTATCAGATACTAACTAAATGGGTAACAAAAGGTAAGCCATAAGTAGGTGGAATTTCACTGTTGGGAATACTTGTTCCTCTGAAACCTCTTAAATTGCAAAAAGCTCCAACAATCAGACAAAATGATGGCATTTGGAAGAACATGCACCATTAATTCTGGGTATTTTCCTAAAGGGAAGCACAGGCAGAAATAGATTGAAAAGAACATGAGGGAACAACTAAGACAAATCAATTTAAGGGATGTTGTTCAACAACCCTATAGTCATCGACAATTAGAATATTTTAAAACTATGACGCTGAAAATGCAAAATAAACACATTTCCAAAAGCAATGACCTCTTATCAAACATGATCCTAAATAGATGGACAAAGTGTGACTGAGGTAAAGCAGTCTCAGTAAATCTTACAGAGAGCAAGGAGAAGGGTCTCACTGAGATTAACAAATGAAAATGCAGAAACATATTAAAAGGTTGATCAGAATATAAACTATTTGCTGAGATTAAGTGCAAACATATTTTCCCTCTAATATCTGAATGTTAGGAGGGCAGCCAGAGGAGGGAATGAAAATTAGTTGCAATTGGCCTCGAAACAGAGGATTAACATGAGCTAGTATTCTGACTGAATACTTCCTCCAAGGACTGATAGGGAAAGGCATTAGCAAGACTGTCCTTCTCAAACAAAGATATCCACGTAAAAAAGTTAAATTATATTGAAGTCCTGCACAGGTTAGGTGGGTTAGAAAACAAATAAATTCCCAATGGTATATGGTATTTATCCCAGAGTGCCAATACATGAGGGGGCAGATTTACGAGGGACTGACAGTCACCTGGGTAGGTCACCACAGATAGGAGATAGGCTAATGTGATGCTTATGTTTTAAAAAAGTGACCAAACAGACGACAACATGCTTATTCCATTTCCAAAATAATATTGCCGGGATTTTACCGACTTGCAGGCTCGCAGAACGGAAATTTCCGTTGGCCTCGGGTGGGATTTTACAATCTCACCCAAGTGAGGTCGTAAAATCCCGGACAATATTTAAAAAAACTCATCCTTTTGAACACCTGTCACCTTAACCTGCCTGTTCCAGTATTAACTGTCCTAGCTTTTTGTTTAAATTATTGCAGCTGATAATTAAAAAAGTAGATTGACATTCAGACAAGAAAACTGTCACAAAATCAATTAGTAACGAAAAGATCAACACCAAACCAAGCTGTGTTCATGATGTTTCACAAATCTTTTATTTCATGCGCTAGTGGTTTTATATTTCTGTGGAAAAAAACAAATTTAGTAAAATATACGCATACAAAAATGTAACCGTCATGTAAATACAGCATGTAATTGGATTTTATGCCAGGAGTTTATAAAATGGTAAATACAGATGATGCTGGATTGGCAGTGATCTGTGGTAATGTTTATTTACAGAAAGGCCAGAGTAACCTATTGCTTGAAGTAATTGTGAAGAGTCAAATGATTCCTGTTAAATCGAGTAAAACTTCCAAATACATCCATGAAAGTTAATGTGCTTAAAATCTTAAATGTCTGTCTTGTCTCAAAGAAGCAGTCAAAATATTTGACAAGTAATTGTTTACACAGTGGCATACATTTCATTTATCTTTTTGAACACAATATACATATAAGCATTTACTGATTTCTCATTATCAATACATCATATAAAAAGGATTTCACTTTTGTACAAGTAGTGCATCACATCAACATTTTTCTTAAATTACTAAACCTCAGCAACGCTTGCCTGCAAAAATATACATTTCAAAAAAGTACGCTATCCATATTGTTGAAACACTTGTTTTCAGTTACCCTCATTTCTATTATCCTTCATCCATATAACTCAGCCATCTTCCGCACTTTGCAAACGTTACGTCACCTTAATCAAATTTATTAACACATAGAAGCAGTATACTAATGGTCATCATGTGAAATTGGTTAGGGATAGCTGAAGATAGAACCAGAAATTAGGAAGGCCGCAAAATAAAGTTCAGCTTTGAGTACTGCGTTGGGATTGTTCAACACAGCACCACAGATTATAGGCAGATGAGACATTGGATAGGGGATGGAGGCAAGGAGATCAGAAGAAAGGGCAAGGGCGGCTCTCAGCAGGTTGCCCTCTTCTCAATGCCAGGTCCCTTGATCAGACCGATTGCCTGACAATGAGGGTCCCTCTCCAGGAGCCCACATCCAAGGTTTGCTTTTAGGACCCCGAAGTGGCAATATCTCACCATCCCCACCCCAACCGCTGTTTGAATAATTGTGAACAGTTTTGAGACGCAGCCCTTAGGTGGTCATTAATCACTTAAGTTACTCAACTGAGATCAGGGTGGGAAGGTAGTCCACAAGCCTTCCTACCCCAGATGTATTCAGATAGAGGCAGGAAGGTGCGGGGTTCTTACCTGACACCCTCCCACCCAATTAAATGGCCCTCTGCCTTCAAACGCGCCTCGGGGGAGTGCAGTAAATTCCTCCCATAGATCCCATTCTGCTCAGTTCCACCTGTGCATTGTGACCGGCTGCAGCAGTCACATGTGAGAGGTTTGTGGCACATCCTAGCAGTTGATTACAAGAAACAGTGGCAGTAATCAGCATTCTTGCCTTCTCAGTTGTAAGATGGCAGTCAGAGAAGAAAATAAATTTCAGTTTTGAATTAAACCAGCCAAGAATAGTCAGCATGGAGGCTGGCTGGGAATTAAGTTGCTACATGCAGCTTTTTGGTTACCCCTGACCAGAATTTCTTCTGTTGAATAGAGATAAAATAGATGATTTGAAGGATAATTTAGAATGAAATTAAGATTTCAGTTAAAGTATAGAGTTTGATGAACACATTATAGGAAAAGTTGGATCTGGGAAACAAAATTGATGGGATGATGGAGATCATTTGTGGGAAAAATGGAAATTAGTGCTGGTCACTGTGGAATTTGGTAAAAGGAAGAGTTTCCTGCAGGCAATGGATTATTGAGAGAACATGAGTGGAAAGGGTCCTGAAATCCCAAATTCTGATTTGTTCACATTTAAATGTTAACTTTTGACAATTTCCACCTGAGCACCATTATTTGAATATTCTGATATTATTGAAGACGGGAGGATCATTAGTCTTACTGTTCACAGAATCATAGAACGATACAGCATAGAAGGCGGCCATTTTTCTTTTAAATTTCCTTTTATGGAATCTAAGTGTCGCTGGCTGGGCCAACAGTTATTGCCCATCCCTAATTGCCTTCCATTTCAGAGGGCATCTTAGAGTCAACCATATTGCTGTGTGTCTGGAGTCACATGCAGGTCAGACCAGGTAAGGACGGCAGATTTCCTTCCCTAAAAGAGATTAGCAAACCAGTTGGGTCTTTATGACAATCAATAATGGTCTCACGGTCATTATTAGACTTCCAATTCCAGACTTCTTTGGAATTCAAATTCCACCATAGTGAGATTTAACCCCGGTGCCCAGACCTTGCTCTGGGTCTCTGGAATACTAGTCGAGTGACAATACCACTGCGCCAATGGTTCCCCCTATTTAGCCCATTGTGTATCTGCCTGTTACACACTAAGAATCATTTAGCAAGTGCTCCTAATTGAATGAGATTCTGGCTGTTCACAGCAATAAATGCAGTTAAAATGATTTCTACTTTGTCTCGCAGCAATTGTCTGCAATGGCTACGGACTGTTGATGACAGGCGCACAACCAGATTGGAATGTTCACCCAAGAAGTTAGTGAGTGAAAAGTTGAAAAAAAAAGACATAACGATTGCAATTAGCAACAGGTGCACTCCTAGCTCAGGGGGGAGAAATTTTCAGTTCTGCTTTGCCCATTCAGTCTTTCTAAGCATCCCAACAGAAATCCGTTTTAGGTGTCATTCATTTTTGTAGGGAGGAACCGCTACATAATTTAGTGATGATAAGGATGTTGGTCAGGATTGTATGACCCCAGCTGCCCAGCGGGGTATTGCAGACCTGCCGAAGTAAATGGTAATTTGGATGACTCACCACATCCGCCAACTGGGGGACGTGCGGTGATGGGGCCGTAAAGTCCTGGCCATTGCCTTTAAAAGTTACACAATTAAGTTTGGATCCTCTGACTCACCAATGGCAGAAGCCTTAACTGTGGCACATATGCTAGCCTGAGGCAACAAAGTGGGTATGGAATTTTGCTCTGTATTTTAAGTTCTTTGAGGGAAAGTGATCAACAGAGATGCTCAAATGTGAGGTTGAGAAGGAATGTATCACATTGAAATAGTGGTAAAATAAATAATGTGTTAGTTTAAAAAAGTAAGTGAAATTTAAGATCTTTATATTTATTTCTAATCTAGACTACATTTTATAGATTAGTCATACTGAATTGTAAAAATGGATACCTATGAATAAAGGCAGAACACAGTAGAAATTACTCAATCGGACAGCATCCGTGGAGAGAAAGAAAGGGAGGGAGATAAAGGTTCGGACGACATTATCTTCCTCTCTACAGATGTTGACTGACCTGCAGAAAGTTTCCAGCATTTTCTCCTTTTGTTTTAGGTCTTCAGCACCTGTGGTATTTTACCTGCTATATGAATAAATTTGGTTTCATCTCAACGATAATCGCTGCTACATTTCAGAACCTTATTCTCAATCATGACTTTGCAACAAGGAATGGAAAGAAGCAAACTTAAGGGCTGTAGTAAAAACAGAAAATGCTGGAATGCTGGGTGGGATATCGGGTTAAGCTACAAGGAGAGTTTTCTACTTTTAGAGTGGAGGGGACATACTAACACAGGAGAAGATTAATATTGCACTTAATCACAGTCACAGGTGAGATTTGGATAGTTTTGGGTAAAGCAAGTTGTGATTTTACCCCATATTTAATTGAAGGGAAAGTAAAGGGGCAAGTTAATAATTGTAAACTCTGAAGGTACACAAATCAACAGGAGGAATTAGCTTATGTGACATTCTGCGAAACACATCACTGGTACTTTGCTCATCTTGCACTTTGATCATTGTTGTGATTTTTCCCAGTGATAGCCAGTACATTTCAATGGCCATTTTACCTGGATATTGAGATTTATATCACATAACCATATATATATATATTTATACATACATAGAACCACTATATTGAAATACTAAGAAAGAAGTTTTGTAAAACCTAAATTACTTGCATGATACGTGGTATTGTGGTGAGAAGAATCTGTTCAGCTATATGGAAGGAGACATTGTGAAACAAAACTTGACAGTATGCACCAGTTTCTGAAATTTGAGCTACGACTGATTTCACGTAAAACTTTACACATTATCTACATATATCAAAAGTGTAATTTAGTGATAAAAAACAAAACTGGAATGTTACTGAAGAAAAACTGCAGCCTATTCCATTTCTAGGTTGCTTAAACCTAATTTGAATTGTCAGAGTAAAGTTCCATCACCAGTAATATCTTAATGATTTGTCGTAGTTAGGAAGAAATATTCACATTGTCTCTTCTGCCTAGTCCCCTCCATGGAAGGATTTGTAACCGTACCCCAGCATAGTTGCACCTAAAGGTCACCATGCAATTGAGAGTCATCAGTTGGTGTGTTAATGTTCTTCTGCTTGGCCCATGTCATACTGTAGAATGTATCTGACCAGTAGGTGGCAATACAACACCAAGATACTCTGGATTCTCCGCTGCAGAATTCAGGATGTGACCATTCACTTTCGTGTGTTTCGGAAAGAGATTCTGCTGGTATTCAGGATTGTCCAGGCTCACATTGCGGCTTGTATTCTGGCGCCTGTGATTCGGATGCTGAAGCCCCGCTTTGCTGTTGGCTTCATAGGCATTCACATATTCTGGGTTCTTCCCTATGTCGGGGAATGAGTTCAAATACTGGGAATCAGTAGCAGGACCACTGCCGTTATGGTTGAGAGGCATAACAAGCTCTTGGTAGCCTGGGTTTTCCATATCAGAGACTGGGCTTCTCAAACTATTAGGAAGCGGTTTTCTTTTAATTTGATTGATGTACTCTGCAAAAACAAAAAGGGAAAACAAGTTACCAGTCTCAGCCACAGAAAATAACATTCACCTCTCCTTGCTCCATAATTGTGAACAGGTAAGACAAACATGTCATATCTTGGGACAGATTTTCTGATAATTTTTTATGTCACATAAATGAGACACGACAGCTTAAAAACCTACATTGACAAACATATCATTTTAATTAAAATCACATAATATTCTCATAAATTGATCAATTGAGGCTTATTTTTAGTGAAGTAAGCAACTGATTGAATTGCCTGAATCAAAAAAACCATCTGAGTACAGCGAGCCATTGCATTTTCCCCAATGTTTAAGCAATGGTACAAAACAATGCAAGTCACAAATGCATTCATTGCCAATAATTTAGTTCAAGTGCCAGAAGAGGACAATAATATTGCATTAGTTGCACAAACCTGGGGCTGGTTGGAAACATGTATTTATGTCAACATCGTCAGGGGGCATTGTTGGATCAGAGCTATAGCGTAAAATTTCACTGTCTTCTCTCTTCGGGATTCCTTGGTGCTGCACAATTAACAATAAAAAGGAAAGAAAACATCATGGAATTGTCGACTTGCCTTACACAACTCAGAATTTTACATTGCCAGCAGAAACCAAGTCATATTAGAATGAATTGCAATATCATATTTTCAGTTCCTTTTATGAACATGCAAACAGATGAATTAGGAGCAGGAGCAGGTCACTCAGTCCCTCAAGCCTGCTCTGACATTCACTGAGATCCTGGCAGATCTAAACTTCACATTCCCATCCACGCCAATTAACTTTTACCTCCTTGCCTCTCGAGAATCTATCCACCTCTGCCATAAAAACAGTCAATGACTCTGCTTCCATCATCTTTACAGGAAGAGAGTTCCAAAGACTTACAACCCTCTGAGCGAAGAAAAGTCTCCTAATCTCTGTCTTAAATGGGTGACCCCTTATTCTTAAACAGTGACCCCGACTTTTAGATTCTCCCACAAGAGGAAAGATCCTCTCCACATCCCCCTTGTCAAGACCCCTCAACATCTGATATGTTTCAATCAAGTTGCCTCTTACCCTCCTAAACTCCAGTGGATAAATCCTAGCCTGTCCAACCTTTCCTCAGAAGACAACACACCCCATTCCAGGTACTAATCTAATAAACCTTTTCTGAACTGCTTCGAATGCATTTACATCTTTTCTTAAAGAAAGAAACCACGGTATGCCAGATGTGATCTCACCAATGCCCTGTATGACTGAAGCATAACCATTCTACTTAGTATTCAATTTCCCTCGAGCTTCCCTAATTACTTTCTGTATCTGCATACAAGCCTTTTGTGATTCAGGCAAAAGAAGCAAATGTGATGTGAGAGAAAACTTTTTCACACAAGTGGTTCGGGTCTAGAATGCACTACCTGGGAAGTGTGGTGGAGGCAGGTTCAATCAAGGCATTCAACAGGGCATTAGATGATTATTTGAATCAAAATAATGTGTAGGGGTACAGGGAAAAGGCAGGAGAATGATACTAAATCATGATACTCATTTTGAGAGCCAGTGGAAACATGTTGGGCCAAATAGCCTCCTTCTGCACTGTAATAATTCTGTGATTCTATTTACCAAGAGACCCATATGCCTCTGCATCTCAGAGCTCTGAAATCTCTCACTATTTAGATAATATGCTGCTTTATTATTCTTCCTTCTTCACACTTTCCTATATCATACTCCATTTGCCTGATTTTTTCCACTCATTTAATCTATCCATACACCTTTGTAGCCTCCTTAGGATCCATTCACAACTTATCTTCCAATCTCTGTGTCATTAATAAATTTAACTATATCTTTGGTTCTTTCACCCAAGTCATTTCTCTAAAATTGTAAAAAGTTGAGGCCCTGCACTGGTCCCTTTAGCACACCACTCGTTATATCATACCAACAAGAAAATGACCTACTCTCACTTTTCTGTTAGCTAGCCAATCTTCTATCCTTGCCAATACATTGCCCCTACACCTTGACCTTCTATTTTCTGCAATAATCTTTGATGTGACACTTTATCAAATGCCTTCTGGAAATCTAAGCACAGTACATCCACTAGTTCTCCTTTATCCACAGCATACATTACTTTTTCAAAGAACTTCCTGGCACTCGCAGCTCCAACCCCACATTAATATTTAATATCAGTTGTTTGGGTTTAATCTCAGTTGTTTGGGTTTAATCTCAGTTGTTTGGGTTTAATATCAGTTGTTAATATCAGGGATTTGTTCCCAGGAGCAGGCTGAGGGTAAGAGAGTGGGTTTTCTGACTTTAATTAATTATTTATTTTGGGTTTAAAATCGGAGGTTTTTTTCAAAACCGGAAGTCGGGCCAGGAGAGGCCTGGGGAAGTTTTTGGAGGGTTTAAAAGCGCACCAAAGTATACAGCGGGCAGCATTGTAGCGGGCAGCAGAGTGAGTGGGAAGTTGAGTGAGCTGTCAGGGCTTTGGCTCACAGGGCTTGGACGAGCAGGGGTGAGTTTTTGTTTCCTTACACTCTTATTAACTTTTCACTGTCTTACTTGACATAAAGTGTCCAGTATGAGTGTGAAACCAGTGTGTTGTTCCCAGTGTAGGATGTGGGAGGTCCTGGAGGCATCTGGCCTCCCGGACATCCACATCTGTGAGGGGTGTGTCGAGCTGCGGTTCCTGAGGGACCGTGTTAGGGAGCTGGAACTGCAGCTCGAGGATCTTAGGCTGATGAGGGAGAATGAGGAGGTGATAGACAAGAGCTATCATCAGGTGGTCACACCAGGGCAACGGGAGGAGGCCAAGTGGGTGATGGCCAGGAAGGGTAAGGCTAGGGTGGTTGAGAGCACCCCAGTGGATTTGCCCCTGCACAACAAGTACTCCTGCTTGAGTACTGCTGGGGGGGACAGCCCGCCTGGGGGAAGCAGCAGTGGCCGTGTCTCCGCAGTGGAGTCCAGCCCTGTAACTCAGAGGGCTAAGGAAAAGAGGAGGAAGGCGGTATTAATCGGGGACTCGATGGTGAAGGGGACAGACAGGCGTTTCTGCGGAGGTAGGCGGGATTCTCGCATGGTGGTCTGCCTCCCTGGGGCCGGGATCCAGGATGTCGCTAGTCGCGTCCCGGAAATCCTGAGGTGGGAGGGAGAGGAGCCTGAGGTAGCGGTACATATTGGTACCGCTGATGTGGGTAGGAAGGGAGAAGGGGTCATGAAAAGGGAGTACAGGGAATTAGGGAGACAGCTGAGAAAGAGGAAAGCAAAGGTAGTAATCTCAGGATTACTGCCTGTGCCACGGGAAGGTGAGGGCAGGAATGGAGTGAGGTGGAAGATGAATGTGTGGCTGAGGGACTGGTGCAGGGGGCAGGGATTCAGGTTCCTGGACCATTGGGACCTCTTTAGGGGCAGGGGTGATCTGTATACAAAAAACGGGTGGAACTTGAATCACACGGGGACCAATATCCTGGCCGGTAGGTTGGCTAAGGTTACTGGGGAGAATTTAAACTAGATAGGTTGGGGGGAGGGGAGCTAGAAGAGTTGACTAGGATCAAGGAACTAATTGATGGGGTGGAGGATGCAGGGGTAAGGGGAATTACAAAATTAATGGTAGAGGAGAGGGTGCAAGTGAATGAAGGCGGTAATTTAGATAAGGGAGTAGAGGGAGAGGGTGTTCGCGACTCATCAAAGCGGGTCCAGATAAAAGCTGGAATAAGGACACTTTGCCTGAATGCACGAAGCATTCGGAACAAAGTAAATGAGTTGATGGTGCAAATCAGCACGAGTGGGTACGATCTAGTGGCCATTACAGAAACGTGGCTGAAAGGTGACCAGGACTGGGAGATGAATATCCAGGGGTATCAGGCGTTTAGGAAGAATAGACAGGAAGGAAAAGGTGGTGGGGTCGCGCTATTAATAAGAGATAATATCAGGGTAGTACTGAGGGATGACATAGGCTCTGAGGAACAAAACGTGGAATCATTATGGGTAGAGATGAGGAATAGTAGAGGGAGAAAGACACTAGTAGGTGTGGTATATAGGCCCCCAAATAATAATGTTGAGGTAGGGAGGGCTATAAACAAGCAGATAAGGGATGCGTGTAAAAACGGAACGGCAATAATCATGGGGGACTTCAACATGCACATTGACTGGCAGACTCAAGTCGGTAAGGGTGGAATGGAGGAAGAGTTCTTAGAATGCTGTCGGGATAGTTTCCTTGAACAGCATGTTACGGAACCGACGAGGGAACGAGCTATTTTGGATCTGGTATTGTGTAACGAGGTAGGTAGAATTAAGGATCTTATTGTGAAGGACCCTCTTGGGTCTAGTGACCACAATATGGTCGAATTTCTGATTCAGATGGAAGAGGAGAAAGTTTGGTCCCAAACCAGTGTCCTCTGTTTGAACAGAGGGAAATATGATAGGATGAGGGATGAATTGGCTAAGGTAGACTGGGAGAGCAGGCTGGCAGGTAGGATAGCTGAGGAACAGTGGAGGATTTTTAAGGAGATCCTTTTCAGTTCTCAGCAAAAATATATTCCAGCAAAAAACAAGGATTGTAAGAAAAGGGAGAACCAGCCGTGGATAACGAAGGAAATAAAGGAGAGTATTAAAATAAAAACAGCTGCGTACAGAGTGGCCAAAAATAGTGGAGAAACAAGTGATTGGGAAAAATTTAAGAAACAACAAAGAGAGACTAAGAAAGCGATAAAGAAAGGAAGGATAGACTATGAAGCTAGGCTAGCAATTAATATAAAAAATGATAGTAAAAGTTTTTATAAATATATAAAAAGGAATAGAGTGGCTAGAGTGAATGTTGGACCCTTGGAGGACGAGAGGGGGGAGTTAATAGTGGGAAATGAGGATATGGCTGAGTCTTTAAATAAGTTTTTTGTGTCGGTCTTCACGGTGGAGGACACAAATAGTTTGCCAAATATTAACGATAGAGGGTTGGCAGCAGGAGAAATACTTAATACAATTAATGTTACCAGAGAGGCAGTGCTGGGTAGACTAATGGGACTGAAGGTGGATAAGTCCCCGGGTCCGGATGGAATGCATCCCAGGGTATTGAAAGAAATGTCAGAGGTAATAGTGGATGCGTTAGTGATTATTTATCAAAACTCGTTGCATTCTGGGGTAGTGCCGGTTGATTGGAAAACGGCTAATGTTACGCCGCTGTTTAAAAAAGGAAGGAGACAAAAGGCGGGTAACTATAGGCCGGTCAGCTTAACGTCTGTAGTAGGGAAAATGCTGGAATCCATTATTAAAGAGGAGATAGCAGGGCATCTGGATAGAAATGGTTCGATCAATCAGACGCAGCATGGATTCATGAGGGGAAAGTCGTGCTTGACGAACATGTTGGATTTTTATGAAGATGTGACTAGGGCGGTTGATGGAGGAGAACCGGTGGATGCGGTGTTTTTGGATTTCCAAAAGGCGTTTGATAAGGTGCCCCATAAAAGGCTACTGAAGAAGATTAGGGCACACGGAGTTGGGGGTAGTGTGTTAAAGTGGATTGGGGACTGGCTATCCGACAGGAAGCAAAGAGTCGGAATAAATGGGTGTTTTTCCGGTTGGAGGAAGGTAACTAGTGGCGTGCCGCAGGGATCGGTACTCGGGCCGCAACTATTTACCATTTATATAGATGATCTGGAGGAGGGGACGGAGTGTAGGGTAACGAAGTTTGCAGACGACACAAAGATAAGTGGAAAAGTGAATCGTGTGGAGGACGGAGAAGATCTGCAGAGAGATTTGGACAGGCTGAGTGAGTGGGCGAGGATATGGCAAATGGAGTATAACGTTGAGAAATGCGAGGTTATACACTTTGGAGGAAATAATAACAAATGGGATTACTATCTCAATGGAAACAAATTAAAACATGCTACCGTGCAAAGGGACCTGGGGGTCCTTGTGCATGAGACGCAAAAGCCCAGTCTGCAGGTACAACAGGTGATCAAGAAGGCAAATGGGATGTTGGCCTATATTGCGAAGGGGATAGAATATAAAAGCAGGGATGTCTTGATGCACCTGTACAGGGCATTGGTGAGGCCGCAGCTGGAATACTGTGTGCAGTATTGGTCCCCTTATATGAGGAAGGATATATTGGCATTGGAGGGAGTGCAGAGAAGGTTCACCAGGTTGATACCGGAGATGAGGGGTTTGGATTATGAGGAGAGGCTGAGGAGATTGGGTTTGTACTCGTTGGAGTTTAGAAGGATGAGGGGGGATCTTATGGAGACTTATAAGATAATGCGGGGGCTGGATAGGGTGGAGGTGGAGAGATTCTTTCCACTTAGTAAGGAAGTTAAAACTAGAGGACACAGCCTCAAAATAAAGGGGGGTCGGTTTAAGACAGAGTTGAGGAGGAACTTCTTCTCCCAGAGGGTGGTGAATCTCTGGAATTCTCTGCCCACTGAGGTGGTGGAGGCTACCTCGCTGAATATGTTTAAAGCGCGGATGGATGGATTCCTGATCGGTAAGGGAATTAAGGGTTATGGGGATCAGGCGGGTAAGTGGTACTGATCCACGTCAGATCAGCCATGATCTTATTGAATGGCGGGGCAGGCTCGAGGGGCTAGATGGCCTACTCCTGCTCCTATTTCTTATGTTCTTATGTTCTTACATCTAACGGCAGCCCAAAGTTTTCTATTTACAATAACTTCACCATCTCCAAGCTGCACCATCGTGAACTGACTTCAAAATTCTTGTCCAAGCTTTCATATTTCTCCATTCTCTTACCCCGCTCAACCTCCTCCTGCCTTAAGTCCCTGCACTTCTCTCCTGCTCTCTCTGCTCCATGTCTGTCATTCAGCCATGATACTCCTACCTCCGGGCCTCTCTATCACAGAATACTACAGTGCAGAAGAGGCCCTTCGGGCCATCGAGTCTGCACCGACATATGAAAGGCCCTGACCTGTCCACCTAATCCCACTTGCCAGCACTTGGCCCAAAGCCTTGACTGTTATGGAGTGCCAAGTACTCATCCAGGTACTTTTTAAAGGATGTAAGGCATCTCGCCTCCACCACCCTCCCAGGCAGCGCATTCCAGACCATCACCACCCTCTGGAAAAAACATTTTTCCTCTAAACCTCTCACCCTTCACTTTTAACTTGTGTCCCCTCATAACTGACCCTTCAACTAAGGGGAACAGCTGCTCCCTATCCACCCTGTCCATGCCCCTCATAATCTTGAACACCTTAATCAGGTTGCCCCTCAGTCTCCTCTGCTCCAGAGAAGACAACCCATACTTTCCACTTGGAAGAAAGTAGAGCCAAAGATTGTAGTTTTATAGTACCTTACTATGTTTCTCAGCAACCTAAAATGCTTTGCACAAAATAAGTTTGGTTGTGAAGTTACTAAGACCTGAATTTTTGCTCTTACTTCAGGTATGCAGAGTTGGGAGAATTCCAGAAGTTTGGATTTTCATTGCGCGGGGGGGGGGGGGGGGGGGGCTCAGTTTTATGGGTATCTTGCATCAGCACTCACCCCCCAACCTCCCCACACTCTTCATGTCACCCCCCACTCATCCCCATGGCTCCTGATATCCCTCATGCCAACCTATTCCCCTCTACCCAACCCCATTGCCTTTATGTTCCCTGGGTGGAATTTTCCACATTCCCCCGTGGCTTGTTTTGTGGCGGTGGAAGCGTCCCATCATTGGTCAGTGGTGGGATCTTCTGGTCCCGTTGTTGTCAACAGGGTTTCCCGTTGTATTCATCCCCCAGTGCTGGGGGATGAATACAACCCCCAGGGGGGTTCGCAGTCGGCAGGACCAGAACATCCCGCTGACGGGAATGGCTGGGAAATTCCAGCCCTATGTCAACTTAGTTGATGGAGAGCCTCTATGTCTGTGTGCAAATTCAGGCCTATGAATATATGGGTAAATAATGGCAGCCATTTGCATAGCACCAGCCATGCTCCTATGTTACACTACTCTGCTCATTTTAAACTTTAGGAACTAAGATGTTGCACCAATACCTAGGGCTCTAAACAAAACGGACCAAATTAGAATGCAGTACTTTCTGTCAGATTAGGGCCATTGTCTGTTGGTTTGGATTCAAAATTGTATTCCTCAAATGTATTATATTAATAACTGCAATCTGAGTAGTCTGGTGAGTTGGAAAATTGTTGCCTGCATCTGAAAATCTAAATAGTCTGCATTAATCAACAGGAAGAATGTAACTGCCCTGAAAAATAAATTCCTCCTCCTACTCTCAATACTTGAAGGCAACTGAACTAACATGCGAGTTAATCACCCCCCCCCCATCTTATCTATTAGATTTTATAAACAAAGATCACTTAATTTTGATGCTATTTTTATTTTTTTATCAACGCTCATTTTAATTAACTTAAATAGTCCTTTACTAAGTGAGCTTGCATTGAAACTTTCACAGTAAATGACCTTGAGGGGTTTATAAGAATAGAAGCGCTTGTCCACTTGCCAATCGGAAAAACAGATTTTCTGACATCTTTGGATCTGTCTGAATTAATTGATTAGGCTAGTAAAGTACAAAAAGCTTGGTTAGGTGCTGAATGTTGCTAAACTAATGAGGTCTTGTGTGGCTAAATTCTCTATTGATTGAACAAAATGCAACCTCTGTTTAATGTATTTTTTATCTGTGCTGATAATTAATGCAGCCATAGTAAATTGGAGGCATAAATTTGCTTTTCTACTTACGCCATTTCTGCTAATTAATGTTGATGAGTTGTTGCTCGTCATGCTCTGTGGGCAAAAATCACAAGTGGAAGATGAGTGACGGGAAGAAACATTGAGGAACCAGAAACATAGCATTCAAAGCTCTTGTGGCAAGATCCTTTCAATTACTCTGTTCTGCAAAATTAGAATCTGGCTTTTCTTTGCTGAATGGGAGCATCTTGTGGGGTAAGGTGATGTGCTAATAATAGTACATCATGCTGTGCAGGACCATCAATCTCAGCATTTACTGTATAAACCATCAGACAAAACTGAATGTCAGTGACATGAATTCACAGGACTGTAATCCATGTTCAGAATTTATTATCATGGGGACAGGATCTCGTGATTCAGGCACGGGAGTCGCTGCGTTTTTGCAAACTCTGGTGCTGCTCATCTTATAATCCATTTTTACATCCTGATGTACAACCCATACTTATTTCACCCTGATGTGTATAATCTCTCCTGGAAGATCCTGATTAAGTTTTGGTGATGGGGAGATGAGTTAGTCAAGAAAATCCCCCTTTGGTTGAGGCGGTTGGAGACAGCTGGGGTGGGGCTCAGTTTGCAGTGGCGGTTTTGCTGGTGAGTGGGCCTACACTTCGGTGGTGCCGTAGACCTCGGGATGATGGGTGTATAATTGTGAGTGAGGTTGCGAACGATGGTCTCGGCCCCCCGGCACACACTATCGGTGCTCACATTGATGAACTGTGAGATATTATAACCGTGCATGCCCACCACAGGTTTCCCGATGGCGAGGGGTGTATTCAACAGGAAACCCCATTGACAACGGCGGAGCCACCAACGGTGAGCGGAGCACTGCCTCCCGCTGCCATGAAACACACCCCAGAGGGGGAGGAAAATCCCACCCATTGTTTATTTGACTTGTTCTATTTCTTATATTTCAATCTTAATGCCAGCTTTCTTTCACTCTTTTTTAGTTCCCTTTCAGTGCATTTAATTAACCATTCTAATGTACACTTCCCGTTTAAGAGTGCACTGCTCAGTAATGATTCTTCAATCTGAATGGTTAATGAAATAGACCATTACTTGCTCTGCTTACATAGGTCCCAGATCCCCTGTGAACAATACAATTCAGGAGCAACTGTAGATGATGCTGTGCTTTTCTGAATTTCTGATAATGGCAAGATCCAGGGCTAAAGCCCACAATGAGTGTGTGGGCCAGTGTAATGGTGTAATTATAATGAACGACCGGTGGCGTTCATTAGCCGCTGACAGCAAAATCTAGGCAATTAACAGCATTTATTATCATAAGGTACTGGAGAAAGCATTTGCATATTTTTCCCAACAGCTTCGACTAAGCCCTGAGACTGGAACATGAAAAAGCAGTGATAGTGAAAGCTTTACAATTCCATACAGATAAGTAAATTATGACTATAATTGCCTTTTGTTTCAAAATTGCATGGAATTAAGTTTAACAAAATCTGCAGTTAGCATAGAAAAATCGTTTACACTTGCTTTAAGAAACAATTATCAGGACTGCAGCCATCCAAGAAGACAGATTAGCGCCACCTTGAAACAAAGGTTGACCTTACCAGCAATGCTCACATCCCATGAAAGAATAATAAAGAAGGAGCAGGAGTAGGCCATTCAGCCCATCCAGCCTGCTCCACCATTTAATATGATCATGGCCGATTGGACATTTGAATGCTTTTTACCCACACTGTCCCCATAATCCTTTACGTTATAGTTAATCGGAAATCTATCAATTTCCTGGCAATAGATTATACACAATCATGCCAAAACGATGCTGTGAAATTAGTTCAGAAATTGAGAGACTCACTAGTGATGCACATAATGGTGTCCTTGATGTGGAAGGACTATTGAAGAATCCTGGATGAGGAACAAGATATTCATCGGCATCCACAATGTCTTCCATTTCTTCTTCCTCCATTATGGTGCGATAAAATCTTGAGTCAGTTGGACTTGGTAGGTGCATGTGGTCATCACCCTAGCAGAACAATCAGCCTATTAAAACTTCCTTCCTGACCCTGATGCAATTAGAAATTAGTTTCTATATACGCTAGGAAGTCAGAGATTCAAAAGAGAAAAGAAACTCCACAATTTCTGAAGGTTTCCAGAAAGACACATCTAAATATCACTTTTTGTGATGCTATTCCAATCTTGTACAGTTCATAAAGTAACACGTAATAATCTATGTTCGAGCAATAATACCTCTTGGAATATTCTCTCTGGAAAACAACCAAAATAAATTAAGATGGTAGGTTTGAACCGCCACAGAGCAGCAATCAGATTGCCATTTTACTCCTAGTTTCTTACCCCAAAACCCTTCCGATCCTTTCTCACCCAACTTTGCGAGTCAGGCAGGTTGAGAGCTGTATCATGCTTCTGGGGACTTCCGCCGAGGGCTGCGGAGTCGTAGGTAAGGAGGCCATGCCCCCTTTTTTTTACAGAAACATTTGCTGTAAATCAGGTAGGTTTAAAGTTCTATCACCTTTGAAGCCAGGGAAAAGATAGATTTGTGAGATGAGTAGGTAGGATTTGGAGGGGGGCGGGGGGGGAGGAGGTCAGGGAAGTCAGGTGGTTGGAGGGCTGCTTTTGGATGGTTGGTGGGAGACCTGGAGGTCAAGTCGTGAAATGCAGTTGGGGATGTGCATAGACGGGTGTGTGCATAGCAGGGGTGTGCACAGTTGGGGGCATGTGCAGTTGTGGGCATGTGCAGTTGGGTGTTGTCGTTGGGGCGGGGTTGTTGTCAAGGGTGGTGGAATGGTGGGGTGAGAAGTTGTGGGGGGTCTAGCGGATATTGGGGATAGTTGGGGAAGGGTGGGGGAGGGTTGTGGTCTTCTGGGAGCTTGGGGATATGGAGAGTCCTTTGTGGGAAGTTGAGGAAGGGTGTTCCTTTGGAGGTCCTGGGGTTGTCGTGGGGTAGGGTGAGGGGCAGTCGGGGGTTCTGTGGGAGGCAGGGGACAGGAGATTTGTACAATAGTTACCCAGAAGTCTGAAGTGGTTTTAATTCTTCTAACTTTTTCTGGGCTGTATGACAGCTGGAACAATCCGAAGTTTGCAATTTGAGTCACATTTTTGGATAGTTCCTAGTGCAGGGCAACTTCCGATGGGAAATTTGCACTTTCTGGGCAATTGCTGTGCAAACCATACTGGGGAGCTTTGGCTGGGGCAGGGAGAACTGTTTGTGGTGTTCCCCAGCATTTCTTTGGGGTCTATCCAAGATACGCTGTCCTGGAGTTTGGAGGTTACGGGCCTATATATCGAATGATTTCTCCATCTTGATAGCATAGACAAGCATTTCACAATCTGCAATTTCATAACTGTAAGCTTCAGAAAATACCTATGTTTCGTTTGGAACATTTTAGCAAATTTAAAGTCTTACAACTGACAGATTCTAGTCAAGCTATCAAGATATAGAACGTGATGTGATCTTGGGAGTGCTACCAAATAATCTGTTGGACTTTAACCAAGTGTTGTGAGACTTCTTACCAAGATATAGAACACCTTTCACTGAGCACTCTGCCTGAAGTGTTTACATACTACACCCACCATATTGAAGCTCCTATACAGAGACCACATTAAGGTATCCAATGAAATATGCAGGACCCACTTGTCACTTTGATAGCATATGCAGACAACTGTCACTCTGCTGAAGCTCGTTTGCTTACTGGAAATCTAGAAGAAGAATTTGCCTTCAAATGAACAACACAATAAACAGTTTTATTTGCTCTTGTCAGTGATCTCTGATATAAAAGTCCCTTACCTGAATAACAAGGTAGCGTGATGGATCTCGGGCCATTCGGGTGAATTCAGAGGTTAGCTCACGGAACCTAGGCCGACTTTCTGCATCAATCATCCAACCTAGTTCACAAAGATAATTAGGGAGGCATTTCACTCTGAAGTTACTGATGGAAATGTATAATCCCAAATTTCACTGGATAAAACTCCTAGTCAGCACACAATACTTGTATAATCCCAATTCCAGTAGAACATGTTTAATTATTCATTGTCCAGCATTACAAATCCAGCATTCCAACCCAGGCCAATCTCTTTCTACTTGTAAATAACTAAAACTCACACAATAACTAAACTTCTTCAGTTAGATTCAGCAGTTACTCGAGTGGAGTGGCACAGTGACACAATGGTTAGCACTGCTGCCTCACAGCGCCAGCGGCCTGGGTTCGATTCCCGGCTTGGGTCACTGTCTGTGTGGAGTTTGAACATTCTCCCCGTGTCCGCGTGGGTTTCCTCCGGGTGCTCCGCTGTCCTCCCACAGTCCAAAGATGTGTGGGTTAGGTTTGTCGGCCATGATAAATTAGCCCTAGAGTCAGGGGGACTAGCTAGGGTAAATGCATGGGGTTATGGTGATAGGGCCTTGGTGGGATTGTGGTCAGTGCAGACTCGATGGGCCGAATGGCCTCCTTCTGCACTGAAGGATTCTATGATTGAAGGTGCATTGATGAAAAGCCAAATCCACTTGCTTTGACTCCAAACTTGTAGCATGATAAGCACATCGATTGTTGAATGATAATTACTCATTTATCAGGATTTATTGTTGCACAGATATGCAACGGGATAACATTTTTCTGGTGAATGTATTTGGATTTTATTCATCATGTTGCGAAAGAGAGGAGGCAGAAGCTGTTTGCCTAAACAGCATTCAACCAGAGCGAATTAAAATACACAATGTAACATCAGATGTGAGTGCCTGACCATAAAATACCTATTTACAGGAACAGATCGTTCATTTTTTGAAGACCATTGTAGATAGCCAAATAAATGAGGACTAAAAACAGGCGCCAAAAACCTCTGACCTCGCCCGTGGCTGGGATTCTCTGGTGTCGCTGCAGTGAATGGGGTTTTGGCTGAGCACCAATTTCTCCATTCTGCCTCGCAGTGGGACGGCCACAGACGAGATCGGAGAATCCCGCCCAGGATGTGTTTCTTTTCCCTTTCTCTTATTCTTCTCCCCAATTCCCCCTGCTCCGCCCGGACAATTTTGGGCCAAACTCAGTTCAAAGTATTCATTTATGTTGGGGCAAGATTTCACTCTTCAGCATCTTACAGAACTAGTGATTCTCCATGGGTGATCTTAGGAAGAGGGCGTTGGCAGGTTATTTGACATTGGAACACATAATTATGCACAAATTTACCAATTCACCACAAATTCAGAGTAAGAACCTGGCGAATTATAATAAACCCCTTGAGATCAATGAATTCATCAAATCTCAGGGATAAACGGTGAGGTTTCTTGGTATGTCGGGATTGTTTCCAGAATAAATGGTGCATTTACAAAAGCACCACTGGGGAAACTCAACTGCCATATCTGCCTTCTCCCCACCTCCCAAAAGATATGAATATTTTGGTTATATCTAACCTATGAGCAACTTACATTTAACCATGATCATGTACACGTCAATTGTACAGATTGGAGGCTGTGGTAGCCGTTCGCCCTTCTCCAAGATAGATGGTATTTCACAGGCAGGAATTCCATCGTAAGGCTTAGACCCAAATGTCATTAGTTCCCAAACGGTCACACCTAAAAATAAATAATGTAGCTCTAAATATGGAACGCTTAATCGCAGGATCTCTAGATAGTAAGCAGAACAATTAATTTCTTTATCTTCTCACTTCAGAGTTACTGAAAGCAATTGTAGGCCTTTAATCTTCAATACATCCCCATCTTCAGCGAGACAGCCAGCCATGGAACTAACCATTGGTCCTTCCATTCGCGCTCTATAGTAAATAAGTGAGGTACCTACCATATCCTTTGGTCTTCTCTAAATGGTGCAACTAGAATCCTATCAGACCATTATGTTCATGCTAATACACAGTCTTGGCAGGACAAGGTCACCAAGTCAAAGATCCCGGAGTCTGCTAATTTGATCAACATCCACTCATTTCTAAGCAATCACATGTGCACTGATTCGGCCAGATGCATCAGATGGATGATGGTATTATATTCAAAGAACCTCTGTATGGTGACCTGGCCACTGGATCATGCCCTACTGGGTAATTGTACCTCTACAAGGAGGACCTGAAAGTGAAATCTGAAGATGGTGGCCATTGACACTGACAATTGGGATAGTTGCCGATGGTTGTCACCTCTGGAAGCTGTTTAGAAAGGCATTGAAAGAGGTAAGCAGAAACAAAAAGTTCAGCTGGCCAAGAAGAGGGTCAAGAAAAAACCGAGGTCAGCCCACTCTCTTCCGCAGCAGCAAATGTGGTGGAGACTGCCATATCAGAGTGGGGCTCCTGAGCCACACCAAGTAATGTTTAATGAAGGGTTGACCACCATTTGTATAAACCAGAATCTCATGAAGTGGAAAGGGTAAGCTACTACATAAAGGCTTCAATATGCAGTCAATTGAAAAGGGGTTAAAACAACTTATTTAGAATTTAGGTCAGAGGCTAGGAATACTGTGGTGAGTAACTCACCTCCTGACTCCCCAAAGCCTATCCACCATCTATAAAGCACAAATCAGGAGTGTGTTGGAGTACTCTCCGCTTGCCTGGCTGGGTGCAGCTCCAACAACACTCAAGAAACTTGACACTATCCAGGACAAAGCAGCCGGCTTGATTGGCACCACATCTGCAAACATCCACTCCCTTCACCACCGACACTCAGTGGCAGCAGTATGTACTATCTACAAGGTGCGTTGCAGCAATTCACCAAAGATCCTTAGACAGCACCTTCCAAACCCACGACCACTTCCATCTAGAAGGACAAAGGCAGCAGATACATGGGGACGCCACTACCTGCAAGTTCCCCACCAAGCCACTCACCATCCTGACTTGGAAATATATCGCCGTTCCTTTGCAGTCACTGAGTCAAAATCCTGGAATTCCCTCCCTAATGGCATTGCGGGTCAACCACAACACATTTCAAGAAGGCAGCTCACCACCACTTTCTCAAGGGCAGCTAGGGATGGGCAATAAATGCTGGCCAGCCAGCGACGCCCATGTTCCATGAATGAATAAAAGAAAAAGGCATTTCCTACGGAGTCTGATAACCTGGCAAATATTTCCATGAAGTAGCCTGTTCTAGACTTCACGATACAATACCATATATGAGCAAAGTCATTCCCATGTCAACTTCACAGAGTTCAACTTTGCTAAAAAAATGACATAATTTTTATAAATTAGCACTCAGTACAGAATCTTGTTTGAAAGGAGAACAAACTGGACAATCGTGGGTGGAGATCAAAACCCCAATTAATGGCCCACTGAATGAAAGTGAAGCTCCGTGCTTAAAAAAAACAACATAAGAGCCGGAATTTTCCAGCTATTCACGCCACCAGGATTCTCTGGTGCCGCTGCATTAAACGGAGATTTGGTTGAGAACCAAGTTCTCCACCCTCGCTGGCAGTGGCAGCCTGAACAGCCAGAGAATTCCAGCCAAGACGTAATCCACTGAGAATAATGTTCAGTCTCTACTTCAGACTGATGGTCTTTGAAAATACAGCTGTCAATCAATCAAATTCAGAGTCTTATGCTTTAGAGAATGACTTGACAGAAATATTTCTGGTTTTGAATATCTAATAATGAATAAAAGTAAAATACTGCGGATGCTGGAATCTGAAACAAAAACAGAAAATGTTGCAAAATCTCAGCATGTCTGACAGCATCTGTGGAAAGAGAACAGAACTAACGTTTCGAGTCTAGATGACCCTTCGTCAGAGCTAATGAATATATCTAATAATGAATGTTTAACTTAGTTAGTATCAAGAATAAAGAGATTCTTGGCTATTTTTAGGGCCCGGCCATCTCTGACCTTACTGTCTCTCACCACTCACATCCATACCGTTCCAACCAGCTTCTTAAATATTAATCCTTTAAAAATACTGTCCCCCAAGTCACAGCTGGACTTCTGGACTTCCAATGGTCTAACCTTTGACCTCCATTCACTTCTACAGCTGCTGATCTACAGACCTCACTTCTCCTGCCCCCCCCTCCTCCCCCCCCCCCTCTCCCCCCCCCCCCCCCCCCCCCCCACCAACCTGTTCCACAACTTGGTGCTTAGGAAAACTTCTATTTTTTCATTCTGCTCAGTCCATCTGGTATAGCCTCATAGCATGATTTTCACTTTTCATAAGCTCAGGACGTTTCAATCAAATACTACTAAAATTCAGTCACTGTTGTAATGCAAGGAAATGTAACAGCAAAAATCCAACAGCAATGTGATTAATAGTCAGATAATCTGCTATAAGGGGCTGGTTAGCCCTGTTGGCTAAATGTCTAGTGTGTCGCTTAGAGTAATGCCGACAGCATGGGTTCTTTTCCTCTTCCGGCTGATGTGGATTAGGCCTACTCACTTGCCCTACCTGGTAATAAGTGAAAGGCATTGGCAAATCAGCAATTTAACAAAACAATCAGCCAAGAAAATAGCTCAGGATGAAGCATCAGCAGACAATGATCGAAAGACCTGACTTCAGGCAGAGCATGCATCATCATTATCAATCTGTTACAGCGGTGATGACTGAGGAGGGATTGGCTGGCCAGGACTCTGGGAGAAGACCAGGCGAACTCTGTTATTTCTGAGAGATTTTTTACCTGAGGGGATAGACAGGGCATTGGTTTGCTGTGCCATCTAAAAGGACATCTCAGTATTACACAGTGATATCAGCATAGATCTTGTTCTCACTTGAGTGGGGTTTTATTCCACAGATTTCTGACTTCTAGCCGAATGCAATCACTGAGGCAGGATTTAAACCTTAGTGAGGATAATAAGCCTCAAAATCCAGAACACTCCCGCTAAGTCAGTGCTGAAAGGCAATGGAGCATTTCCCAAATTTTAAAAAGTGGAACTGCTATCACTTACCGTAGCTCCAGATGTCACTCTGATGGGTAAATGTCCTTTGAAGGATCGATTCCAGGGCCATCCATTTGATGGGTAACTGCAAAGAAGAGGGAGATAATTTTTATTTTGATAATTGATAGCAAAAATTAAATTCGCAGATCCAATTATTAAAGGAATTTGTAAGCAGATAGAAATTATTTACACCAGTGAGAGGGTCCTGAATAAGGGGGTGCAACTTTAAAGTTAGACCTAGACCACTCAGGAGTGAACTCAGGAAGCATTTCTTCAGACAAGGGGTAACGTAGAGCTCTCCCCCAAAAAGCTGTTGAGGTTTAAGTCAATTGAAAATATTAAAACTGAGATTGATGGATTTTGACATTCAGGGGTGTGGAACCATGATGTATAAGTGGAGTTGAGATACAGATCAGCCAGGATCTAAATGAAGGGCAGTACAGGCTTTAGGGACTAAAGATTTAAAGCTGTTCCCAAAAATTCTTTGTGATTTATGGATAGAGTTGAAGAGCAGCATGGAATTGTTAAATCTGTTTAATATGAACAGGTGAAGCAGTTGTGTAAGGAGTAACAGATACATAGATTTGAACTCTAGAATGCCAAGATGCTGATCTTCTTGCGCCCCCCCCCCCCCCTTTAAGGAGCTGATCTTGTTAATTTTCAATTCAGTTAAAACGAACCAAATAAAGGTCATCTTGCTTCCAGAGAAGTGGTGACATCAGGGAACCAGCTCACTAATTAATGAGCATCTGGCAGGACTGACTTTGTATTTGTTAATATAACTTTTAACTCAAAGTAGTTTAGGATGAATATTCTATATTATTGAACTGTGCTTGCCTATTCAGCGTCATTAAATTTTATGCGCAGAGAAGATGCAAGTCAGAACTTCCTTTGAATTGTAAATCCTTTTTAAGTGTTTAAAATACAACACGGAAAAAAATACCATGAAATTAAGCAGACTTGTAGTTAATTGGGGTGACACGGTAGCACAGTGGTTAGTACTGCTGCTTCACAGCGCCAGCGATCTGGGTTCGATTCCCGGCTTGGGTCACTGTCTGTGCAGAGCCTACACGTTCTCCCCGTGTCTGCAAGGGTTTACTTCCACAGTCCGAAAAACATGCTGGTTAGGTGCATTGGCCATGCTAAATTCTCCCTCACTGTACCCAAACAGGTACCAGAGTGTGGCGACTAGGGAATTTTCACAGTAACTTCATTGCAGTGTTAATGTAAGCCTACTTGTGGTACCAATAAAATAAAGTTGAAATAAAATTTTCATATGAGACTTTTTTTTATTGTGCACTTACTTTTACATTTTAAACAACTTGCACACTCTGGCTGTGATCAGTGCTCTGCTACACTGTTCTCCTATTTCTTTGCCAATTTTATACTGCAAGATTAGTCATTCAATGACAAGAGTTCTTGGGACAGATGGTCAACAGTCACCTCTTATTTCTCAGTGAATCCACGATCTATGTTAAGTGACACTAGTGTTGAATTACAGTGGAACACACAGTATCACTAACTATCAATAATTCAGCAGCACACCTGTGCTCCATTCTGGACTCTTATTTTGAGAGTTCTTACTTTGCCACCATCTTCATGGTATTCTTTTTCATCCACATCCAGGAGCCTGGCAAGTCCAAAGTCAGTAATTTTTATGTGATGTGGAGTCTTTACCAGAACATTCCGTGCAGCCAAGTCACGATGTACCAACCTTCGCTCTTCCAAATAGCTCATTCCCTGAAAAAAGAAATATGTGTTTGTGCTGTAAAACTTTAGAAACCAACTTTAGAGTTATTTCCACTAAATTCCCAAACCAGGAAGTACGAAAGAACCCTACCATTCCCCTTAATTTTTGCCCATATTGTCTTTAAATCTATATACCTTCTGCAGGCAAAATAACCAGACACAACATGATTGCAACTTTATATCAATAACGCTTTTAGACATGCCCTAAACAAGGGGGCCTCACAGGGAGGCGGTGGCCTCGTGGTATTGTCACTAGACTATTAATCCAAAAACTCAGCTAACATTTTGGGGACCTGGTTTTGAATTCTGCCACGGCAGATAGTGGAATCTGAATTCAATAAAAAAAAATCTGGAATTTAAAATCTAATGTTGACCATGAAACCATTGTCAGAAAAAACATTTTGTTCACTAATGTCCTTTAGGGAAGGAAATTTGCCGTCCTTACCTGGTCTGGCCTACATGTGACTCTAGAGCCACAGCGATGTGGTTGACTCGCAAATGCCCTGAACGAGGGCAACCAGGGATGGGCAATAAATGCTGGCCAGCCAGAGACACCCATATCCCATGAATGAATAAAAAAAACAAACACTGCTTTTTGACTGCTAACAACTCTCCCTTTGAAAGTCCTTTTCCCCTTTATTACAACCAAAAAAGGGAACTAGAGCACATGTGCCCTCCCATAACAAGGAGTTTGTGTGTGCAAATTCAACTGAGGAGGGGAACTGAACCTGCATTCCTTCACTTCATGACCTGAATATGGACCATGTCTCAATAAAAGAATTCTTCCTTATTTTCTTAAAATTTACAATTCAAATATTAACTTTATTATCTTGGGACAGATTTTCCTTCCAGGGTTGGGAGCTCTATGTTGGGACTGTTACTGGGTTTGATCCTGCCTTGGGGGGAGGGGGTTGTTAAACAAGAAGCAGTTACAGCCTTCAATTTTCATGGCAACAGACAGCTAATGGCTGTAAAAGGGGTCGGGTGGAAAATTTGTGGCCACCGGCATGGGAATGGAGATGTGAAAGTGCAGGCCTGACTTAAGGCGCGGCACGGTATTACTCTGGCTGGGAATTGACTGTGAGAATGAGAGCAACAGTCACCAACGTGGAAAGGTAAAGAGCTGGCATGTTGAGCAGGACCGCTGGTCACTTTGTAGATGCCAGTTTAGAGGTCCTTCATGAATAAGTGAGGGAGGAGGAGGAATTCTTCTTTCTAGAGGATGGCAGGAGAAGGCCACCCTCCCAAATCAGGCAGTCACAGGCTGAGGTTGCTGAAAATATTAGTAGACAAAGAGCCCGATTTTACCATTGCGTCGCGCCCGTTTTTGGACGTGAAAACGTGGTAAAGTCGGGTGTGAGGCCATTAACGCGATCCGCGCCCACGTCCGCGCAGATTGCCACTTTACCGAAACCCGGGAATGGCGGTGATTCGATTTGCGCCCAAAACGGGCGCAACGGCGATTTAAATGCATTTGAATTAATGAACTGCCCGCCCAACTTTATCAGCATTTCCCCCTTTACCACCGCGTTTGCTAATCCGGAACCGCGCCGTAATGGACCTGCTGAAGAGCACATTCAGTGCTTCCAACGGCTCTCTGACTCAGATCAGTGGTGGGGGGAGGGAGGGAGGCGGGTCAGATCATTCTCTGGTTGGGGAGAGGGAGGGGAGTGAGGCCAGATTGTTGTCTGGTTGGGGGGGGAGGGGAGGAGGAGGAGGCGGGTCAGATGTATCTCTGGTGGGGGTCGGGGGGGGGAGGCCAGATCATTATCTGGGGGGGGAGGGGGGTGAGTGAGGTCAGACCATTCTCTGGGGGGGGGGGGAATGAGTGAGGCCAGATCGTTGTCTGGGGGGGGGGGGAGGGGGTGGTGAGTGAGGCCAGACCATTCTCTGCAGGGGTGGAGTGAAGCCAGATGGTTGTCTGGGGGGTGGGGGGGGTGAGGAGGGAGGCCCGAACGCTCATTGGTTGGGGTGGGGGGGGGCAGATGGATCTCTGGTGGGGGGAGGAGTGACGATCGGTCTGGGTTGTGGGGGGGGGTAGATAAGGTGGACAGTGGTGTGTGTGGGTAGTGGGGGGGTGGACAGGGGGGACAGTGATGTGTGTGGATAGTGGGGGGGGTGGATAAGGGGGACAGTGATGTGTGTGGGTAGTGGGGAGGTGGGTAAGGGGGACAGTGATGTATGTGGGGGCCATCACTCCCGCTTGTTGCTCCCGGGCTGCTTTCTCCGGGAGTGATCTGACACGGGCGCACTTTTTCAAATTTGTTTCCAACTGCGCATGCGCAGTTCAGAGCTCCGATCGTTTCGGCCGCGTTAAGCCCCGCCCACAGCGCGAATGGGACTGGCGATTTTCTTTCAGGCTGAGTGCGTATGGGGGCGCCTGAAAGCAGGATCTCCAAGTTGGATCTGCATTACGCCCATATTCAGCACTTAGAATGAAAATGGTAAAATCCGGCCCAAAGTATCATCAGGAGGAACCACATCTAGTGCTGGTAAAGATTCAATGGCTGGCAACATAACATTATTCACTCTGGCAACATAAGTTCAATGTTAGATTCTCGTGACAAACCTCTTGAGTATTCCTGTATCTTGTTGACACTCTAGCTGAGGAGCCTAAGGGTGCTTGCTGTCTCTGAATATTGGAGGACTGTGTGCCCAGGGTACTTATAGACCCTTCAGTGAGGCTCAGTGCTGTTGAAGACTTGCCAAAACGCATACATGTAGCTTCCTATCTTAATGTGTTGTGGCATTGATGACAGAGGCCAGCGAAAGAGAGGGCATTTCCAGGAGGAGAGGTGCCCCATCTCCATACCATCACTACCACAAAGGAGGAAATGACGGTGATTACCAGGATGGCATTCACAAAGCAAGTTGGGAAGAGCAAGATGGATAGTCCTGGTGGAGAGGATGAAAATATATTGCAATTTGTGGATGAGCACTGCAGCAGCCAGTTCTCATGATCTCTTCTTGTGTCTCCCACAAGCTCTGATGTCGAGAGGGAAGGACACTATCCTGTGTCTGCATCAGGGCAAATGTCAACATCAGAGACATCAGAGACAGTGGGCGGGATTTTCCAGCCACTTTCGCCCCAAAACCGGAAAATGCCACCTGAGGTCAGTGGCCCTTTGCATGGTCCGCCCCCGCCCACTATGATTCTGGTGGCGGGCGAGAGGGGAAAATTCCCCTCAACAGTTCACATCTTACAAGCACCCCTCCACCAGCTCAGTCACAACAGTGGGTCCTCGAGTGCAATTAAATGGGCGTGACAAACAGATCACATGTGAATTGGACGTGATGGGAGAGACAGAGGCAGCTGTGGGCAGCCTGCAAGGGATGGAGGACAGCTCCATCTGCTCAGCTGGTTGCAGATACAGGGCCTTGGAACTATAGGAAACAAGGCTCTACTTAGACCAACAGCAACTGATTTGCCCACATACGTCAAAGCGCTCCAAGGCCATAGGTTGAAAATGGAAGAATCCAAACAGCTTGTGTGCATGGTCTTGGTTCAAGGTTTTGAGCTCTCATCTTGAGACAGTGGCCAAACCTCATGGAGAGCCCATATGTAAATAATTGTGGCCCCAGCATTGATCCCTGTGGCACTCCACTAGCTCAAGTTTGCCATCCTGAAAATGCCCCTCTTATCCCAACTCTCTGTCTTCTACTAGTTAGACAACCCGCTATATATGCTAATATACTACCCCCAACACCATGGACTCTTATCTTATTAAGTAACCTTCTGTGAGGTACCTTATCAAATGCGTTTTGGAAATCCAAGTATTTTTCATCTAATGGTTCCCTTTATTTATCCTGCTCATTACGACCAGAAAGAATTCTAACAAATTTGTCAGGTATAATCTCTTTTCATGACGCCATGCTAACTTTGCTTAATTACATTATGTATTCCTAAATACTCTGCTATGACATCCTTTATTAAGGATTCTAACATTTTCCCAATGACAGATGTTAAGCTAACTGGCCTATAGTTACCTGTTCTAAGTTGAAAATAGTGGCTTGCATTTTCCCTCTCAGGTCAGGATCGCAGAGTTGGGAAATTTCCAGGCTCCACAAAATTGACCCAGCAGAAAGCAGCCCGGAAGGTCAGATTTTCATTCACTGCCTTCCTTCATATCCTTCCCATCTGAAAACCTGTCACCATGGCATTGTGAATCACAGGGGCCTTGTAATGAGGCAGAAATTCTGGTTGGCTATCCTTTAGACCCAACCTCCCATTCTATTCTACCACGAATTTAAATGGACTGTTCAAAGCACAGCTGTTTACAATCTGATATTCTTAACACTTTTGTAGGACTTTGAAGGCTCACAGTCTATCCACTGTTGGAACACAAAGGCGGGAGACGAGGGAAGAGATTGCAGAGCCTCTGGCGATGATCTTTGCGTCGTCGATGGAGATGGGAGAGGTGCCGGAGGATTGCGGATGTGGTTCCTATTTTCAAGAAGGGGAATAGGGATAGCCCAGGAAATTACCGACCGGTGAGTCTAACCTCAGTGGTTGGTAAGCTGATGGAGAAGATCCTGAGGGACAAGATTTATGAGCATTTAGAGAGGTTTAGTATGCTCAAGAATACTCAGCATGGCTTTGTCAAAGGCAGATCGTGCCTTACGAGCCTGGTGGAGTTCTTCGAAAATGTGACTAAACATATTGACGAAGGGAAAGAGGTAGATGTGGTTTATATGGATTTTAGCAAGGCGTTCGATAAGGTCCCCCATGCAAGGCTTCTAGAAAAAGTGAGAGGGCATGGGATCAAGGGGCTGCTGCCTTGTGGATCCAGAACTGGCTTGCCCAAAGGAGGCAGAGAGTGGGTATAGATGGGCCTTTTTCTAAATGGAGGTCGGTCACCAGTGGTGTGCCCCAGGGATTTGTTCTGGGACCCTTGCTGTTTGTCATTTTCATAAATGACCTGGATGAGGAAGTGGAGGGATGCGTTGGTAAGTTTGCTGACGGCATGAAGGTTGGTGGGATTGTGGATAGTCTGGAGGGATGTCAGAAGTTAGAGGGACATAGATAGGATGCAAGACTGGGCGGAGAAGTGGCAGATGGACTTCAACCCAGATAAATGTGTAGTGGTCCATTTTGGCAGGTCAAATGGGATGAAGGAGTACAATATGAAGGGAAAGATTCTTAGTACTGTAGAGGATCAGAAGGACCTTGGGGTCCGGGTCCATAGGAGTCTAAATTCGGCCCCGCAGGTGGAGGAGGTGGTTAAGAAGGCGTATGGTGTGCTGGCCTTTATCAATCGAGGGATTGAGTTTAGGAGTCCGGGGATAATGATGCAGCTATATAAGACCCTCGTCAGACCCCACTTGGAGTACTGTGCTCAGTTCTGGTCGCCTCATTACAGGAAGGATGTGGAAAAGATTGAAAGGGTGCAGAGGAGATTTACAAGGATATTGCCTGGATTAAGTGGCATGCCTTATGAGGATAGGCTGAGGGAGCTCGGTCTTTTCTCCTTGGAGAGACGTAGGATGAGAGGAGACCTAATAGAGGTATATAAGATGTTGAGAGGCATAGATCGGGTGGACTCTCAGAGGCTTTTTCCCAGGGTGGAAATGGCTGCTACGAGAGGACACAGGTTTAAGGTGCTGGGGGGTAGGTACAGGGGAAATGTTAGGGGGAAGTTTTTCACACAGAGGGTGGTGGGCGAGTGGAATCGGCTGCCGTCAGTGGTGGTGGAGGCAAACTTAATAGGGTCTTTTAAGAGACTCCTGGATGAGTACATGGGACTTAATAGGATGGAGGGTTATAGGTAGGCCTAGAAGGTAGGGATATGTTCGGCACAACTTGTGGGGCCGAAGGGTCTGTTTTGTGCTGTAGTTTTCCTATGTTTCTAAACTGCTGCCATTGTTTCCAAGTGTCAACTTCTTGCACCTTCATACCAATTCAAACATCCTGGATCACCTTTAACCTCTAACAATCAAATCACCCAAGGCTTGCTGTCAGGCAGACTTCAGGACAAGTCACTTTTGTCCTTGCATTTTACCTTCATTTTACCTTAAACACAGTACCAAAACCTAACAATTTTATACATCTCAGAATTGTAACATTATAATTACCACTGAAACAAACTGACTGCAATAAAATTCACCTTCTAATTCACAACAGTGAAGACGGTTTTGATGTCGTTTTCAAATTAACCTTTTAAATTAACCTTATTCTGGATACAATAAAACCAGTTAACAGCAATACTGCATAAATTATTAGCGTATTGTAGATGCGACCCACACTTGCTGTTCGATTTGCCCTGAGGGAAAAGGTAATTAGCTTGGACAACTGAAGCTGATGAGGGCGGCAAGGTTGAACACAAGATCGCAGCTGAGTTAGGAGAGTTACAGTTTAGAAGTGGAAAATGTATTGCACCAAAGAGGATATTTGTAGAGGCATTGTATCAGCAAGTACAGGGAAATATTTCCTGCACTCCCAGAAACAGATCAAATATTGGTTCCATACTAGCAAAGAGCTGCAAAATAGTTGCAGTCAAATTAGTATCTTTATTGTGCCAGTATTTCTTTAAATATAGGATTTCTAGTTATTCCTTTACCAAATACTTCAGCACAATCAAAACATCTCACTCCGGAAAAAGCTACATGAAGCTCTCCATGTGTAAAGCCAGGCCAAGAGATATTGAGGGTTGTGATTTGTCACAGAGGGGGCGATTCTCCCAAAAGTGCTGAATTGTTGAGAAAATTGGTCTAGATCACGACTGTTTATTTAGTGGAACTTCAGACTCGAATCTTCCCACTCTGTGCAATGCAGAGGTCACAATCGTGAATATAATTAAAACCCTGGGGGGGGGGTGGGTGGGTGGGGCCTATTCACACCGTAGTCTGATAGCTCTGGAACTCTGCGCATGGGCAGTGGCCCCGATCTGCCAGTTTCTCTGGGACCCCCGCAATGCTGCCTCTCCAGCCCCCCCACCACCACAGCCCGATCGCGGCCCCCACGACAATTTCGCATGCGCGAATCCCGTTAAATGGCCGACACGCGATTCTCCCGACCGGACCCACCAGAAAATTTGCGGGTCGCAATGGGAGAATCGCCCCTAGAATATGGAATTCTAATTGGGAATTGTTTTTTCCAGAGTTGAAAAGGCAGGTTTACTTCTGACGGGGCTCAATATTATTTGAGGATTAAACATCTTGGATGGATTCTCCAGCCACGCTTACCTCAAAACCGGAGAATCCTGTCTGATGTCAATGGAGTAAGAAGTTTAACAACACCAGGTTAAAGTCCAACAGGTTTATTTGGTAGCAAAAGCCACACAAACTTTCGAAGCTCTAAGCCCCTTCTTCAGGTGAGTCAATGGACCTTTGCATGGTCTGCCCCCTTGCCTGCTACAATTCCCATGGCAGGCGAGACAGGAGAATTCCAGCCCTTATTTCCAAGAAATTTGCTCGTTATCCCAATAGCATCTATTATTGAAGAAAACAGCATCCTAACTACCAATCTTGCTCCATGTCTAAGTTCTTGATAAGGATTCAAGCTTCAGAGCAACATTATAACTGGTCCTTCCTGGAATCCAGTTGTGTGCCATTGGCATTAATTGCCTATCCACAATTGCCCTCGAGTAGATTGTGATGAGCTGTCTTCTTGAACCCATGCAGTCCCTGTTTTATAGGAACACCTACTGTGTTGTAGAAAGGGAGTTCCAGGATTTTGACCCAGCGACAGTGAAGAAACATCAATATACTTCCAAGTCAGGATGGTCTGTGACTTGGAGGGCAACTTGCAGATAATGGTGTCCCCATGCATTGGCTGCCCTTGTCCTTCTAGATTTTAGAAGTTGTGGGTTTAGAAGGTGCTGCTGAAGGAGTCTTGTTGAATTGCTACAGTGGTACAGTGTAGAAATACTGGAGTGTATAGACTGTTATCTTCTTCACCGATGGAATGTATTCTTGTAATTCCCCTAGCAGATTTTCTAAAAGCTTTTCACTCAAACCTAGTCAAACCTCCTTTTGGCATGAATAGCTTTTCAATAATAAGTTGTATCAAAAATAATTGTCCCCGTCATTTTGTCACACTTAATGATTTCCATCATCACATCCACACCTCCCAGGCCATCCACTTTCATTTCTTCCATTTCCAACATGTCATCCTCACCCCATTCTTCCCATTCCCATCCCTCCCATCAATCCCACCCATTGATGTTTCTTCACTGTCGCTGGGTCAAAATAATGCTATTCTGAAGCTTGAATCCTTATCAAGGACTTAGTCAGGGAGCAAGCTTGGTAGTTAGGATGCTGTTTTCTTCAATGGTCGATGCTAAACAGATAACAAGCAGATTTCTTGGAAAGAGAGTGCTTAATCCTCAAATCTCTCCAGCCAGGGTAACTTTGTTGTTGGGTTTCTTTTACCTCTTGCTATTTTTGTTCTTCACTACCCTCCCATCTTGTTTCTACCACCGCTACCAACCATTGGCAGCCGTATGTGTGACACACACTTTGGTCCTACGTGCGTTCCAGTTATCTCCACATATGCAAGGCACCACCCACTAAATAAATCAACCAACAGAAGTGTCCTTAAAATTGACCAATTAGAACAGTCTGGGTAGACAAAAAATGAGTATTGTTACAGGTTTTGGAAAAAATGCATCACTACTAACAATTTGCTTTTGTTCCATCATCACATTTCTTAAGTCTGTTCCATTATAATGCATAATTGAATACCACTTTTACTAATGAAGCGTACTGTCCAATTAATAATGTAAGTCATATTATGAACCAAATAAAGAACTGTCAGGATAGCTAAGCATCATTATAATTAACTGCACTGAGGAGATATCAGTTGAAATGAATGTTTGCCTGGAATTGAAAAGACCTGAACTGAATGTAGATTTACACTGGCTATACCACTTGTAGCGAACGGATTATCTCAATTTTCCAGCAATTTGGTGCACGTAAATACACTGAGTAGCTTAAAATCTATTCCTGTTGAAGCTTAATGATCCCTGTAGGCTGCTGAAAACCTCCCTTCCTCCCAATTAAAACTTGAAATCTTATATTAGACTTCTCTTTGGATCCCTTTAGAGACAGAGTGGGATAACAGTCTGTATTCAGAATGGGCACACCCTAAACCTGGTTTCTTCATCCCTTTTGAAGCTTTATGTGCAATATTCCTGTTAAGCTATGCAAATATGTGACCATGCAGCAGCCTAACTGGTACTGTGCAGGCATTCTTCTGTAATAAACAATGTGCACGCACGGCCATGGGAAAAACATTTAACGGATTGCACACAGAGCCGAAATGGGCTGCGCATAGCGACTAAATTTTAAAGGGAACACTACTCATGTGAACTGCAATTTGAAACAAAATTGCATAGTGCCCATGTTATGTCTCCTATGAAGCAATACTAATGAAAGCTGTTTTACATGTTGTTAGTAGCAAAGGCCGTTACAGAGTACTCCTTAACCACGGTATTGGGCCAATTACCTCTGTCCTGCTCCCAAATAGCTTCTAAAAAACAGATGCAAGATAGCAGTAATGGGAACTAATCTTTTGCTCCCATTTTGCTTCTCAACGGCACTAAACACAAATTTCCTCTGTAGCGTTTTCTGATGTCTATGCTTGAAAAGGATTCAGCAATGTAATTTCCATCCAAGTGAATGATCGAGAACATTGCATTCAATAATCTCTTTTACAGCACCTGCAGTTCAGAGGCAAACTATTCATTAAAAAAATCATAGCGCTGCTGAATTCAACACCTTGTACCATGCCATCAAGAATAAAAATAATAAAGCCTTGCATTCAAACCAATGGTACTAGTAGCCTGTTGCAGTTTGCTCAGGGAGTCCAGGTTACTGTGGCAACACGCACTTTTTATATGCATGTTGAGTCTGGGGTTATAGACAGTGATGGTGGCGGCTCCAACTTTTTTTCCATTACATGGTTGACCTGGAATCTCTCCCACTCTTACTGTCTGCCAGCGGTTTGTGTTGAAAGGATTTTCGGGTTGGTAGTCAACTGTTTGGCCGTGTTATGAATGCACCTTTTAAAAAAATAATTTACTAGAATGTGGGCTTCGCTGGTTAGGCCAGCATTCATTCCCCATCCCTAATTACCCTTGAGAAGGTCTTTCTGTGGCTATCTATCCAGGACTCAGACTCAAAGACAGAGCTTCTGGCTCAGAGACAGGGAGGCTAACCACTTTACCATAAGATCTCCCTATTAAAACTAGTACCCTCCTCCGTTTCTATTAATGAAGACTTTCCAATTCATTCCACAGTGGGAATTACCTAGAAATCAGAACACTAACAGCACCACTGCTTTGAATACTGGAGATTTTGATGCTATTGTTGCCATTTTATGTCACAAATGCACAATTCCAATATGGGACAAGCCTGATGCCAATTTGGTAAACGCCAAACAACTGGCACTCTTTACCCGCTGGCACCTCTATTTTGCCATTTTACCCACACTGTGCTAAGAGCCTTTGTTCAAATAGGGAGATCAAAGAAGCCCCAGAGTTTGGGCCTGTGTGCTCATCATATTGTCGATCCCTGCACAGTTAGTGGGAGAGGAACCCCAGCTAGTAAGTCTATCTGAACTCTCCATAGTACAGCAGCCAAATCCTGATTTAGAGCCGCAATCCACAACATTAGCTAAACACATACTACTTGCCTTAAACACTCTGTATGGTATCAGTCTACGAAATACCATATCCTGCACTTTGGCTGAACCTGGTGAGTAACTGTATCCAAAAATTCATGCTTAGCACATACTTAATGAAAAATGGCAAAGTTTGAAGGACAAAAGAAGGAATATTTTAAGTGCAAAATTCCTGAACAAAGTAATAAAGGATGCACTTAGAGGTAAATTCTTTTCTGACATGTTATTTGTATGTCAAAATATGTGAACTCCTTTCTTAGACAAACCTTTTCAACTGTATGTAGACAAATTTCAAAACTTAGGTATAGTTTATTTTTCAGACAGTAATAGGTTACTAAACGACCATCTTCAATAGTAAAAAGCTAAGATAGAGGAGCTGAACTATCAATTTTTACACTATAGGCCTTGGGGGAAGCTGTACCGTGCACAGAAAGAATATTTGATTCCAATCAAATGATCCTGATTTAGCAGATCAGTTCTGTCCTTTTTACTGGAATCTAAGCCCCAAGAAATACGTTAACGGAATAGTTTATTATATACACAGTCGAGGTTTATTAGAGCTGCAAATATCGACAACCAACAGTCATGCTGAAACAAGAAAAACCTGGAAACACTCAGCAGGTTTGTCAGCATTAGTGGAGAGAACGAATGAGCTCTTTCACATTACTAGCGTCTGCAGTTTCTTTTGTTTGTCATGACAAAAGTTGTTATATGTGGATATACCTTTGCTGCAGGGTTGATAAAATAACTGGGTGATAACATTTGTATCTGCTTTGAAGCTTATGTGTAAATGATCTACAGACACGTTCAGAGTGACCTGTATCACACCAGCACCACTGCTTTGAATACTGGAGATTTTGATGCTATTGTTGCCATTTTATGTCACAAATGCACAATTCCAAGATGGGACAAGCCTGATGCCAATTTGGTAAACACCAAACAACTGGCACTGTTTACCCGCTGGCACCTCTATTTTGCCATTTTACCCACACTGTGCTAAGAGCCTTTGTTCAAATAGGGAGATCAAAGAAGCCCCAGAGTTTGGGCCTGTGTGCTCATCATATTGTCGATCCTCTGGTAGAACCCTGCACAGTTAGTGTTCTGATTTCCAGGTAATTGATTGCATTGGATCATGAGGAGGAAAGGATGGGCCTCTTAATCTGTGATCTGAGTTCAATGGAGAATTGGGTAGGAAAATCATAGGCCCTAGGAGTACTATTGGGGGCTTGGGAGTGATGTTAGGATGGGGAGAATGGGATTAGGGGGAAGGTTGGGGCTGGGGCTGGGAGGAGATTGTAGGGGGCGGGGGGGGGGGGGGCGGGGGCTGGAGATGGGAGATCCTGGGGTCGGAAGCAGAAGTGTATGTGCGTCAGATGCCATTTTGTTCCCCAAGTGGTACTTACAACACCCAGACAATGGGCATTATTGATTCCAACTCCAGGTCCAATGTCCACAGACATTATTAGAGTGTGGCTATTGAGCATTGGAGAGGAATTATGGTCAGGAAATCCAGAGGAGTAGTTTTCCCCAAATACTGTGGAGTCTTAACTCCAGAGCATGTAAAACAAACATCCAAATTAGAAGCAGGAGTAGGCCATTTGGTCCCTCAAGCCTACTCCACCATTTAACAAGATCATAGCTGATCAGATTAATACCTTAACTCCACATTTCTACCTACCCCTGATAACCTTTCACCCCTTGCTAATCAATAGAGTTCTGCTATAGAATATTTAGTTCCAAAGACTCTCGACCCCTCTGAGAGAACAGAATTTTCCTTATCTCTGTCTTAAACGTCGGCATCTCCACATCATTAAATGAGCGACCCATTCTTTTTAACCAATGACCCCGAGTTCTAGATTGTCCAATGAGAGGAAACATCCACTCCACATCCACTCTGTCAAGACCCCTCTGGATCTTAAGGATTTCAATCAAGTCATCTCTTACTCTTCTAAACGCCAGTGTATACGCAAGCCCAACTTGTCTGACCTTTACTCATAAAGCAACTCACCTGTTTATTTCTGGTATTAGTCCAGTAAGCCTTCTCTGAACTATTTTACATCTTTCCTTAAATAAGGAGACCAATGCTGTACACAGTACTCCAGATGTAGTCTCACCAGTGCTCAATACAACTGAAGCAAAACCTCCCTACTTGTTTGCTAGCTTCCCCATCCTACAGCCAATCTGCTTGACAACTTTGATTGCAAGCCAGACACAGAAGGCTGTCTACATGTAGGTTCAACGAAGGTGGCCATTTGTGGAGAGTGGGTGGAGCATGTTGGGATGGGGGCAGGGTTAGCGAGCATTGGAGAGGAAAATAACAAATGTTGTGGGGAGATCATGGAAGTGTGGTCAGGGGAATGAGCTCCTTGACTGCATAGTGTGTTATACCTGAGGGAAACACCGATGCCATTTCAGTTGCTTACTGTTACGACAAGCAATGCTGTAATTACACTTACCTTGTGGATTCAATCTTTCTAGCTGCCATGGGTTTCCAAGACCAAGGAAATATGGATAACAGTAGTTAAAATCAAAAATCTTTTTAAGATAGAGGCATTTCTTGAAAAGATTTCAACCACCGATCTATCTGCTGAAAGCGTGTTTGTCATCTGCCCCTGATCCAAGTTCCATTAAAACTTGGGGTGGGTGAGCTCGAGGCTGGCTGGTGTTATGTTTGAACTTTCTGACATTTACAATTCTCACCTTTCCTAATCCTCCTGTTTCAGATCTTTAAAATTTCCACCAATTAATTTTAGTGTCATCTCACAGTCTGTGGACTTGCATTTATCAGCATTTTAAATAAATATTGTTTAGTCACAAAGCAGACATTTTCTTGAACAATTTCTGAGAATAGACAGTGCCATTAACTATAAAAGTCTCTGTCCAAAACTATAGACATAACTGAATAATGATTATTGATCATTCTCCTGACATAGACACAAAGGTACTCCTCAGGCCCAGCTAGTTGAGACCCTTTATAAATCAGGTTCAGCATCTTCATTTGAAATAGGAGAAAGAAAAATCACATATGTATTTTCTTACTTGAAGCTAAGTTGTCATCACCTTGAATATCTCCTAAGCCATTGTCAGAGTTTGACACCATGCACCTCTAAACAAGTTATCACTGTATAGTATGTGATAAAAGCTATGCTCACAGGTATTTGTTTTCTTCTCAAACCATCACATCTGGGCTGCAGCTCAGGGTTTTAAATTTTGCCATTAACAATGATATTCATCATAATCTTCCTATCACTTCCCAAGAGTGGAAATGGGAGGCACGGTGGCACAGTGGTTAGCACTGCTGCCTCTCAGCACCAAGGACCCAGGTTCAATTCTGGCCTTGGGTGACTGTGCGGAGTTTGCATGTTCTTCCCGTGTCTGCTTGGGTTTCCTCCAGGTGCTCCGGTTTCCTCCCACAGTCCAAAAATGTGTGGCTTAGGTGAATTGACCATGCTAAGTTGCCCCTTAGTGTCCCAAGATGTGTAGGTTAGGTGGATTAGCAGGTTAAATATGTGGGCTCACAGGGATAGGACCTGGGTAAGATGCTCTGTTGGAGAGTTGGTGCAGACTCCATGGGCCAAATGTCTTCCTTCTGCCCTGCAGGGATTCTATGACTCTAAAAGCTCATAATTGTGAAACTCCGTACTTACTTCTAACGTCCAAGGTATCGATTAATTCAATATATTATGATCTCAGGTGTAGGAAAATTGCATTCATCTGATACCTTACTGTGCTTTAAAATTGCTGATTAAAGGCAGCTAGGAGTAAATAGTTTTGTAAAATTCCTCCTCAATTGTATTACAAATTTGAAATCCAGTTGTTACAATTGGATTTAGCATAGTTAATTCACATATACTTTAAAATATATGTGGATTTGTTGACTACTTAAGAGGCAAAGACCAAATCTTTAATGTTAACTGAAGAGTTGCTACATAAAACTACCTTTGCTATCTGCACACACCAGTTGAGGAGATACTGGGAACCAATATGCTCTTTGTTTTCCCGCATATAGTCCAAGAGACAGCCATAAGGCATCAGCTGTGTGACGAGCTGTACAGTCGAAGTGAGACAGATCCCCAGTAGTCGGCACACATGGGGATGGTCGACACTGGCCATCACATACGCTTCCTGCAAATAAAAAACAAACAAAAAAATGATAACATATCCTTGAATTAGGTAACCGAGACTAAACTGTTAAAACACTGGAAAATAAAATTATGTGGCTTCTACAATGGTTTGGAGGATTAATGGTATATGCAAGGCTCCAATTCAATTTCTAAAACTTTGAATTCTCCCCTCTATGCTGCTCCTCGGTGAGATCATTCGAAAACAAGACAGGTCCAACATGTATGCTGACGGCACCCAACTCACCTCTCTCAACTCCTCCATTTCTCTAAATTGTCCGACTACTCATCTGACATCCAGCACTGGATGAGCAGAAATTTTCTCCAATAGTGGGAAGACTGAAGCCATTGTTTGGCCCTGAGTCAACAACTTGATCCCTACTCCTGACATCTAGCTGAAGCTGAACCAGACTATTTATAATTTTAAGCCCTGATTTTCGCAGAGGTGGAAGGACTCCAGAGCCATTTAAATATGGGAGGTGGGACAGGATTCCAGGACTACCTCCCCATTCTCAGGGCCCTCAATTTTCATTGCCGCAGGATACAAGTTTGCACCTTGCATTCCCATTGCAGGGTTGAGATCAGGGTTGGACCACACTCCAATTTTCATGGAGTTGGGCCTGCTCTGCCATGACTTGTGGTTCACAGATCTCAGAGGAGGCGTGAACCATTGTCTGGCTTTGGGAACCTCTTGAAAGCTAAGTTCAAAATAACTTACCCATGTCCCCATGACCCCTCCATGCCACCCCTATGGACCCTTAAAGTCTAAGCTCTTGGTCACCTGTGCTAATATTTCCTCATGTGACTCTGTACCTTTTTATATTTGATAACTCTCCTGTGAAGTGCCTTGGAGCTTTACCATGTTAAAAGCACGATGGAAATATAAGTTGCTGCTGTTGTTGGTGGGGCTTATGGGGTGCAATTTTCAGAGACAATCTCAGTATTTCTAGGCTGAGGAAACAAATGATGCGGGGCTCCTGCTCCTGATCATTATACACAAAGACAGGACTGGGCTAGGCTGTGATACTTGGCCCTCATCCTTAACGTTTACACATGCTTAAGTGAGGAATCAGAGTCACCAATACTTCTGGAGGCAAAACTCTAGCATGGTCGCTTAATTATGTTACGAAAGATTTGGTAAAAAGAATTCAACATCGACTCACCGTTTTTCCTTAACAAATGCAACGTTTTGCCACAATATGTTAAGGGAAGCTTAAATGCCTTAGGTTTCCCAGAAATCGATAAATGCCTTAATCCATGTCAAGCACATAAAGTTTGATTAATGCTCTGTTAAATTCTCATTGCTACCTTCGATAAATCGTGTGTGTTTTTTTCTGAAGGTCTCCTCAAATCCTGCTTTCAGGCCATCATTCTGTGCTTATATTTGCTTATCCAGCAATCGGTGCACAATGACCTTGCTGAATTATGCCTGACATTCCTGGAAGCTCTCCTGGGATTTGCTTTGTAGTAATTAATTTGTGGACAAGTCACTGGCAGAAATATGAAGATTATGAGAATGGTTGTGTCTCTTCATCACGATAATACTATTCTCAGCATTGAAATTATTAATAACCCTGCGAGGCCTCAGCCTATGGTGGTTCTGATAAATGACTCCTCTTCTGTGCAATTTTGCAACGTTTCCCCCTATCAGAGCTGAAAATGATGTAATTTATAAAACGTCAGCATTGATCTCAAGCAGTATTATGATTTGAATTTCTTGTATAGGAACACTGTGCACTGGCCTCTGCATCTTAATTGAAATTAGCTCTGTCCTGCCTGCTCCTTTTGAGTATGTCCCTACACCTGCTTTTCTAACCCATGAGCCATATCACACAGGATGGATTAGTTACAATAGATTTTCCTATGTGAAGCTACTTGGAAAAATGCCAACCCAACAGTGCTACAGAATGGTGCATAATAGGTTTTGTGAATTAATATGAAACTTCTACCTTATGGAAGTTAGGCCACTGGGTTTTTATCAGTTCCATCTTATTGTTACTACTTATTTTTACTAAAGGTATTCAAATATAGTTGAATCACAACGTAGAATCAATGGACAGATGAAATGTGCAATCTTATCAATGAGTTAGCAGTTAGTACCTAACATTCTTTGGAGGGCCGAAGGGTCTGTTTCCTGTGCTGTACTACTTTTCAAAATTATAGAGGGGGGGGGAAATTTTTAAACCCACCCCCGACAACCCACCATCACCCCCAAGCAGGCAGGAGAGGGATTAACTCCGTAAAAATGGGAACCTCAACATCAACCTGCCTCATGTGCGGTTATATCTGGTTTAAACAGGATGTGTTTCGGGAGTGTCGAGTGAATTGCTCTACTGAGGTAGGTCAGTGATTACAGTATGTGAATAAGGCTTAGTTCCACTGTTTTGGGAACCATTTAAATTTAAAGACCCTCGTCAGACCCCACTTGGAGTACAGTGCTCAGTTCTGGTCGCCTCATTACAGGAAGGATGTGGAAAAGATTGAAAGGGTGCAGAGGCGATTTACAAGGATGTTGCCTGGATTGAGTGGCATGCCTTATGAGGATAGGCTGAGGGAGCTCGGTCTTTTCTCCTTGGAGAGACGTAGGATGAGAGGAGACCTAATAGAGGTATACAAGATGTTGAGAGGCATAGATCGGGTGGACTCTCAGAGGCTTTTTCCCAGGGTGGAAATGGCTGCTACGAGAGGACACAGGTTTAAGGTGCTGGGGGGTAGGTACAGGGGAAATGTTAGGGGGAAGTTTTTCACACAGAGGGTGGTGGGCGAGTGGAATCGGCTGCCGTCAGTGGTGGTGGAGGCAAACTCAATAGGGTCTTTTAAGAGACTCCTGGATGAGTACATGGGACTTAATAGGATGGAGGGTTATAGGTAGGCCTAAAAGGTAGGGATATGTTCGGCACAACTTGTGGGGCCGAAGGGCCTGTTTTTGTGCTGTAGTTTTCTATGTTTCTATGTTCTATGTTTCTATGTTAAAGCTATGGCTGACTTTAGCAGAATTGAAGAGACACAGCAATTAAAGGGAGGACCAGCCAGGAATGCTTTCGGTCAGGAAGAGCACAAGTGTTTCCTCCTCGCCTTTTCTTTCAGCAGAATCTGACCCTCCCTCCTCACTGTTATCCTCCAAGTCTTCTCACACTGCCTGAGTTTTACCACTGACTTACTCTCCCAGCACTTGGACAGCCACTCAACAGAGTAAAAACAGAGTTAATTAGATCTTGCTGTTAAATTCTGCAGCATCCCTGCATTCCTGGAATTGCCATGATGTGGAGATGTCGGCGTTGAACTGGGGTAAGCACAGTAAGAAGTCTCACAACACCAGGTTAACCTGGTGTTGTGAGACTTCTTCCTGGAATTGCTCAGTTGTAAAATATATGCTCACATCCTTCCCATAAATATTGGGAACATAGGATTTACATTTGCCATCTCTATGGCCCTTTGATTGGAGCTGTCAATTCTAATCCAATTTTCCTTGCCTATTACAAACCTTTTATATTTTTCCTTCTCTTATATAGATACTTATCCAATTCAAATTTCTGATTTCGGTAGCTAACTGTGATGAAGTATTCCGTATCGTGATAAGCACCTGAAGAAATTGCTTCTCACGTTGTCTTTCATTCTTCTCGCAACAATCTTGAGTCTATGTCTCTTGTTACTCATTCAATCACCTTCAATAGCAATGCTCTCAAAATCTTCCTTTGTCATTTATGAGTCTTCAAATAGTGTATCTAAATGTTGATGTCTCTGATAAGGTAGTGCTATAGACAGTTCAGAGCAACGGTCTCTTGAGAAAATACAAAAACTACTCTTGGAACCCGCCCCATGACAACAGCTAGAAAACTTTTCATACAATTGCCTCACAGGAAATCATTGCATAATTCATTGAGCCAAGAAATGTCATTGCAGGAAGCAATTCTTGTGCACTTGCCTGTGTGAACGCATGAACGAACAGAGAAAATTCCCTTCAATAAAACAAAAAAAGGAAATGCAGGATTTATCAGCGAGCATCTGCATATTGAGAGCTGCACTTGTATCTGTGTCAACTTGAGTCAAAACCACAATCAGACCTTTTTTTTGGTCAAAGTCAAACAGTAAAACTGGTACAAATAGATGATGCATGAGCTTGAGCCAAGCTTGAAGACATAACCAAACAGAGCCAGAGCTGAATTTGAGCCCTGGAAAAGAGTGTACAAGAGAAAGATACAGAAATTGAACTTTGCTAATGCAATGTGTTACAAGAAGGAAGAACTGTCATTTAATCAGTTTGGATTTAACTAGCAGCAGCAGATTTCTACTCATTTTCCCGTCTCAAGTCCAAGTTGATGAACAAATCCTACCGTTGAAATACAGGATAACAAGATAGCTAGCATTGTAACAAGCAAAATATCCACTTACATCAAGGATTTCTTTATTTGCTTTCGGCGAGGTTGCTTCTCTCAATACTTTGATGGCAACGGGGATTTTGACATTTTCCCCCTCCGGATTCCACAAGCCCTGCAGAGGTAATGAGATTTTAAAAGGAAATCAAAAATCTCTTGACTCATTCAAGCATTGTGATTGAATCTTTCAAACATACACTGAACTCAAAATTAAAATGAATTTCTTTCTTCCACTGCCCACATAGGTTTGGTCAAACCATAAAAAGAACCTTCTGTAGTCAAAGAAATATGAAAATTTCAATAAATCTTCAGTAAAATATAAAAAACGCATGTTTATTTTGCCAAAGAGATTAGATGAAAAAACATCACTGCAGTGGTATCAAAACAAGTTTGGAATTCAGCAGGCCTTTTAACCTTTTGAACATTTGTCCTGTTTTATTTTTATTTTTATTTCTTTAAACCAAATAAGCAACGAAAATGAAGCGGACAGAAAATATTTCAAATTAATCAAATTCAGAAATAAAAATCGCTGCTTAAAACTGCAGCGGTGGCATAATGGTTAGCACTGCTGCCTCACAGCACCATGGACCTGGGTTCAATTCTGGCCTCGAGTGACTGTGTGGAGTTTGCACTTTCTCCCAGTGTCTGCGTGGGTTTCCTCCCACAATTCAAAGATGTGCGGGTTAGAAGGATTGGCCATGCTAAATTGCTACTTAGTGTCAGGGGGATAAGAAGGGTAAATACGTGAGGTTATGGGGATAGGGCCTGGGTGGGATTGTGGTCGGTGCAGACTTAATGGGCTGAATGGCCTCCTTCTGCACCGTAGGGATTCTATGATTCTAAATCTATTTGACATCTTTCACACATGCACTATAAAAAAAGGTCAGTTTTTAAATGGAACTTTACCTGGTGGGAATATCTTTTGGAAATTCAGGTAGAGTCTCAAGAAGACTTCATGGGATTTTCAGCATTAAAAATGGACAGAACATCCTACAGGGCTCACTGTCCTCTGCACCAAATTTTTGATGTGCCCTCCAGTGAAAAAAGTTATATGACAGCAGCACAGATCTGCTAAATTTTCCGAGATCTCAAAAATGTATTAGTTGTTTTTACTAAACAGCAGATTTTTTTTCACCTTGAGGAACTGTTTTACAACTTAATAATGGGATATAAAATTAGATCTAAAATCCTGTTTACTTGATAGGAAGATTACAGATCTGGCACACCATCTTAATTCTTTCACCCAGAAAGATCCCACACTGTCACTCCAATATGCATTTTTATCTTGAATGATTCCAGAGTTTTACCTTACTACTTCATCAGAACAAGTGTCCCTTTGTCGGACTCTTGCGATTTACTTTTTAATATTTATTCATGCGATATGGATATTGCTGGCAATGCGAGGGCGGTACTGTAGCACAGTGGTTAGCACTGCTACCTCACAGCACCAGGGACTTGGGTTTGATTCCCGCCCTGGGAACTTTGTATGGAGTTTGTGTGTTCTCCCCGTGTCTGTGTGAATTTCTTCCACAGTTTCCTCCCACAGACCAACGATGTTAGGTTAGGTGGATTGGCCATGCTAAATTGCCCCTTAGTGTCCCAAGATGTGTAGGTTAGATGGGTAAATATGTGAAGTTTTGGGGAGAGGGCCTTGGTGGGACGCTTTGTCAGAGAGTCGGTGCAGACTCGATGCCAAATGGCCTCCTTCTGCAATGTAGGTATTTCATGATTCTATTGTCCATCCCAATTTGCCCTTCATAAGGTAGTGGTGAGCTTCCTTCTTTAACCACTGCACTCCTTGAGTTGGGTTCCCAACAGTGCTGATAGGTAGGAATTTTAAGCACTATTCTGGACTTATCTTCATACCCTTAACCATCTTGCTTACCTCTACTCCTCCGCTTCTCTCTTCATTCATCTTGCCCCATACTAGTCCTGATCCGGGATCAGTCTTTACTTACAGTCCACCTGTCTCACACCAGTCCCATCAATGTTGAACTCTATCCCCTGCTCTCTCATCGCCCTAGTTAGCCAACTCTTGAATATTAAATTCTCCTTTCTTGACTAATACGCAAGGAATATGGGCTCCCTTTGCCCAGACACGGTTCTCCTATCCAAAACCTCATTCCAAAAAAATCCCACTTTACAATCTCCTAAATCCATAAATAAGGTTTGTTACTGAGCGCTGTGATCACCTCTCATAAGATTTTCAATCCCTTTGATCTGTTTTCCATCTTGTCCACAAATGAGACTTCTCTAGTGAATAGTCATTGGTGATATTCAGTGTGATGCAATTTCTTGAAAGTCTGATTCAACAATGTCCTAAACCTCCTCCAACTTGACAAAAGCTTTGGGCAGGATTTTCTGTCCCTTCCGCACGCTGTGATTTCCGTTGACGGAGGTGGTTTGCCATTGGACACCGGCGCGATCTACAGGTCCTACCGCTATCTATAGCGTTTTGTGTGGCTCACTGGTCCCGCTGCCAGGGAACCCACTGCGGGGCTCTCCTTCGGCAGGACTGTAAAATCCCACTGGCAGAAACAGCCGAAATATCCTGCGCTTTGTCGCTAGTTTTCTATCCTGCAGCATGTCCCATTTGCCCAGTGCCCCCTTTCCACACCAAACTGCACTGGCTCCCAATCTGCCAGAAGGCCAAATTGTAGATCACTGTCTTCATTTACAAATTCTTCTACAACCTCACCCCACGTTAGCAATGTAGTCTCCTTCTGTTCTATGTCCTAGCTTGTCTCCTTCTGTTCTATGTCCTAGCTTGTCTCCTTCTGTTCTATGTCCTAGCTTGTCTCCTATACCTCCCCAACTTTGTCTCTCTTATGTCTCTCCCTTTCTCGTGATCTTCCCTCATGGTGCAGTTTTCACTTATGCTAATCTCAATAAAATTTCTTCACATTATTTACCCATCTGCTTTCGAGCATTTCCTCAAATTCACCTTTTCAAATGTACTTTCAGTTAATTCAACTCTTCCACCATTGTTTTCCCAAGTGGAAATGTTTGGGAAGCTTTATCATGTTAAAGATTTTGTAGAAATGCAGGCTGTTGATGGTCTAACCGGAATTAGTTTCTCTCTAGTCTGTTCCATCTTTAAGTTTAAGTTTATTTATTAGTGTCACAAGTAGGCTTACATTAACACTGCAATGAAGTTACTGTGAAAATCCCCCAGTTGCCACACTCCAGCGCCTGTTCGGGTACACTGCCAATGTAGCCAACCAGCATGTCTTTCGGACTCATGATAATTATTATTAACAATAATCTGTTGTGCACTTTCCCTTTAAGAATGACACATGGTCAATTGCTCTGCCTTTCCCACTACGGTTGAAGTTAATAATGAGTTTTGTTATACATCTGGAAAATGTAACATTTGAATTCTTCTACTATGTTCTCTTTGCTGCAGTATGCCTGACAGATCGCTTACCTTGTACACTGTGCCAAATGCTCCAGAGCCAAGCACTTTAATTTTCTTGAATTCTGTCTCTTTAAGGATCCTTAGAAGGGCCTGATTGGGAGCAGCTCCACTGGGGGTTAGAGGCTCAACCAGCTGTATCAAGAACAAACTCACAGTCAGGAAGGGCCATACATACTCACTCCCTCAATATTACAAGTCACACTGTGAATTTACGATCCTTTTTACTCACCACGGGGAAGGAGTGCTCTGATTGCTATGAACACTGACTTTATAAACTGCTTTTGTACCGTGGTCTAGATTGTGGGAAAGTGAGTTAAAATGGACTGCTCTCCCATGTCTGATTGTGGAAAGCGTGTTTGGTATTCCTGTTAACTTGCTGCACTGAAGTTTGAGATTTGGTCAAATGCTGTATTGATGTCAAGAGCAGGCACTCTCACTTTTTGAATGAAGCTCTTTTGTCCCTGTTTCCACTAAGGCTGCGGATTGTCAGGAGCTGAGTTTGAGATTCCAAGAGCATACAGACTTTTAGTCAGTGTATGTGAGACATCATGACAACATTACTAATACACACTGCTGCTGCATCAGCATGTTTACTTGCCCCAGGAAGATCATCAGATGTGGGGAAACATTTTTAAAAAAACTAGTGCCCCAGTTTACTGACATGAAAAGGGAAATTCCCAAATACACCTCCTTGTTGTTGCTGATTGCGTGGGATTCCTTTCTGGGAGACAGCAGCTGAAAGATAATTTAAAAGCAGCTATATGTACAGCTATAAAAGAACAAGTTTATGATGTTAGCAGACACGTGTCTTGATCTTATGATCAGCGTTGAAGCTCTGCCCATTGTTGTTGCCCGTGAAGATTTCTGTGACACGGCTATTTTGCAGATTTTTCAGCCAGGACTTCCAATGCCACTTGAAGCATTGATGGGTCAGTGCCAACATCCATGAGCAAGACGGTCAAGCACAAGAAAAAATGGATGAAGACAGGATACGCTGTATTCAGGTGAGTGGTTAAAGGTCTCAAGTCTTTCAATAATGAGTGGGTTAGTGAGTGGATGAGTAGTGAATGGATGAATGGGTGAGTGGGTAAATAAATGAATGGATGGGTGAGTGAATGGGTCAGTGGGTGAATAGATGAGTGGATGAACGGATGAGTGGGTGAATGGGTGAGTGGATGAGTGGGGGAATCAATGAATGGGTGAGTGGGTGAATGGCCTGAATCAGGTGGAGAAGGCAGTGCAGTCCCCACCCTGAACCCTCCCACCTATTTAAATGCTTCCTACATCCAAACATGTAGGAGGTGATAATAAATTCCACCCAATGGGTGCGAGATAGTTTGGTGGTGGGTGGGCACAATGGTGTGGAGTTAAATTGGCAAATGTGCAAAAGCCCAATCCAAACTGCCACAAATGTACCAACTTCCATTTTAACTGAAGCTGGTCTAGGGATGTCTGAGTAACCCACTCTGGAGAGGTTGGTTCTAATTGGAATAAGTTAATAAGCCTCCATTGCTCAGATCCTTAGTGTGAGGAAAATGCCTGTGGGGGCATGATAATAAGTTCTTAAGAAGTCATTAACTGGCCAATTTTAGGTTTCAATAGGCCCATGGGTGAATGGGCCATCCAATCCCTCCATTGGGTTACATAAAATTTCAGAGAGGTCAGGCTTGGGCAGACCCTGACTTAAGTGAATGTAATTTAGTGTTTATTTTTAAGAAAGTGTGAAACTCTTGTTGGATTCATGTGAAACAAAGGTTGGAATTCTCTGACCTCACCCATGGCTGGGATTCCCGGGTCCCGTTGCAGTGAATGGAGATTTGGCTGAGCACCAAATTCTCCATTCCCGCTGGAGACGGTAGTGGGGCACATGAGGCCAGAATTCCAGCCAAAGTGTTTGCATGTATGGGTGCTTCACTTCAAACTGTGTCTATATTGTGCTTAGTTTACGATGTGAAAAGCAAACGGAGCATAGAGAAGGACTGAGCTCTTGCTCAGCAACATGGACCATCTTTAAGTTAGAAAGACCCTTTGGCAAGAACCCTTTGGCTGTTCATGCCAACAGGATCCTCTGGTCCCGCTGACACCACACTCCTGCTGTGGGTTTTATGACAGTGAGGGATACATTCAACAGGAAACCTCGTTGACAATGGCGGAACCAGAATATCCTACCACTGACCAATGGTGGGCTGCCTCTGTCGCCAGGAAACACGTGGTATGTTGTGTGGAAAATCCTGCCCTTTGAGTTTAGTTTTAACAGGACCCAAGGCAGTTAGAGCTTAGCAGTGAGAGAGGAAACAACTCTCACAGCTCTGCCAGAAGCAGAAGTAGGACAATGCAGTAATGGGAATGAAAGCAAGTCTCATAAACAAAAGAGCAGATAGTTCTAGGAACCAGGGAATGAAAAGAGAGGTTCCAAGAAGAATGAAGTCAAAGGGACAAAAGGAACTGGAATTTGACCAAGGTACTGTACATTGATATTCAAGTAAAAGGCAGAGAAAGGGTTCTGTGCTGAAGAGACAGTTTCAGTAACCAGATTTGAAGTGAGGAACCAAACATCAGAGGTAAAGCAAATGTTTGGTGATAACTTATTGCAGCCTGTGAAGCAGTATAGTTCTCTTGGTGTGGCTGGGTACCTAAGAGATTGTGTGGAAGCTTGAATGTACATGATAATCCAAGACATAAGAATACTGAAAGGAAAGTTGGAAATCCTGGAAGTGGATCATTGCTGAAAACAGCTCAGAGAAACTCATTGTTTGAAAGAAAATTCTAAGCATGTCTTTTCAAGAGTGGAGTTTGGGAAACACGCATGTGGATGTTTTTCCATCTTGCTGATTCCCTCACCACCTGCCACAGACTCAGTCTGGCAACTATGACCTTTACGACTTGGCAGCTCAGTCAATACTTGGTGACAGACATTCAAGTCCCCCACCCAGAGTGGGGGGGATTTGAATGTCCATCACCAAGAATTCTGCACCCTTGCCATCTTCAGTGCTTCAGGTCAAGTGCTGTTCAACATATAGAAGTACTGATTCATCAGCTGAGGGGGGTGAGGGTGGTGGTATGTGGTAATCAGCAGGCAGTTTCCATGCCCATGTTTGATCTGATGTCATGAGACTTCATTGGTTCCAGAATCAATATTAAGAACTCCAAGGGCAACTCCTTCCTGACTGTATACCACTATGTCGCCACCTCTGGTGGGTCTGTCGTATCGGTGGAACAGGTCATACCCAGGACTGGTGATGCTGGTGGCTGGGTCATTGTCTCTAAGCTATGATTTTATGAGTATGATCAAATTGCTTGACCAGTCTGTGGGACAGCTCTCCAAATTTTGGCAAAAGCCCCCAGATGTGGTAAAAGGGGACTTTGCATTGTTGACAGGGCTGTGTTTACCTTTGCTGTTTCCACTTACTGGGTCATTTGATTCCATTCAGATGAAAGTAGCAGTCAAGTAAGCTGATTTACTGGTAATACCACTGGGAAAAAAGAAATCAGCAAAGGGCAATTGGGCAAGGCAAAAAGGAAAAATAAAAGACTAGTTCAAACTGCTGTCCCTTTCAGATATTTGTTTGAACAAAATAAGACACAGGAATCTTGGTGTGCCACTGTGAGCAAAGCCTCACCTAAAGTCACAAGGTATGAGGTGGAAACTTACTTCTGCAATTATGGAAAGATTGATGAAGCTTGTACAGGCATGTTGTCTGGTGTCTGTTCCTAAAGTATAGGTGGCAAAATGTAGTGCGCAACAAATAAAGTCACACAGAGTTCAAATGCTTCACCCACCATTAACAGCACCTCGCAAAATCAGCTCATAAAGTCAACCCATTGAGACTGAGAATTCTTTGCTACCTCGTTCAATTGCTGTTTTCATTCTATCAACCATTGCGTCCGTTAGTGAAGTAATGTTAATGATGTTATGTTCACTGATATGGATTGTTTCATACCTTACATACTATCTTACTATCAGAGCTGACATGACAGGTGGGATTCTCCAGCCTCCCAGCCATGTGCTTCTCGGCGGCAGGAGGTGGCGCACTGTTACTGTCAGCGGGATTCTCTGGTCCCGCTGCTGCCAATGGAACTTTCCATTGATGTCACCCCAAGCCGCCGGGAAACCTGCAGGAGAGGGTACACTGCCGACGGGACCAGGGAATCCTGCTGGCATGAATGACCAGAGAATTCCAGCCGACGTTTTTGTTCATAGCTGTCATTTTGCTGTTTTTTGTAAGCAGTCTGACTGCCACAACTGGCATTTTGATCAAAGTGAAGTTTTCTGAATCTGTGCTCTATTTGGTTGTTCCACTGATTCTCGGGCTCCCTGAGCTCTGTCCTCTCTGCCACTGACCTCCTTCAATGATCCCCTACTCCACCTCACTTTATATTCATCAACTTCCTGCCTACAGACAGCCTTGGACTTTACAAACTCTTGGCTGAAGCACTAACTCTTGATTTCCCTGATTCTATGATGGGCGACTGAAAATCTTTTTTCTCATTCCATCTTTCAATGTTCTTGGCCTCTCTATTTTCTCTGACTTCAAATAGAACTTCCACATCTCCACCATAGTGATTAACGTGGAGAAATGGTGGAATATGTACCGAGGAAACAGAAACTTCAACGAACGAGTCATCCATTACACCTACTACAAGTTTCTGTCAGCATTAGGATGTCAATGGATTCGCCCATGGTGAGTCAAGGTGGGTTTTTTTTTTAGTTTGTAGGTAACAGAGAAAATGGAGTATTTATTGCCTCTCTTATGGAATATCCTCTTCAAATGTGACTGTCCTTCAAAATTTGTCATCTTGTTCTGCCTACTCCACGATGACATGGAAGCCATGATCCTCACCAATGGAATTACCACAAACACTATCTCAGTGGAGGCTTGGATCAAATAAGTTTGTATTATTGAACAACCTCTTTTCCAGCTTCCTCGTTGCACACCTCACCTCCAGCAAATTACCCGCAGATCTGGAGATAACCTACTGAACATCAGGGAAACTTCAATATATGCTGCTTTCAACCCGAGGCTGGAATCAGTCACTGAGCTTCAATATGCAGATGACAGTTGCATGTTGACTTCTTCTCCAAAGCAGATGAGAAAATGGGCCTTTCACTAAACACCTGAAAAACTAAGATCCTCTTCCAACCAGATCCCAAAGCAAAACACCTGCTCCAGTTTAAGATCAACGGCCAGATTCTGGAAAATGTGGACCATTTAATGTATCTTGGGAACCTCCGCTTGACAAAGTCACACATAGATAAATAAATTCATCATTGCCTCCAATGGGCTAGCTCAGCTGAACGAAGAAAATAATATTTGAGGACTGTGATCTCAAATCTGAGACTAAGGCCAAGATTCACCGGGCAGCAGTGATCCCCACACTCCTAAAACTTTGAAGATTTGAAAAACCTATTGCAAGCACCTCAAAGCACTGGAGAAGTACCACAAGTGGTACCTTCAGAAGACCCTCCAAATACAGTGGAAAGAAAGGTGGTCCAATAGGAGCGTTCGCTCTCAAGATGACATGTCAAGCATCAAGGTACTAATCTCTCAAAAGCACTCCGCTGTGAGGACATGTTGTTCATAAGCCTCAAACCAGATTCCTGAAGCAACTCTTCTATTTGGAACTCGGTCATGGCAAGAGACTGACAGAAGAATGGTGGAAATGTTTTAGGAAGTCCTCAAAGCATCCCTAAAGAGATCAAACATCCCTGTTGACTGCTGGGAGTTCTTGGCTTGTGACTGACCAGAATGATGAATGAATTAAGACACTGAACACACCAACAGACTTTGTCAGGAAAACACAGAAGTGGAGTCGAGGCATTTGAGAAGGTACTCGAACTTCCAAAGATCTAATCGGATCAGCCCTTCCAACACCATCCTCCCCACAGGCAATAGAGTCTGCAGATCGCACATTGGTCTTGGTTGCCGTCTCAGAAGCAATGAATTGAAGTGGAAGCAAGTCATCCTCGTTCTTGAGGGGCTGACGAAGAGAAGATTTATTGCCTCTCCATTTTAGTTGTACGGTCATTAAGTGTCCACCATATAGCATTGGACTGGAGTCACATATAGACTAGATCAGGTAGGGGTAGTAGGTTCTGACCCAGAAAAACCCAGGAATTCTGATGATAATTCAGCAGTTTTCAGTGTCATGTTCCTGTTAATCTACAAAATGAGTAGATTTTTAAAAGATTTCAATTTGCTATTGCTTTGTTGGAATTTGGCCTGTGTTGCTAGACCAGTACCATAACCGACAGATAACCCCTCCAATAAAATTACTAAACTGAGTTTTAAAGGGCAAAAGTTAAAACTAGTTTTTATTTATGAAGCCACCAAATCACCATGGCTTTAGTCTTCAGTTTTATGGAGAAAAATTATTGTAGTTGGTTACCTCTCGTTCCTGCAACAAACGTCTCAACGTACGTTTCTTTCTGACATGCCTTCTCCTCATGCATATTGCAATTAATAAAGCCACCATGACTATACCAAGAAGGCCACCGACAATTCCAGCAGCAATGGATGGGATACGAGAACTGGAAAAGAAAGAGAATCTGTGAGAACAACATTCTTTTGCTTTACAACAATTTAAGTTTTCACCATTTTGTTCTCTTAAGTGTTGCCCATTTCAAACATAATTGAGAAATGACATAGCCAGGTTTAACAGTTAACTGGATATTTGCATTTCAACTCATCACAACGTCCAGGGTGGGATTTTCTGGTCCCACCAAAGGCAACCCCCTGTGACAGCTTACCTGATGGTGGAACAGACAAGCCATGCAAAGTGCCGTATACATCAGTGGGACCAGAAGATCCAATGACACCTCTGCTGAAGGGAAATATGCTGTGCAGGGTGAGGGGTGGGGGTTGCTTTAGTATCCTGTCCCTACTGTTATTCTATTGTCATGGTTCTTAAATAAAAATAGAATAATCTAAAAACATTTCTGTCTTTAATATTAGATCAGATTAAGTCATGATTTAACTTGCTGAAGAACTCAATGCCAAGTCTAGGGTTTTCCTGTCAACTGAAGGAGCTGTTTACCGATTGTGAATATTAATTAAATGGGCTCTTAGTAGACAGAAACAGATATTCCTGAGTGACACAGATTTGTCTACAGATTACCAAAAATCCTAAATATGTATCCATTTCCTATTGTCGTGAATTTTTATGAAAACTTTTTTGTCAACATTCAAAAGACTCAAATGATCACCAAAAAAAATCATCAAATGAATAGTTGTCTGTCACGATGCAGTTGTCGGCTTCAATCACTTATCGGCATGTGATTCACAGCCCCTCCAGCAACAGTTTGTCTTTCTACCTTTGTTGGGTGTTTGCCTCTATTTTTCAGATGTTTAAATTCTATTTTTTGGCCAACAGATAGGGTCCATTGATTGCAGTCTTGTATTATGACCCGGATTCTGGTTAATTGTCAGTTGATTTAAAACCACAGATATAGCACCCCTATTCAAGAAAGGAGGGAGAAAGGAAACTATTGGCCAGCCAGCCTAATACCTGCAATTGGGAAAATGCTGGAATCCATTATTAAAGAAATAGTAGCAGGACATTTAGAGGAACATAATGCAATCAGATAGGGTCAACTTGCTTTTACAAAAGGAAAACCGTGTTTGACAAATTTGTTGGAATTCTTTGTGGATATAACAAGAAGGATGGATAAAGGAGAACAAGTAGATGTAGTGTATTTCCAAAAGACAATCAATAAAGTGCCACATAAAAGGTTACTACATTTAGATATCTACCAGATAAGAGCTCATGGTGTTAGGTGTGGGATATTAGTATTGATGGAGAAACAGGAAACAGAGGCGAGATAAATAGGTCATTTTTAGGTTGAAATTGTATCTAGTGGTATTCCACAGGGGTCAGTGTTGTAGGTAAAAAACCTCTGACACTATTAGTAGATCAAGATGCAGGTTTATTTTCACAATTGTGGGAGAAGTGAGGTTCCTAACAGTGGACCCCCAGCCTTCTCATCGAACACAAGTAAGAACAGCGTTTATATATGTCCCGGGCCCCGCCCTCATTACATTGCAATTCTCTAAGATGTCTGTCATTGTTCATGGTGAGATTCTTGTTGTATTAGCAGTATCTTCCTCTGCATAGTTTGTTCGATCTCCAAGGCCACGATTGTTCGTCATTTATATCCTTGAAACAACATCACAGGTTTTGCACAAACAAGTTAACTAATCTACATACAGGTTTGTATAATACTTTGTATCAGGATAAGATGAATAATGTATGATGAATATATATATATATGAATCTATGGTTATACAAAGGCAGAAGGCATACATGTCAACTCCATCGTGTTAAACAATGGTACATAAAAATGGAGACTGTTGAGCTTATTTCGAGCTGGGTTAATCGCATTTCTTGATAACAAATGGAGACAGAGGAATAGCTGTTCCTTTTATCTGGCACAGACATGAAAAACACCGAACTCTGACAAAAACATGGACTTTGCAGTGTTCTCAACAAAATCACAGAGTTTGGGTCTTAATGCTTAAGTGTGACAAAGTTCATTAACTCATTCCCGACTGCATCAGTGTGACACCGCAACCATTTAGAATCTATCTTAATGACTTGGGTGAAGAGGCTGATTGTATTGTAACTAAATTTGTTGATGATACAAAGTTAGGTAGAAAAACAAGTTGTAAGGAGGACACAAAGAGCCTGTAAAGGGATATAAATAGGTTATGTGAGTTGGCAAAAAAGTGGCAGATGGGAGTAGAATGTGATGTTGTCCACTTTGGAAGGAATAATAGAAAAGCAAAATAATATTTAAATGGAGTGAGACTGCAAAACATTATAGTACAGAGGGATCTTGGTGTTCATGTACATGAATCTGAAAAAGTTAGCAAGAAGTTACAAGTAATTAGGAAGGCAAATGGAAAGTTGGCCTTTTTTACAAGAGCGATAGACTATAGGGAGGTCTTGCTACAACTGCACAGTACTTTGGTGAGACCCCACCTGGATTGCTGTGCACATTTTGGGTCTCCTTACTTATGGAAGGATATACTTGCATTGGAAGTTCAGAGAAGGTTCAATAGACTGATTACTGGGATGAAGTGGTTGTTTTATGGGAAAAGGCTGAACAGGTTGGGCCTGTACTCATTGGTGTTTAGAAAAATGAGAGGTCACTCTGTTGTAACATATAAGATTCTGAGGGGACTGGACAGGGCAAATGTTGGAAGATATTTCTTATCGGGGAACCTTGAATTAGGGGGCACAGCTTAAAATGAATAAGGGGTCTCCAACTGAGATTATTTTTTTTCTCTCAGAGAGTCATTAATTATTGGAATTCTCTTTTTCAGAGAGCAGTGGAGGAATGGTTATTGGCCAGAATTTTCTGGTTGTTCACGCTCTGCTGCCGCTGCTAGCGAGGACAGAGCATTTGGCGCCCAGCCAAATCTCCGTTCGCTTCGATGGGACCAGAAAATCCCGCCGGCGAGAACAGTTGGAAAATTCTGGCCATTATCTTTCTCAGCCTTAAATATATTCAGATTTTTAAAATCTACAATGGAGTCAAGGGTTATGATGGAAATGGAGTTAAGGTCGCAATCCGATCATCCACAATCTTACTGAATGGTAGAGCAGGCCCTTTGGGCTGAATGGCCTATTTCTTATATTACGCACTTCCCTATTTGAATTCCCTGCATTTGCTGCTTGAGAAATCAAGGGGGTATCTTGCAATAATGTAATGTCTTTCATGAACTTGGGACAGAGTGTTTTACAGCCAATAATGTATTTGATGTAGTGCTGTCATTGTTGGAAATAGGAAGTGCAGCAGCCCATTTGGATAGAACAAGGATCCACAAACAGCAATGATGTTTTAGTGATGCTGGTGAGGGATAACCATTAGACAATAGGGAGGATTTCCCTGCTCATCTTCAAAATAGAGCCATAGGTTTTTTTTTCTGTCCACCTGCGAAGGTAGATGCAGTCTCAGTTCGACTTATTTGAAGGATGGATTTATTGGCTGGAATTTTCCAGTCCCGCTGACGGTGAGCTCCCGCTGTGGGTTTCCTGGCAGCGGTGGTCCATACAATGGGAACACAGATCCCGCCGCCGGCCAATGGCGGGCCGTGTCCACCACTGTGAAACCCCACGGAAAATGCCGCCCATTGTTTTAGTGGTTCTGACAGTCTCATAAATTTATTAATTCACTGATGTCTTCTTAACTGCACTGTGATTGTTCATCAGTATCACTTTGTTGCCAGTGAGCTGGGATGTATTTGGTTTAGGATGGCTTGCATTGGTTTTTGTGAGTTTATTGAACCAGCTGTGATTCCACGGTGTTTAAAACAAGTTTATTCCAGTATTTTTAAATCTCTGACTGCAGTTGGCATCGTTTCTGTCAGCAATTGTTACTGGGTGAATTGTCGTTACATTCTTTCGAGGTTATGGAGATGAAACTCCTCAAGTCTTGATTCCCAATGCGCAACATCATAGGTGATTGACTGGTAGAATCATATGTTTAAATGCATCCAATGTGAGTATTAATGAAATATTGCTTGGTTTGTTTAGCAGAAACTTGACTTTAAAAGTGTGAGGCTAAACAGCAGATCTCTGAAACAGCGTAAGAACTTCTGGTCCAAATATGCGGACTACATCATTATAATACTTGAACAGAATGAACCATGGAAGTGCGTCTGCTCTATAATCATAGCATTAGGACAATCTCCAGAGAAACATCACCCAACTATCTTTCCTGCTATTTTTCCTCTGAGTCATTAGTTGTTTTTATTTGCAGAATTGCTGCCATGCTGATTTTTAAAATGCTAAATGGTGACAATTATAAAGTGATGTCAAACATTAGCAGTGATCATCAGATTTCGATAAGATTATTGAAATTATAAGTTTGTTGGAATACTTTACCTCGTATGTTCACAATCCTCAAGTTTTGGTCCTTTACACCTGTGATGCAATAAACATTGAATTAAGTACAGATAAATAAATATTAAATTATTTAAAACCATTTCAAATCTTACTACAATTGAATCATTCTATCTTTAGTAAGACAAGAAAAGTCAAAATCAATCAAGAACCGATTGTTGTAACAATAGTGCTGCATAAAATCCTAAGAACAAGAAAAGGGACTGCATCGTCTAGCTCATTGGGCTGTCTACATTCAAAATGTTTTATAGAAAAGTCTACAACATGTGCAAAAATTTAAAAAGAAAAATAATCAGAATCTCTGGGATGTGAGAAAAAGGACTGTAATAGTCAATTTTTCTGACCAGATGAGAGTTGTGGAAACGTTTTACCGAATAGAGAAGCTACATATATTTAACATAGAGCTGTTCATTCCAGGTGGGTTAGAGAATGCTTGCCTTCTGTGCAGACCCAGAACTGCTCAACATGGACCAGGTCTGTTGCTGCTGTTGATGGTTTTTTTTTCCATCAGATTAGAAGCATCCAAAGATACTGAGAGAAGTAAGGGTGGAAACTGTGGAGGCACTGGCCATAATTCACCAACCCCCACTTAGATACAGGAGCGGTATCTAAGAACTGGAGAATTGGAAATGTTACACCCTTGTTCAAAAAGGAAGAAGATGGTGGAAAAAATTTTGGAACCAATAATTCAGGACAAAATTAACAGTCACTTGGACACATGTGGATTAATTAAGTAAAGCCAGCATGGATTTGTTAAGGGCAAATCATGTTTAACTAACTTGATGGGTCAACAAAGAGGGTGGTTGAGAGTAATGTGGTTGATGTGGTGTACATGGATTTCCAAAAAAACATTTGATGAAGTGTTGCACAACAGACATGTGAGCAACAAAGCTCAAGAAGGAAAAGGGACAAAGGCAGCATGGATACAAAAATTAGTTGAGTGAAGGAAACGGAGAATAATGGTGAAGGTTGTTTCTCAATCTGGAGGAAGGTTTTTAGTCCCGTTCCTCAGGGGTCAGTGTTCAGGTCCCTACTTTCCTTGCTACATATAACAATGTTTTAGACTTGGATGTGCTTCGCGCAATTTCAAAATTTACAAATGTCACTAAACTTGGAAGTATTGTGCACTGTGTAGAGGATAGTGTTAACCTCGAAAAGAACAAAGACCGACTTGTGGAATGGGTGGACAAGTGGCAGATGAAATTTAATACAGAAGAGTGTGAATTTATTCAATCTGGCATGAAGAATGAGGAGAGAAAATAAAGGGTATAATTTTGAAGGGGATACAGGAGCAGAGGAATCTGGGAGCTATATGGGAAAAATAATTGAAGGAGGGATAGTTGAGAAAGTGGCTAATAATGCATGCAAGACCCTGAGCTTTATAAATAGGGATATACAGCACAAAAATGCAGAAGTTATGACAACTTATATAAAATAACTGATTTGGGTCTCAACTGGAAGTATGTGCCTGGTTCTGTGAACCATAATTTGGGAAGGATGAGACATTTGAGGGCACAGGAAAGGTTCACGTGTATGTTACAGGGACGAGAAACTTAGGGCGGGATTTTCCGGCCCTTCCAGCCGGCGGGATCTTCTGCTCCTGCCGAAGATGACCTACTGCGGCAGGTTCCCCAGCAGCAGAACATGTGAGCCGTACAAAATGCCATAGACAACAACAGGAAGATCCTGCCCTCAGCTAATATTGAGTCGTGTCTGCTGCCGGAAAACATGCCGTGAGGTGGAGGTGGAGGGGGAGGTCCCCCGTATGGGCCTGATTTTTTAATGTTTGTTCCAGCCAGGCAATCCAGGATTACCTGAGTGCAGAGTCAGCTAAATATCCTTTCATATTGGCTCAGGAGGAAAGTGCTCCTTGTGTAGAACTAATGTACATAAAAATATAAAAATATGTCAAATGGATAATTCAGCCTGTCCCATACATCTCATGCATTACAATCCAGACACTCCCTTCAACTTGTGATTAATTATTACTGCTGGGGCTGGAAAAAAAAACAAAAAAACAGAAGGACAATGAAGGAGAAAAGATCTGGAAAACTCCCTTTCAATTCATGAAGGCATTCAAAATTAGTCATTCAGCTAATTATGTCCTTTAGCATCAATTTAAATAAAGTAACTTATAATATTACATAGAATTAAACATTGCTTACTGTTGGGTGCAATTTGGGTGACATTGCTGACAATTCTTTTGCTCATCGGGGTATTTCCAGACCAAAGTATTATTTTCTCCTGAGATTCCAGAGGGGCAACTGCGTACACAGCGTGGGCCATCTTTAACATTTGCACATTCTTTACACTTCTCGTTGCTCTAGTTAATGGAATGAATAAATTAAGACAAGTGTCAAAGGACGGAAAAGCAGTGTATTATTGCCCAAGTCTTCTTGAGCATAACTTGTAAGAGATAAGTTGGACATAACTTATTCAACAGATTAACAGTGACTTACATAAAAGTAAACAGTATCTTTCACATTATGAATCAACAGTGTTAAATCTGTGGTGTGGTAACAGGAAATAATCCTTTAGCTGCTCAGTAAGAGCAATGGAAATAATTTTTCTCCATGCGATTCAATTCTCTGGACTTTACCGCAGGTCCTGGTACATCACCTAGACTCAAATTTGAAACTACACTCTCACCTCAGTAAATCTTTAATTGAATAGAAGTTAACCTTATGTGACTGATTTGGTCATGTATTTTTTAAAGCAACTCATCTTTCAGTTTAGCATCACCATTCACTTTTCAAATACCACCATACCAGAGGAAAAATATAAAAAGGATGAAGTATTGACATATCATGGTATTGGCCACATCCGGAAACAAAATAAATTCTACCTTTGGAACCTCCATCAGAAATTTACAATTCAATCGCTGTTGTGAAACTTTAAAATTATTTGTGATATTCAAAGAAAAAAATCCTTTCCAGAAATTGATTTCTGAAAACGATTAAAGATAGGTGCCCAGTGAACGAAACCTAGTAAAAAATAACCTCTCAGGAACAGAACCTGTTACACAGCAATTCTGTCCTTCCTTTCACAAATAGTTTTCTGAGGAGAATTGTTGAGATATGCCAGCTACCCTCCACCACCACTGATCTATTAATTGATGAATGTGTTTATATCCACAAATTCAATATCACTAAAGCGAGTCCCCTGATTGGCCAGAACTATAAAAAGTTCCAGGAAACCATCCTTCCAGCGGAATGGTGGCACAGTGGTTAGCACTGCCGCCTCACAGCTCCAGGGACCTGGTTTGATTCCAGCCTTGGGTCACTGTCTGTGTGGAGATTATATATTCTCCACGTGTCTGCATGGGTTTCCCCCGGGTGCTCTGGTTTCCTCCCATATTCCAAAGATGTGCAGGTTAGGTGGACTGGCCATGCTCAATTGTCTCTTAGTATCCCTAGGTGTGTAGGTTAGATGGATTAACCATGGTAAATGTGTGGGGTTATAGGGATAGGGTGGGGAGAGATGCTGTGTCAGAGAATTGGTGCAGACTTGATGGGCCGAATGGCCATAGGGATTCTATGATTCTATGAAAGACACCCAAGGGCTGGATTTTCAAAGTGTGGTTGGGAACCTGACACCTGGAAGGGACGCCACATCACCCTCCTGAGCTCATTTTAAAATCCAAATTTTCCAATTGACCAGGAGGTGAGCTCAGCAACAAAATTCAAGGTGCTGCAAACTGAACCACAACTAAAATATGAAAACTGACATGAAAATGTAGCTTTCCACGCAGATTATGGAATGATACAATAGAAGGTGTTTCAAATTATGAAAAAAAAGATTGATGGAAGCAAAGTAGTGTGGGATGAAGAACAATGCCATGCTACAAGATTATATGCAAAAACAGAGAATAAAATAAACAGTTTTTCTATACAGAGTGGGAGAAATTGGACCCACTGCCTATTTTTAGGTGTAGAACAGGGACAAAAAGTACCAATTTCCTGGTGCGGTTTTGCAAGCATCAAGGTATCTGAAATCTATCCAACATGAGAGTGAGTTCAGTAATATTTAGGCATCCATATCAGAGTAGGCTGGATATGAGAATACCTTGCCCCAACCCAACACCCTCCAAATTATTTTTCTCTACTTTTCCCAGTCTCACTGACCACAGAATAATTATGGCTGAACTGACGCCAGGCTTCCACTAATACCTTTTAGAATCGCACTAATTCAGTGAGTATATTTATTTTCCAGAGAAGAGGCAATCTATGTTTGGTTATATTGGGAATCAAACTTGTTTCCCCATCAATCTGCAACACCATTGATTGGCATTCCAATAGTCGGCTACACTAAAATTATTCATACATATTAAAGGTCTCTTAAAACCAACATGCTCTCCTTCATGGTGTTTAACCTATTTCCCACCATCTTAGTAGTTTTGTTTTGAGATGTAGACACAGCGGACAGGATTTTGCGGCCTTGCTCGGGTGAGACTGGAAATTCCTGCCCTAGGTCAACAGAGATTTCTGTTGTCGGACCCTCACCCATGCCGATTCTGTGGCGGGCGAGGCGGTAGATTTCCAGCCACCATTCCAGTAATTTTATTTGCCGTTGCATGCAGTGTTTTAGCATTTAATAGTGAATAGCCCCGTCGTGTCTCAGCATGTATTTGAATACTGTGTTATTTTTCAATTTTGCTCATTCCTGATTTTGACTTACAGAACCAGTGCAGGTTTCTGACCCATTCTGTGGTTTACATTCTGCGTCACATTGAATGCACCGTTTTTGATCCACATACTCTCGTATCTCCCTTTGCAGAAAAAAAAGAGGACAAATTGATAGTTCAAAATTTAAAATCTGAAGAAAAGTGTTGACAATTACATGTGCCTAAACATTTTGATACCAATATCTCCTCTATGTAGATTACTGCATCCCAAGGCATCGATTAGATAAACTGAAATAAGTAATTTTGGAATAATCTGAATGCCAAGAAACAAGAAGGTGACGTTTTTATCAATTTGCATCGCATGCAGAGAAGAGGTGGAAGGGCCCATAAAATAGAGCCTGTGCTCAATCCACCCACTTCCTATTGTTTTTTGCCTATTGTCTGATTATCAGGAGCACATGAATCCTGGTGACTACACCTCCCACATGAAACAAGCAGTGGCCATTAATATTCGCAAACAAGGGTCAGATTAGATCATTTGTTTCACAAAACCCATTTCCACCACGCCTCCTGCTTATGGTCACTTTATGCTCCTACTCAACAACCCTGGGTAGCCACTGCATACAATATTAAAATACATCCTCAGTTGCTCTTGAGAGATGTCTAGAGTTTTTGAGAACAATTTTCTCTCATTAGCCTGTGCTTTCACCTTTAAAGTTTGTGAAAGTGCTTTTAGCTGCTTCTGTAATTCTTAAATTAGGTTGGTTGCTGCTTTACATTGCTGATTCAGTCTGCTGTGTAAAGAATGCACCTCCTCTTTCTGTTACTGCAGACCCCTTGAGCAGTGCTTTACGCAATCTGAATTGGCAAGGTGACTGGAGCTGACATTTCGCAGCTCACCTACTGTGTATTATTGATGAGTGACCCATGAAAAAAATGCATGGACCATGACTCCTCTAGGCAGCTACAGTGTTTTTGCCACTCACCCCACGCCCACCACCTTCTCCCATTTACAGTTCGTACGTAGAAAACGCCACCCAAGGATACAACAGAGCATTGAGAGAAAGAAAAATAAACTCGAGAAATAAGGTCCAACCTGCTCAACCAGGTTTACTTTCCCTCTTTGGATGTTAAAGACAATAGATTTGGGAGAATTATTGGATTTTAGTAAAGCAATACTTGCAATATGGACAGGAATTCTCTGGCCGTTCACACACTGCCACCACTACAAACAAGGACGGAGAATTTGATGCTCAGCCCAATCTCCATTCACTGCAGCGGGACCAGAAGGTCCTGCGGGCATGAACGGCCGGAGAATTCCAGCCATGCTCCTTTCAGAATAAAACTGGCCAATGGAACAAATCAGCTGCTGTCCAAAGTGGGAATTATTCTTACTTCATGCTGATATTTTCGTGAGTAGAAAAGGAAACTCAAAAGCTTAACCCAACATAAATCCAGGGATTTTCTTTTCCCCCAATGACTTATTCAATCATTGTCATTTCAAGGATCATAGGTTACATCCGATTTTTCATCTTCTCTGTATCTGTGAATGCAACGGGGCTACAACCATTTATACTTTAGTCAAAAGATTTTCTTGCTTTTTATATTCCACTCTACAAAATATCTACAATTTAAATAATCTCAGTTGTCTATTGCTGTTCAAAGACTGATTCCACTGGGAGAAATGTTGCAGAATAAGTATTTACTGCAGGGTATCTTCTTGCCTTATAGCAAGGGCATTCACTTTGCTGAAATAGATGAATATCAGACTCCTGGGAAAGTGCATTATTGTCAAGCCAACACATGAAGGGGAAGATATCACTCAGTGTTGATATTAGCACAACAGGGCAGAATAATTAGCGTTCAATTCAAAGTCGTTTAATTCATGTTCTCACACAATTCAATTTTTGGTCTGAAATTACCATTTTCCTTTTCAATTTACATTGTTACGTTGTATTATGGTACAATACAAATTTCAGCAGGTTGTACTGAATCCAATATCGAAGTTCTCAACTAAATAACTGGTCCATCTGGTAATGGGTTTTGTCAGATGAAGGTGTAGATGAAGGGTTACAAGAGACATTCATGCATCAATGATTTTTTTCAATTTGTTGGATTCAGCCAAGGCATATACAATGACAATAGCCCTTATCCTCATGCTATACAAAGTTATTTTCAGTGGAGATTTAAATGGAAATTTTAAATGAGTTTTACAGATACATATTGGCCAGAACACAGGGAGAACTCTCTTGCTTCTTTTTAAATTGTGTCAATGGATCACTTGTTTGAAGTTAAGTTTTTAAAGTTTTTTTTAAAGCTTATTTATTAGTGTCACAAGTAGGCTTACATTATCACTGCAATGAAGTTACTGTGAAAATCCCCTAGTCGCCACACCGGCGTCTGTTCAGATAAACTGAGGGAGAATTTAGCATGGCCAATGCACTTAACCAGCACATCTTTCAGACTGTGGGAGGAAATCGGAGCACCCGGAGGAAACCCACGCAGACGTGCGGAGAACGTGCAGACTCCACATAGACAGTCACCCAAGCTGGGAATTGAATCTGGGTCACTGGCGCTGTGAGCCAGCAATGCTAACCTCTGTGAATTTGTGTGCATTTCAAAGGGTGCTTTGCCTTAGCGTGCCATCTGATAGTGCAGCACACCCTCAGTACTGCACTGAAGAAGCAACCTGATTATGGGTGCTATTATGCATCCCACAGTCCAAAAGATGTGCTGGTTAGGTGCATTGGCCATGCTAAAAAAAAATTCTCCCTCAGTGTACCCAGAGTGTGGCGACTAGGGGATTTTCACAGTAAATTTACTGCAGTGTTAATGTAAGCCTACTTGTGACAATAAATAAATAAACTTAATAAACTTAAATGGGTTCCAGATTGCAACAAATTTGGCAGGTTCCACCAGGGTTGTCACTGGCTGTTGGAAAGCTAACACTTTGGGTGCCTGTCATCCCCCCACAAACAATACTAAAACATCTTTTAAAGTAACTGTGGCCTCATCATATATTCCAGTTCATGTTACACTGTACTTACCCTTCCAAAGTGTTACACCTCTCAACACACTCTATTCCGCGGACATAATATTTGCAGGAGAAGCATTGTGAGGGTCCAGGGCCCCAGCAGCCATCGTCGGAACATAGCGGGTGGCAGACTTTATGTTCAGCAACTAGGCAGGTAGAAAAAAGAAAGAACTTCCACATTTGAAAAATGTTAACAATTACATGGTATGCAAGAAATACACTGAACTAGACAAAAGTGACTCACCTTAACTGATAATAAACAAGTTGACAAGCTTAGTGCTTCATAACATGAGCAGAAGTTGCTGCTAACTGTTGGGATTGTGTACTCGGAGGTGAGCTTCCCAGAATGTATCAAAATTTTATTTTCAATAAAACAAAAGTCTAAACAAAAGGCCAGTATTGTTAGAAACAGTTGCAGTGGAAAATTAAGTAAACACTAGAAAGGAAATATCAATGAGTTGAGAAAATTGGAGGGGAATAACATTTGAACAGATAGATCACACACTGGAAGCCTGCATCAGAATAGGCACAAAAAAGACCAATGTGTGGTTCTGTATCAGACTTCCGAAAAATTCTGAGAAAGTACAGAACTAAGATTTGGTCTATTGATTTGGTCTTTACATCTGACAGGCAGGAGTCACCAAATAATCAAATCCATCGAATCCACCCATTGGCAGAATTTCTGCACAGCTACATACTATCTGCTTTGACCAGAAGGGCTAGTATTTGAGATGCTGTGCAAGATACGGTGGGCCCGATTTTACCATCAAGTTGCGCCCGTTTTCCAGCGTGAAAACTTGGTAAAATCGGGCGTGAAGCGAGTAGCGCGATCCGCGCCCGTCTCCACACCGGTTCCCTCTTGACCAAGACCCGAAAATGGAAAGAGGGGTCCGCTGCCATTTTGCCCGAGATCACTTGAGGGAAAGGGGGGTCACTGCCATTCTGCCTGAGATCAGTGGAGGGAAAGGGGGGTCGCTGCCACTCTGCTTGAGATCAGTGAGGGGGCGGGGGGGGTGGGGGCGCTGCCACTCTGCTTGAGATTGGTGGGGGGGGGTAATGGGGGGAGGGGTCGATGATTGGTCTGGGCAGTGGGGGGAGGGGTGGAGGAATAAGGGGATCAGTAATGTTGTGGGGGTGGGGCAATGTCTGGGCAGTGGGGGGGGGGGGTGGAGGAATAAGGGGATCAGTAATGTTGTGGGGGTGGGGCAATGTCTGTGAGGCCATGGGGAGGCATTATCCGACCTGAGAGGGATGTGGCAAGGGAGCCGCATTCTATCTTTTCTTTCTGCGCATGCGCAGTTGGAGGCACCGATTGGAGCTGCAGGGTTTCGAGTACGTTAAGCCCCGCCCACAGGCTTCTGCAATGCGATTCAGAATCGCTGATATTTTTTCAGCAAAGCGCATATGGGTGTATCGGAGAACGGGTTTAAAAGCTGGATCTGAAACACTCCCAGTTTCAAGTCGGCCCAGCACTTAGAATCAAAATGGTAAAATAGGGCCAACTGGCATGTTTTCCATTTTCTCTTGTGGGATGAAGGGGACAGAATGAAAAACAGATGGAGAAATGTGCTTCAAACATGGATGCTGTAGGATGCGCCAGGTTGGCACTGGCAGATGGGCATCATCAGGGTGCCAGGGTCCTGCCAAGGTAGTGGGGCCTGAAACGGGGTCATGAAGGAGGGGCATGAAGAGAGTGATGAAGGGGGGGCATGAAGGGGGTCATGAAGGGCGTCATGAAGGGGATGCATGAAAGGGGTCATGAGGCGGGGGGATGAAGGGGACTCATTGGGAGGGCCCCAATGCCCTGATGACTGCAATCTATCTTGAGAGAGGGGTGGGGAAACATCCCTTCAATGGGGAGGGGGGAGTTCTGATGTTTGTGAAGGGATGGAGGAGGGTCTTCAATTTCATTTTGAGATTGGGGCACTCTTTAAAAATGGCGCCTGATATCTGTGAAGTCGAGCTTGCCAGCATGTTTAGGCCCCACCCCTCTCCGAACCAGTGCAAAACTTGCTCCTCTCCCAAAAAAATGACTGAGTAGGAAAATTGCAACCTGATTTGTGCACACACTGCTTTTCTCACCCAAAATAACATTTAAGGCCATATTTTCCAGCCAGATTCTCCGACCTCACCCGCAGCTGGGGTTCTCTGGTCCCACTGCAGTGAACGCAGAGTTGGCTGAGTGTCAAATTCTCCTTTCTCGCTGGCAGCAGTGACAGTCAGAGAATTCTGACCTGAGCCATTTTGTGGGAAAATTCTGCCCAATGTTTGAGTCCTTATGACTTCTTCAGAGCTTTGTTTCTCTGTTTTTCTCTCTCCACAGATGTTGCCAGACCTGCTGAACCTTTCCAGGATTTTCTGTTTTTATTTCAGATTTCCAGCATCTGCCGTATTTTTCTTTTATCTTATTATGTATTATTGGCTAAGGACGCCGACATAAATTTAATGAGATCAAGATATCATGTTTAATATGATCAGGGCAATTAGTTAAGATTCCAGCATATTGCACATAAATACACGCTGGACACCTAGATGCTCCTGCCTTGTTCCCAAAGATATTGAAATGCAAAGATTTTCTTAAAATCATTCAGTAATCGTAATGTTACTGAAGTATTAAAATTGGTGATTATGGGCATTAATCTTACCAAAAAATGGCAAAATGTCAGGGTCTGATCTCCAGATCTTATGGCATTTTGTCAAAAAAACACAGGGAGGCATGATTCACACCATCATGTTGAGGGGCGGGAAAAGCCCAGCTGCACAGAAAGGGAAAAAAAATAACCTCTCCCCCGCAACCCACCTCCAAGGTCTCAGGAACTCTCCCACTACCCCAAGCAGTCAATGCCGGCATTGGACTCCAACCCCCCTCCCCCAACCCAAGCAAACAGTCAATGCTGGCATTGGACTACACCAACCCCCGCCATCAGTCAATGCTGGCATCAAACACCCACCGCCCTCCCAAACACAGTCAATGCTGGCATTGGCTCCCCCCCACCAAACAGCCACCGCCGCTATCCCCATTGCTCCAACGTCCACTGCCCCCAACACCACAAATAATTGAGACCCCTACCCCTCCCATGAGACTCCCACTAAAGTCCACCCCTGGCACTGTCAAGTTGGCATTGTCAAGTTGGTATGGTGCCAACCTATGCCAGGGACAGTGCAGGCCACTGCCTGGCCATGTCCCTCTTCCCTGGGGGCTATGCTCACCTTTACATCCCGGGGGTGGGGGGGTGGGAATCCCCACTACAGGTTCCCAACTGGATGAACCTGCTGTAAACCTTGCAGATATGAGGTTTGAAAACAAAGCAAGAGATCAATATATGGTGGTGGTGGTGGTGGTGGTGGTGGGGATGGGGGGGGGGGGTGGGGTGCGGGGTGGGGGGGGGTCTTTAATTATATTAAAATGTATGTTGATGTATTGATTGTGTCGCCGACAAGGGGTGGCGAAAATCTGAGATCTTGATCTCACCGGTGAGATTTCTGATTTCTGGGTTTCACTGGATCTTAAGCCCCCGCTGCTGATCCCACAGACGGAGAACATGGGCTCAAGGTCACTCCCTATATACGTAAACCTGGAACACCCATTTTCTGAGATATGATTCATCATTCCTCCAAGTAAGGAGTAAAATCCAGATCTAGCTTTCTTTTAAAAATATGCTGGTGCATTAAAATTATTGTGAGCAGCTTAGTGTTAATTCCACATTCCAAATGGCATCAAGCTTTAGGTTAGAAAGAAGTTTATTTAGCGATCCTTTTGACGTATTCAAACAAATCAAAACTAGAGTAGTTTCCAGAACTCCAGGGCCAAATAAGATTTAAACAACTTCTAAGTGACCACGCAAATATCCCAATGCCAAGAAGTTTTTAATCAAAGTTATTCACTTACTGCATTTATCCTTTGGTTTATTATGTGATATTTTCGATGATTGTCTGCTGGATTTGAAAAGTTGCTCCCAGTGTATGGTGTCAGCATAGCAGAGTCTCAGGTTATTGACGACATTGACTTGACCATCACTAATCTCCTTGAGTGAACGCAATCCCAGAGAAGTAATGTTCAGCTTCACCAAAGCGAGTGATATGCTGTTACTAAACATGCACAGAAATGGAAAGATGTGAGGCAAAGAAAACCATACCTATATTAACAGACAATTGTGTAAATCCAAGCTTAAAGGTAAGTCATATTCACTGACACAAATGAGATGGACAGTCATGCATTTTAAAAGTAACCTTATTCCTGAGTGAAGTGCTGCACTCACCATCTGTTTCTACGTTCTTAGTGAATTATACTTACAGATTTGAATGTCCAAATCAACAAAAATCAGATTGAAATACATCTATTTGTGCAAACCCACATTCCAATTTTATTAC